>NC_089220.1:155492269-156174769 GCF_963924675.1 Phocoena phocoena
TGACCCACTTTGCACTGCACATCTTAGCTCATTGTTCTTAAGTCCTCACTGTTTCCATGGCTCACCTGGATTCCATGCACTTTTTCTATAATCACTCCCCTGTCAACATCACCAAACTTTTTCCTCTTCTTCTCAAAAGCATAAGCTTAAGAAAACCCCAAACTTCGTGCATTCAAGCACTTGATTTCTCTGAAGTAAATGAAATGGACATAACTCGTGAAACATCATGCTAACATATGTTTGGCTTCACTGTTAGTTTATGAACACAGATGTTTAATAAACGCTCCATTGTACCTGGTAGTTCTTCACTTCCAAGTTGACTACTTTATACCTGATGCTTTCTCCTCCCTTCCCAACCTCCTGCCACTCTCACTTCCTTTAGAAATTATAATCAGACAGAAGCTTTCTTATCTTTCCACTAACAAATCTGTACAACTATACACATCTGAATATGACATTTATCTTTCTTCTTATTACAATGGAAGGAAAGTTGTCCTATCAGAGGCTGATTACTCATTCCACTTCCATCTCAATTCTTAAGGATTTAGGTTCTGCACATAATTTCCTTCCTGCCTCATCAATTTCTCCATCTCCACAGGACAATTCCCACAAACTTACAAAATTCAAGTATGATCTCGACCTTAATAAAATAAAACCCTATTTCATGAATCACCACCTATCCCAGCCATGGTCTTTCTCTTTTCAAGGGAATTATCACCAGCACTATACCATTCATCAAATACTCTATTAATTTCTCACTTATTTGCAATATATTCACAGTCAAGTTCCCATATATCCCAGACAGATTTCTTTTTAGTTCTGCATTTTTGGTCTCTCCTAATACAAGTAAACCAACATTTGTTTTATCACTACAGCTTTATATTCAGTTCTGACATTTGATAATGGGCATCCAGCACAGCAAGCAACAACTCTAGAAACCAACAGCTGGGCTCAAAGCCCAGATAGCCTGCTAACTACCTGCATAATCTTAGTATCTGTGACCCAGTTTGCTCAGCTGAAAAAAAAATTGATAATCATTCTACCTGAAGTTTGAGGGAAGACTAGAAGAAATACTGTTTAACTTTTAGCTACTATATCAATATTATTATTTTTGTGATTGTCTTGACAATTTTTATTCTTTTTATTTTTTCACAGAAATTTCAGATCAACTTGTTTTCCATGGAAATTCTTTTACAATATTTTGAAGCCAGTATGTACCTTATTATAACTATGGAAGTATTAACCACTATTGAATCACATATCAAACTACAAAATATTTCCCGGTGTATTCAATTATTTGGTTTCCTTGAGTTTATATTTACCTCCTTTATTTTTTGATTGCTAAATTCTCTGTTTTCTTAACAAGTAATCTATCTCCTAATCTTCAAATAGAATTAAAATCAGGTTTTGGTTGTTTCAAATATGAATTAATCTATTATTCTTCGATTTGCCAAATTTCTTCTAGAATCCTCCCTTCTTCCTCTTCCAACTTACATTATTTGTTGTCTAAGCTTCTGAGTAAGTTTCATACTGGGAGCTCCATTTACTAACATACTAAGAGTTCTGTTCATATTTCCTGTACTTGGATACCTTCTTTCCTTATCCCCATCTCTTTCTTTTAATTGGTTAGTATATGTTTTCATCAAGTATATCTCACAGTTGCTTTCTGAGAAGGGGTGGCATGAGGAGTGAATTTTTAAAGATCTTTATTGACTCTTTGCTAGGTATGGAAGCCAGAAAGAGAAAACCAATATTGTATATTAACGCATGTTAATCTAGAAAAACGTGGAATCCAGAAAAATGATACAGATCAATCTATTTGCAGGGCAGGAATAGAGACTCAGACATAGAGAATGGACGTGTGAACATGGGGTGGGGGAGGGGATGAATTGGGAGATTGGGACTGACGTATGTGCACTGCCATGTGTAAAACAGATAGCTAGTGGAAACGTGCTGTATAGTGCAGGGAGCTCAGCTCGGTGCTCTGTGGTGACCTAGATGGATGGAATGGAGCGGGTGTTGGGAGGGAGGTCCAAGAGGGAGGGGATATATATATGCATTGTACAGCAGAAACTAACACAACTTTGTAAAGCAACTATACCCCAATTTTTTTTTTTTTTAAGTTCTGCATTGGAAAGATTTCCTCATAATTTTGAAGTCATCAATCCATTACTTTTAGCTTCCAGGATTGCTTTAATGAATATTATCTGCAGGTTTATATAGATGCCTTTATCAGTTTGAGGAAATTCCCTTCTGTTTCTCCATTAAGAATATTTTCATGAATGGATGTTGAAATTTGCTACATGTTCTTCTGCATACATTCAAATTATCCTATGGGTGTTTTCTTTAGCCTGTCGATATGGAGAATTACATTGCTTGATTTTCTGTGTACACAACAAATTTTGTATATTTTTGTTACACTCCAGTTAGATATATCTTATTCTTTTTCTTTACTGCAATGTTTGATTATTTGATTTGCTGATATGTTTTGAGGATTTTTGCATCCATGTTAATGAGATATTTTGATCTGTATGTAGTTTTATGTTCTGATTTTGTCCTTTTTTTTTTTTTTTAATTAAGGTAATTTTTGCCTCAAAAAATGAGTTAGGAAGTTTGTGTAGAATGGGTATTTCTCCATCAAAGGTTTGGTAGAATTCACAGTAGACCTATATATATGGTTGCAGTTTTCTTTACTGGAAGAGTTTTAATCACAAATAAATTTATAAATTAAGTAACTTGATTTATTAACCTAATAAATAGAGGATTAATGATATTTTCTATTTCTTTTTGAGAGAGCTTTGGGTATTTGTGTTTTTAAGGAAATTGGTTTATTTCATCTAAGTTGTCAAATTTATGGGCATAAAGCCATTCAAAATATTTATTATCCTTTTAATGTCTGCACGATCTGAGTGAAGTTCCCTCTTTTATTTCTGATGTGGGTTATCTTTGTTTTCTATATCCTCTAATGATCAGTTTGACTACAGACTTCTGTTGATCTTTTCAGCTAAGATTTAGTGTGCTTTAATTTTTTCTCTTGTTCTTTTGTTTACAGAGTCATTGATTCTTTTTTATATTTTTCCTTCTGCTCACCTTGGGTTTAATGTATGTCTCTTCCTCTATTTTCTTAAGGTCTATTAGATCATCCATTTGAAACTTCTTTTCTAATAAAATAGCTTAATTCAGTGAATTTCCCTCTAGTAATTCCTTTACTTTTAAAAGTTGTGTTTCCATTTCTAATCAAAATGTTTTCTATTTTTGACTTACTGTTTGGCATATCTATTTTTTTTTTTTTTTTTTTTTGTGGTACGCGGGCCCCTCACTGCTGTGGCCTCTCCAGTTGCGGAGCACAGGCTCCAGACGCGCAGGCTCAGTGGCCATAGCTCATGGGCCCAACCGCTCTGTGGCATGTGGGATCTTCCCAGGCTGGGGCACGAACCCGTGTCCTCTGCATCGGCAGGCGGACTCTCAACCACTGCGCCAGCAGGAAAGCCCTGGCATATCTATTATTTAGAAGTATCGTGTTTGATTTCCAAATATTTGGGGATTTTCCAGATATTCTTCTGTAATTGATTTCTAGCTTAAGTCCAATGTGATCAGAGAATACACTGTAAGATTTTATTTCTTTTAAAGTAGATTGAGGTTTAATTGCCCAGAATATGGTCTGGTGTGGTGAATATTCTGTATTTATTTGAATAGAATATGTATTGTGCTATTGTTTGATGCAGTGCATTTATTCATTGTATAATGTCAATTAAGTACAGTTAGTTACTAGTGTTTTTCAGGTATTCTATATCCTTATTGATATTCTGTCTACTTTTCTATTGATTACTGGGAGAAATGTTGAACTCTACAACTATAATGGTTAGTTTTCTCTCTTTTCAGTTTTACCAGTTTTTGCTTCAGTATTTTTTTGTTGTTTGGTACATTTTGTTGTTTGGACATTTAGGATTATGTTTTCCTGGTGAATTGACCCTTTAATTATCACATAATGTCCCTCTTTAATACCAGAAATAGCCTTTGTTCTCTAATTATTTTGTCTGATATTAATACAGCCATCCCAAGTGTTTTGCATTAGTGTTTGCATCATAAATCTTTTAAAATCTTTTACTTTTGTCTCACCTATCTTTTATATTTACAGGTTTGCTAAAGACAGCACACAGTCTGGTCTTGCATTTTTTTCCCCAGTCTGACACATTTGTCTTCTAATTGATATGTTTGATCCTTTACATTTAATGTAATTAGCAATACATCTGATTTAAATCTACTATCTTGCTATATATTTTCTATTTTTCCATCTACTCTTCATTCCTTTTTTCTCTTTTCTGCCCACTTTAATTACATATTTTCTATTATTTTAATTCATCTTTATTATTGGCTTATTACTTATAACTGCAATTCTAATTATTTTAGTGATTACCAAGCACTTACAACATGCATCTTCAATTTATCACAGTCTATCAGTCTACTTTATATTAATGTTCTTCCACTTCATGTATAAGAACCTCCCAAAAGCATCCATCCAATTAACCCCTCCCATCTGACATTTATACATTTTACTTTTACATACATTTTACATCTACTATAACTTGTTACTACTTTGCTTTAGGTCAAGACAGCACATTTTCTTTTTTCCTGTAAAGCGCTAGATAATACATATTTTTGGCTTTGAGGGGCATAATATTTCTGTCACTACTCAACTGTGCTGTTGTAGGTTAAAAGCAGTCAAAAACAATTTATAAATGGCTAGATGTGTCTATGTTCCAATCAAACAATATCCACTAATAAGCAACAGGCTGGATTTGACCTGCATGTAATTTGCTGACCACCTCACTAGACAATTAGATTTTGAGGAGATTAAAAATAAGGAAAAAAAGTCTTTTATATTTACCTTTATTTTAACCAGCATTTGTAGAGTTTTAAAAATACTTATTTATTTGTGTCACTCCAAGTTTCCATCTGTTATCTTAGTTCTTTCTGAAGCAGATCGGCTTCTGGTGAATTTTCTCAACTTTTTCTTTTTTTGAAAACTCTTTTTTTTTCCTTTTTGGCCTTAATTTTTGAAAGATATTTTCACTTGATATAGAATTCTTGGTATTTAGATAGCTTTTATTTCATCAGCACTTTGGTTATGTCACTCTGTTTTCTTTGGCTTGTATAGTTTCTGACAAGCATGGTATAATTCTTACCATTTTTACCTTACAAGTAGATATTTCTTTCTTCTTTCCTCTCTCCTCCTCCTCCTTCTCCGTCCCCCTCCTCCTCTTCCTCTTTCCTCTTCTTCCCTTCCTCCCTTCGTTCCTTCCTCCCTTCGTTCCTTCCTTCCTTCACCCGTTCCTTTCTTTCTCCTGCCAGCCAGGTTTCAATAATTTCTCTTTATCTTTGGTTTTAGCACTTTGACTTTAATATGTGTTTTTGTCTTCATCCAGCTTTAGGTTCTCTGATTTGGGGGGACTAGAGATTGATGTCTTTCATAAATTTTGGAAAATATTTAGCCATCCCTCCTGCTTCTACTCCTATATTACACTTTTATTACACATTTGCTATTTTCCAACCATTCTTAGAAGTTGGGTTCTACCACACACACATTTTTTTCTTTGTATTAGTTTAATATTTTCTACAGTTCTGTCTAGTGGTGCCAATAAGCCTTAAGGGAAATCCCTCAACTTTTCTATCATGTTTATTTGACTCCTTCATAGTTCCCATCTCTTTGCTGAAATTTCCTGGGTTGTCCACCGTTTCCACTAGATCTCATTTGAATTGTTGCCACTTGTTCCTTCTCTGTCCTGCCAAACGGGATCTGTTTCTCCTGGGAGGAGATTGATTCTCTTTGGAATTAATTTTTCTTGGATGCCATCTGACCTCAATCCTCCGACAGGCTCAAGAAATGTCATAATTTTGTAGGCCATCCAGTTTTATTCTTGTAGTTCATGTAGGAGTGATGTTCTTTTATGTCTTTACATGAGTGGAGGCAAAACTTCCTGGGGTATTTATTAGTTTTTGAATATCATTTTCTTTCATATTTTATGTTCTCTTTTTCCAGAGGTCATATTTGGATTTTATATCTCTTGGAATAATCTGTCTTCATTTTTTGATCTGCTTTCTGTGAGATTTTCTTTACACTGTCTTCTAACTGAATTACTAAACTTTATTTCAATTTCTGGGGTGTTAAATTTCCAATAGCTTTTCTTGTTTTCATAATTTTCTGTTGCTCTAACTTATTGTCTATTTTGAGGAATGTTAATCTTTGTCTTAACTCAATGAGTGTATTGATTATATTAATTTTGTTTCCCTCTGTTCCATGCATTGTTTCTGGTTTCTTTACACTGTCTTCTTCTGTATGTTTTGTTTTTTAAAGTGCTTTATTGAATTTATCAATGAGGCACTAAAATGCAGATAGAAAGCTCTGAGGGCAGAACACAGGAAGGGAGGCCTGGGTCTCCTCATAATTTATAATATAGTAAAACTGTCTCACCTTCACTTTCAACCATAGCTGGAGTTCGGAGTCCAGAACCTCTATTGTTAAACTGCTACATATTAAGTATGCAGTCTGCTCTTCAGATGAACAAAGAAGTCTTCTTGTTGACAAGGTAGGAGATGTGATCTTACACACTAATTGTTCTTCCTAAAGACTTCTAATTAATCCTTGAGCGTTCAGCCTCCAGCCTCCAGCCTCCATCCATGCTCCTGCCACCAGTGGCAACTGCATCACTAACTTGTGAGTTTCTGGGGATTTGAGATGCAAATCAGTTTGCTTGATGTTGACTTTATCTCCTGTTGGCAGGGATTTCTCCCTTTTTACCCTTCTTAAGTCAGGTACCATTTGTCCATTGGGTTTATTTTTTTCAAAATTTTGTGCATATTTCTTCTTGTTTCTCATTCTCTTTGACTTTGTGGTTTAATACATTTTTTTAAAATTCTTTAACTATGACGTTGGTGACATTTTTGGATGGAGGTAAAAGTGTAGATGTTCAAAATGCAATGTTTAACTGGAAGTTCAGAATATGTTTAGCTCTACTAAATTTAATCTTGTAGTTTTTATCCCTATGTGCATCTGATCAAAAGTTTCAGTCACAAGTTACATCATTGTCTTAAATTATCTGAAAATAGATACCCAAATAGTGAATTGCTTGAAGAAGTTTTACTGGGAATATATTCAGGAGGTACATATAAGGAGATTGGGAAAGCAGGACTGGACAGAGAAGCTGACTAGCAATGTGGAGTAATCCAGCCCCAAATCCCATTTACAATCTGCTTCTTTGGACCACTTCTAGCACTGATGCTCTTAAACTGAGTTCCTTGGAAATAGACTCTGAGATGAGAAATTTCTGGGAAGAGCTGTCATGAGACATTCCTCTGAGGAAGCAGAGTCAGAAATTTGAGCATAAAGCATAGCTGAGACAATGACTGCAACTGAAGACTTAGCCAATACTATGGATCCTATGGGGAGCTCTGCAGTTGGTCCTTCAGAGGCGTCCCAAAGCAAGGCAAGGGATCACAGAATTCATGTCCCTTCATCAGCTACCCACTGACCAAGTGTGGCCTTGTGGGAGGGGACACTACATTGGGATGAGGCAAGTCTCTGAGGCTGAGTAGAATTCCCAGTGAGGGACACAGGAGTGCACAGTAAACAGAACCTAGTCCCCAAAGCTGGGAGACATATGCACTGTGTTCTAAGAAAACATGGTGGGCAACCATGTCAATCACTACTGACATTCCTCACACTGTATCATCAGGTTCTATATCATCTGCACATTTGTGCTTATTCCTAGTCTGCTGAAGATAGTACATGAGGCCCCACATTGTCAGACAGTTTTCAATAGCTTTCGGCAAAGAAGTTAGCTGCTTGCAAAATTCAGCTCTGCTTTCCTTTTAGGTTTAGGTAACCTGTGTATAAAATCAGGCCAATTACCAAAAATCTGCTTTTTTTGTCCTTGAGTTGGGGCCAAAGTTTTTAGGAGTTTTCCAGTTTAGGCACTTTTACAGTCAACTCCTTTCCCCATATCTGTGGCTATAGGCAATTACTTAACTACCTTTTAAATGTAAAATAGTTTTGCTTATTCCAGAATTTCAAATAAGTGGAATCACGCAGTAGGTGTTCTTCTTTGTTTATTTATCACTCAGCATGGTATTTTTGAAATCATGCATGCTGTTGGGTTTACACAGAAGTTATTTCCTTTCATTGCTGAGAATCATACCATTTTGTGGATGAACTAAAATGTGCTTGTCAGCTCATGAAGGACATTTGAGTAGTTTCCAGTTTGGGGATACTATAAATAAAGCTGTTACTACCAACAGTGTATGTTTTGTGTGGGTACAGTTTCCTACTTCTCTTGGGAAATTAACTTCTCAAACTTTCACAGCTAGCCACTTAATATTATTATTTTTTGCAACTTTTTTTTTTTTTTTTGCGGTACGCGGGTCTCTCACTGTTGTGGCCTCTCCCGTTGCGGAGCACAGGCTCCGGACGTGCAGGCTCAGCAGCCATGGCTCATGGGCCCAGCCGCTCTGCGACATGTGGGATCTTCCCGGACCAGGGCACGAACCCATGTCCCCTGCATCAGCAGGCGGACTCTCAACCACTGCGCCATCAGGGAAGCCCAATATTTTGCAACTTCTTAAGCAACATATAGGCAATACAAGAATCCACGTTATACTTCATGTATATGTAGATGAGAGAAAACTTTTATTCTAAGCGTCTAGGTCATAAGTATTTTAGGGTTTTGGAGCTATAGAATCTCAGCAGCAATGACTCTGCAACCTTGCTACAGTAACACAAAAACAAGCACAGAAAATACATTTGTTTAAAATGACTGTGGCTATGTTCCAATAAAACTTTATTTATATAAACAAGAAGTAAGCTCGTTTAATCTAGGAGCTATAATGTTCTGCCCTGTCCCCTGATCTAGATATGCATTTATACAAATGCGAAAAGAACAGGAATTATTTAAAATTGTAAAATGTTCCCTAAGTGTAAATAGTGCATTGATTTGTAAGTATTCACAGAAACGTGTACTGGACAATACAGAAATACAAGAAAATGAATACTTGACACTACTGGAAAATTGTTTTAGAATACACAAATCTAGCGTATTCATACTAGCTGAGAAACTGGCTGTGGCAAGTAAACACATTTGTCTTATCTCTTACCTAACTATTCCTGCTGCTCAAATTCTCCTTAAACACTGGAGTGGTGTCTGTTTCTAACTTCTGACAGAGGTACAAATCACAAACTTTTATGGCATTAAAAAACAGTCCCCCTAAGTCTTAAGGACATAGGGCAAGAGATTTGGAGACACATTGCCCTAGGGTCTAAATATCATTTGTCTCGGGAGTAGGTATTCATGGTAACAAGCTGCCCTGGGCCAGTGCTGTTTGTCCTGTCCTGCATGACAGAAGCAGGCATATTTTCTGTAATAAATGTATTGTTTGTGTGTCTGGTATACAGAGTTTTCCAAATGACAGGGCTCAGGGCAGTGGATTCCTGTGGCCTCAGACTAAGGGGAATAATTATAGAAAAAGAATAATTTTATAAAAATATAAGTAAGGCCATTATTCTCTGTTGCTTAATAACTTCCAGTACATTTCCATTGCATTTACAATGACATCCATATTCCTTACCATGACATCCAGGCTCTCCATGTGGCAGAATTTACTCATCATTGCAGATTCTTATGGTTTAACTCTCCCCCAGTTCACCATGTTTCAGTCTGCTGGCTTCCTCTTTTCCCACCCAGCTACCTTGTTTGATTTTTTTTTTGTAGAAATATTGGGGAAAAAATCTTTGCTTTCCAAAGATAAATACTTCTGTTCCTTTCATTTCTATAATCTAGGACACAGAACAGTGTATGGTAGATAGTAGGTAATCAATAAGTGTTTTTAAATAAGTGGGTGAGACGATATATAAGCAAAGGAAGGAGAGAAATCCTCCATGTTGATGGAATGATTTGAACACATTCTTGGTGGTGTAAAACTTATTCTTTGTTTTACAGAATGACTAGCAAGACTATGGTAATGTGATTTAAAAGAAGGCGGTTACGTTACACATTAAGGTAGTTAGTGATGATTTCATGGAAAAGATGGAAGAACCTATGATATTTACATTAGTGTTTAAGCCTTAGAACTGTAAAATGCTTTGCATTTTCCAAGTTCTTTCCCATATGTAATCCCATTTATACAGAGTCTCTGTTTTTCTAGCTTAATGGAAACCAGGGATTCATGAAAGCTTAATTAGAGACAGAAGGAAAACGCTTTCTTCTTCCAGTGATCCATATGCGTCCGATGGAAAAACAAAAAGAAGTTTTATTTCGTGTTTTTTTTTTAAGAATCATCCTAGAACTCACAATTTTATTCATTTCTGATGATGGGAAATGGCTACAGCTGCCAAATCGACAGTCTTCCCAAGTAAGCATCTGAGTAAGAAGCCAAATGTCTTGTCTGTGAAAAAATATAATGTATCCGTAGTTGGGCATCTGAATGCCACCTCCAGATAAGAAGGAAATGAACATGTGTTCATTTGATCTAACACTTTAAAATGTAATCTCTCACATTGCTCTCCCAAGACTCATTAGCTTGTGTTTCCAGAGCACCTCTGAGCACCAGCGTTCATGCCCACTTCACAATTAAATACATATAAGCACCTTAAACGTGAATTAAAAACAATTACTCGTCCATATACATAACGAGGGTTTTCTTTTTTCTTAGCAGTATATGTCCAATGTTTTTGAACTGGCCAAGAGAGTTCTTAAAAAACAAGACAAAACAAAAAAACAGGCACAATTTGCAAAATGTCTTTACTATCCTCAGGACAAACGAATAAGCAAAGAAAATGAGAATTTCATTAGTTATGTGGGAAACCATCATACGCTATGTCACATGCAGAGAATGTCAGCTTAATGTGTCCATTTTATTTAACAAAATATTTACCTAAACTGGCCTCACCAATTCCTCCCTCCCATTCCTTGAGTAGTTGTCTTCTAATTTTCACTGAGAAAAAATGAACTTGTTAATACATAATCATTTTGTTGCTATGATAGTATATAAGTTCTTTGTTCCTTTGTGACTTTCCTCAGTCTTTCTCATGACATCACTGGGATTTTACCATTTTGCTTTAGGAACTATAGTTTCAACAGGAACATCCTTTTTGGAATTCCCTGTGGTCACCTTACAACTTTTGCTTAAAATCCCGTGATCTTAAGGCTAGAAAGGCCTACTATGGCCATGTTTAGAAATTAAGTTAGAGCATAATTCATCTCTCTACTCTCCATAATGTTTTTTCCTTTTCATACAAATGGAACTGAGATTTTCCTTCCTGTACACTGTAGCATTTTCTGCCTGCATTGAACACAGGATGCTTTATTACTTAAGATCTGTCTGGGCACTCCCTTACATATTTACACATCCACAAAACTGTAAGGCACTGGTGGTTGCCGTGTTTCATACTCTGCCCCTTTTTACATAGTTTGTATCCAATTAATATTTATTATTGAATAAATAACCATAATAATGTGTAATACTGTTGGTGTTAATATTCAATTCTAAGATCTGAGAAGCAAGGGCGTACATTAGTCTTATTACCATGGTTTTTCCCATGCTTAACACAGTGCTTAGCACATATAAAGCTATTAGTTAACAATCTTGAAAAAGTATTTTATTCTGAGCACTCATCTAAATAGTTTTTATTCTATTAACTCATTCAATTTTTAGAAAATCCTTTTGAGGTAGGCTATTACTATTTTACCGATAAAAAAGAAACTGAGGGAAAGATAAAGGAAATATTTTGTTCAAGACTTAATAGCTAACAAGTGGAAGTTTTAGGAAACATAATGTGTCATCCATAAGTATTTTAATTGACAAACAGATTGTGAAAAATTACATAAAAAGCTGAAGATACTTAGGTAATTTTGAAATAAATATTCATTTATCTACATTACATATGTGTATATATATACACACATACATACACACATAAATATACCCAAAATAAATTGTTTTGTTCTCTTGTAAGAATCAGACTATCACAGAGAGACAGTGGTATTAACTTGTGACCCATGATCATAATTTGTACTTTGTAAACTTTTCCTGGAAAGAGAAGGTGGCTAAATGCCACATCTAAAAAATTCTCCTAGTGCCCTAACATTGTGAAGATTTGGCAAGTCTGTTTTTTCTTGGCTCTTTAGCCATGCCAAGTTCTAGTTCAGTTTTAAGATTCCGTTCCAAGATGTACAGAACGAAAAGAAGAAATTATGAATTTGTACTGGAGTTGTAAAATACTATACAGAAGCTCTCGTTACTGCACAGGGGAATTATACACTGACTCCTTCCTGACACAGAGACTAGTAACTGTGATTTTTTTTCAGAGAACTCTTGGCATCCTCACATTTATTTTAGCATTAGCGGTATAACAGTCAAAGTTGAACGCAATTGAGTATCTTATCCAATGCCATTATCTCTTTAGGTTAAGTTTGTATGACTTTAATTTCACTTTAATTTCCTGCTTAGATGCTGAAAAAAGAATAAATGCCATAATATTTACTTAAATGGTCTCATGTGTATTGAGTTGGGCTAAACACTATAAAAATAACACCTGGAGCTACCGCTATATGGATAGGCAGTCACTTTACATCTTGGTGGAGACAACTGTTTGGAAATGTTCCGTGTAAGAAGCTGGGGAGGAAGAGGAGGGAAGTTCTGTTCTTTGTTTTGTTTTGCTCCCAGCCTGCTTCAAGTCTTTAGCAGTCCCTCTGCTAATCAGCACGAATGAGTTCACAACCAGTACTGTCAACAGAAAAATCATCAGCCTTAAAAACAAGCATGAGCTCCCTGAACGCCTCTCACTGCCTCCCACTTTCTGCTGTCATGGGGGAGAATCAACTCCACTCAGAGCTGCAATAATCCACAACTTCCTTGGAGGAGCAGATGGTGCTGATAGGCCCATTCACAATGGTTGGGTATCATTTCAAATTATAACCACAGTCCTTTCTATCTGTTATACAATTTTTAACTGTGCCTTCTCTGTTATGTCGTAGGCATGAAACTGAACTGCAGATCCTATCTGACTGTACTTGCAGAACCTTAAAGCATTCTAGGTATGAAATCCCATGACTTGTGGAAAATGGACTTAAGTATAGAATAGTGATGCTTTTGACCAGTTATAGTCAAAGGCTCAGCTTTTCCATATATGAGATTTTTCCCGTTAATTGAGGTTTATTCATTAAATATAATTTTAAATCAACTCTCGTTTTAAATAAAATCTTTCTAGGGCTTCCCTGGTGGCGCAGTGGTTGAGAGTCTGCCTGCCGATGAAGGGGACACGGGTTCATGCCCCGGTCTGGGAAGATCCCACATGCCGCGGAGCGGCTGGGCCCGTGAGCCATGGCCACTGAGCCTGAGCGTCCGGAGCCTGTGCTCCGCAATGGGAGAGGCCACAACAGTGAGAGGCCCGCGTACCGAAAAAAAAAAAAAAAAGAAAAGAAAAAGAGAAAGGAAAATCTTTCTAAAGTGCTGCAATGTTCCTGAATTCTTAAATGAAATAGAAAAATATGTTTTTGGATTGTGGTTTAAGTCATGAACAGATTTTGTTTCTCTAGTTTGAATATGATGCTCTTAGGTGCTGTATAGATGCACACACTGTTTTGGTCAATTCCTGATGTCTCTAGTTTTGTATACCTGTTTAGTTGTTTAATTATCTTTTTTTTTGGCAGTTTATTGAAGTATAATTGACATACAACAGACAACACATATTTAAACGGAATAATTTAAAGTACTGACATTGGTATACACTTGAGAAATCATCAGCACGATCTCAAAAATTATATATCCATCCCCCTGAGGAGTTTCTTTATGTCCTTCGTACTGGTTCTCACCACGATATCACCCATCCCTAGATAACCAGTTTTCAGTGTTTTGCCACTATAGATGAGTTTGCTTTTCTTTATAAAATTGTATAAATGGAGCCATGCAGTATATACACCTATGTTTTACTCTGGGTCCTTTCAGCCAGAATACTTATTTCAAGATTCATCCATGTTGTAGTGCATATTCTTTTAATTTAATTGCTGATCTGTATTCCATTGTGGTTATACCACAGTTTATTTATCCATTCATCTGACAATAGATATCTGAGATGTTTCCAATTTTGGCTTAAAAAAAAAAGGTGCTATGATCATTTGGGTATGTCTTTGTGTGAATACATGCTTTCATTTCTCTTGAGTTAATAAACAAAAGTGGATGATAATGGTAGGTATATGTGTAATATTTTAAGATTCAACCAAAAAGTCTTCCAAAGTGCTTGTGCCATTTTACATTCCCAAAAGCAGTGTACCAGTGTTCCATTTCTTCCACATCTTTTCCAAAACTTGGTATGATCATTCTTTTAATTTTTCACCATCTTAATAGGTGTGAAGTTGTATCTCATTGTGGGTTTGTTTTCATATCCCTAAAGATGAACAATGTTGAACATTTTTTTAAGTGCTTATATGTTGTCTCTATATTTTCTTTCATGGAGTGCCTGTTCATAACTTTTGTTCATTTTTTATTGGGTTGTTTATTTATTCATTACTGTTTGGACATTTATTTATAGATTCTGGATACAAATATTTTATCAGACGTGCTTTGGAAAGAGTTTCTCCAGTTTTGGTCAGTATTTGCATTCTCTTGACAGTGTCTTTTGATGAACAGTACTTATTTTGATGAAGTTCAATTTTTTAGTTTTTTTCTTTTACATCAATAGATAGTGCTCTTGCTGTATACTGAAGAAAACTTGACCTAATCCAGGGTCTCCAGACAGCTATTGACTTTTAACCCAGATAATTATTTGTCGTCAGTGATTGTTTTGTGCAGTGTAGGATGTTTATCAGGATCCCTGGCCTTTACGCACTTAATGCCAGTAGCACCTCCTCCCAGTATGGCAAATAAAAACGTTTCCAGATATTTCCAAGATCCCCCAAGGGACAAAATTGCCCCTGTCTGACAACCACTGGCCTAAACCAAGATCACAAAAATTTCCCCTATATTTTCTTCAAGAAATCTTAAAGTTTTAAATTTTAAATTTATATCTATGATCCATATTGAGAAATTTTTGCATATGCTGTGAGGAATGAATACAAATTCATTTTTTTCATATGTATATTCAATTGTTCCAGCACAATTTGTTGAAAAAAATAATTTTTTCATCACTGAATTGTGTTTGCATCTTTATAAGAAATAGCTGTCCTTATATATGTGAGTTTATATCTGTACCTTGTTCTATTCCACAGACCCATTGGCCTATTTTGACATCAATACCGAACTATCTTTATAACTGTAGCTCTACAATAACGTGAAATCAGATTGTTAGTTCTCCAATTATGTTTTCCTTTTCCAAACTGCTTCTGGCCATTGCAGTTCTGTTGAGCCATCAGGTGTTGAGATGGTCAATTAAAACAATAAGTCACAAGCCTTTATTCACCTACAGTGATAATGCAATCAGAGGCAAAAAAAAAAAAAAAGAGGTACTGGATCATCAGTTTCCATCTTCTCCCACAGAACAGCAAGAAATGAGGGTCAAGCAGATGCATGTAGATGGGGGAATGGCCTCATTGCTGAGGAGCCCCGTGAGGAGCGAGAATCACTATTGTGTCTAAGAAAACCTTGTAAAGCAACTGATCCATAAACCTAAAAACATTTATTTACTATTTTTTTCATTTTAATAGGGCAATTTCAGAAACTTAATGCTGTCATTGGTAACTTTAAACATGGCAGGTTAGTGGAGAGGATACAGAAGCAATATTTAAAGCTTGGCATCTGTCAGCATTCTTCAAAGTATCTCTGCAGGTAACTGGTGAAGTCATAGACAGCTATTCATGAGAAGATGATCACCCAAAACATCCATGTATGTAAGAGGGGAGTTTCACTGATGCCTTTATGGGAATGCTGCTATGATTATTGCCTCTCTAAAATTCTTAGGCACCTCAGAATATGTTAACAGTTATAAGGAATAATAAAACTAAAACAATTGAGGGATATGAAGATTTTTGTTTGTTTGCATGTTACTATGAATGATGAATTTCCCAGAGATACCATAAATCCATCTGATATTCTCTAGAGATTTTTCTGTATTCTGTTTAACCTAGAGTCTGAGTACCAAATTTATTTTAATTTCATCTTTACTGTGTTTTGGCTTCAATGTTTAAAGTTATTTAGAATTTAAGTTGAACTGAAGCTATTTAAGATTTTTGTAAGTATCTACTGATATTTTCAAGACAGTTATGTGTACAACTTGGCATTTGTCAAAATTTCTATTCTCTCAATTAAATTTGGAATCTACAAAATCCCCAATAAACATTTGATTATATTTTAAAATTTAAGGCACTTATTTTAGAATTGTGGACTCTAAGCCAACCTAGCTTAAATCCATAAGCACTCACATTTAACTTGAGATGCACAACTCAATCTGGACCCTGGAATGATGGAATTTTAGATGTCATTTCCATATTAGCTCTCTGATTCTTTGCCTCAATAAACGTAATTTTAAAATAAATCTGACTCTAAGGGAAATGAAAGAACTACTATTGAACTTTCCCTTATCAGTTCATAAGCTTCTGGAGGTATTGTTCTTAAATATATTAAGAAGGATTATTAGCTTGTTAAAAAAAATAGTTCATGGTTGATCCATTGGAGACTGCTTAATGTTCTTTCTTTTTATGTAAAGCATTTGGCAGAATTTATTAAGATTCTTATCAAGATTTAGAGTCATAAGTTTTACGCTGAAAGAGACCTTAGAGTTTATCTAGTTCAATCTCTTCATTTTATACATGATTAAGGTAAAGGAGTTCAAAAATGCATGACTAATCAGTGGAGTTTGTTGTAATGCTTAGAGCATTGTGTTTGGTATTAGAAACTTGGGTTCTAGTCACATAGTCTCTTTGAACTCTGTTTTTCTCTCATATAAAGTAAGGAGGTGGGAGCTTTCTATATTCGTATTTCTTTTGGCTATAAACCTCGAGAGAGATTTATTATATTTTGTGGTCTTCAATAAATTTTCCTATATGGGAGTTATAATCCCTTTGCATAACTGTGAGCTAACTTACTCATTATTTCATAACTTCATCAGACAATTAATATGTACTTAAAATATGAAACGCATTATGTTTCATACTGACAACCATTTCATCATACTTTGAAATCATATCAAATCAAATTATGTTTATCATATCATTGATATTCTTATTTGTTTTAGTTTAGCACCAGGACTTCCTTTATCTTAATGAAGGCCTGATATATAATCTTGAAAATATGGGGCTGTTCTTCTGAATGAACCATGGGATTCTTGCTCAATGAGCTTCCCCGTTGCTCCTATGGCTGTCCTTGAATCATTTCTGGGGATCTTAAGGATTCTTGGAATACAGTTTGAAAATCACACAGTTGGAGTCCTATTCATTGGTTTTATAAATAAGGAATCCGTGACCCCAAATGGATAACTAATTTCACCATAGAAAAGAATCCAGAACAAGATCTGTGTTCTCTTCATTGATTTCTAACCCTACGCACAGTCTACTAAATTACACTATCCTCTGGATTATCTCTCAAGAGTTTTTGACAATGAGACAGGTTTTTTTTTTTTCTTTTACGGTACGTGGGCCTCTCACTGTTGTGGCCTCTCCCGTTGCGGAGCACAGGCTCTGGACGCGCAGGCTCAGCGGCCACGGCTCACGAGCCCAGCCACTCCGCGGCATGTGGGATCTTCCTGGACTGGGGCACGAACCCGTGTCCCCTGCATCGGCAGGCGGACTCTCAGCCACTGCGCCAGCAGGGAAGCCCGAGACAGGTTTTTTAACATGCATGTTCTTTAAATAGTTTATTACATTTTGTGGGTTATGTATTTTTTCAACATCATGAAAGAATCTAAGTGAGTTAAAATCTATTTATAAAATAGATTTGCATAGTATGATTCTGTGCAGAATCCCTCCCTTGGTGTTACACCTAAAAGATATATAATACCTTTGAAAACAGTCACATCAGCCCATTGCAGATAACTTTGCATATAGAGTTGAAAAGGTAATACATAAAGGAACTTTGATACAAATAATTTTCAACTGACTCCACTTCCATCGGCAGTACAGCCAATTATCCTTGGGACTTGTTCAGAACTGAAGAAATTCAATTCTATCATTGGAACAGAAGCCTTGCCACGTGACTTCTACCCATTCTTCCCAAATGATATTTTACACATTTTCTACCAAATAATATTCTACACATTTTCTCCCAAATGATATTCTAATGGCCCACATACAATATATAGAAGAGATACACTATAATAGTTATTGAGAGATGCTTATTTAAATTTATACCTAACATTTTAAATTTGAGAGTAACCAACAATCTAAATTTTCAACCAAGCTCAACTGGAACTGAGAGAGCTAAAAAAATAGAGAGAAAATATAAATAACAGCCTCCAACAAGCATTTACCTTCCTTTCTGAAGCAATGCAGAATGGCTCAGGAAAGAAGTCTTTTTCTTAAAGAAAAAGAGAAATACTGCAACCATTAAGTGCTTTTTTTTTCTTCTTCTTTAAAAACAAATAAAGCCAAAACGAATAAACAAAAACACCCATTTTTGAAATATAGAGTATGACCACATATAGAAAATGGAACAAAACATAAAGTCACAGCTCAATGAATTATCATAAAGTAAACATTCATGTAGCTACCACCAAGGGCAAGAGGTAGAAGGTTTTCAGTACCTTGAGAAGCTTTGCTGCTGTCTCCTTCCCATCTCTATATCCTCCTGTGAATAAAATTAACCACTATCACATTTTTATGAATTTTATATTAGCTATGTCATCGATTTCCACCCCCACCCCAAGTCTTTAGTTTTACGACACAAATGTGTATCTCTTCACACTACAATTTAGTGTGTGTGTATATATATATAATACAATACATATATATACTATATATAATATATAATACTCTATATACATATATAACTATATAAATGGAATCATTCAGTATATTGCTTTTTCTCTCACTTCCTCCACTTAATATCATGCTTGTGGAATTAATCATGTTGTTGGATGTAAATATAGTTCATTCATTTTTCACATTTCTATTACACTGTTGAATTAAGCATAATACATCTGGCTGGGCATTGGGTTTCTCATGATATACTATTAAAGAACCAATGGAGAAAAGAAGAAATTACAAGAGAATTAACAAAGTTACTTTGAGAAAAATGAAAACAAAGACAAAACATGCAAATAGTTGATCCTAAAATTCATATGGAAATGCAAGAGACCTAGAATAGCCAAGAAATACTTGATATGTAAGAATATAGTCAGAGGTTTCATACTTTTTAATTTCAAATGTTACTACAGAGTGACAGCAATCAAGACAGTGTGGTAGTAGTATAAGAACTGACATAAGTATCACTGGAATAGAATTCCACATATAAAAACCCTTACATCTATGGTCAAATAAGTTTTGACAAGGAGGCCAAGAAAATTTGATTGGGAAAAAATAGTCTCTTCAATAAATGATTCCTGGACAACTGGATAGCCCCATACCCTAAATAAAAATTAACTCAAAATGGATCAAAGACCTAATGTAAGAGCTGAAACTAAAAAGCTAATGAAAGAAAGCCTAGATATAAATTTTCATTACCTTGAATTAGGCAACTTTTTCTTTGATGTGACATCAAAAGCACAAGAAACAACAATAAAATAGAGTTTTTTGTTTGTTAAACAGTACACGTAAAGCACTATCCATAAAGATTGGTAAAATGGACTAAAGTATTTTTGTTTATCAAAACACAATAAACCTTCTGTGTGCCTATCCTATTCATTTAATTTATAACTAGTTAAATAAACTCCAGTTTTATTTTATTAAGTTAATGTTCTTTCTATTAAAGTAAACTCCTTGAGGTCAGGAGTTTGCTCATCACTGTCTAAAATTGATGCTATGCAGTTTTTGCTTAACTAACATTTTGCTTTTAGCTTTGCTTCTCCACACATCTGTAAGAAGCAGTTAAAAGCTTAATGCTTATGAAGTAATAATTTTATTAACAATAACTAGTGATTGAGCAATTATTCTTTGTGAGGCACTCTGTTATGTGTTTATCTCATATTAACTCATTGAATACTCGTAATAGTTCTATGAGCTTCCTTTTTACACATAAGAGAAATAAAAGGTAAACCCCACGTAGTTTTTCCAAGTTCACGTAGCCCATGGAGTCAGTATTTAAACACAGGTAGTTTCATTCTCTGGTCTGTTCTTTTAACTGCTTTGCTAAAATGTAGTGAGTAGGATTTATACTACATATGGTTGAAAAAATAAAATGGGAAAAACTGAAATGGGGAGATTGATTTGTACCACCACATCTGTTTCATTCAACTTGCTCTAAGCTGTGATTTGATGGCTCTCTATGTATATATGTCTATGAATGTTGATGGCTGTAAATACAGAAATGGAAGGCCTGTTTTTATCTTTTATCTTTTCATCATACATCATACATCATCTTTCTAATATCCTGTTCCCTATAAATATTAGGTAAAACATTGCCAACATGCAGTATAGCTTAATATTGGCAATTAGAATTAGGTTGGTAAAAATGGGATCAATAATTATATTTGCATACTAAATAATCGTTTCCAATTACTATGCAATGTTTACTAACCACACATTGGTCTTTACTAAAACATTTCTTTTACTTTTTTTCTTCCAATTTTATTGAGATATAATTGACCTACAGAATGGTATAAGTTTGTGTACAGCATAATGATTTGACTTACATACATGATGAAATGATTACCACATAAGTTTAATGAACATCCATTATCTCATATAGCTACAAAAAGAAAAAGAAAAAAAACAATTCCTTATGATAAGAAGTCTTAGGATTTACTCTCTGGTCTTTTCTAAAACACTTGGAACAAATGTAAATAAATCCTATTTGAATATGCATATATTAAAGAAAACATGACTACCTTTTATGGTATACCATGAGGGGTTAGGTTTCTTAAGTGAAATATTTTATTTCTTGAATATGGGACTAAATTAAAAGTTTTACTCTGAGGTTAAGACAAGTGTAACAATTTTCACTGAAGGTCAGCCTTTCACTGAAGGTCAGCCATTTTCGTTAAAGACTTGCATCATTTTTTTTTTTTTTTTTTTTTTTTTTTTTGCGGAGTATCCCGCGTGCCGCAGAGCGGCTGGGCCCGTGGGCCATGGCCGCTGGGCCTGTGCGTCCAGAGCCTGTTTTCCGCAACGGGAGAGGCCATGGCAGTGGGAGGCCTGCGTACTGCAAAAAAAAAAAAAAAAAAAAAAAAGAAGTACATTGTTTAATCTCGAAGCATTTGGGTTTTTTTTTCCCAGTTACCTTTCTGTTACTGATTTCTTATTTAATTACATTGTGGTCTGAGGGTAGACATTGTAGAATTTGTAAAGGTGTGTTTTATGGCCCGGAATGTGGTCTCTTTTGGTGAATGTGCCACATGAGCTTGAGAAAAATATGCAATCAGCTGTTGTTGGATAAAGTAGTGTATAGATGTCAATTATATCCAGTTGATTATGTAGTTGTTGAGAGTAGATCTTAAGAGTTCTCATCACAAGGAAAAAAACATTTTTTTCTCTTTTTTTGTATCTGTATGATATGATTGATGTTAGCTAAACTTATTGTGGTAATCATTTCATGATTTATGCAAATCAAATTATTATACTGTATACTTTAAACTTATGCAGTGCTGTAAGTGAATTATATCTCAATAAAACTGTCGAAAAGAAAATACTGTTACTGATGGTTAGAGTTTCTCATCATAGTTAACTAGGTTAATTTGGTTAATGATGTTCATGTTTTCTCTTTCTGTGTCATTCTGAGTTTCTGAGAATTATTGGTAAAGACAGAATATATATGCAAAACATTTATTTTGGATGATAACTACGAAATATAAAGGGGGGAGGGATAAAAGCAGATGAGATTCTTTAGGGTGTAATACAGCTCTGATACTTAGTTAAGGAGAGGAAGAAGAAAGAAAGGCAGACTGGGTTGAGTGAGACTCAGAGCACTGCACAATTCTGGGAAAGCTTAGTCCAGGTTAACTGATAGCCCTTGAACAGTTGTTGCCCATTAGAAGAGTCCCTCTTTGGGCACGAACAACATGCTTTAGTGTCCTGACCAAGTCAGTCATAGATTAGGAGGATACTAAGAAGAGTATGGTCTTGGCATGAATCTTGCATTGGATCCAAAGAATCTGGTGGGTGTCATTCTTGAATTGGTGGATTCATAGTTTTCATCATATTTGAGGAATTTGTGGAATTATTTCTTCAAATTATGTTTTTTGCTCACCCGCCTTTTTCTCCCTTTTATCTTCTTCCAGAATTTCAATTCCACACGTATTTATGTATTCAACCACTTGATACTATTCTACAGATGACTGAAATTCTATTTTGGTTTTCAAGGTTTATTTTCTTTATGTGCTTCATTTTGCATAGTTTCTACTAGTGTCCTTAAGTTTACTAATTTTCTTACTGCATTGCCTCATCTGATCTTAATGTTAAAAAGTGAACTTTTCATTTTAGATATTGTATTTTTTATCTTGAGAATTTTATCTTTTTCGTATCTTTCATTTCTCTCTTCAGGGCATTTACATATGCCTTTAAATAACTGAACGTAGTACAACGTTTGTATTAACATCAAGTCATGCTAATTCCATCATTTCTGTTTTTTGAGGTACTATTTCTTTGGTGATTTTACTCTTGGTTATGGATCATGTTTCCCCACTTTCTGGCATGCCTGCTCACTTTTGACTGGATGCTGAACATTGTACTTTTATGTTGCATGGTGTTTGACTATTGTTGTGATCTTTACAGAATAAATTCTTTTGTTCTGATAGGCTTTTACATAACTTGGAGTTCAATTTGATCAATTTGAGACTTGTCCTAAATGCCTTTTTGGCAAGTATATAGTATTCTTTTCCCTAGCAATAGTTTAGCCCTATTACTAAGGTATGGTTCTTTTAGGGGTCTCTACTCAATACTTGGAGTGAACAAAAAAATGCTTTTTACCCTGGCTGGTGAAAAAACTAATGATTCCTACTTCTGAGTTAGTTCAGGGGAAATTTCAGAAGCTCTTTGTCCAACCTCATACAATTTTATCCTATTCATGTATTTTCAGTATTCTTCATACGCAAGAGAACACCTAAAGGATTTTTGTTCTCTTTTTCCCCATAATCTCTCCTCTAAAGAATCTCATCTTTCAAACCTTAGCCACCTTAGCCTCCATGAATTCTAATTTCTGTGTCCTCAGTTCAGTATGACTGCTGGGCTCTGCTTGGCCATCCCTGTACTTTGGTCTGTAATGTGCCTCCGGCAGGAAGTCAGGGTGGATTTTAAGGTTTACCGTGATCGGTCTCCTTTCAGAGACTACAGACCTGCCCTGCCTATTGTCCAATTTCTGAAAAGGTTGTTTCATGTATTTTCTTCAAGTTTCTAGTTTTATCATGGGAAAGGTTAAATCATCTGTTATTCTATGATGGGCAGAAAAGGAATTCTGGCACTTTTTAAACTTTTTAAACAAACAAAAAGGCAAATATTGGATCAAACTAAATGTCCATGAAGAGAAAAAGAGACTACACTACTTTGGTGTAGTCAAACTGTGGAATTATAGACTTGAAATAATATAATGAAGCATAAGTATATGTGTACCTTTGTTTCCAAGACATATTAAGAAAAAAAGAAAAAAGCAGCTAGCTGTATGATAACATTACATTATAACACATATATTAATATATGCAACTATATATATACGCAACTATACATATATACCATACATTCACAAGTGTAAATATATGTATGTATAGATTAAACACTTATTGGAAAAGAGATACAAAATTGTTGAGAGTGCTGGGATTGGGTAAAAATGGTATGGGTGGTTGTAAAAAAAATAAATTTCTAAATATACACTGATATTTTATAATATAAGAATTTCTGTATTCCTGGTGAAATTTATAAAATAAAAAGTATTACCTATTTATTAGATCAACCTTATTTGTTGTTGAAACCTAAGAAACCATCTGATACTGTGACAACTGAAAAGTATGACTGTGGCATAGTACAGTAGTCTGCAGTTTATAATAACACTGTGTAATTATCATATTACTGAAACCCCTAAGACTCAGCTAAGTACAAACCTTACTATTTATATTTTTAAAGAGCATTTTCAATCATATCCTGTTTTCTTCCTCTATTTATTCCTAAATTATTGTGTTTCCCATCAGGGAACTGTTTTAGCAGATATTAATGTTCACAATTAATTATCATCTAAGTGCTATAAGCATTTCTATAGATTATGAACAACTGAAGAATCATCTGTGATAAAAGTTTATATTATCACCGTATAGCTCATTACCTTTAAATCATGTAACCTAAAAGTCTGATGTTATACACTCATGGATCTACTTACAGTAGTTATTATGAACTAGGCATGTGAATGTGTAGGAGGCAAATAAGTTTCAAATTTTTATAACTAAGTGCTGTATTTGAAGAGACATTTATGTTTTGAAGTGGAAAATTATTGCAGTGGTGCTTTTTTTGAACAGTCTGAGAGTGTTATGAGATAGTTTCACAAACCTATAAAGTGCTTCCTTCCTTCTATATATAACTGATATTTGAGGGAGAACAGCCTTTTCCAGATACTCAGCAATAAAAGGAAATGTTCCAGTTGTCTCTTCATGAATTCTGCAATAACTTTGAACAACTTATGTGGTTTTACATAATCTTTCAAAGTTTTCGTTTTTATCCCACAAAATTATGTGTTAAAAATGCTTCAGGAAGAATATAGCCAGCAATATGACCCCTGGATAAAACACACAGCCATGATCATGTTCCTTGTAAGGAGACAGGCATTCTACTACCATCATAAAAGAATAGTCAAAATAATGAGAGAAGGTTAAAAACACCTCTATATTCATTCATTCTTTCATTTGTTAAAAACAATGAAGACTCACTGAAAATACAAAATTCGTCAGTTTATAAGGTAAGCCCGGAGAGTACAGAAATAATAACATTCACTTGTTTAGCTGTAAGAGTTTATAATCCAAGGGTGGGGGGACTTAAATACACAATCATGTAACTACAATACACTATTAAGTTAAATAAAAACATAAAATGTGCTACATGGATATAGAGAAGGGAAAGTCAAGTCTACTTAAATGAATCACAGGAACAGAAAACTTAGGCTGAAACTAAAACAACCTAAAGAAACTTGCCAAAAGAAAACACATGGGGAAGGGATGAGTATTAGATACAAATAGGAGAACTGAGTTTGCCGTATACATACACAAGTTGTGATGATGTGTATCCACAAACATAAATGAGATGTCTTAAGGAACAATGGAGCATTCTCTGAACCCTTGCTAACTTCTATCCTCAAATACTCATGCCAGACTTTATGCCCTGGGACAGGACAAAGAAAAGAACAGCCCTTTAGAACTGTCACTGCCCAACACAACTGCTATCTGAAATCCCACTCCTTATATCCAAATCAACTTCAACGATTCTTTGAACTTTCTTGTTCCAAGAAGAAAATAAACATTTTCCTGCAGGTTTTCACTTTATTTGCATCTGTTATCACGTGGGTAGCATATTCTGCTTCATATTATAATTATTTTTGTTTCTATTTTATGTCTTATACAAAATTTTGATTCCCTCTTTCCTTCCCTGTGAGGATCTAACCTGTCTTGCACATAATGTCAACTCAAATATGTGTTTAATTTCATTCACTGACTCAGGATATGAGATGAATTGGTGCGATTCAGTATAGATTTTCAGCAGGTAAATTAAGGTAAGGATAATCACTTTAAAGATCAAATAAGACAATATCATATGATGTAGCAGAGTAAGAATCCCAGATATTTCAGAAACTTTTTGATTGCTTTTTAAAAAAAATTTTGAGAGAGCCTTCTATATAATCCACATATGTTCCTAGTGTCAGAATGTAATCTATCATTTTTCTGTGTTCTTTTCTTAAATCACTGAACTGCATGGGGACCTTCTGAATGCCTCATGCCTCATGTTTTTCTTTGATATCAATAGTCGGGTATGATTTTCTTATTAGTCTCATGCCAGTGACTATAGGGAAACATTGTCAGTCATGTCAGCAAGTAAAGGATATGAAACATGTCAGCTGAGTTCCCTTCTAGAAAGTCTTTCTATCCACTGAAAACAACAGTGTTTCCTGAAATTTGACAAAACCCATCCTTTAAGTTGCGAGATCAATATGAGTATAACCAGGCAGCATTTTTCTGCCTGGTGTCAATCAATCTTCTGTTTGGAGGAATGCAGTTTCACCAAAATAGATAAACCACCAAAGTGAGCTCTTGGATCCATGTAGCACATGATCCTAGCCTGATGAAGATATGGACCATGATTTTCTAGGGATGATACATATTTTCCGATGTTTTGAATACCAAATTCGATTGGGAGTTTGTAATTCCCTGTGTGGAGCTGAGTTTTAATCTTTCTTCTTAGGAAGACTAACAGCAATGATGACATTCACATCAACAGCAACAAAAAAACCTATTTGTCTATAAAACCCACATACCACTCTAAGGTCCCCCAAATTCAGTTGGCAAAATGGAAGATCGCATTGTCACACGGTTAATAACTAAAGAGAACCAGTAGCAGAGGTCAAGAGCCAATGGACAATCACATTCTATTAGAAGTTGTTTTACTGTAAGGTACATTATCACAGAATTTCTCTGTTTATAGCTTAACAAAGGTGGGGAGAAATGTATAAACTCATTGACAAAGAACAAATTTTTTTGGCCCCACAACAGTTACAATTCATACTTATTTACATTTATTCTTAATTTTTCTCATCCCATCCCTGCAGAGGTATGTGAAAATATAAGCTTGCTGCATGTGTAAATCTAAGCTCATTGTGCTTTCATAAAATACACAATGAAATATATTATTGTAATTTTGGAAATTAGTAAAAACTTTATCGTTTGAACTCCTATCCAGCTTTGTTAATTATGATCGAAAGATGAACTTCCACCTTTAATTCTTTTTATATCTCAACATTGAAGACCATTTGGGTCACATGTTAACATCCTTGTAGACATCCATAGTCCTTAACACACTTTTGGATACACAGAAGTTACACAAGAAAAGCTTACTGATTGCATCCAAAATATTTTTGAGCTCACTTGATGTTCTGATATATGATATACTGGAAATAAGCCAGAAACTAAGTTCTGGCCCCATGTCCACCTATAGCTGTCTATGAGGTTTCAGACAAATTATGCCGACTCACCAGGCAAGGAAAATAATGGCGGGGGGGGAGAGAGGTACTGATTAAACTCCAAGATCCCTTTCATCTCTAAAATTTCGCATTACTTATCTTTCACCAATATGCAAATTTCTGAGATTCTGAAAAATTTTTAAACTATAAACAGGTCATTATTTATTGTCATTAAAATACTGCTGACTTCTCTTGACTTCCCTTATATGTTGCAAAATCCTGATATCTAGATTTATCTCCAAGGCTTGTGAAACAGACAGTTGATTTCAGAGAAGTTATAGAAAAATAGTTTGTCTGAGTTGAACATTAACCACAGCAAAGTTTATATGCATGATATCAGTAGTTAGTGAATTTATAGCGGATTTGAGGAATTCATGTGTGTGTGTGTGTGTGTGTGCGTTTGTGTGTGTGTTGTTTTGCTTGAAATGTGTGGAGGAGGAATAATATAGTGGTATCCATGCCCTCTAATATGCTGAGAGCTTTTTTGAGGAGGAAGTCTACTGGGTTCCTCGTCAATCTTTTCAGAAGTTAGAGACATATTTCTAAACTATAACTTCTGCTTCAGCTGAGGATGCCATATGCTGAGTTCAAGGGTTTTTCTTTTTTTTTTTTCCTCTCTTGAAAGACTATTTTCTGTTACGCTGTAAGGACTTTTTCAGATGTACTCTTTAGTAAGAATTTTATTGCTTTTTTTTCTCTCTTTATTTGGTTGTTGATTTTTCTTAAAACCTAACACAAGAATTTTTCCTCTTTCTTTCACTCCTCTGGCAGCATACCAAATCTCTGGTAGAGCCTAGCAAGAATTTGTCTTATTATCTTGGTTTGATCACATCTCTCTTTTGGAACAAGTTACAATTTCTCACTTGTGTTTAGCACTTTTTTTAATTTGGAAGAAAATTAATTCCCACAAGCTATTCTATGAGATAAAATGTAGATGTTTTTCCTCAGCAAAACTTATGAGGAAAAAAGATCCTATTCTATCTAAATAATCTATGTGTGAGTGAGGTACAAGAGTGTGTGTGTGTGTGTGTGTGTGTGAATGCATACAATTGTATGAATCAGTCTACAAAAACTCACTATAAGAATTCAGAGTGGGCTTCCCTGGTGGCGCAGTGGTTGGGAGTCCGCCTGCCGATGCAGGGGACGCGGGTTCGTGCCCCGGTCCGGGAGGATCCCACATGCCGCGGAGCGGCTAGGCCCGTGAGCCATGGCCGCTGAGCCTGCGCGTCCGGAGCCTGTGCTCCGCAGGGAGAGAGGCCACAGCAGTGAGAGGCCCGCGTACAGCAAAAAAAAAAAAAAAAAAAAAAAGAATTCAGAGTGAAAGTTGTATAAAAAAACAAAATAAAATTCCCTTGCAAAATAGGCTCACAAACTTGTTGAGTAATCAAGATAAATACATATGAAACATTTAGTAACTGAGTCATTGTTCTAAAGCATATGGCTTCACTTTTCTCATTTACTATACATTAAGTATCTTTCTCTGTCAGTAAAGACATATCTTTATGTTAATGGCTGCATTGTCTTCTACTGTATGTATGTGTGTGTATATATACATATATATACATATACACTATATACAAAATTATTTTAGGTTTTTGATGTTGTTGCAGGACACAAGCAATTTTAAAATATTTGTTGCTAAAAACTCTGCAACGTAGCTCACATGTACTTATAAATGTGTTCATATGCCCTCCCCTAGTGCAATTTTTCAGGGACACTTTCCTGTTTTCTAAATCAGATAAGGTTTAGGTTTGACAGTGACCATTTTAAGACACTCTCCGTTGCAATAGTATTTCTTACCATATAAGTTATTGATTTTTGTTTGCAATGGGTCTTCCTTTCTAGTGAGTCAACATTTTATGTATTTATTATCTTCATAATTTTTATTTTGTGAGTAGCCTATTTACGATACATTTTTCCCTACTGGGGTATCCATCTTTATTAAATAGTGATAATTATTTACATATTAAGAATATAATCTTTTAACTGTTGTATGTTTTTTGGTTCCAATTGGTTTTTGCCTTTTGATTTTGCTAATTGTGACTGTGCCACACAATAGTGTTACAGTTTCACATAGTCAAATCTACCTTTTTTTCTCTCTTTGGACTGACTGCATCACTCTTTTGAATCGTTACAATTACTCACTTGTTTTTCTAACATTTTTTTCATTTTGGAAAAAATACAGTTTCCTCTGAACTAACACTAAAAGGGAAAGAATGAAAACTCTTATTCAGAATGTCAACTTAAAGAGTGAAAAAAGAAATTCCTACAGTAGTTAAGGTAGGGGTAGTAAGGAAAAGGTCAAGGCTCAGAGTTCTGCATGTCAGCTCAGAGATGACAGCCTGCGGGTTAGGACACTCTCCTGCATGATGCTCTGTATATTCTCACCAGCAGCCTTACGTGCAGTGTCTCCAACAGCTAGAATACATGGATTCAGGAAACAAGAGGTTGAAACAGAAGTGGTTCATCTAATCAGAACTCCCTTTGACCCACTTGGGGAACTTGTGCTTCCCAACCCTATAATTTTTGTCTCTGCTTGTCTAGATGTCCTGATTACCAAAAGTGGGGAACCCTTTCATCAGGGGTCATAGTTAGAGAACATGGTAAGAGTTCCATTTAACCTAAATATGTTCTTGTTCCAATAGGGAACAGCAGGCAAATAAAGGAATTACTGTTATACTGGAATGAAATTTGACACTAATTATCCAAAGATAGGGTTGCTGTTGCTGCTGCACTATGGGGGCAGGAAAGGATATGTCTGGTCCTCAGTGGAGGTAACTACTTCTATTCTGTCAGCCCTTTCCTTGCACATCTGCTCTGAAAACAAAGGAGGCATAAAAAATAGAACATCAGGATTATGTTTTTCAACAATATTTCTTACGCCTGGCAATTTAAAGTACGCTTGTCCTCTTTTTTAAAGAAAGGCAAAATAGCATCAAGAACACACAGAAACACTATATATGTCTTGTTTCAAAAAACGGAGCTAAGACTTGTACAGAAATAAGTCTTGTATAAGAAAAAAAATCATCTAATCCTTTGCTTCTGTCATCTAAATGCTTTCACTAGAATTAAGCAAACAACTCATACACACAGTGTCATAAACACACACCCCCACCGGGAAGAATATTAAAATTGCCTGTTTGGCTTTATTTATTCAGCTTAAAGCGCTGTTTTTGTTTTTTTTCTTAATTGCTGTTCTGAAATAAAACACGGGAACCTATCTGATACTATGATTACTTCAGCCACTGTTTCAGAAGCACTGAAATTGTTACCCTGAATCTCCATTTCCACATTTTCCCGTGTTGTAATTTTAGAGTCAGTTAAATTCTCTAACGATCGGATGATGTGGTGTTTGTTTGCATATAAATATCAGGTTGCCAGAGCAGAAACTCTTGTTGAAAAGTTATATACCAACAAAACAATTTTAACTTTTCTATAAAGAAAATACCCACATTTTATTTCTAAATTATTCTGCAACATTTCTTAAAGATTATTTGATAAGTAGTGCACATTAAGATAACATATGCTCAAATGAACATTTTACCATATTTGGGCACAAAAGTAAACCTTCAACTACTTGCTGTTGTCAAAATTAAGCTCCTTAAAATACTGTATCCATTTAATCAAAAGTCTTTTAATGTACAAGCTGTAATAATTTGTCGGTATGAGATTCATTTAAATTTTACCTTACAAAAGGAAGAAAATAAGAGGTATATACAGTTATCTGTATTGACTAATCACTGCTATGGCTTGGTGCAAATCTTTACATAAATTGTTTTCTCTTAGATTTAGAGAGAAAGAGTGGTGGGGTAAGAGTGAGAGAGAATGAATGAATTAGGAAGAAATAATTTCCCCAGCATAACATGATTTGTCTATTGAGAAACTGGTAATAGAGTACAAATATAGTCCACTTGATTTTTTTTTTTTTTTGCGGTACGCGGGCCTCTCACTGTCATGGCCTCTCCTGTTGCGGAGCACAGGCTCCGGACGTGCAGGCTCAGCGGCCTTGGCTCACGGGCCTAGTCACTCCGCGGCATGTGGGATCTTCCCAGACCGGGGCACGAACCCGTGTCCCCTGCGTTGGCAGGCGGACTCTCAACCACTGCGCCACCAGGGAAACCCCCACTTGATTTTTTATAGAATAACACCAGTAATATTTACCTTAATTCATGTTCTTTTTTTTTTTTTTGCTTTTTGCTTTGGTATTTAGAAAATGGCTGGCTTAAAGCTTTTGAACTTTGCATTAGAGTTATATTGACTACATGGATGCCATCACATGACCTATCACAACTCCTGTGGACAAACAGACTTGGCTCTAATCTTGCCACTCTCCTGTAATTAGAAAATAAAAATTCCATTCCTTATCTTTTTATTCACAGTTCTGGAAGGACAATGGAATCATAGGAAATAAGGCAGCTCCATTTATTGGTGTTGCACTCTGCTGCTGTATCTCTGCAAACAAGCAAGAAGGGCCGACAGAGCCCTACTGTTTATGTTTGAGTGTCATTCTTGTCCCATGGATGTTTTTATGATGGTAGAATACACTTTACTCTGTTGGTTCTAAAAGGAATTAAATCACACTTTCTACGTCAAATGGGAAAGGTAAAGTCACGCATGGATTAAATCACCAAAATCCTAGAAAGAAATGTGCCTCTCAGCTGAGGAATCAGGTATATGGCAGGGTGAGAACTGTCATTAGAGCACTGACCTGATAATGAGTGCTGTTATTCAGAATTCTCTCACTTCACAATTATTTATGGAGATATGGTGCTAAGAGGTTGTCCATTCTTGACCTTGAAACTTATATAAAGCTGTTACTGGGGCGAATGTAGTATTGGTGATTTTAACAGCGCACAACTCACAGAGGAGGCAAACTGAAGAAGAAAGAATTCTGAGACACGTAGCCCTGTTTCTTTCCAGGCTAGAGTCTTTTTCTTATACTAAACTCTTAAAAGATTTCTCTACCTTTCTGTTTAATTTTATTTTAAAAAGGAAAGTGTTTTTTTTTTTTTAATAAAAAAATGGCAGGCAGGATGGAGGTAGTGTTGGCTCCCATCCAAAATAACATAGTACAACCCATAGTATTCCTGGAATCACTGTAACTTTCCTGTGGTTATAATATGATTCTCCAGAAAATTAACAATCATTAAAACAACTCTATTTGGTGCTACTGAGACTCCTGAAAAAAATAACATTTAACCTTTGCCTTTATTTTTAAAGAGTGGCACAATTTATGCCTTCTCTCTAACTTTATTTCCTCTTGGATACATTTCTCATTATAGCTACAGAGCCAAACTAGCATAAGGGATTTCTTTGATGTGACCATGTACATCTACAGGGAGTTCCTTAAGGAAAGTGGTTCATTTAAGATAATTTTCCTACTGATTGTGTCACTATCATCTCCACTTCCTAAACTGCCTCCCAAATGGGTTTATTTTTATTCAGAGGTACCCGATCAGCTTTTGGTAGATAGCATATAAGTGATTTGGAATGTTTCTACCCTCATGTTTGTCCTTAAACTGAAGGATTTCCTTCCTTTGGCTGATAGAAAATGAATCTAATGTTCACGAGGTAATATGAATTTTCCCTTCTTCCTTTCACATCCGTGTTTTAACTCTGTGGAAGAACTGAAGACTCGTGGTCAAATGTCAGCACTATTTCAGTGAATAAAAGTGTTTAGTGCAACTATTCCAAATGGTCTATTTCTTTGCCAACCCAGTAAAGCATCAAAAAGAGCTCCAGTAGCTATAGCAACATAACCACAAGCTGCTCAATTTTAGACACTCTTTTTGTGTATCTGATCCCCTCTCCATTTTGCAGAAATTCAGGAGCTAATGGGACACAGCTGCTTTCACTTTGGTTTGCTTATTAAGCTAAATTTAAATTGTCTTGCTTTATTCATTTAATTAATAGGGTACCAGCTTTCAACATACCAGTGTATTTTATTTGAATACCTAAGATTTGTGAAAAAGATGCAAAAGGAGAACGTTACTAAAAGACATGCAGGAAAAAAATATAGGCAGCACTTTTAATTATTTCATTAAACATCATTCTCAAATAAAAGATCTTTATATATAATAGATATGACTTTAGTTGAATAATTAGTAACTAAGATCTAACTAGAGAATGGTAACTAAAAAAAAAAAAACTCTATTGATAAAAGAGATATTGGGTATGTAGTTGCTGAGGTCAGCTATTTGGTTCATTGTAGTAATATGCTAACTAACTGCAGCTCCTTATGCCATAACAGATTAAATGGTGTCATGATAATGCTGATTTTATATCTATATAATATATATATTATATATATAGGGTATGAAGGATCCATTTACATTGGGAACTAGATCAGTACATAAAACCTATGAATTCAAGATTTGGAGTTCTTAATATCTATGACTTTTTATTTACATGGAATTTATCAATTATTTATTTGTCACATTATCAAGGGGACTATGTCTAATTCATCTTCCTCTTGGTAGAGCTGTGCACCAGCTAAAAAATCATTTTCCCTCACCAGTCAATCACTCCTTTATTTGCCCAGTTATTTGACTATTCACCTACTCAAATATTTATTAAGCAGTTATTAGGTATGCAGCTAGATATTGAAACTATGGGCATGAAATAAAACACAGCTTTCATAGGTAGACACATAATGATAGTTCAAATATAGTTTGATATGTGTAACAAAAGGTATTATACAAAGTATATGATGCAAATGGACCATATTTTGAGAACTGCACATTTAGTGAAATACAAGGAAGGAAATGGGCAACTTCACCTGAAGATGGAAGAGTGGATTAGGGAAAGCACTGCAGAGGATTTGATGTTCAAACTAAACCTTGAAGCATGAGTAACAAAGCTCTTTGCTCAAATAGCAGATGCAAAGCCCCAATGGCATAAAACATGTTAAGTGTGAGATATTGCAGATTGTGCCTTTTAGGTTGTCCTGAACCCCTATTAATGCCAAAGGATGTTCTATTGTCTGGAAATCTGGGAGGGGTTTTGATCTGAAGAACATTTCCAAGAACTGGTTGCACAGCTGTTCAACAACCCTAATTTGGAAAAGAGACTAATAATTATTATGTATCCTGTATGTATCAGTAACATGTTATGCCCTTTAGAGGCCTTATCTCATAAGGATTATTATTAGCTTCATCTGACATGTGGGGAAGCTGGGTTTTAAAAGCTTAGCAAGGGACAGAGGCAGGGTTTAAATTCATGTCTTTCTGGCTTCAAAACAAATGCTCTTCAAAGCATCCTTCCAATACCACTATCACAGCTTTTGACACAAAGGGAGGTCAATGGGTGAGAATAGGCCAAGTACATTAGGGTAAAGAATAGCATTTACACCTCGATGACACTCTCAGGCAAGAGTTCCCCACTTTCTGGTGCTGTTAGGTAAGAAGTACATAAAGAAGGATGTGAGGCAAAAAACTTTCTTTATTGATGGACTGGTGAGCCTCAGTCTCTTTTTCCCCCTTGGCCAAGTTAACAGTTTTATTGTATTTGGCTTCTGCAATGGACTGTCCCCTTGAACCTACTTCCATTCACATTTGAAATGTTCTAGAAACCTCCTGAAAAGGGCCCCGATGCTCTAACTCCCACAGCATGCTATAATCACCTCTACCATGGCACTTACCTGTCTTGCAGTGAGTGCCTCTTTACTTACCTGTCTTTCCTATTAGAGTCAGTTGGGACTGTAAATTAGTACAGCCACTATAGAAAATGGTATGGGGATTCCTCAAAAAATTAAAAATAGAATTACCATATGATCTAGCAATCCCACTTCTGGGTATATAATGGAAAGAAATGAAATCACTATCTCAAAGACATATCTGTACTCCCAGGTTCTCTGGCATTTTTCACAGTAGTCAAGACATAGAAACAATGTAAATGTCCATTGCTAGATGAATGGATAAAGAAAATGTGATATGTAGAGATTATTGTACTAAGTCAAGTAAGTCAGACAAAGACAAATATCATATAATGTCACTTATATGTGGAATCTAAAATATGATACAAATGAACTTATTTACAACACAGAAACAGATTCACAGACATAGAAAACAAACTTACCCAAAGGGGAAAGGTAGGGGAGGGATAAATTAGGACTTTGGAATTAACAGACACAAACCACTATGTATAAAACAGATAACCAACAAGGACCTACTGTATAGTAAAGGGAACTATATTCAAGATTTGTAATAACCTATAATGGAAAGAATCTGAAAAGAATATATATATGTATATATATATAACTGAATCACTTTGTTGTACACCTGGAACATTGTAAATCAACTATACTTTGATAAAATGAAAGAAAATGTGATAGATATAGATACAGATACAGATATAATGGAATATTTTTCAGCCAAAAAGAGAAGACAATCCCGCCATCTGCAACAAGAAGGATGTCCTCAAGGGCATTATTCTAAGTGAAATATCAGACAGATAAAGACAAATACTGTATAATCTGACTTATGTGTAGAATCTAAACATGCTAAAATCAGAAACAGTTGCCAGGGTTGGGGGGTGCGGAAAATGATGAAATGTTGTTTGAAGTATACAGTCTTCGAGGAACAAGTCTAGAGAACTAATGTACGGCATAGTGACTATACTTAAAAATACCGTATTGTATACTTGAAAATTGCTAACAGTAGATCTTGAATGTTCTCACCATAACAATAACTACAAACTGGTACTTATGTGAGGTGAAGGTTGTGCTAATTAACCTTACTGTGGTTACCATTTCCCTATACACATCTATATCAGATCATCACATTGTACAGCTTAAACTCACACAATGTTATATAACAATTATATCTCAATAAGGCTGGAAAAAAAATAAGTTAAAAGAAGTGGTATCGGGCTTCCCTGGTGGCACAGTGGTTGAGAGTCCACCTGCCGATGCAGGGGACACGGGTTCGTACCCCGGTCCAGGAAGATCCCACATGCCGCGGAGCGGCTGGGCCCGTGAGCCATGGCTGCTGAGCCTGCGCATCCGGAGCCTGTGCTCCACAACAGGAGAGGCCACAACAGTGAGAGGCCGGCATACTGCAAAAAAAAAAAAAATTGTGCGCCATTCAGAGCAGCTGCTTTTGATATTTTTAACATGTATCTTTCACCAAGGTTATGAGATCATATGCTCCTGGGATTTTGTTTTGTTATATTTTGTTTTTCCTTTTTTAGTTTTCCCTTTGGTTTGAATGTTCATTGAAAATAACACTTTCAACATTTCCAACTTCACAAATCATTCTTCCTAGATGGGTTTATGGGAATAAGATGCTTTCCCTAAAGTTATTTGACTATTTAATCACACACACTGGCAACTACCTTCAATTAATTTATATATTGCTATGTGAAATAGAGAGGCCCCCTGATTCACATTTTTAGATATCTTTCAATATTTGAAATTGATCATATAATGACAGAATCTCACCATTCTGTCTTGAAAATATCAGTGCATATTCCTGTATAACGAATATTTCAAAAATAATCTTTGATGTCTTTTCTATCATTTCTTGAATGGAACCCAGGGAGACACAGCCAAAAGATCATTCAAAGAGACTGATTCCTGAATGGGGGTAGGGGGATGAGAGATCTTCAAGAAGGTGGCCACTCAGATAATTCAGGAAGTGTCGGGCAGAGAGAAGCAGGTCAAGACCACAGAAGACAAGTCTGTTACCAGGTTTACAGGAAGAAATCCTGAGAATAAAACTGAAGGCAAAAGATTATGGGCTGGATTAATGATGGGCTTCAGCAATAAGCAAGAATCAAAAACAAGAATCAAGGGAGAGTGTCCAGCAGAACGAAAGACCCACCTCCAGGGGTGATATGTGCATGGTGCTTGGGTGCCTAATTTTAAAACCGGGAAAGCTGATTTTCTCACACGTATATAGATCTGATAATATTTTTCCTTGTGAGGATTATATTAAATTAGGTTTCATGTAAACATTACAAGGTACTCATGAGTTCGTTTCTTTCCTCTTCCCTAACAAGATGAGTTTCTCACTATTGGTTTTACTAAATTAGGTTTTCTAAGCTTAGCAAAACTGAGGTCCTTCTAGTGAAGTTTTCACTTACATTTTCATTTAATACAATCATCAGAGCAATTTCCAAGACACATAGTCTGATTTAATGATATTATAATAGTTGGCAAAGTATCCAGAAATTAGGGACAAAAAGAAGGCTCATTGAATAAACGAATGAACTTGTGTCTATATCAGGTTTCTAAATGACTTAACTAGTAGACAGAGATTTGGGTTCATTAGTTAGAAATAGCATTTCTGCACTTCAGAGCTCTTTTATGTATAAGGCTGTCAAATCAACAAATGTTCTTAAAAAGAGAACAGATATATTGGAAGATATGACTGGAGGCAATCCTATCTTTCGAAAGCATGCAAAACTAAAATTAGATAAAACACTTGTTGCCCATTCACGATGTGTCAGTTTGGTTTTGTCAGTTTGGTGTGTTGATATTCAACTCTCAGAACTCTGAGATGATGATAATGATGATGGTATGAAAGAGAAAACTGAAACAGACATAGAGGGCTAAGCCACTTGCTTTTAAACTACCAAATGACAGAACCAGGTTAGAAATCTGATTCCCATGCCTTCACCCCTATCCTACACTGCGGGTGGGGGGCTGTCCTTGATTGCAGTCCTTTTCCATCCAGTGCTCATCCTGAAGCAGATTTCAGTGCCAGTACACATGGTCCCAAATTGGCTCTGTGGCTCTAAAAACGCTAGTGAGAAATAGAGAATTTGCTGAAGATTTAGAAGGCAAGCTGGAGGAGAGACGTTTTTAAAATCTCTTCCCCCACAGCAAATTAACTCAGAATCCTCACTGGATGTGTTTTTTCTCCCAAGGTGGTGGTGACTTGGTTGAAATGATGACAGCAAGAAGCCTAGTCATTCTTCTTCCATTTTAAGCTCCTGCCTCATTACACTGACCTATGGAGCCCTTAGATCTAACCTCTGTCCTCTCTCCCAACTTGCCCTTTCCTCAGGTAGGGATTTCACTCTATCTCAGCTCCTCCTAACTTGCATTTCCATGCTTGGGCCTTCATATGGGGCTCTAGTTAACAGATTCCACTCTCATTTGAAGATGCCAATATATTATTTAAAAAAAGAACTCTGAGGTTCTGATATGGGCAGGTAATATTTACAACAAATCAACCAGTGCATGAAGGGCCTAAATTATTTAGTACAAAATTGGGGGCTGGAATTGGGGTTGTGGAGAGTGGCATTAAGGTTGTATTTCCTGTATTACTGAATGCAAGCCATTAGGAAGCCAGAAATTACCTACTTTGTAAACTCCTTTAACTCAGAGTTGAATGTAGAGCTTTAACTGGCAAACCAGCAGGCAGCAGTGAGCTCAGAGACTTCTCCCTTAATTGACTTGGCCAAGAAGCAACTTGGTAACACAGAGCAGGGTCAGACATAATCACAAGGTGCTGAGTCATTTTGCAGTGGTTTTACCAGAGAAGAAAATCTTAGCATAACAGCTAATTTCTGAGACTGACACACACTGGTCCTAATTCCTTAAGTGGTTTTTGGATTAATCAGTAAGTCAAAACAAGACATGGGATTACACATTTCTCAACAGTCATAGTATTTAGAAATCCATGTTGTGATGGCTGCCCATCATGTTGAATTTACTTTGGCTCAGTTTCAAAGATGAAAGGATTCTACAGCAGGAGATCAAGGAGACCATGACGATGGCTTCATTAAGAAGTGTTAAATAAATTAATTAAATTAAAATTAAAACAAAGAAATACCATTTTTTGCAGGGAATTCCCTGGTGGTCCAGTGGTTAAGACTCCATGCTTCCACTGCAGGGGGCCCGGGTTCGAACCCTGGTCGGGGAACTAAGATCCCACAAGGCACATGGCACGGCCAAAAAATTAAAAAATAAATTTTAAAAAAAGGAAGTGTTTAAGTATCTGCCCATATGTGGTTTAATCCAGTCACAGGAAAGACAGATATAAATTACAAATGAAATCAAGTCTTAACGCCTAGGTAAACCCAGGCCACTTAGAATTACCAACTGGGATAACAAAATGGGAGCAAAGCAAATGCTCATTTCTATACACTAAGCCATCATAAGGAGAAGGGGATTTAAGGTCTGTTCATCTGCTTATCTTCTATATCAGGCAGGTTCTGTCAGGAGGCAGACACCACACAGTAATTTGAACAGGAAAGGTTTAATATAAGAATTATTAGCTACTTAGAGGAAATTACCTAATGGCAATAAAGGAGAATAGTAAAGAATAATCAAGAGTTGAGGGTGAGTGCCTGTTACGCACTGAATTATGTAACCCCTGCCCAAATTCACATGTTGAAGCCCCAACCTCCAATGTGACTGTATTTGGAGGAAGAACATTCAGGATAATAAGGGTGGGAGTAAGGAATCCAACATGATTAATGTCCTTATAAGAAGAGGAAGAGACACCAGGGGTGCTCATGCACAAAGGCCATGTGAGGACAAAGTGAGAAAGAGGTCCTCTGCCAGTCAGGAAAAGTCTTCACCAGAAACCGAGTTTGCAGGCACCTAGATCATGGACTTTCAGTCTTCAGAGTTGTACAAAAATAAACGTCTGTTGTTTAAGCCAGCTAATCTGCAGTATTCTGTATGGCAGCCCAAGTAGATAATGCAGCTCCCAAGGAAAGAACAAACATAGACTAAACAAGCAGACTATTTTCATTGTACATATAAATGTATCTGTTCCCTTACTCCCTCATCCCATCTCAGTGGGTATGTCAGAATGTAAGCCCTGCAGCTCCCACAAGTGGACTACCCTCTTCTCTGCCTATAGATGTATCACCCACTGCGACACCAGAAGCTCCACTCCAAAACAGTGATTATTCTGTGTATCAAACTTCTTGAAGATTTCCTCAGTCTTGATCTACCTTCTGTTCCATTAGAGATTTCACCTGAAAACTTGATCTTGAAATTTCTAACAAGTCTTTTCCATAGTTATCCGAAGCCCTAACACTACACACACACACACACACACACAGTTAGCTTCTCTTTTCCTTCTTCACAATCCAGCATGAGTTTGGCCATGAGAAAAGCTCTAGCCCCAGATATGACTTACATTTTCCTCCTTGGCCATCAGTCACAGGTGCTGGTCACTAACATATCCCGGGCTCTACCACTGCTGAAAATCTATCTTGGTAGATGATCTTGAGTTTAGCCCAGAATACATACTGGTCCAGCCAGAACCACTTATTTCTCTTCTTTGAAAAGACCTACACTTAAAGCCATATTTTCTTTCCAAACATATGATGACTGTGTCAGAAATGAAATATTCCTAATCATATTATTCATAAAAGGGAAGGAACCTTGGTGCCCTTCACCATAAATTTTCACCATTCCTGAGGCATAAACATAATGGGTGATGAACATGTTGCTGACACTACTTGTGTATTTTTTCTACTCATATTTTTCTGCTCATTCTACTCATGTATTTATAGTTAATTTAGTATTTTTTGGTCAAAGATGCAGCCAAAATAGATGGGTAAAAATAACAGACCTTCCAAAGTGTATGTTTCCTCTTATTAGCAAATGGCTTGCAGGAAAAAAATAATTAAGAGGTTAATTTGGGGAAGGTATTTTTCAAAGGTGTTGGTAATTTTGTCACAGATATTTTATGGTTAAAGATTTGACACATTTTACAGCTCAACTATCTAATTGTTTTTGTATACATAAATTCCCAAAATGCCTGCATTTTGCACAAAAGACTTAGCATGAAACAGTACCTGTTGTTTAAATTCCCTTAAAATATATAGAAAACACTTTTGGCTCTGACTCTCACCTACTCATAAAACAGATGTGCATACACACATTCTTTTATCTCTCTGAATTGACTTCTTCAGGGATCTTGTTAAAGCTGCATGAGGCCAACTGAAGTTCAACGGGGGAAAACAAGAAGCCTTGTTTGAAGCTTGCTGCCATCTATAAATGGCCAGAAAACAGAAGGCTTTGAAACTGTGCTAAACAATGGGTTTATAGGTCAGGATGATACTGCTGAGAAAGGAACATTTTTCAGGTTTCCCCTGATGAGACCAGCATAATTTTAAAGCCATTTTTACTGCAAAAGCACCTGACCGAATAAAGAACCACAGTTTAAATACCTAGTCCCCCTTCTGAGTGTGTCAGCATTTTTGTTGATTTAAAAATGTACTAACCCTTTAAGTTCCTCCCAGAAGACCCATCACTGCCAGGTAGTGGCAGAGATCTGGAAGGTCCAGGCGGTGACCAAGGGAACACAGTAACTGAATGATGTCATCTCTCTCAGCTATTGCCAATGAGGTAAGAGACATGAATACTGGTGATGTACAAATTAATCCTCTTTCTTTGGATCTGCTATTAATGCTTTTCCTCTGAGCAGTGCTCCCGCATGTGTCCTTAACCTCTTTTTCCATTAGCAGCAATAAAAATTTTCTCAAAACATCAAAAATTAGTGATGCCTTGACTTGTCGAATAACAGTATGAAATGTAACCATGGCTATTAAATCTTTTTAAAGCATCTGGATAAAAGGTTGTTTCCTACTTTTGTTCTGTGTGTGTCTATGTGTGTGTGTGAAATATAAATGAACTGTGTTTCATTTAGGTTGATGCCAGACTAAATTTGCCCTGTGCCAGCTACCCAGTCAAGTGCTTTTGTACAAATCTGGATTCAGAGTCTCTGAATAAGGCTAGGTTAGCAGTAGAAAAATTGTCAAGTCAAATATTTTCCTGTGAATGATACCCTTCTGAAACCCAGGTGTTTGCAGGCAGTTAACTAAGCTCTGCAGTTAATTTATTTTTTCCATATATACATCACACATTCATGAAGTTAGCAAAAATGTTTCTCCTGCAGATGGAGAGTAGTTAATCATGTACCTGTGTCATCAAATAACATGAATTTGAAACTTTGGAAAAACCCCTTTGAAATGAGCATGAATTTTCATGATTTGAGTGTTAGAGTAGATATGGACCATTCTGAGTGATTCTGGGTCGGTAATGCAGGATGTTTATTTTTGTGTTGAGTCGGAGTTTATTGAGCTTATCTTACTTATTGGATGGCATGCATAACTGATATTCAGTCTAAACATAAAGCTTAAGCTTAGGTCTAAACAGATTGATGAGTGGCTAGGTAACAGAGAGATCATTCTAAATCTAGAAAATTAATACCAAAACAACACAAATTGCACATTAACGAACTGTTCCAAATGTTAGGTCTAGAGCAAAAAAAAATTATTTATAGATCTGTGACCCCTTGAAGTAGGCAATTCAGCAATGTAATAGAACTGCATGGAAATGCACTTATTTATATATACATATAAATGCATTATATATTGATACATATGGCTTCTGGTATTCAAGATCTGTATTGTATCCCCATAACTGTCTCAGCCTCGTTCATTAGAAGGAAGATAAAACAATTCTTAGCTCAGTCTTCCAACATAAGGGATTAAAGACATACTCTTTATTTAAAGATTTTCCCTTTACATAGGAAGTACTATGTTATATTTTTAGTATTTGCAGACACCTAAAATATGGTTTATGTCCCCAAGGACACAAGACTAGCTTCATATTTGTGATAGTATGGGTCTTCTTCTGTCTTGTTTAGTAATCACACTGGTGCTGAGCATAAGTTTGTAATAAAATCTGTCAGATGTAAGTGAAAAGTAAGTCTAGCAAATACAAATATAAAGCAAATTAAGTCTCCCCTCACCAAATCTCCTGACAGACTACTTTATATACTAGTTGTTCTGGTTGCACAATTGTTAAATTATTAAAACAAGGTAGACAAGCTCATCTGAACAAGTTAGTAGACTAACTTTAAGAGGCTCAACTGCCTTGTTCGTGTGAAGTTTGTTCAATCTGTAAGTTTCTTAGTCCATTTATCATTAGCAAGTCTCTGAACAACTCAGACTCACGAACTGCTTTGGATCTAGAATGCATAGTCCTATAGCCATCATTTAAACTAAGGGAGACATGGTTAAATTGGATGGGATCAATTCAACTGAATTCAGATCACTTGTACATAGGAATCATTGGCTCATTTTATTCCCCAACTGAAATCAAACTTTAGCAAAAATATTAATAACGGGGAATTAGCAGCTATTATCAAAATACCTCAAAAACTTACAAATCGGAGGGATATAGTAACATTTTTTTAACCACCACATTATTGAGGAGAGTGTAGATCACATAGGAGCTGTTCCACACTATGTCTCAGTGGAACTGTATTATAATGCCAGTGATGGCAATAATGTCATGTGTAGGTACAAATTAAAACAGTGAACAAAAGCTATGTATCTTTGCAAAAATTACTTTTTCTGAAAGGAATGGAGGTGATTCAAGTAAGAAGAAACGATATGTCAAAGCATAAATACCTTTAGAAGTTAATGATGAATGAACCTGAACAGGCATAGCTCAAATTTCACCTGTGTCATGAACAGTGTAAATGATTTCTTTCTATTTCTGAGCTTCTGACATTTTTGATATATTTCATGTTATAGCTGTTTGTGGATATCTGCTTATTCCTATGAGACCATACTTTTTTTTAGTATTGTTTCATTTATTTAGTTATTCAGCACATGTCTATTGAATGCCTACTTTCTACACAGTGCTAGATATAGGGAGAAAATCAAGATCATTAAGTTGTAGGTCCTGCCCTTAGTGACTACATAAACCATTATCTGGACAGCATCATTTTTTATTACTCCCTTCAAACACAGCATAAATAAATGTTTAATAAATGCTCTGTGAATGATAAAAACAATAAGTCAATATGTCTATTTTCATGTACATATTATCATCTTTGTGCTCCTCTCCACTTACCACTCCACTCAAATTCTTGAGAAGCTGACCTTTGGCACCTGTTCCAGAAAGGTGCCCAGGTCTTCAAATTACTCATTCCTGGTTTTCTGTTCTGATCACCCAGCCTCTTTGACATTTGCTTCATATTTGAACATTTGATATCTGCTTCTGGTTATATTTATTGCAGTGGGCTGCTGGGCACAAATTAATCACCTCTCCTCACTCCATTTCAATTCTACAAGTGGATTCATTCCAACAGCTTCAGGTTAGAGAAACTTTCCCTATCATGTCTTGGTACCTAAAAAGACTAGGCACACCCCAGGCTATTTTGCCAAAAGAGAGTTAGTCCCTGAACATCTTAAATGGCTTTTTTCCCTATTGGGAAGGAAAGCTAAAATAAATGCCCTTGACTTCCCTGTTCTACCCACCAACATTTCTCTGTCTCTTTCCCATCAAACCTTGAAGTCTTGACTTGCTATTCTAATTTGTATCTCATAGTCCTAGAATTTTCTATTTTTATGGTGTACGAATGTTTCTTAAAATCTTCTTCAAGTAATTTTCAAGTTGAGAAAATGACTATCTTGCACAAGTTATTTAACCTCTGTGCAACAGGAAGTTAACTTTAATTCCTCCTTTATAGGGCAGCTTTTGGGGCTAAAGACATTAATACATTTTAAATGACTAAAATAGTGTCTGATACATCATAAGCATTAAAACTGCTACTTGCACTTTATTATTACTGTTTCTATTAAATATCTCTTTAAGAGGTAAAAGTCAGGCTTCCCTGGTGGTGCAGGGGTTGAGAGTCTGCCTGCTAATGCAGGGGACACGGGTTCGTGCCCCGGTCCGGGAAGATACCACATGCCGTGGAGCGGCTGGGCCTGTGGGCCATGGCCGCTGAGCCTGTGCGTCTGGAGCCTGTGCTCCGCAACAGGAGAGTCCACAGCAGTGAGAGGCCCGCGTACCGCGCAAAAAAAAAAAAAAAAAAAAAAAAAAAAAAGAGGTAAAAGTCAGGATAGTGAAATTGTTAATTTGAAAAAATTAATAAAAATTAATAAAAATTAATAAAATTAACAAATTAATATGACCTTTTCATTAATATCATTTTATTTAATTTCTCTACTTTTACTTTATGTCTAAATGTAATACTTCACAGATTCTTTCTCCAAATATTAATTTAACAATTATTATATATTAGGCACTATTCTAGGTGCTGGTAAAATAAAACAATGAATAAAGCCAGCTAAAATCTTTGGCTTCATGAAGCTTATCTTCTTGATGATAAAAGATATAACCTTTTTTCTTTGGATAAAAAGAACTATTTTACTTGTTAAAATTTGATGCTTTACCAAGACTAAAATAAATAACTAAAAACATAAAAGAAATACATCTTAAGAGTAAACATCTCATCTATTTCTTGGCAGAGATTCATGCAAACATGGTCAGAAAGCATTCCCACTCTGCTATCAGGTTTTTAAGAAACAAATCGATTTACTTCATATGTTAGATTAATGGTTCTCAAATTATTGTCCTCAGACCAGCATTATTAGCATCAGCATCACCTGGGAACTTAGAAATGCCATTTCTAAGGTCCCACTGAACTAGACCTACTAGAACTAGAATTAGAAACACTGATGATGGGGTCCAGCAACCTGTGTTTAAAGAGTTCTCCAGGTGATTTGTATGAAACTGTAGAGGGTACAGTTAGGAGTTTCAGGCAAAGTGGAGAATGTTGGCATACTAAGATGAGACAGAATTAGCTGGCATGACTCATGTTAGTAATCACCATTTCTATATAGAGATGCAATCTGCGAAGTTATTTTCATAAGTTTTATGCCAGTTAATGCAGTGTGCTATGTTAAGAAATATCATCTTTGTGATGATTGTGTGGTCAACTTGACTGGACCAAGGGATGCCCAGAAATCTGGTTGAACACAATTCCTGAGTGTGTCTGGGGGGTGTTTCTGGAAGAGATTAGCATTTGAATTGGTGAACTGAGGAAAGCAGATGGCCCTTTCCTATGTGGGTAGCATCATCCAATCCACTGAGGGCCTGAATAGAACAAAAATGTGGAGGAAGGTTGAATCTGTCCTCTCTCTGCCTGACTAATGAGATGGGACCTTGCATCTGCCCTCAATGCCCCAGGTTCTCAGGCCTTCAAACCCAGACTGGAATCTATACCACTGGCTCTGTGGTTTGCACATGTCAGGCCCTTGAACTATACCACTGGCCTTCCTGGGTCGCTAGCTTGCAGATGGCAAACCATGAGACTTTTCAGCCTCCATAACTGCATGAGACAATACTTTATAAAAAAAATCTGTGTGTGTGTGTGTGTGTGTGTGTGTGTGTGTGTGTATAAATTATTGGTCTGTTTCTCTGAAGAACCCTGACTAATACTATCTTCATTTTAAAAATAAGACTACCATATGACCCAGGAAATATGACCCAGCAATTCCATTCCTGGATATATATTCTAAAAAAAACAAAGATGCTAATTCAAAAAGATACATGGACCCCAATATTCCTAGCAGCATTATTTGCAGTTGTCAAGATATGGAAGCAACCTAAGTGTCCATTAACAGATGAATGGATAAAGAAGATGTGGAATACTACTCAGTCATAAAAATGAATGAAATTTTGCCATTTGCAGCAACACAGATGGACTTGGAGGGCATTATGCAAAGTGAAATAAATCAGACAGAGAAAGACAAATACTGTATGATATCACTTATATGTGGAATGTAAAAAATACAGATGAGGAAACTTTAAATGTTAATTAAATGCAGAATAAGAAAGGAACCCAGGTATCCTCTCACATTTTTTCATTAAAACACATACTGTGGAGGATTATTACTGACATAAGCATGCTCTCTATGTGGTTTTCCCTGCATGTCCCAAAGCTAACTATGCTGTATGCTCACATATCATTTCCTTTGTTTCTTTCTGTGTGTTGCTCTTCACAAAACTTTAAGGTTCTAAAAGATTCTACTGGAGCATGTCAAACCATCAGTTACATGTTAAATACAAACCATCTACTGCTGTCCCCTCCTTTAGGGAGATTAAATGTCTTATTCCAGATAAGAACTGATCTAATATTCAATCCAGAAAGAAAAAAGTAAATGTTCTCCAAAATCTTATACTGAGCATCACTCTTTCCTTAAGACAATTGTGACATATAAGAAAAATAATACACGTGGCTTGGGCTTCCTCACAGCATGGTGACCCCAGGGTAGTCAATCTTCTTAGTGGATCAACACTTTAGTACAGTGCTCCCTCCAATGAACAAGCCAGAAGCTTCAAGGTCTTTTATGACCTAGACTCAAAAGCCACATACAGTTATTTCTATCATACTCTATTGGTCAAAGCAGGCCCAGTCTGTCAAGATTTAAAGAGGGGAAAAATTGACCTCACATCTTAATGGCAAGAAAGCCAAGACTGCAGTTATCTTTTCACTGACATCACACTGTCATAATCAGAATTTTGGCCACAATTATTTCATTTTTCCCTTGTGTAAAACATGCTCAGTCCATTCCTATGACCCCCAAAGATCTCATCCCATTATGGCATCAAGCTCAGGTTCAAGGTCCGAGATATCTTCATCTGTATCAGGGCTAGGTATAGCGGATGCCCACTGGTTCAATTACCAAGGTATGATTTCTCTTGGCTTGAAGGCTTGTTAACCAAAAAGACAACATACTTTCTTCTCACATTCCCAACACACAATGGTAGGACAGGCATAAAATAACAGCAATAGCTAATTCAATTCAAAAGGCAGTAAGTACATGGCCATCGCTGGTCTGTAGCAGGACACAGATCACTGTCTCTTTCTTTAGGGCACCACCCTACTCCCAGGGACGACTCTGTGTCTATGCTGCCCTCCAACCTCCCATTTCATTCTCTGAGACATGATTTCTTTATCATAAGAAATAACCTGTTTGCAGTTACATTTTCTTCCCAGTCTGCCTCCTGCTCACAAAAATTTACAGGTCCAAATGCTCATTTAAGTTTTGGATTCTCTCTGTCCCCTTGAGTCCAACTTGGTAAAAGTTCTAAAACTTTGTAGGTTTCTTACATAATACTTAAAATCTCCATTAGGCAAAACCACACCCATGAATCTCTTCTGTACATAGTCTTCTCCACCTTGACTACTTTGGATGCTCTTGTAGGACAACACTCTCAAGATTGTTAGAATTCCTATTGTTAGAATCCAGAGAGTATCTATCAGGTACAGACTTAAGACTCTTAAGCCCCTGTCCAGCTGAAAGTATCTACAGGGCACTGCCTTAGATTTTGTAAGGACAGAATGAAGGCTTTTACTGTCACATCCGTGGCTACATTTTAACCTTTGCCCTAAAACCCTTCCTAACTTTAAGTTCAGTTTCCTGGCTAAACAGATGGTCATGGGCCCTCTACATATCCTCCAAATTTTAGTAGAAAAATAAATAGTTTGTTCTTTAGTTCATCTCTCTCCATTAGCAGTTTATCATAGACAGGGAACAGATGCCAAGTAGCCTTTTCAATACTCTACCTGGAAATCCCTTTAGCTAAGTTATCAAGTTCATTAGCTATATTCCTTATTTTCCACATTATCACAGGGATGGCTGCAGTGTCTTTCTAAAGATATCAGAGAAACTATGTTTGCCCTGTAGGTATAGTAAAAATTGTTCTGGAACTATAACAGCGACATGATGTCAGTGCCCCCAAATGAAATTCCAGCACATTTTTCCCTGCTTATGTAATCAGGTATGGATGCCAGACATCCTTAAAGATCAAATCTAGATAGTAGAGATTTAAATAATCACTAAATTTCTCATGGAATATAGATGGCTTTAAACTTTTCCTTGAATTCAAAATTATAAAATATATTGACCTTTTTTCATTGGCCACCTGATTAAGAAAGGATACCTCAGAGTGACTATGGAATTTATTGTGCATATAGGTACTACTGTATGAGGAGTTTAGATCTAATCATTGAACATATCATTGTTCTTTGTCTTCCAGTTTACTTTTAACTGTGATTTGTTGGGTTTAGCCAGCTCAGCGTTTTAATTCATGCTAGACTCTTATACAAATATTCCCCCCAATTTATTCTGTATTTTAACTAACACAAACATCTTTCCAATATTCTTCTAATCAACCTCGTGTTACTTCTTTCACATTGCTGGCTTTATTCTATTTTTGAACAAAAAGTATTTGACTCTGCCCTTAGCTACCCTTTGCATATGCTTAACTTAAAACTTTCAGTCATTTATGGTCATCACTTAAAAACAAACTTCATTATCGATAAGAAACTCATCCAGTCTAAAAGTGCAGAACACTTTTCTGCTTCATTTTATCATGGGGCCATGTGCTTCTGGTTAGTCTCCAGGACTGATTTTTATAACCATGAGAAATTGTACATTAAAAAAAAAATCTATCAACAAGATTCAATAACGTGGTTAACAAATTACTTGCTCTCCAAATATAGGAGTGTTCCCACTTCATGAGAAAGACAAAGGAAAAATGAGAATGAAAGAAGTGAGAAGAAGAGACAAGTATAAGAGAAATAAGAATTTTGAGAATAAGAGAAATAAGAATGAAACTACGGTCACCAATCTTAGATTAGTAGGTGACCACAGAGTAGCATGAGTGAGAAGTCAATTTTAGGACACTCCTTTTTGCACATAAAAATGGTGCTGGCATGGACAAAACAAATATCTTGTAGGAAAGTCAGTCATTGGAAAGAATAGATTGCTGTAATCACCTGTTAACTTGCTTCCCTGCCTCCATTCTTTAGTCCTACTATCCCACTATAGCTGATGCTAGTGTGATCCTCGTTATACAAAGACCATGCATGCCATTCTCCTGGTAAAAATATGTCATAACTCCCCAACTATCCTCAAGAAAATATCTAACGGGTTTATTAAGACTTTGGGGATCTGCATAATCTACTCCCCAGCCCCCTCCACTGCCACTTCCTCTCCAGTCTGATCTTGAACTCCCCGGCTTTTTGAACTCCACACTCCTAATCCTGCCCCCAAAAAGCAAAAGTGACCTATTTTCAGTTCACTTAAAACACGTTCATGCTTTCTTCTTTGGTGTTCTGGCATAAGCTGTTCTCTTAGCCTGGAAGCCTGCCGTCTACCTCCCGTACCTGTACTCATGCCCTTTCACTTTGTTAACCCCATCTCTTCTATCACATCCATGTGTGAACACCATACCTGTTCTTCCACCCTGTCATACTCTATTGCTATTGCCATTTTCACTGTCTATAGCCCCAATAATTAGATTGCTCTGATTTGAGTACTATGATCTTAACTGTCTGTTCACTACTATATAATACCAGGTACAGAAAATGTTCTCAATGCATATTTTCTGACTGGATGGATAAATGAAAAAAAAAGTCAATGAAAGAATAAAAGCTTGGGGGAAAGAACATACTACTGGTAAGACATAATTACAAACAAGGGTAAAGTTTAAATTAAAAAATATATTGAAAACATATTTCCTAAGATGACCTCATATTTTAATAACTATGACACATCATTTGTAATTTATAGCTAAGTAGTATGAAATACATTTTCTGTTAAATTTTATATAAATATTGTCTACCTTAGTGGACACTTTCAAGTCTTGAACTTGGGACTTGGTGATCCTGCAATTGCCAGTGATATCACCTGATACAGTCATAGCCCTGCACAGAGTACTCAATACTCGTTTCAACATTTAAAAGTAATTTGTATTTGTTATATGTGTATCTAAAGGCTTGCTATTTGTTTGTATACAGAGAATATAGGCTCTTCTAGCTCCATTTATGTTTATGCTTGATGACCTCTTAGATTTAAACAGTACATATTACATTCTCTGAGTTGTCACAAAAAGAAATACATGCTATCAGACTGGTTGTAGAATGTGTTACCTCAGGACTTCCATTAGGTCACTGGAGTTTGAGCAGCTGTTAATCATAGTTCTGATGGCAGTGACTGTGTTTTTTTCTCTATATTCCTAATAGCTAGCACAGTGCCTGGCACTGAGCATATGCCCAATGTTTAATAAATGAAAGAATTCCCTGGGGGTAAGGACATTCTAATAAAATGGGCACTTTTTACCCAAATAACACAATAGCAAAATTGAAGATATAGGCTATATTGCACTAAAAATTGATTACAATAACCTCCTGATTGGTATTCCTACTTTTACTATTATTGTCCAACACACACCCCAACTCCCATCATTTTTTCGCAAAGTGGCCAGAGGGATTTTTGAAAAAAGATCTATTATACCCCAGCCCTTGTACAAAACTCTCCAAAGACCTCTCATCACACACCCGGGTGTCTGCAGGTTCCTTCATGATCTGACCCCTCTGAACTCAACTCTTGCATACCTAAGTCATTCCTTTCTTTTATTCAAAGTGCATATTATAGACTAAAACACAATGATATTTTAATCTGTATTTATTGCCTTTCTTCCCCACTACTACGTACACTCCATGACAAAAGGACCTTGTCTGACTCGGCGAATGCTGTGTCCTTAATACCTGGAAGCGATTGGCACATAGTAAGCATTCAAGAAATATGTGTTAAATCTGTGAATGAATAATTCAAAGCATACAATTGAAATGCAGGTATTTGAAGTGATAATATACATGCTTATGCTCAATACAGATAAGAAAATTGGGAAAACCCTGCCTATTATAATATTAGGTAAATAGGATATCATTACACACAATATTTATGATTTCTCATAAGTACAGTAAAATACTAATATTAGAAATTTTGTTGCATTTACTAAAACAAAACAACTATACTAGTTTAAATGATCTTAAATATATGAGTGGTGGAGGACAGTCACTACACGTAAACGAAATAGACAAGTGAAATGTAATCTCATTCAATAGTAAACATTTGCATCAGTCCTCACATCCACAGGCTGTCATCGAGAGTAAACAATTTAGCCTTTTTGAGCCTTAGTTTTTTCATATGCAAAAGGAAAGTAATAGAAGTATCTTTCCCCCTAGAACGGTTCAGTAGATTAAATGAGATAATGCATTTTAAATTAATTGGCATAAAGCCTAGAACATACTCAGTGAACAATAAACATTAAGTATCAGCATAATCAATATTATTACAGTAATCAATAAATATTGCAAACAATAAATACTGTTTGCCAGTGAGATATTCTGTGATTAAAAAAATTAACCATTGGGCTTCCCTGGTGGCGCAGTGGTTGAGAGTCTGCCTGCCAATGCAGGGGACACGGGTTTGTGCCCCGGTCCGGGAAGATCCCACATGCCGTGGAGCGGCTGGGCCCATGAGCCATGGCCGCTGAGCCTGCGTGTCCAGAGCCTGTGCTCTGCAACAGGAGAGGCCACAACAGTGAGAGGCCCGCACACCGCAAAAAAAAAAAAAAAAAAAAATTAACTATTTATGAAAGTTCATTATGATGAAGTTATTAGTAGGGATATAACACTTTTTTTTTTTTTAGTATACATGGACTTTTTTTGTTTAGGTATTGATAAACATGAATGGAAAAATAATGGACTTTAAAAACATTTTTGTTAAACAGTATTTTTCATGAAATACAGTTTGTTGCAATTAGATTTGTCATTTATTTAAATCATAAACCATTAACAGCCACAAGTTAAGAGTATACGATTAAAGCAGAATAAATTCAAATAAAATTTCTTAGCATGAAGTTGCATTGTTTATGAAATTGGCTCCAAGAATATTAAAATATATATATTTAATATTTTAAGTATAATTCATGTTAACTAGTTATTTGTATAACAGAAGTTACTTATCGGTCATACTCAGTATTCCCTTCAGAGGCCAAAGGTCAAAAATCTTCCAGATTTAATGCACAATGTCAGAAAGAGGATGTGCATTATAATACGGCTAAATATATAATTATTGATAAGGAACTTTTGTCTATGCCGAAAACAACCTGTTGACTGAAGCTGTTGAAAACTGAAGCAGCTTCTCATTTGGTGGTAATTAACCAATTAAACGATAAATTTTCAGTGGGAAAGGATTATTTTAACTCAAAAATTTTGCCTTGCTTTGTGTTGAAAGAATTGTATGCATTCTCCACTAAAAGTGATAATAAATTTAATTGTCAATAATACAAACGGGAATAACAATAATAAAAAGTACAGTTAATATGTACATAGTTTCTAGTGTAAAATATTTTTATATTATTTCAGGTATAATTATCAAATAAGTAGTCTATTTTTCCAAAAGATAATCTTGAAAGGAAAAACTATCACTCTAGGATATGTGAATGCTGTCAAACTGATATAGCTTAAGGATGATGGAGGGCATGATTCAGATTGAGATCTCTGTTATCAAATGTTCAGAAGAATACACGAAATATTCTTTTAATTTAAATGTCAAGGCATCCCAATTCAAATTTTTTAAAAAGTGAGAAAAATAAACCTATAGTAAGATAGAAAAAAAAATTCAATATGCCTCAGGAATACTCAGTAGTAACTCAGGAAAATCTGGAGGAAAAAATTAAGCAATTTTCTTAGTGGTTATTAAAATGTATGCTAATTCTAAAACTCCAGGAGATTGGACCTGCTTAGAATGAATACATAAAACAACTGAAAGGCATAGAAAGCTCAGAAGTAGAAACAAGTATATGGTAAAGATGAATTTTCAAATCAAATAGGAAATTAAGATTCTTCAATAAATAGTAATTGGCAACTAATTATCCATTTAGGAAAACAAAATTAAAAAATAAAATAAAATTAGGTACCCCTTCGCCTCTAATTACATCAAAATTAATTCTGGAAATATAAAAAATTATAACAGAAATTTTAATAAGAGTTCATAGTAAAATCTCATGCCTGTTGAAATGCATTTTGAGAATGGCAGAGATTTTCATGCTCACAGTACCTATACAAGTAGCCAGTAAGCGCATCATTAGTCATTAGGGAAATACAAATTAAAATCACAGTGAGATACCACTTCACAAACACTAAGATGGCTAGAATAAAAAGGATGAATAATAACAAATGCTGGCAAGAATGTGTAAAACTTGGAGCCCTCATACACTGTTGGTAGGAATGTAAAATGGTGCCGCCAATGAAAAAAGCAGTTTTCAGCCATTCTTCAGAAAGCTAAAGATGGAATTAACATATGACCCAACAATTCCACTTGTGGAATCGAAAATATACATCCATACAAAAACTTGTATACAAATGTTCATTAACAGAAAAAAGTGAAAACACTCCAAATGTCTGGATAAACAAAAAATGGCATATTTATACAATGGATCATAATTTAGTCATAAAAACTAATGAAGATACAGCGTACAATAGAGATGAACCTTGAAAAGATGATGCTAAGTGAAAGAAGATAAACACAAAAGAGCACATACTGTATGATCACATTTATATGAAATACCCGGAATAAGTAAATCGACAGAGACAAAAGTAGATTGGAGGTTGTCAGTGGGTGGAGTAGGGGAGAAGAGGGAGGGGCTAGTAATGAGTATGGGGTTTTACATGGAGGTGATGTACCCCTCGTTCTGAAATGAGACAGTGTTGGTTGCACAACTCCGTGAATAAACTAAAATCCACTAAATTCCACACTGCAAAAGAGTAGATTTTATGTTATACGCTTTATGTTTCAATTTTTTAAAATTGAGAATGATGTCATGGTCTTTTTCATGAATAGGAGGTAGCTAGTGGAATTTAAAAGCTGTTTGTTTCCAAGGAAAATAAACAAGATTGAAGTTCAATAATCATGCTTTCTAATTTCTATCTCTTCATCTGAGCCTTCTTTTGTTGTGTGTGTGTGGTAGGTACACAGGCCTCTCACTGCTGTGGCCTCTCCCGCTGTGGAGCACAGGCTCCGGACACGCAGGTCCAGTGGCCATAGCCCACGGGCCCAGCCGCTCCGCGGCATGTGGGATCCTCCCAGACCAGGGCACAAACCCATGTCCCCTGCATCGGCAGGCGGAATCCCAACCACTGCGCCACCAGGGAAGCCCCCATCTGAGCCTTCTTAAAAAGGAACTACTCTAAGTGAGTAGGGCCATCAGGGAAAACTGTGCAATTACCATCCTGGATAAAGGCACTCAGCTAAAGAGGCAAGAGGTAGCTCATATTAAACCACTGACCACGCACTAAACTGTTGGCTCTGGCATCTTGGTTTCACCTACCCAAAGTAAGGATGCTGTTTTCTAATTTGCATAAAGGTGCTATATGGCTTGGCATTAACACTAATAAAAACAATGGAGAAAAGGAGATATCTGCCATTTCAATATCATTCCAATTTACAGTTCAAAGTTAAGAAAACTATTATAATCATGAAAATTGCATGGCAATCTCAGGCAAGTCATCCTAAAAAAAAAAAATTTTTTTTTTGGCTGCACTCGCAGCTTGCGGGATCTTAGTTCCCCAACCAGGGATTGAACCCAGGGCCACGGCAGTGAAAGAGCCAAGTCCTAACCACTGGTCGCCAGGGAACTCCCCATCCTAAAAACAGTTGATGCAAATATATGCATATCCTTCTATAATACCATATTTAGCACTAATTCATTAAAATTATGTTAATGAAATAGGTCAGCAAAAATGGCAAAGGAAGCTCAGTGGATATATTAACAGGTATCAAAGATAATCTGCTTTCAGCATTCTTGGAATGTTTGCTACAAGTAATATCCATTTCTGTATAAAGTAATATCCATTTCCTGTAAATACATAGAAAAATTAAAAATGTAATAATTTATAGATTATAAGTTGGGCATGTGCACAGAAGTGATAGGATGTTCCAGGAGACAAAATACATTGCAAAATATGAAGTAATAAATATATTTTAGGTACAACAGTTGATGAAATATGTCTGACATGTCATACAATCTTTAGAATAAGACTAAAAATTTACCCCTTTAGCCATTCATAATGAGTTTCATCTTTATACAAATTGTATTTAGTTAATACACACTAGTACTGGTATTCTCACTTTTCATCTTTAAATAAAATCAGGGGTGAAATGTGAAAACAACATTCAACAATTATTCAACAATTTTACTAGTATGTCAGTGACCCACATAAAATGATGTCAACTAAAATCGAACTGCTGGCTGTCTATCCTTGGAATAGGCCAAAACGCTTACATGTTTTCTACAGAAGTTACCATGGGTTATAAAAAACAACTTGGGGTGTCAATCTGTAATGTATAAAAGAGTGAATTATTCAACTGTCAAAGCAAATATTATCTCTAAATATTTTCTGATCCATATACAAGGAAAAATAAAACTACAACTTTGCATAGATAACTTCTGTTGAAACTGGAGTAGGTACAAAATTTGTTTTACAGTTATACACTGATGAGTATTTGAGAGATTTATGAACTTCAAAAAAGTTGATTCAATGTTAAAATTATGATGTGGATTCAGGGTAGTAAAGAAAAAAATAAGGCTGTGTTATTTAACTGAACAAGCCCCAAATAAAAAAGCATTACAAAGGTCTAACTGTCATATATATACTAACAAAATCATTGCTACTTAACAGTCCTTACACACTGGCAGTTGGATTTTTTTTTTTTTTTTTTTTTGTGGTACACGGGCCTCTCACTGTTGTGGCCTCTCCCATTGCGGAGCACAGGCTCCGGACACGCAGGCTGAGCGTCCATGGCTCACGGGCCCAGCCACTCCACGGCATGTGGGATCTTCCCGGACCGGGGCACGAACCTGTGTCCCCTGCATCGGCAGGCGGACTCTCAACCACTGCGCCACCAGGGAAGCCCAGTTGGATATTTTTTAAAGTAAATATTGTGTGTAAACAAAAAAAGATAATAGGATAATTACTTTCCTAAAATATAACTTTAATTAATTATTCTATCTGCAAATTTAAAAATCAATACATGCCATCTTCTGCATTTCAATTTTGCATCAAGATGTAACTGGTAACAACCAAAGTAGAAAGTTTACATGGTGTCCTCACACAACCCTAACCAAAAGCTGTTAGTGTTAAAAGCGAGAACACTTGAATCTTTGAGTTGGGTGCTCTGATTTTTATGTATGCCAAAGTATCTTGGCATGGTTGCTTTAGTTTCCATAGAGAACAGAAATGTATTCTTTTGGGAAAATATTTTTCCTACTTTCCCACAATTTGTATTGCCAAGCAAGGAATGTCAACAATCACCATTTTTCTGGCATTTAATAATGGTGACTAACTAATACAATGAGTGCTTTTTGAAACTAAGATGTTATTTGAAAAGGAATATTTTTAGTATAGCAATATTAATAGCCTGTGAAGTTTTTTTCATCCAGCGTTTGAACAGATGATGTTACCAACAATGAGGAGAGAAATTAGAAATTAGTGTAAGACATTGTGATAACTAACTGAAACATCTAGAAATACAAATGTGGTTTGAGTATACTTCTGGTCAAATAAGAGACAATATTTCAATATCTATTTATGAAAAATATCTTATAAGTTTCTAAATGATTTGCATTAGAGGCAACTTAGAATTACTGAAAGAAAGTACCATAAGGAAATAATTCCAAAAGAGAAATAAGCATGAACTAAAGAGTGTTATACTGACATGTAACATACACATACGGAACCTTGACAGCACACTGCCCCATGATGTCTATGGACAATAATTCCCAAATCGTGTCAAATGCAGACAGGCATAATTCTGGAGAATATTTTTAGATACATTTTGAAAAAATAATTCTCCTGTTCAAATAAAAAGGCAAGGATTGCATTTTAAAAATTAAACATTTCAGATTACTACAGTAATTCACAATTACTGTAATATGCTTTTAATGTGCCAATATGCATTGTAAATCTTCTAGAAAAAGGTACAGTAAGTAACATTTCCCAAATATATAATAAAAACAATTTAGGACACGTGTGTTCTACAAGCATATTAAAAAAAAAAAAATCCCTTAAAATGTCCGCTTCTGAAAATGAAGATAGTTCTCATTTTACAGAAGAAAAACTAAAATACAAAAGATAACTATTCCATATATGAATGAGCAAATTATGAAAATGAATCATAATTTAACGGTTTATCATCTTCTTATAAGAAATATAAAATACTTATCTGGGCTAAGATACATACTTCTTGAATATTATTTAATTTTACCTTTCCCTCTCTTACGAGCCCTTAAAATTTAGACATAAAATCATAAAAAGTGTAAATGAAAACAACAAACTTCAATATAAAGGGGAAGCTTTATATTAGCCACCAAAAAAGAAATACTATTAACCAAAAAGGTTAACTATTTCAGATTTCATTTGAAGTCCTTTAGGATTTAAATGTGTTAGATAATTTCAATACCTTACCTAGGATTTCTGTGAATTCCCAAGGACTTAAACTCTCCTGGTCATTTCTTTTTTTTTCCCATCATTTAACACTGATAAGGAGCACAGAACAAAATTTTTAAAATTGCTGCTCACCACAAGGAAACTGTATGTCTTGTAAAGTTGAAGGGACAAAAGCAAGGTACAATATGGTGCCACTCTGCAAACAACTTAAAATGGATTATTGGACACATCTACTTCGTAAGGTTCTTAGACCACACCCACCACTACAAATACCTCACTGCCATACCTCTCTGAGAACATATCTTAACACTTGCTTTATACAATCCCCTTCTATTTTTCTGCTCAACTCCTATTAACTTCCAGTTCAGAGTTCGTCCTTGAAAGCCAACAACAGAGGGCCTCATTTTAATATGACTTTTTTTTAATAGTAGTTTTAGGTTCACAGGAAAATGGAGTGTACAGAGATTTCTCATTATACCTCCTACCCCTACACATGCCCAGCCTCCCTCATTATTAACATCCCTCATCAGAGTAGTATCAATACATTTGCTGCAATTGATAAACCTACATTGAAACATCATTATCTCCCAAATCCACAGTTTATACAGGTTTCAGTCTTGGTGTTGTTCACTCTATATGTTTTGACAACTGTATAATAATATGCATCCACCATTATAGTATCATATAGAGTAGTTTCACTGCCCTAAAATCCTGTGTGCTCCACCTATACATCCCTCCATATCCCCCAACCCCAAGGGCCTCATTTTTATGACCAAATACATCCATTACATATGTTCCTAAATAAAGACAGTCTACTCCTTGTACAAATGCACTTCTAATATTATTAGAGTAAATCCTGAAGTAGACAACATACCAAATATAACTAACATTAGATAAAACATAAGATATAAAACATAAGATACACCCCCACCACTCCAAACACATAACAATTATATAAAACTATAATTTAAATGATTTGCAGATTTCTATTACTTCCAAATATGATGGATTAACAAGGACCAAACATAATCCTACCACAAAACACAAGTATAAAATGAGAAAAAAGATATGTCAACTGCTTTCTGATATTAGACAATAGATAGAGCAGGACTGCTATTTCTGAGAGTTGTAGGTATCTTCCATTATACATGAAATAAAATAATATTATTTGGAGATAGACTGCAGTAAGTTAATGTTTCCTACCTAATAAACCAATATTTAACATATGATAGGGTCATAAAACTACTCAGTTAATACAAAAGAAGGTAGTAAAAGAGCAGAGAAGAAACAATGAATGGATGGAAAATAGAAAATTGGTAAATTTAAATCTAATACTACTGGGACTTCCCTGGTGGCGCAGTGGTTGAGAACCCACCTGCCAGTGCAGGGGACATGGGTTCGAGCCCTGGTCTGGGAAGATCCCATATGCCATGCAGCAACTAAGCCCGTGCGCCACAATACTGAAGCCTGCGCACTTAGAATCCATGCTCTGCAGTAAGAGAAGCCACCGCAATGAGAAGCCCGTGCACCGCAACAAAGAGTGGCCCTCCCTCACTGCAACTAGAGAAAGCCCATGCAGAGCAACGAAGACCCAACGCAGCCAAAAATAAATAAACAAATAAATTAAATCTAATGCTGCTCTTTAAGTGTAAATTGCTAAGATACTTTCATTAAAATGCAAAACTTTAGTAGGTAAAAAATATCAAAACCCAACCAAGTGCTTCCAGAAAGAAACCCATTTTAAGTTAAAATTTAAATAACTTAAAAGTAAAAGGATGGGAAAAGATAACAGTACAATAAGCCTAAGAAAGTATGAACAGCTAGAATATCAGAAAAGCAGACTTAAAAAAGGAATAGCATAGGGTAAAAAGAAACATTTTATAAAGGGTTAGTTCAGCAAGACCATGTAACAACTGTAAATGAATATGCGACCAATAAGACATTTTCAAAAGAACAAAAACTGACAAAACTGAAAGGAAAAATAAACTAATCCAAAATTGCATTTTAAATTTTAACACTCTCAGTAATGGATAGATAAGTAGACAAGAAATAAATAAATAACAAAATTATTGAAAATTTAAAAACAAACAGTTGGATCTGATATTTATAGAACAATCTACTCAGCAGTAGCATAAAAGTATTCTTATCTCAAGTTCATATGGAAATTTCACCTAGAACACGTACGGGGCACTGAAACATCTCTCAACGTATTTAAAAAGATTAAAATAATACACATAACAATCTGTCCAAAACATAATTAATTTAGAAATGAAGACTACAAAATATCTGGAAAATTGGCAAAATTTGGAAATTAATCACTATCTTTTTAAGTAGCCCACAGTCAAAGGAGAAATAACGTGAAAAGTCAAAAAATATTTCAAAATGAATAAATATTAATATGAAAAATATGTGTAGTATGTGTTTTAAGTAGTGCTTCCTTAGAAATTTGAACTTTATTTTTTAAAACGTTTCAAATAAATACCCAAAGTTTTCACTTTAACAAACTAGAAAAAGAAGTGAAATAAAACTTAAAGTAAATAGGAGGAAATAATAAAATGAAAGCAGAAACAATAAAATGGAGGACCAAAAAATGATAAGGAGAGTTAATGAAACCATAAGCTGTTCCATTATAATAATCAACAAATTTGATAGACCTCTAGATGGAATTTTTAAAATACACAAAGACACTAATTACAAATGACAAGAATAAAATGAGGGCAATATTATAACTTCTAGAGATATTACAATGACAATAAAGGAATATTATGAAAAACTTTATGCCAATACATCTGTGACTTAAGTAAAATGAACAAACTCCTTGAAGGACAAAATGTACTACGTTTATAATTCGGAAAACTCAGTATGGGTAAGATCTATTCTCTTCAATTGAAGTACAGGTTAAATACAATACTGATCAAAATCACAGCAGTTTTTAAGATATTTTGTAGATATCAATAAAGTGATTCTAAAAATTATATGAAAAGGAAAAAAATTTGAATAGCCAAACAATTCTGAAAAAGAACAAAATTATAGGTCTCATACTATCAAGTAGTGAAGACTATGTGACAGTGGAAAAAGGAAAGGTTCATTGGATGGAAAATAAGAGAGATCCTAGAAATAGACCATACGAATACTGTCAGCTGATATCTGACAAAGCTGCAAAGGCAAGTCAATGGTGAATGAATAGACATTTCAGCAAATGTTGCTGAAACAGCTGAACAATCATATTTTAAAAATTTTATTATTCTTAATATATAATTAAAATGGTACGACTACAGGTAAACTACACACATCAGATAAGCAGAGGAAAAAATAAAATACACCAAAATATCCTATAATCCTAACTCCCATCGGTTTTAACATTTTGGAATATATTCCTTCAGATTTCCTCTCTCATGAAATATTGATGTATGTATGTATGTATGCACATTCTTATCTTTTATAGGGGTATCTATCTACTATCCATCTACCCATGTATCAATTTTTCTATTCATTCATCCACCTATATGTCCTTTATCCATCCATCCATCCATCCATTCACTTATCTTTACCATGTATTTACTATGTATAAATGTTTACTATATATATAGTAGAAACATAAATTACTCTATATAGTTTAATATATAGTAAATATATATGTATATATTCAGGTAATGTGTTTTCATATCAGTAAATATACATCTTAGCATTGTTTTAATGGTTGTGTAAATTTTTTTATTGAAATATTTTTCATAAAATTTGTATACATTTATGGTGTACAACATAATGATGCAAGACATATACTAGTAAAATGATTATGATTGCCAAGCTAATTAACATACCGTCTACTCACATAGTTATCATTTTTGTGTATAATGAGTGCACCTGAAATTTGTTCTTTTAGCATACTGCCAGTGTTCAATGCAGTATTCAAAATAGTCTTCATGGGCTTCCCTAGTGGCGCAGTGGTCGAGAATCCGCCTGCCAATGCAGGGGACACGGGTTCGAGCCCTGGTCTGGGAAGATCCCACATGCCGCGGAGCAACTAGGCCTGTGAGCCACAACTACTGAGCCTGCGCGTCTGGAGCCTGTGCTCCGCAACGAGAGAGGCCGCGATAGTGAGAGGCCCGCGCACCGCGATGAAGAGTGGCCCCCACTTGCCGCAACTAGAGAGAGCCCTCGCACAGAAACGAAGACCCAACACAGCAAAAATAAATTAATTAATTAATAAAAAAAAAAAATATATATATAGTCTTCATGACTGTATATTAGATTCCTAGACTTTTTTATCCTACATAACTGCAAATTTGTACCCTTTGACCAACACCTCTCCATTTCCACCCCTCCCTCCAGCCCCTGGCAACCACTTTTTTATCCTCTTCTTCTATGCGTTTGACATTTTCTTTTTAATTAAGTGATACCATGCAATATTTGTCTTTGTCTGACTTATTTCACTTAGCATAATGCTCTACAAGTTCATTCATGTCACATATGACTGGATTTCCTTTTTTAAAACTGAGGCATAATTGGCTATAACATTATATTACCTTCAGGTGTACAACATAATGATTTGATATTTGTATATATTCTGAAATGATCACTACAGTAAGTCTAGTTAACGTCTATCACCATATACATTTACAAATTTTTCCCTTGTGATGAGAACTTTTAAGATCTACTCTCTTAGCAATCTTCAAATATGCAATACATGCATGCTGTACCTCACATCTCTGTGACTTACTCATTTTACAAATGGAAGTTTGTAACCCTTCACCTATTTGGTCCACACCCTGCCTCTAGCAACCACCAGGATTTCTTTGTTTTTAGTATAATATTCCACTGTGTATATATACCACAATTTCTTTATCCATTCATCCACTGACAGACATTTAAATTGTTTCTATGTCTTGACTATTGTGAATAATGCTGCAATAAACATAGGAGTACAGATATCAAGAGAATGGTTTTGTCTCCTTTGGATATATATCAGGAAATGGGACTGCTGGATTATATGGTAGTTCTTTTAATTAATTAAATTAATTAAATTTATTGAGGAACCTCCATATTGTTTTCCATAGTGGCTATACCAACTTACATTCCCACCAACAATGCCCAAGGGTTCCTTTTCCCCACATTCTCACCAGCATTTATCTTTTGTCTTTTTGATAACTGCCATCCTAGACAGTTGTGAGATATCTCATTATGATTTTGATTTGCATTTCCCTGATTATTAGTGGTGGTGGATACCATTTCATGTGCCTGTTAGCCATTTACATGTCTTCTTTGGAAAAATGTCTATTCAGAGCTTCTGCTCATTTTTTAATTGGTTTGTTTTCTTGTTGTTGAGTTCCTTAAATATTTGGATAGTAACCCCTTATCAGATGTATTTTTTACAAATATTTTCTCCCATTCCATAGACTTTCTCTTCACTCACTGATATTTTTTCTTGGCTATGCAGAAGATTTTTAGTTTGATACAGTCCCACTTGTCTATTTTTGCTTTTGTAGCCTGTACTTTTGGGATGTATAGATTTCTATTTTTTGTTTTAAAATTGCAAATATTCTATTTCATGTTCTAGAACAAAATCAAACAATATATCCTAATTTATAGTAAAATGTTAAAGTTAATAATGCCCTTACACAGTCTCATGACCTAAGGGTAACGATTACTAACTCTCAGTTATTTATTTTTCTAGACCCTATATAATATTTAGGAAAACACACATATGCTTATATGCATGTATATTGTGTCAGAAAATTACAATATGTAAAGTTTAAATGTATACATAATTTACTATTATAAAAGTGAAATAGCACTTTCAATTTTCCTAAGCCCAATTTAAAGTTCTAACAATTATTTTATCCCAATTTTCTTAAACGATTTTTGTCTACTTAACTCTATAGCATTAATTGGTGACAACGCTTGTTTTTCCCCTTGGGGTATGTGGCCTTACAATGTTTTTTGTTTGTTTTGTTTTTGATGCACAGGACTTGCTTCTTCAACGACATTGTATATTTTTTGAGGACAAAAATGTTTCATAGCTTAACAATTAGTAAAAGACATTGAAAATTAATTATAAGCTTTCAAGAACATTTATTAATGGCACAATGAAGTGTTTTTAAATTTAAACTCACATAAACATGTAAAGTAATTTTTTTCATAAATTGGTCACAAATCAATGTGAATATAGGGGTATTAGATGATAGCAAAATTAGTGAAACAATGGGTAACTACTTACTGGCCATCTACCTACTTACTTCTAGCCAACAAAATATATGTGCTTCATATGAAAGGTATGTTAGCTGAAAACAATGGGAAAATTTTGCAAATATTTAAGGAAGAGTTTAACACAGAGCATCAAATCAGCCAAAGATCAGTCAAAGTCAGCCAACAATCATTTTAATCATTCATTCATCAGTTAAAAAACTTTAACTCATTCACACAGTTAACTTTTCCCAGCAAGGAGATTTTTTTTTTTTTTAAACAGGAAATGGCTTACCCTATCCTATAGGAAAATTTAATCAAGGTAACTTTGGAAGGAGGTTGAAGCAGTGTGAATTTGAATCTTTCAGCACATAAAATGGTAGAATAAAATTCAGAGTACCTTTCTAGTCATCACAGCTTATTTCATTTCTGTCCCTACACAAACACAGGTCGTGAGTCTTCTTTTATGACAGATACATAAGATTCCTAGCATGACAACAGTTCCCAGTCATTCTAATGAGGTGTTTGATATCAGGGAAAACTGAAAACTAGAGACAAAACGGAAAGAAAAAAGATTCTGACATCCTTATGGCTAGATGCTGGATAGTCTCATCTGAATAGAGGAGACATGTTCCCTAAAAGGTTACTTGGATACAACCTCAAATTATGGAGAATTCTTCAATGAACAATATAAATGCCCTATTTCTTTAACAACCAGCTATACAGAAAGAATAAAAACAACAATAATGAAAACAATGAAAGGAAAATAATAATTTTAAATTGTCTAGAAGACAATATATTTTATCATTTTATCATCTCTGTCTCCCATAATGATGTTATTCTTAACGATTGAAACTAAAGAAATGGTCTGTAATAAAAAAACACCAGGTTCAGCAGGAACATTTAATTGATTTTCATCCTTGCAAATGTATTTTCAACAGTCTTGTGATTCAGAGATACAATTAGAATGCTTATCTTTCATTCTTTCAAAAAGAAGGTCATATTTCTGGCAGAGAGGAACTGTAATGATTTTGCTTTATATTTTTTTATTTTTTGTATCTGTAGTACGTTTCACCTCCTACTGACATCTAATTGAAAATAAAACTCTTTTTGGAATGCATTATGAGCCAGAAAATTGGTTGGAATATGGATCTTCATTGATAATTGCTTCATTCAAGAATGGTCAAAACTTTGTATCTATATAAAAACATCTTTGATATGAAAAATTCACTGCAGAATGCCACTTAGAAAATTAATACATGCTGTGGAAGGAATTTATGCAAGATGGTTAAGATGATAATCTTGTAGTATCTCATTATTTTGTTAATTCTATATCTATGGCTTCTTCTGTAAGATTCTTCTCGAAGTTAAAGACATAACATATTAAAATTGAATTCTTCCCTCTATGTTTAAAAAGCTTCAGAAAATGAATAACTTTCATACTACATAAAATACATTTCCTCACATAGACTGCTCATAAATTGAGGAGAGCCAAAGACAATTCTTTCTAGTAATTTCTAAACTGCATTTCAGCCCTTGCTATGCTAAAAAATATACTAATTGATTTCAAAGAGAAAAGTAAAGGTTCTTGAAGACAAATAATTAAAACAACAGATTTTTACAAAAGCATAACATCCAGAGAGAACCTAAACTTGTATCAAACTAAATAATCAAGGGAGTGTGTGAGATTATAAATGTATTTTTTTTAGTACTATAAGGAAAATGTTTACCTTTAACAGAATCTCTTCATGAACTAAGGTGAGAATTTCAAAAAGAAGGACAAGAGAACTAGGGCATGGTATGTATATTGGGGAATGAAGTAAAGTACCAGAATATTGAAGTTTAGATGGGGAACAAAAGAAAACTACAGGAGATATGTATTTGGAAGATGAAAAAAAGAAAGTATTCAATTGCATATCATGTATGTTGGAGCATTTTGGGTGAAACTAACTTTATGACTAGGTGGTAGATTGTCTCATTTCAACAGATGGGTCACATTCTTCTAGTGGGCATTTGATTAAATGTAGGGACAAGGAAAAGGGCTAATATCACCAATTCTATTGGATTGTGCAATAAATCTGAGGAAGGTGAATAGAAAGTAAAGACTTTAAAGGAAGTAAAGATTTTAAAGGAAGAAAGTAAAGATTTTAAAGGAAGAAACAAAATTGTCAATCACACATATTTTTGCCTATATGAAAACATAAAAGAATTACTTGGTAAAATTTTAGATTAATAAAAGATTTTAACAACATTGCTAGAAATATGAGTAATATAAGTATAAACTGCATCTCCATACAATGCAATAAATACTAGAAAATGATAGTTTAGAATATATTTTTAATTTCCCAAAGCATATGTGTGGCTGTGTAATTGATAGTAGCAAATATATATTTATGAAAATATATATTCTTTCAAAATACACATCTGTTTATTTATTTACACATACTATATATAATATTATATATTATGCATTATATATCATATATATTATATATCATATAATATACAAGTGTGTTGATTCTGGCCTGAGGTGGAATAGGAATGGGGAGAAACAGGTCACCAAATGGATTCAGACTTTCAAAAGTATGGGGTGCACAAACCAGCTTTACAATAAATGCTAAAGGAACTTCTCTAGGCAGGAAACACAAGAGAAGGAAAAGACCTACAAAAACAAATCCAAGGGCTTCCCTGGTGGCGCAGTGGTTGAGAGTCCGCCTGCCGATGCAGGGGACACGGGTTCGTGCCCCGGTCCAGGAGGATCCCACATGCCGCGGAGCGGCTGGGCCCGTGAGCCATGGCCACTGAGCCTGTGCGTCCCGAGCCTGTGCTCCACAATGGGAGAGGCCACAGCAGTGAGAGGTCTGTGTACCGCAAAAAAAAAAAAACAAAAAAAACAAATCCAAAACCATTAAGAAAATGGTAATGGGAACATACATATAATTACCTTAAATGTAAATAGATTAAATGCTCCAACCAAAAGACACAGACTGGCTCAACGGATACAAAAACAAGACCCGTATATATGCTGTCTACAAGAGCCTCACTTCAGACCTAAGGACACATACAGACAGAAAGTGAGGAGATGGAAAAAGATACTCCATGCAAATTGAAATCAAAGGAAAGCTGGAGTAGCAATTCTCATATCAGACAAAATAGACTTTAAAACAAAGACTATTATAAGAGACAAAGAAGGACACTACATAATGATCAAGGGATCAGTCCAAGAAGATATAACAAGCACCCAACATAGCAGCACCTCAATACATAAGGCAAATGCTAACAGCCATAAAAGGGGAAATTCACAGTAACACAATAACAATAGGGGACTTTTAACACCCAACTTTTATCAATGGACAGACCATCCAAAATGAAAATAAATAAGGCAACACAAGCTTTAAATGACACATTAAACAAGATGGAATTAATTGTTATATATAGGACATTCCATCCAAAAACAACAAAATACACTTTCTTCTCAAGTGATCATGGAACATTCTCCAGGATAGATCATATCTTGGATCACAAATCAAGCCTTGGTAAATTTAAGAAAATTGAAATCATATCAAGTATCTTTTCTGACCAAAACGTTATGAGACTAGATATCAATTACAGGAAAAAATCTGTAAAAAATACAAACACATGGAAGCTAAACAATACACTACTAAATAACCAAGAGATCACTGAAGAAATCAAAGAAGAAATCAACAAATACCTAGAAAAAAATGACAATGAAAACACAACGACCCAAAACCTAATGGATGCAGCAAAAGCAGTTCTAAGAGGGAAGTTTATAGCAATACAATCCTACCTTAAGAAACAAGAAACATCTCAAATAAACAACCTAACCTTACACCTAAAGCAATTAGAGAAAGAAGAACAAAAAAACCCAAAGTTAGCAGAAGGAAAGAAATCATATAGATCAGAGCAGAAATAAATGAAATAGAAACGAAGAAAACAATAGCAAAGATCAATAAAACTAAAAGCTGGTTCTTTGAGAAGATAAACAAAATTGATAAACCACTAGCCAGACTCATCAAGAAAAAAAGGGACATGACTCAAATCAACAGAATTAGAAATGAAAAAGGAGAAGTAACAACTGACACTGCAGAAGTACAAAGACTCATGAGAGATTACTACAAGCAACTCTATCCCAATAAAATGGACAACCAGGAAGAAATGGACAAATTCTTAGAAAAGCACAACATTCTGAGACTGAAGCAGGAAGAAATAGAAAATATGAACAGACCAATCACAAGCACTGAAATTGAAACTGTGATTAAAAATCTTCCAACAAACAAAAGCACCAGACCAGATGGCTTCACAGGCAAATTCTATCAAGCATTTAGAGAAGAGCTAACACCTATCCTTCTCAAACTCTTCCAAAATATAGCAGAGGGAGGAACACTCCCAAACTCATTCTATGAGGCCACCATCACCCTGATACCAAAACCAGACAAAGATGTCACAAAGAAAGAAAGCTACAGGTCAATATCACTGATGAACATAGATGCAAAAATCCTCAACAAAATACTAGCAAACAGAATCCAACAGCACATTAAAAGGATCATAAACCATGATCAAGTGGGTTTTATCCCAGGAATGCAAGGATTCTTCAATATAGGCAAATCAGTCAATGTGATACACCATATTAACAAACTGAAGGATAAAACACATATGATCATCTCAATAGATGCAGAAAAAGCTTTCGACCAAATTCAATACCCATTTACGATAAAAACTCTCCAGAAAGTACGCATAGAAGGAACTTACCTCAACATACTAAAGGCCATATATGATAAACCCACAGCCAACATCATTCTCAATGGTGAAAAACTGAAACCATTTCCTCTAAAATCAGTAACAAGACAAGGATGGCCACTTTCACCATTATTATTCAACATAGTTTTGGAAGTTTTAGCCATAGAAATCAGAGAAGAAAAAGAAATAAAAGGAATCCAAATTGGAAAAGAAGAAGAAAAGCTGCAGTGTTTGCATATGACATGCTACTATACATAGAGAACCCTAAAGATGCTACCAGAAAACTACTAGAGCTAATCAATGAATTTGGTAAAGTAGCAGGATACAAAATTAATGCACAGTAATCTCTTGCATTCCTATACAATAATGATGAAAAATCTGAAAGAGAAATTAAGGAAACACTCCCACTAACCATTGCTAAAAAAGAATAAAATACCTAGGAATAAACCTACCTAAGGAGACAAAAAGCCTGTATGCAGAAAACTATAAGACACTGATGAAAGAAATTAAAGATGATATAAACAGATGGAGAGATACACCATCTTCTTGGATTGAAACAATCAATACTGTGAAAATGACTATACTACCCAAAGCAATCTACAGATCCAATGCAATCCCTGTCAAACTACTAATGGCATTTTTCACAGAACTAGGACAAAAAATTTCACAATTTGTATGGACACACAAAAGACTCCGAATAGACAATGCAATCTTGAGAAAGAAAAATGGAGCTGAAGGAATCAGGCTCCCTGACTTCAGACTATACTACAAAGCTACAGTAATCAAGACAGTATGGTACTGGCAAAAAAGCAGAAATATAGACCAATGGAACAGGAAAGAAAGGCCAGAGATAAACCCACACACATATGGTCACCTTATCTTTGATAAAGGAGACAATATACAATGGAGAAAAGACAGACTCTTCAATAAGTGGTGCTGGGAAAACTGGACAGCTTCCATGTAAAAGAATGAAATTAGAACACTTCCTAACACCATACACAAAAATAAACTCCAAATGGATTAGAGACCTAAATGTAAGGCCAGACACTATAAAATTCTTAGAGGAAAACGTAGGAAGAACACTCTATGACATAAATCACAGAAAGATTCTTTTTGATTCACCTCCTAGAGAAATGGAAATAAAAACAAACAAAAAAAACAAATGGGACCTAATGAAACTTAAAAGATTTTGCACAGCAAAGGAAACCATAAAGAAGACGAAAAGACAACCCTAAGAATGGAAGAAAATATTTGCAAACAAAGCAACTGACTAAGGATTAATCTCCAAAATATACAAGTAGCTCAATGTCAAAAATACAAAGAACCCAATCCAAAAGTGGGCAGAAGATCTAAATAGACATTTCTACAAAGAAGATATACAGATTGCCAACAAACACATTAAAGGATGCTCAGCATCACTAATCATTAGAGAACTGCAAATCAAAACTACAATGAGGTATCACCTCACACAGGTTAGAATGGCCATCATCAAAATATCTACAAAACAATAAATGCTGGAGAGGGTGTGGAGAAAAGGGAACCCTCTTGCACTGTTGGTGGGAAGGTAAATTGATACAGCCACTATGCAGAATATGGAGGTTCCTTAAAAAAATCTAAAAATAGAACTACCATATTACCCAGCAATCCCACTACTGGTCATATACCCTGAAAAAACTATAATTCAAAAAGAGTCATGTACCACAATGTTCACTGCAGCACTATTTACAATAACCAGGATATGGAAGCAACCTAAGTGTCCATTGACAGATGAATGGATAAAGAAGATGTGGCACATACATACAATTGAATATTACTCAGCCATAAAAAGAAATGAAATTGAGTTATTTGTAGTGAGGTGGATGGACCTAGAGTCTGTCACACAGAGTGAAGTAAGTCAGAAAGTGAAAAGAAAGAACGTGTGCTAACACATATATATGGACTCTAAAAAAAAAAAAAAAAAAAAAGTGGTTATAATGAACCTAGGGGCAGGACAGAAATAAAGATGCAGATGTAGAGAATGGACTTGAGGACATGCAGAGGGGCAATGGTAGGCTGGGATGAAGTGTGAGAGTAGCATTGACACATATACACTATCAAATGTAAAATAGATAACTAGTGGGAATCAGGTACATTGCACACGGAGATCAGCTTGGTGCTTTGTGACCACCCAGAGGAGTGGGATAGGGAGGGTGGGAGGGAGATGCAGGAGGGAGGGGATATGGATATATATGTATACATAGAGCTGATTCACTTAGTCATACAGCAGAAACTAACACAACATTGTAAAGCAGTTATATTCCAATGAAGATGTTAAAGAAAAAAAAAGTAAGTGCAGGCCTGCTATGATTTCACTTCGGTTAGAAATGATTTCCTATACACACTACTATCTATAAAATTGATAACTAATAAGGACCTACTGCATAACACAGGGAATGCTACTCAATACTCTGTAATGACCTATATGGGAAAAGAATCTAAAGAAGAGTTGATATATGTATATCTATTACAGGTTCACTTTGCTGTATAGCAGAAACTAACACAACACTGTAAATCAACTATACTCCAATGAAAATTAATTTAAAAATAAATAAATAAATCTATTGACAAAAAAAAAAGAAGTGATATCCTAGATAAAAGGTTTTTCTGAGTGTATGATTAAGGCAAGACAAACTATATATAACTGAATAAACTATAGAGATGATTCTTCTTACCACTATGGATGCTCTGTTGCTGTTGTTTCTCTTCTGTGTGTGTGTGTTTTTAATCAGAGATTCACTTTGATTAACAAAAAACTAAGAGTATAACCAAAATACTACCCCATAAGAAACTTGAGAAGGAAATAGGAATGTTCAATAGAATAAATAACAAGAAGCTTACATTAGTAATTAGGCCATCTGGATTCTAATCTCTGTATTGGTTATCTATAATATTGAAAGGTCAGATCGCCAGCATTTAAATAGTATATGGATGCTAGTTCATCTTTCAAAAGCATGCAGAGGTATTTTAATTGAATCTGGCTAATATTTTGAGAATAGACTACAGCAAAGTAAGAGTCAAACATGGAGATTAAAAAAACAAGGTTATTGTGAATAATCCATTGAAGATGATGGTACTCAGCCCAGAGTGAAGGCAGTAGAGACAGCAAGAAATGGTCAGAATCTGGAGGTAGTGGAGACAATGGATCTTGGTTTGATTGAATATGGATGTGAGAGAAAAAGAGAAATTAAAGGTAGCTCTAAAAGTTTTGACCTGAGCCACTGGAAGGATGGTGTTATCAACAGAATGGCAGCTGAGAGCAAGACTGCCTGATGCCAACTGGTTGCATAATTTAGAACCTTGGCTCTGCCACACACCATGTGATTTTGAACAAGTTACTTAACTTTTTTGTGCCTCCTTTTCCTTATAGGTGAAAAGGAGTTGGTCGTATTATTACTATATAAAGTTGTTAAATAAGTGAGAGAATTTATGTACAGTATTTAGAACAGTAGGTGGTACATAATAAACCCTCAATAAATTATATTTTCTATTATTTTTTGAAATCCAGCCGGAGAACAAAGACTCTGGCTAATATCTTTATGTAGACAGAGAGGTAGTACTACAGTCAGATAGGAAGTTCTGATGTCACAGTCCACAGGCTAAGGATCACTACATTTGTGCAAAATCAAGCCATTGAATGTACTTCCTAATCTGCTTAATTAGATCCCATGTTTGCTCAACCAAATGAGTAAACTGGCTGCCATGAAATTTGCCTCCAAATGGACTATGACTAATGGATACCAAAATGGATGGTTTAGTGGCAGCGTTTAGTCTCAATCAATGTATCTAACACGGAATCTTCTGAGTTTCCACTCCTGTGTTTAAAAACAAAAAAGGTTAAATTGTTGCATGATGGTGGACTCCAGTTGGACAAACTTGGTTTCCGTTTATGTCTTCACCACTCACGCACTGTGTGACATTCAGTTCCCTCATTTATGAATGGACATAAGAGTGTTAATAATCCCATGGAATTATTCAGTGGACTAAATGAAATGATGAATGTAAATTACAGCATAGTGCTAAGAGTATAGTAATTGTTCAGTAAGTGTTAACTTTTATTATAATGATGATGATAAAATTCTGATGATGATAAATGGAATCAAGCTGCACAGTCATTTATGAATTGGTAATCAAAAAATGACAAAGTTATTTGCTATAACATTCTCTAAGTTCTACTAACTTTTAAAAGTTCAATAGAGAAAATTATTCATGAGTGTTTAATAATGGAATCAGGTGCCACAACCCTCACATAGATAAAATATTTTAGGTTTTTATATGGCTCCCAGACAACATACCTCCTGCTACTTTTTCCCCATTCTTTTTCTAAGAAGAATAACATATTAAGTTTTATGTATATGTTAGAATCCTTTAGGACTACTTAATCTCTTTTTGAAGCACTGTAGAAAGTAATGAGATCCCCAAAGAAAGCCTGAGGGCCTCTAAATAACCAGAAAGGAACAGCTAATCTCTTACAACCAAGCCTTGTAAAATAGCAATTTGTTCATTAATGATAGAAATAAAGCATTTTCACTTGAGGATTAATCATCATCTTCCATAAAACAAAATCACCTTCTGCTTACATGTGAAAAGAAACACAGACTGCGCTATAGTTAGTGGAGTAAATCTTGCATAATACACCAGTATTAACAGTGCTGTTTTTAAAAAAAGAAAGAAGGAAAGAAAATCTCATTAGCACCTTATATTATGGAGCATTTAAGGTAATCAGCAAAGGAAGGGGGTCTTTCAGTGCAATTAGTGGCTGTTAAATTTAGAGAAAATTAGAGGGGCTATTCTCTTTCCAGTTCCTTGTCAACTTTGTCTCAAACGGGCTAAATTTTTTAAGGGCTGGTTCATTAAGAAACAATCAAAGCAGCTGTAGTTCTCCATGTTAAAATAAGAGCCAGCATATTTTATGCCTCTAGGCAACCCAGTGGGACACTAAGGGGATGTTTCCCAGCATAGCAATTTTTTTCTTTTTTTTTTTACCCCTGAATGCCTGCAGGACTAGGTTCCTAAAATAGTAAATATTTGTATCATACTTTGTACTTGAATTATACTTTCTTTATTTTTTCTCACCTTATACACTTCATATTTGTGCAAGACTTTGTATTTACAAAGAGGCCTACAATCATTTCCTTGGGCTATTACTTACAACAATCAAATGGGGAAATTAAGTGCTGTATTAAACCTGTTTTAAAGAAGGAGGGCTTCCCTTGTGCACTGGTTGAGAATCTGCCTGCCAATGCAGGGAACATGGGTTCGAGCCCTGGGCCGGGAAGATCCCACGTGTCGCGGAGCCACTAAGCCCGTGAGCCACAACCAGTGAACCTGTGTGCCACAACTACCAAAGCCCGTGCGCCTAGAGCCCATGCTCCGCAACAAGAGAAGTCACTGCAATGAGAAGCTCGCGCACTGCAACAAAGAGTAGCCCCCGCTCGCTGCAACTAGAGAAAGCCCACGCATAGCAACGAAGACCCACACAGCCAAAAATAAATAAATAAAATAAATAAATTTATAAAAAAGGATGGAAACGCCTATATCTATCCAACTATCTATCTACCTATATACCTATCTACCATCTATCATCTATATTTAATATTTATCATCTATCAATATCTGTATCTATCCAACCATCCATCCATTTTTTAACATCTGTCTATCAATATCTATCAATCTATCTATGATATTAGGTTACTTGTGAAATTATGTAGAGGAACAATTTGATTTTCAAGATCCATTTGTTAAATCTACTATACAAAGTTCCCTGAACCTTACAAAGTGGAAAAGTTGTGAGATAAAGATTACAATGTATTGGGTTTCACTCTCTAAAATGTTTTCATTATTCTTTTCATGATCTCCCAGTCTATTTTTAAACACTATATATAAAGAAATTAAATGTTGAGTTTCAGTCCAAGATGGTGGGATAGGAGGATCCTAAACTCACCACCTCCCCTGGACACAGTGAATGTATTCATACACATTGAGAAATTCTCTCTGAAAGAAATCCAGAAACTAACTAAGTGACTCTTACACTTTGGATGAACAATAAAATATCCACATTGGGGAGGTCTTGTTACATGTTCAACTATTGGGACTGACTAAACAAAGAGTGTGGCTTGAATAATCACAAAGATTTTGAGAGACAACAAAGAGCTCGGACCAGGAAGGATGTAAGTTTCATTTCCTACAGGAGACCACTCCATCAAGACTGGGAAGGGTGGCTGCTTTATCTACTGCACAGAAGCCAACAGAAGGACAAAAGGAGAATGAGGAAACACAGGAATATGTTGCAAACAAAACAAGATAAAATTCCAGAAACAGACCTTAAGGAAACAGAGATAAGTGATTTACCTGGTAAAGAGTTCAAAATAATGGTTATAAAAATGCTCACCAAAGTCAGTAGAAAAATGGATGAATAAGGGGAGAATTTCAACAAAGAGAAAAATATAACTACTCAACAGAAATCACAGAGCTGAATAATACAATAACTGAGCTAAAAAACTTAAAATAGAGGGTTCCTCAGCAGACTAGATGAAGCAGAAGAAAGGATCAGTGAAACTGAAAGCACTGCAGTAGAATCAGTCCAATCAGAGGAGCAAAAAGAAAAAAAATAATGAAAAAGAGATAAAATAGCTTAAAGGACTTATGAGACACAATCAAATGAACCAATATTAACATTATAGGGGTCACCAAGAGAAAGTGGTAGCATGTTTATTTAAAGATGTAGTGGTTAAAATCTTCCTTAACCTGGAGCTAGAAACAGACATTCTGATCCAGCAAGCCCAGAGAACGACAAAGAAGATAGATCCAAAGAGAAACACACAGAGACATATTACAATGAAATTGTCAGAAGTTAAAGATTAGGAGAGAATCTTAAAAGAAGCGAAAGAAAAAAAAAATCATTACATACAAGGGAATGCCCATAAGACTATCAGCAAATATTTCACCAGAAATTTTGCAGTACAGAAGGGAGTGGCATAATATGGCACTTAGTGGCAAAGTGCTAAAAAAAACTCCAAAAAAACAGACAACCAGGAACACTATCCAGAAAAGCTGTCCTTCAGAATTGAAAGAGAGAGAAAGGTTTCCAGACAAGCTTTTGCTTATGTGAAAAACTCTTTAGCTCTCATCATCACTGTAACAGAATTACAAGAAATGTCAAAGGGACTTCTTAAGCTGAAACCAAAGCATGCTAATTAGTAACAGGAAAACATATGAAAGTATGAATCTCACAGGTATAAGTAAATATGTAGTTAAATTCAGAAACCTCTAATGTTGTAATAGTAGTGAATAAATCACTTATTAATTTAGCATAAAGGTTAAACAACAAAAGAAGTAAAAATAACTATAACTACAATAATTTGTTAATATATACATAAGGTAAAAATATGTAAATTGAAACAACAACATAAAAACATGTGGGAGGAGGAGAATAGGATTCAGCATGCATTGAAAGATAAATTATCATTAGCTTAAAGTAGACCGTTTTAAATACAATATGTTTTATGAGAGTCTTATTCTAACCACAAAGCAAAAACCTATACCAGATACACTAAAGATAAAGAGAAAGGAACCTAAGAATACCACCAAAGGAAGATTATCAAATCAAAAAGGAAGATAACAAGAGAGGAAGAAAAAGAAAGAAAAATAAAAGGCATTACAAAACAACCAGAAAAAAAATTAAAATGGTAATAGTAAGTCCACACCTGTCAACAATTACTTTAAATGGAAATGGACTATATTCTCCAGTCAAAAGACACAGAGTGGCTGAATGGTTAAAACAAAAGACCCATCTATGTGCTGCCCACAAGAGACTCACTTCAGCTGTAAAGAAACAGATGGAAAGTGAAGTCACGGATAGAAAAAGATATTCCATGAAAATGGAAACTAAAAGAAAGCAGAGGCAGCTCTACTTGTATCAGACAAAATAGACTTTAAGTCAAAACCTAAACAAGAGACAAGAAGATCATTATAATGTCAAAGGGGTCAAGTAAACAAAAGGATATAGCATTTGTAAATATTTATACATCTAACATAGGAGGGCTTAAATAAACAAAGCAAATAAATATTTACAGACTGAAGGGAGAAATAGAGTAACAGAACAGACTTTTTCCCAAAACAAACATACAAATGGCCGACAGTTACATAAAATGTAACTCAACAACACTAATTATCAGGGAAACACAAATCAAAACCACAAGGAGTTGTTTCACACCTGGTGGAACAGCTATCATCAAAGAACAAGAAATAACAAGTGTTGGTGACTGTGTGGAAAAATGGGAACACTTTAGTACTGTTGGTGGGAATGTAGATTAGTGCAGACACTGTGGAAAAAGAATGGAGATTTCTTAAGAATTAAAATAAAACTACCATATGATCCAGTAATCACATTTCTGGGTATATATCCAGAGGAAATTAAAAACAGGATATCAAGGAAACATCTGCACTACCATGTTCACTGCAGCATTATTCATAACAGCTAATATATGGAAACAAACCAAGTGCCCATCAACAGGTGAATGGATAAAGAATATGTGAGTTATATATCATACCACTTATACACACACACACACGCACACGCACACACACAAATGGACATTACTCAGCCAGGATAAAAGAAGGAAATTCTTTTATTTGTGACAATGTGGATAGACCTTGAGGGCATTATACTAAGTGAAATAAGGGAGAAAAAGACAAATTCTGCATGATATCACTTACACGTGGTATCTACAGAAGCAGAGTGGTTGTTAGGGGTAGAGCGTAGAGGAAATGATTGAAGGTGGTCAGAAGTACAAACTTGCAACTATAAGATGAGTAAGTTCTGAGGATCTAATGTAAAACATAGTGACTACAGTTGATAATAGTGTATGGTATATTTAAAACTCACTAAGATAGTAGATCTTAAATATTCTCATCAAAAAAAAAAGAAGCATAAATATGTGAGGTGAACAATGTGCTTGATAATTAACTAGATGGAGGAAATTCTTTCACAATGTAAATGTATATAAAATCACCATGATGGGGGGCTTCCCTGGTGGCACAGTGGTTGAGAGCCCGCCTGCCGATGCAGGGGACACGGGTTCGTGCCCCAGTCCTGGAAGATCCCACATGCCGCGGAGCGGCTGGGCCAGTGAGCCATGGCCGCTGAGCCTGCGCGTCCGGAGCCTGTGCTCCGCAACAGGAGAGGCCACAACAGTGAGAGGACCGCGTACAGCAAAAAAAATAAATAAATAAAATAAATAAATAATAAAATAAAAAAAATAATCTTAGCTTGCAGTTTGTGCTCACAGGGCAGCTAAAACTCCTGTAGAAAATCTACTCTCTCTCTGGCAGAAGGAAGAAACTAAATAAAACATAGTTGAGAGAAACCATAACCACTGGAGAGTAGGGGGAAATAATGGTAAGGTGAGGGCCAGAGATGTGGAGTTCTAAATTTTGCATACAGGTCTGCACAGTTCTGGACTTGACCCTAGTCTCTGGATGTGCAGTGATAACATAAAGCAGCACAGGTAAAGGTAAAATAATTTAACCAAAATTTGAGCTAATGCTCAAGAGACAGAATTTGGAATTTATTCTTCTGTATGTTGTTAGGCAAGAACCCAATTTTATCTTTTTTTTTTTTAATGGCTATCCAGTTGTCCCCACACCATTTACTAAGAAGATTATGTTTACCTCTTTGATTTGACATGCCACCTGTATTATTTACCATATTTCTATATGTATGTGGATCTATTTCTGGGGTTTCTGTTCTACTCCACTTGTCATCTGTCTATTAAGGCTTCAGTACCACTCTGTCTTTATTATGAAACTTTACAGTATGTTTTAAAGTCTTACAGGACTACTACCCCTTTGGAATTTCTTTTTCAGTAATTTCCTGGCTCTTTCTGCATTTTATTTTTCCATATAAAGTTTAGTAACAACTTGCCTAGTTCTATAAAAAAGTCTGCTGGTATTTTTATTAGAATCACCCTAAATTAATGAATTAACATAGAAGAACTAACATATTGATGATATGAGCCATCTTAATTACAAACAGGGAATGTCTACTCATTTGTTCAAATCTAATATTGTTGTTCAGGAGTATTTTAAACATTTCCTTGTAAAGGCTTTGCACATTTCTTATTAAGTTTATCCCTAAGCATCTGACCATCTTTGCTGTTACTGTAAATGGGCTTTTTCTCTACCGTCACATCTAATAACTAGTTATTGTTATTATAAGGCTATTGAGTTCTATATATTAATTTTATGCCATATCACCTGCCTGAATTATTTTATTGATTTACTTTTATTGCTGGCTCACTATGGTTTTTCAGATATACTAATATATCATCTGACAGTAGCTATAGTTTTTCTTCTTAATTAATAATCATACAACTCTAACCACGGTCCATTTATTTGCATTGGGTCATATCTCTAAGACAATGTTGAATGGTTATAGAATTATTGGGCATCTTTGCCCTGATCCTAATTTTAAAAGTTCATCTAACTATTTTTTGATTAAGTGAGATCCTGGCTTTAGGACTAAGATTATGTTGTATTATGTTAAGAGTTTCTGTCAACTACTATATTCCTGAGTGTTTTTTTAGGAATAAGTGTTATATTTATATGATAATTTTCAACATCTATGCAGATCATTATGATTTTTTCCTTAAATAAAACTATTAAAACCATGTATGATAGTATTGAATTCCCTAACAGTGTATCAAATTTAAACTTTTAGGATAAATCTCTTTTGTTAATGATATATTATTAGCTTAATGCAGCAGTAGATTCTTTTTTAAAAGATTTTATTTAGTACTTTTGCATCTATATTAAAAAATGATACAGATGTTAATCTCAATGATTTAGATGTTAATCTCATCTAAAAAATACTTTTACAGAAACATCTAGAATAATGTTCGACTGAATAGCTGGTACTGTGACCTAGCTGAGTTGATATGCAAAATTAACTATCACACAGTCTTTTTTGGTGGAATAGTTTCTTGGTAACATTTTTTCTTCCTTGGAAAGTGGTATGTTCAAACTTCGTATCTATGGTGGGGTCAAACTAGGTTTTCAAATGCATTTATGTACAAATTTGCAAAGTATTTTCTTATGACATTTTTTTAAAATGTCTTTTGTTTCAATGGTTATTTCCCTAGCATCTTTATACATCTGATTTTTCTCCTTTTTTCTAATTGATCAAATTGTTATTGTTTAATTAACTTTCCCTGTAAATTAGGGTTTTGATTCAGGAATTAAATCTACTATGGGGAATTCCCTGGTGGTCCAGTGGTTAGGACTCTGCACTCTCACTGCCGAGGGCACTGGTTCAGTCCCTGGTCAGGGAACTAATATCCCACAAGCTGTGAGGTACGGCCAAAAAAAAAAAAAAAAAAATCTACTATGTTCTACTATGTTTCTAATCTCTATACCATTTATTTCTAATTTTATCTTTATTATTTCATACTTCATAATGTCTTTTGACTTACTTTGTTGATTTTGTAGGTTTTCTGTACCTGGACTTTACTTCATTTATTTTCACTCTTTTATATTTATTGATTAAAGTGTTTATACTATGAGTCGTCCTCAGATCACTGCCTTAATCATACTCCATACATTTGTATATAAAGGCTTCTATTTATTATCATTTTAGGCAGTTCTTTAAGGTTAGAGTTTATTTCCTCTTCCACAAATGTTTAATAGGAAGAGAAAGGGACTATTGATTTATTATGTTAAAAATCTCTAGTTTCATTTAATTTTATTAAATTAGAGCATATCCTTTATAATATGTTTACATCATTCAGTTTATTAGGATTTTTGTACAGTATAATGAGGAGGGTATAAAATTTCATATATTTCCTTAAGATCCATGTCCTTGATTATATTGATTAAATCTTCTAGATTCTAACTTATTTTTGTCCACGATATCTCTTGGATTGAGACTGGAAAATTAAAGTAACCCATTATTACTGTACTTCAATTTATGCTTTATCTTCTATAGTTTTGCTTCAAAAGATAATCAATAATATTCGGCACACAGATATTCACTTCATTGTGAATTGTGGTTTTTTAGCACTACAAAATTCTTTATCATGTTTAATGCTGTTAGGACTGACTTGTACTTTGATTTAAGGATTACAACACCTGCTTTCTTATCAATTCCATTTGTCTAGAATACTTTTTTCCAATTATTTATTTTTAGCCTTACTGAACTACTTTGTTTAGGTGTATCTGTAACATGTAGTTGTTTTTTGCTTTGTAAACCAAGCTGAAAATCTTTTTTTTTTTTAATGGTTAGGTTAAGTACAAAACTATAATTCCATTTTCTGGACTTTGAGTAATTTATAAGAACCCCTGTTTACTGATTTCCTCTTTTTCTAGGAGTAAAGTTCCTTTGTGTTTTTATCATTTTGTGGTGAGAGGAGGTGTTAAGTATCCACCAATATCTTGGTTGTCTGTTATCTCACAGGATTCTAAATTTTCCCCCTTTGCTGTGCTTTTCAGCTTCATCACATAACTGCTAAGGGGGCCTTTTCTTTTTCTTTTTTTTTTTAACTAGTCTCCTCTAGCTGCCCCTTTAAAAACTGGCACTCGAATCACACATAACTGAAAGCCCTGTCCCACTGATCTTATTTTCAAGGATATATTTCTTACCAGTTAGTCTGGAATTTATCTTTCTGGTGGTTTTAGAGCAATACTAGCCCGGATGCTAGCTCTCTGCTTCACTCTTCCCCATGGCTTTCCTTGCACAGCGCTTCCTTGACACAAAGGCTTTCAGAAAGTATGTGAGAAAAGGGTTCAGTGATTTTTTTTTTTCCAATTTTTTATTAACAGTTATTTTGACTCTTTCCCATTCTCCATCTGCAATTTATACCAAGGGTACTATTTTGTGTAAATTATCCTTCTTGTTGTTAGTGTTGTTTTCTTGTGTGTGGAGGCACAGAATTACAAAGCAATCGATTTTGTCAGTTATTGAGAAGTCAGGAATGTATTTTTAATATTTTATTTTATGTTCTCTACAGACTTCCTAATTGCACTTTTTGGAGGAGAGTTTTACTGTTTGCTTCAAGGTGCACAATATTCATCCTTAACTTATCAGAGTCTCTTTGTAGTTAATGTTTTTCCACTTCACATCCCGTCCATGATACCATCACTTTTTATATCACATTCTACACTTCTTATAATACATTTGCCATTTCCCACCTGGAATGTTAAACTTCATCACAAGCATAAAAACCAAACTGCAGTATGTCTGCTTGTCCCACTCCATCATTTTTTAATTTTATCATATATAGGCATACCTTGGAGATACTGAGGATCTGGTTCCAGACCCCACAATAAAGTGAGTCACACAATTTTTTTGGTTTCCAGTGCATATAAAAGTTATGCTTATACTATACTGTAGTCTATTAAATGTGCGATAGCATTATGTCCAAAAAAAAAGCAACATAGGAAATGTAGATGGCCCACAGGTACATGAAAAGATGTTCAACATCGCTAATCATCACGGAAATGCAAATCAAAACTACAATAAGATATCACCTCACACCTGTCAAGATGGCTATCATCAAAAAAACACAAATAACAAATGTTGGCAAAGACGTGGAGAAAAAAGAACCCTCGTACACTGTTGGTGGGAATGTAAATTGGTGTAGCCACTGTGAAAAACAGTATGGAAGTTTCTCAAAAAAAAACTAAAAGAAGAACTACCATATGACCCAGCAATTCCACTCCTGGGTATATATCTGAAAAAACTAATTTGAAAAGATGCATGCACCCCAATGTTCATTACTTAAAATTGCCAAGCATTATTTACTATTGCCAAGATATGGAAGCAACCTAAGTGTCCATCAAGAGATGAGTGGATAAAGAAGATGCAGTGTGTGTGTGTGTGTGTGTGTGTGTGTGTGTGTGTGTGTGTGTGTATATATATATATATATATATATATATACAATGGAATATTACTTAGCCATAAAAAAGAATAAAATTTTGCAATTTGCAACAACATGGATGCACCTGGAAGGTATTAGGCTAAATGAAATAAGTCAGAGAAAAAGAAAGACAAATACTATCAGATATTATTGACATATGGAATCTAAAAAAAAAAACACATTAAAAAATACTTTATCCTTAAAAATGCTAGCCATCACTTGGACCTTCGACAAGTCATAACAATAACTTCATAGGTCACTGATCACAGATCACAATAACAAACATAATTTAATAATAACGAGAACATCTGAAATATTGTGAGAATTACCAAAATGTGACACAGAGACAGGAAGTAAGCAAATTTATTGAAAAGCTGGCGCCCATACTTGCTTGATGCAACGCTGGCACAAACTTTCAATTTGTAAAAAAACGTAGTATATTCAAAGCACAATAAAACAAGGTATTCCTATATTTTGTTTCTATGTATATTATAAAAGCCACCTTTCAATTTTATTACTTTGCCTTTAAACAGCTCGTTGTCTTTTAGGGTAACTTATAAGTCAGAAAAATAGTAAAACATTTTCTTTTACATTTCCTTGTGCTCCTTATTCCTTATAATACAGCTTTCCATCTGTTAACATTTGCTTTCAGCTTGAAGAATATCCTTTTGCATTTCTTGTAGTGCATTTCTGTTAGCAATTAATTCTCTCAGCACTTGTCTATCTCAAAATGTATTTTTTCAATCTTGTTTCTGAACCATAATATTGCTGAATATAGACTGCTGGGTTTAGAGTTTTGTTTTTTGTTTTTTTTCCCCAACACTTAAAAGTTCATTACATTTTCATCTGGTATCCATTGTTTATGATGAGAGGTCAGACATCATTTTTCACTTTCTTCTCCAGTATGTAATGTGTTTCTATTCCCTTCCTGCTTTCAAGATTTTCTATTTTTCTTTGGTTTCAGCAGACTGTGGCATTGAAATTCTTCCACTGGGGCTGGTAATCAGTACCATACAACTCATGTGTGTAGGTGTGGATTAAAGTGTATTTATAAAGCTTCCACTTATATATGCTTGATTCTGTGCTTTGTTAGACAATCTGCGAAAATCTCAAGCTGTCTCCCAAGCTTTAGGCTGAACCCCGTCTCTGAGCTCTGTCTCCCCATGGAGCTAGTGAGAGCTTAGCTTGGCTTTCATCTTGGCAAAGAACTAGAGTAAGTCTTACTCGATAGTATGGTCCTTTGTACTAACTCAGACTTTCTGATGTCTCAGCTGGATGCTCAAGGTGCTAAGGAGGTACTGAAGTGGACTCTCCATTCTGGTTGGGTTGGAACACCAAGGTCTCAAGCAGTACTAGCTTTCTAGTGTCTCATCCCCATAATGGCTGGTTAGCTTTGGGTAGCTAGCTTGCATATGGGCAGTCCATTCTTGAGCCAAGTACTCACAGGACCCCAGAGCAGCTCTGGAGACCCCCTTTTTAAAGCTCCTTCTGTTATAGTTCCCCTGCTGAGCCCCAAATTCTGATCTCTGCCTCAGCACATTCAAAACACTGCACATAGCTTGGACTCCAACTTGATGCCTTATGGTCAGGAGATTGTCCTGACCAAAGAGCCCGGGCAATCATGGGGCTGATCTCATGAGCTTTCCTTCTTTCAGAAATCACATTCTTGCATGGATAACTGTCTAGTGTTGAAGGCAGCTGTTTTGTATATTTTATCCGATTTCATGTTTGTTTACAGACAGGTTAGACTACCATCAGTTACTCTGCCATACACATAATAGAAGTCCCTCATTTTACTTTATATAAACCTACGTAAGTTATGTCAATTTTGGAAACAATGTTCTTTAGGTCCATGAAACTTCTAGAGGACTTTTGTTGGCCAGAGTTTGTAAGTCAACTATTATTTCTGAAGGCTGGCTCTGTTCTAGGTATGGGGCCAAAAGTTTGAGATAAAGAGATAAAAGCAGCAAAAAACAGCTCCCTAATCTGTGGCCTATAGACATGCAGGGATGCCAGAAAATTAAAAAAAAAACAAAACAATTTAATATTTAGAAATGTGGAAACCAGTGGGAAGGCAGATTACACAGCATTCAGGCAGCATACAAAAAAGAGGACCTAACTTAATTCTACAGTAGTCTGTGATACTTTCAGAGGAATTACATTAGAGATACTGATATGTAAATTGTAAGTAGGAAGTAGCTAGTCTGAGTGGTAGGAGGGGTGTTCCACACAGGAACATGAGGTAATGCCCTAAGGCAGATGAGAGCAAAGGTATTTTCAGCAAGGACTTTAGAAAAATTGAACTAAAAGGAGCAAGGTGGAGAATGGATAAAAAGAAATGGAAGATATAAGCTGGAACCAGATGATCAAGGCCAATCATATCGCTGTTATCTGACCTTCCAGATTTCCCATTCCCATCCCCTTTAGCTTTCTCACTTCAAAGTGTTGTTTTGAGGACTAAATGTGTTTACTTAATTCTGTATGATGATCCTTAGTAAATCTGAGTTTTTCTATTAATAGTTACTTCGAAAATCATGGGTCCCAGTGAAGGACCTGATTTTTCAAAGCTGTCTCTTGCACGAACACATAAGGATGACATCATACCAGGTATAAGTTTAAGAGTCAGAAGCATGAAAAACTTTCCCATCTGCTTCTCCATCTCTAATGTTCTAGAAGAGTATTTATCTAAATCAGATCTATAAAACTGTATTCCTGATACATTGGCATGAACAGGAAATGTTTTTCAGGAGTCTAATATATAATCCAGGAAGGTATATCTTTGCATCGTTTACATACTCCATATGCTTCCTACCTAAATTTCTATAGAACCAAACACTGCTCGTTTCTCTGCCTCCACGCCCAACTTTTCCTAGACCCTAAACCTTGTAATCCTCACATATAAGTTCAAATGCAATTCCTATTTTCTGGGAACAATTTCTAACCATGGTCAGGATTGTTCCTGACTATATGTCCCCACATCCTGTTGGTTCTGCTTCTCAAGAAAATCCTCACTAACACAACCTTCTTCTCAAGAGTTTTGGCAAAGGTTTTAGACTAATGATGAATGAGCTATTATAGTTCACATGCCCATCCTGAAACAAGGGCTAGAGCCAGGCAGGTAAGTGACTCAAACTGGTCGGCATTAGGTCATCTGTTAACTTTTACAACTGGGTAAGGGATCAAACTGAACTACATAGACTGATAATGTGTGGTCATCTAAAAGGTAATACATTCAAATAGAAAAGTGAGCATATGAAAACCACAAATACCTACTGTACTAAAATTACCTTATTTTGTGATTCTGCATCTTAGATATTCTCCCAGCATTACAAAACATATCGCTTTCTGCAATGACAAATTTAAGCAAAATCTGGTATCTAAAAATGTACATATTTGAAAAATAGAGTAGACAGACACTCAACAATATATTAGGATACATATGAACATGAACAGTTACCTAATTACATGCCATAGAGGTCTAGAATTTATAAATTTATAAAGTATCTGAGTATGTATACAACGGAGGTGGAGACTGAATCAAGTACATGAGAAATAATCTATTTTTAAAGAATTCTACCAAGCTTTGGAAAAACTGAGTACATAGTTTTCCTAGTTCTAATATACATGTTATATTACTCTGTAAAAGTCATTTTAATTATTCTTAGTGTATTAATTTGCAAATTGAGAAATATAATACCTGCTCTTCCCAACTGTAGAGTTGTTGAGGAGATTCAAGAATACATGTTAAATCACTTTGAAAACCATAAAATCCTATGCAAATGTTAGGCTGTATATATTTTGGAAGAAAAGTTCTTGACCCCTGTATTATTATTAATCTAGGAAGACTCAACAGAGGACAGAAGTAAAGTTTTAGCAGATATAAATGATTATTTAACCTGTTGAGTACAAGTTATATAGCATGTCAAAGGTACTCTATAGAAGCTGTTTTTATGAATATAATACTGGGAATATCAATTAGCTGTCATGAAAATTTCCTCAAAGGGAGTGAAAGTCATCTACAAAACAACTGGTAATTCTTCTCTGACTGCATGCTATTTTCATCTACAAACAACTGTTCATGATAAAAATCATCATAGATTTTTCCATTTTTTTAAAAAACGTATTCATAGTTAGATACATTTCCTTTGAAAACCCCAAATATTTAGTAGACAAGGAATTATTAGAACTAGAGAAGCGGACTCAATGCATAGCCAAGTGAAGGAAAAAAGAGGGCAGAAATCATTGAGTTCAAGAATTAACTTGCAGAAAACTGTCTGGTAATAAATTATTCATTTGCACAATAATTATTCTTTTAACAGTCTCTTTACCCTGATCGCTACTAAAGTTTTTCATAGATGGTACTCATCACAATATACTCTCCTATATTTAGACCACCAAAAACAATTGCAATGTGCCTTATTTAATTTAAAATGTAACATACTAATACACTAGCTAATAGTATCTAACTAAATCACATGGGGTTATGTATTTTATATTTGAGAATTTAAAATACCAATATTGTTTTTGAGAAAGGAAAAGAAAGCTTAAAAAGAAAAACAAATATGGCTGAGTGGGAAAAAAACCTAGCCTATAAAAATAAGAGGTAAAAAGAGAAAAAAGACACAGATAGCAAAGGCATTTAAAAATACATTTTCATGTTGTTTATAAAGATGTACAATTTCTGAATCCATAGGCTTTTACATTTGTTTATTTTGTTTTGTTTTGGTTTTGACCATTAATATATTTCCCTACCTCATCTTGTAGTAGTTTGGAAATAATCCATCTTTGTCTTGTGGGATGAATGAATTTCAATAATGGAAGAAACCAACACTATTTTCAAATTTGACCTCAGCAAGGGTGAATATGCTGCAGCTGCATTTCCATGTCATAATTAATTCCTGTTGGAAAACTTCATTACCAGGAGTTGAAAGGCTAATGTAGGAGGGCTGGGTTTCCTGAGGCTAGCTTTAGTCTGGAGCATGTACAGCTGTGGAATTCCAGGAAGTAGGGAAGCTGTTCAGAAAACGATGGAGCAAGCATATATAACACCAGAGAGAACAGTTTGGCAGTTCAACATAGGGGTTTGTAGTCTCCAATCTGAGTTATAAGCAAAATGAGAGGAAAAAGAAGTATATCTTTCTCCTTTGGCGTTAACATTTTCTTGGCTATTCATTAAATATCCCGTTTACATGCTTGCATGGGGATGAGAACTGTAGTGGTTTGTTGTTGATGTTAATCTTGTAGACACTTCATATATTTTTATCCATTCTAGCTGTATTTATCTTTAGTCAAACATAGGTTTTATTATAAGATGTTAATTCACTATGCAGATGTGCCTCGCTTTAATAAAAAATGTGGTCTCAGAGGCAACCTTTCAGAATACCTAATCCTCAATACTGATTTCATCTCAAGAGAAACCAATATAACTCATAAAAGGATCAGATTAAAGAAACAAGAGAACTGTACTATACCCAGGGACAATTAGGACAATTATAATTTTTATTTCAGATAATCTTTCCCCTGTTAAAAATTTGAGTTTGGAATGAAGGTTGTAAGTGTCCTCTGCTTCAGGTGTGCAGAGCAAAGCCAAATTCTTCATGCTTCTTCTGCATTCTGGTTTCCTCTAATGATATGCCAGGTTATTTATTTGGATTAGCCCTCCAGCTCAAAACAATGAAAAAATTATGTTAAAGTATTTCTGAAAATTAACTTAATATCTATAAATGTAAATTCCCTGGCCATTTTTCCCCCTGCATGAAAGCCTATATCCAGAAACATGCACAAATTATCAGAGCACTAAATATGCTTATGCCCTGAGGCTATTTCCAATCCTTGACATTTATACTTTAGAGGGAAGGAAAGGATTAACAGGTCTGTGACTCCGCCCCTCCAGACTCCAGTATTCCCAAAGAAATGAATAATCTCAACCAGTCTCCTCATATACATACTTTAATATTCACCAGCAGAAGTATTTAAGGAGTCATTATCTTAAAAAAAAATGCTTTTTAGAAGGACATAGACAGTCTCTCTAAATTGTGTATTATAAATAAATCTTAAATTATGAGGCATTGCTGGGTACAAGGTTAGTGGTAGTCACATAAATTGAAGTCACAAAAACTAAGTGAGCTTCCTTTGTGCACAATTTTCTCACACATTGTTGAAAACTCATCTGTTAATCCAAAACAGAAACAGGTTCTAAGAAGTACAGGGTAGGAAGAGCTAGAAATGTCAATAAAAATAGGAAGTACAAAATAGGCTAATAGGGATAGTCAATAAAATATGAAAAATGTTCTTATTGATAAGACATGGAAATATAAATTTAAAATGCCGCACAAATTAGAGGAAAATATTTTAAAAACATAATTGCTTGACATGTAGGTAAGTGCACAGGAGAAATAATTGTGATTATTGTAGAATTGAGAAAACACAAAAATTATGATTTTGTTGAATATCGGGGTGGTTCTCACATGGAAGAAGAGAGATATATGTATGGGATGGATGACAGCATAAAGAACATTTTGGGTTAGAAGGATAGATTGGAACTATAATTATCACTATAAATTCATGATAAATAACACACACTTGTGTTTGCCAGTACATATGTTTAAGGACAACATTCAAAACACAGCCTAAAATATATAGTATATATTTCCTAATTCTATCTAACACAAGAACCACCCCCCCCCCCCCACAAACAGTGACACTTGTAGCTCCAAAAATTCATGGTAAGGTTTTGATTTTCAAAACCATTTTCCACTGAAAAAAATCAGTACTCCCTGGAGAGATATATCTCATTGTAGTGCTGATGCAGATATATTACAAGGCGTGAGCCTAGACTATTTACTTGCGCCAGAAAGTAGGGAAATGCTTAACAAATAATAGACATGTTAAAATGATACAGGGAGAACCTGTAAAGGGTACCACGAAACAAATGGAGAACAACTGAACATCAATAGATTAATGGTTTGTGGCATATTTTAAAACCTACTTTTCATACAGTAAAATTCACTCTACAGCTACAGGGACTGGTGGATTTTCAGAGCTGTACAGGTATTGCCACTATCTGTGGGAGCACAGTTACTCCAGTGAGACTGCTGGGGACTGGCCAGTGCTCAGAAGTGTGTTAATCAGAGAAGCCCACCCTTGATTTGCTGCTTGGTTGAAATGAAAAGCATATTTAAATGCTTGTTTAAAGCCAGCTCTTGTGGCTGCTTGTTATGGTGACACTGGTTTTGGTAAAGTGAATAATATCCATAGAGATACCCATATAGGGTTTTACATGATAATTTAGAAAAATGAGATATATCTAAATGTGCTACATATTACATATAACATGTACATGTAATATGAAATTCTCCACACTTTGATGCTGGTGAAAAACAATACAAAATTTATAGATAGAGCTTGACTCTTTTTATCTATGAAACAAATGTCTGTACATAGATAACACATACTATTAGGAACAACTCTTCCTGTATTACCTTGGCAATTAAAAAGGAAAAATAACAAAATGTCTGAATAATGTATAACTTCATAAGGAAATTTCACACAAAAGTGGAAACAATGGAAAATAAAAAGTTCCTCAAAATCTTCTCTTACAAAAACAACTTAGGGCTTCCCTGGTGGCGCAGTGGTTCGGAGTCCGCCTGCCGATGCAGGGGACACGGGTTCGTGCCCCGGTCCGGGAGGATCCCACATGCCGCGGAGTGGCTGGGCCCGTGAGCCATGGACACTGAGCCTGCGCGTCTGGGGCCTGTGCTCCGCAGCGGGAGAGGCCGCAGCGGTGAGAGGCCCGCGTACCGCAAGAAACAAACAAACAAAAAAACAACTTAATTAGTGTGTTTTCCCTTTTCTCTCTGGCCATATATATCTGAGCAGTCCTGCACATAGTAGGTATTTAGCTAAATTATTTGTTTCATATCTCTATCTTGAACACAAATGAAATAATATAAAACTCAAAGTCTGTCAGAAAGTTATTAGTGCTGCCACAGGCAAAGCCCATTAACAAGTCCCAGGCAATAAAAACAGAATATGGGTAATAAAATAGAGTCTAACCTTTTTCTTTTCCTTTGTGCTTAGTCTGGTTTCACCGGCTCACAGCGGGCCCCACCTGGCACCTCAGGCCAGAGTTTCCGGCGCGAAACGGCTGCGCCAACGCCGCGTCTGGCAGGCTAGGAAATGTGCCTCAGGCAACACTGCAATTCAAGATGGCGGCAGCGGGCCGTGCGCCGAGGTGCTGCACACAACCCCTCAATTCAACACGGCAACACGTACCGTGGGCAGAAGCGCTGGGCACGACGCTGCAATTCAAGATGGCGGCAGCGGGCCGTGTGTAGAGATGCTGCACACGACACCTCAATTCAAGACAGCATCGCGTACTGTGCGCAGAAGTGCTGTGCGCGACGCTGCAATTCAAGATGGCGCCGGTGAGCAGGGATACCGCTCCCGTCACTTCGATCTGCAGTGAGTACCTTTAGTAGCTCCGTAGCTGCCTCTGACCCACCCCGCGGGAATTCCACCCTTCTCCCCTCTGGGGAGAATCCCTTAATGCAGCCACACCCTCAGCCTGTCAGGGAGAGCATGTACTCTAGAGCGCAAGCCCTCACCTCTCCTCCTCTCCCTCCTATAATCAAATAATAAAGCTTCCCTTTGCTTCTGAACCTAACTCGGTCTCCTTATATTGGTTCCAACGATGTACTCTACTGTTGCTTGACCGTGCCTTACTTTTAACTGTGTGCTAGATAGAAAAACAAATGTAAAGAAATACCAGTATCCACGTATGATCTCTTGTTATGCTTTAATATGCCTATCTCTTCTTCCCAGCCTTTAGACCCAGGACAGAGAAGGAAAATGAAAGAGAAAGGTAAGAAAATAAGAATCTTTTGGTATTCTCATACTTGGCTTCACTCCTTGGCTTTTAGTAAAGGAAGGGGATCTCTATTGTACAGTAGGTATTATCATACCCCAAAATGTGAAGTTATATTTTATAAGGATTTTTTTCAACTCACAAAGCCTTGTTAAAGCTTTTGAGGAATCAGTTGTAAGTCATTAATGGGGTGAGTGACTGAGAACATTTCAGCCATGGAATCCTCAGCTGTGATTGTAGTAGTCCTACATTTCTCAGTTGTTTTACTGAATTATTTTTCCTACCTCTCCAAATTCTGGGCACTTTGATAGATGATTATTACCTCGAACTACAGAAAAATTTCCCCTATACACCTATAGGTTTAAACTTAATTTTAACTTTGGAATATTTTTTAACCAGCACCCTTTTTACCCATCTTAAGTGTTTTAGAGATCAACTTATATTCTTTTCTATATGTTCTTAATAAACACAGAACTGCCAACTTTAAGTACACACAAACACTGATATATTCTCATAAAAAATATTTTCTCAGTACTACTGAACCAAAAGCAGTTTATTACATCTGTCATTCATCTGTAATTAGGGCTGGGGCTTGAATGTATGGATTTTACTACAAAGCTACTCTATACACTATTACTTATCAAAGGTTGATATCATTAAATTAAAAGGGACTTTTTGAGCACAGACATATAGGTTTATGTAATCTACATACTGTTGGAGAAACTCCTTTTTAAAATAATAACAACACAACTGGGTATACATACATAACTTATACCCCTTCATCTTTGGTGGTTCATGAGTGTTTGTTCAAAGCTGCATAGCCCAGGACATGTATCTAGTAATATGCTCTCTGGCATCAGAAAGCAAAGTGGGAGATGTTTCAGTGAGGGACATCTAGACTTTATAAAATCTAAATCCACAACATTTTCTACTAAAAATATTTTGTGTCTTTGGACAATGTTGACTACTTCATTTCTCTGTGAGTGTACACAATCAGAAATCATTGTTTTTATGAGAAGTTGATAAGGATGAGAGTTTTGAAAATGTAAATTCTGGTGACATTATTCCACCAGCAGGAATGCATATAAAAAAATAGCCCTTGGGCTTCCCTGGTGGCGCAGTGGTTGGGAATCCACCTGCCAATGCAGGGGATGCGGGTTCATGTCCCGGTCCAGGAGGATCCCACATGCTGCGGAGCAGCTGGGCCGTGGGCCGGAGCCGCTGGGCCTGTGCGTCCGGAGCCTGTGCTCCGCGGCGGGAGGGGTCACGGCAGTGAGAGGCCCTGGTACCGCAAAAAAAAAAAAAAACGCCCTTTACTAGCTTATTTAAGTTTGGCTACTAATCAAATTACTATTAAGTATTCAAATCAATAAAAAGTCGTTCTCTTTTACTCTTAATAAAAGTTTTTATATTTTCATTTTATACTATATATATTTTATATAATCTTTATATTACATATACAAGGGTAAGAATGTATAGTATTTGTCACTTCATCTGAAAACATGGAACTGCTAAAAAAATTTAAGTTATTCAAAGAATTTCACTTCTGAAATAGAAGTTATCAGTTCTTACAATCTTTTATTATCATGGCTAAGCTTTAATAGAAAACTGGTAAATACTCTTTTCTTCCATTGGTATTATATTTCATATTTAATAAAGCTAATTCTTGGGACTTTAAAAACTTACACTGTATAATTAGATGTTTATTTCTTGGTGATAATGCACTGTTTTTCTCATGTTTTTTAAAGGTCTATTTGTAAAACAAAGCAAAAGAATGTTATGTGGTTTTTCATACAAAGCTAAGAACTGGGCTCAGGGCAAGGCTTTTTCATTGTTACTTGAAAACCCTTAAAATATTGAAATGTCTACAAAAGCAATAAAATGATCACAGGATTATATGGTGATATTTAATTTTTGTACAAGTTAAATATCACTGATAATTAACTGTTAGAAGTTTATTTTGAAGTGACATTTTCTTGGATTACTAGACCTTTACAGCATAATTGAAGGTTTTTTCATTGTAATAGTGCCCTATTGCTGATATGAGAGCTCTTTAAAATTATTCTACTTTATAAATTATTGTATATGTCTATAATAACATATAAGGCATTTATTTTTGCTGTCTTATTATGAAATAGTTTTCCCAAGAGTTTAGGTAATGATGTTTTTTTGGATAGCATAACAGAATAGTGGGGGGAATGAGTGTTGTAAACTTAAAAAAAAAATAAAATAAAATCTCACTCATTCTTAAATAGGCCAAATAATCAATAATCATAATAGTATTTATAAAACAATAATATTTGTCTCTGCTGTGATAGTCTGGCCCCTATGAAGAAACTGTGATGATGTCTCCTTCGAAAGATGATTTCCTTTCCTTTCACCAGGTCTTCTCATTCCCTAACTGGCTGCTGTCACACATTCCTGTTGCCAGAAATTTCTTTATGAAGGCATTCATTTTGGATTAGTTGCAAGGATTAAGATATGAAAAAATACCATAGAAGCTATGGCATTGCTGTATTATAGTGATGGGTGGAAACAGATCAATATTTGGATAGGAGGAGAAACCTCTGTTAGGAAGGTGCTTAAAATATACACTGCCTGGAAATGAGGCAGAGACACGGAGGAAAAGAGACAAGAAGACCCAAATTTATTATTTCACCATTTTGAATGATTAATATAAATGTCTTATTTATATCTTCCCGTAGAAGATATTATCAGAGATGACAAAACTATGAATGGAAGGGGATTTACTTCCCTCAGGATTACTTTTGTTCCTTGACTCTAAGACACAAATTTTTTTTTCACTATAAATTGATGAAATTGGGATATATTTTATATTTTATTATAACATTCACAACAGTGTCTCACATTTGATAAATATGCTAAAAATATATATCATATATATAAATATGATAAAAATATATAATATACGTATATATACAATTTATTTTAGTGTCAGGTTTGTAAAGTATAATTATTAAAATTGAGATAACTTTTAACGCAAGAGAACCTCCCAATACTATACACTTGAACTTCACACTTCCTGAAGTGGGAAACAGAAGACTTTATACGTATCATAAAACAAAGAGGGAAAAAAAAGATTAAAAATACTAAAATAGGATTAAGAGACATCCCACATAGAATGAGGAGTTCTAACGCATGTTTAATAGAAATCGTGGTTTAATAGAAATGGTGGTAGAGGAGAGACAATGAGATTTATATACTATTTGGGAAGAAAATGCCTGAGAATTTTCCAGAACAGAAAGCCCTCAAAGACTCATAGAATCTAGAATATCCAAAATGGGATGAATTTTTAAAAATCATCTAGAAAATCTCAGTTAAACTGTGAAAACTGAAAGACAAATAGAAAATCATAAAAGTACCTGGAGAAAAATACACATTACTTTCAAAATAACAGTTATGCTAAAAGCCTTTTCTCAGAAACAGCAATGGGAAAGAGAAGAAGCAAGATAATAGTCAGAATATGATGAAAGGAAATAACTACCAGTACAGTCTGGTTGCAGACTGGATGACACAGAGTCACTTTCCCTGCTACTCCCAAATACAACTGAATGCCCTGGAAATAATTCAACAATCACAAAAGGACTCTGAAAGTGGGAAAAAGAAGACACACTGAGACCCTTAGGTTTGAGAAACCACACAGCAACATTCTATTGCCTGAGTTTTTTGTTTTTGTTTTATCTCATATAATGACAGTTTGGTCTCTTCCTTGACATGTTTTTGCCTTTATTTATTTAATTTTTGTTTTTTTCACATCTTTATTGGAGTATAGTTGCTTTACAATGTTGTGTTAGTTTCTACTGTATAACAAGTAAATCAGGTGTATGTATACATATATCCCCTCCCTCTTGCATCTCCCTCCCACCCTCCCTATCCCACCCCTATAGGTGGTCCCAAAGCACCGAGCTGATCTCCCTGTGCTATGTGGCTGCTTCCCACTAGTTATCTGTTTTACAGTTGGTAGTGTATATATGTCAATGCCACTCTCTCACTTCGTCCCACCCTACCCTTCCCCCTCCCCGAGTCCTCAAGTCCATTCTCTACGTCTGCATCGTTATTCCTCTCCTGCCTCTAGGTTCATAAGAACCAATTTTTTTTTTTTTAGATTCCATATATATGTGTTAACATATGGTATTTGTTTATCTCTTTCTAACTTCACTCTAAGACAGTCTCTAGATTCATCCACCTCACTACAAATAACTCAATTTCGTTTCTTTTTATGACTGACTAACAGTGCATTGTATATATGTGCCACATCTTCTTTATCCATTCATCCATCGATGGACACTTAAGTTGCTTCCATGTCCTGGCTATGGTAAATAGTGCTGCAATGAACATTGTGGTACATGACTCTTTGAATTACGGTTTTCTCAGGCTGTGTGCCCAGTAGTGGGATTACTGGGTCATATGGTAGTTGTGTTTTTAGTTTTTTAAAGAACCTCCATACTGTTCTCCATAGAGTCTGTATCAATTTACATTCCCACCAACAGTGCAAGAGGGTTCCCTTTTCTCCACACCCTCTCCAACATTTATTATTTGTAGATTTTTTGATGATGGCCATTCTGACTGGTGTGGGGTGATACTTCACTGTAGTTTTGATTTCCATTTCTCTAATGATTAGTGATGTTGAGCACCCTTTCATGTGTTTGTTGGCAATCTGTATATCTTCTTTGGGGAAATGTCTATTTAGGTCTTCTGCCCGTTTTTGGATTGGGTTGTTTGGTTTTTTTGATATTGAGATGCATGAGCTTCTTGTAAATTTTGGAGATGAATCCTTTGTCAGTTGCTTTGTTTGCAAATATTTTCTCCCATTTTGAGGGTTTTCTTTTTGTTTTGTCTATGGTTTTCTAAGCCGTGCAAAGGCTTTCAAGTTTCATTAGGTCCCATTTATTTACTTTTGTTTTTATTTCCGTTTCTCTAGGAGGTGGGTCGAAGACGGTCTTGCTGCAATTTATGTCATAGAGTGTCCTGCCTTTGTTTTCCTCTAAGTGTTTTATAGTGTCTGTCCTTACATTTAGGTCTTTAATCCATTTTTAGTTTATTTTTCTGTATGGTGTTAGGGAGTGTTCTAATTTCTTTCTTTTACATGTAGCTGTCCAGTTTCCCCAGCACCACTTATTGAAGAGGCTGTCTTTTCTCCATTGTATATTCTTGCCTCCTTTATCAAAGATAAGGTGACCATATGTGCGTGGGTTTATCTCTGGGCTTTCTATCCTGTTCCATTGATGTATATTTCTGTTTTTGTGCCAGTACCATACTGTCTTGATTACTGTAGCTTTGTAGTATAGTGTGAAGCCAGGGAGCCTGATTCCTCCAGCTCCATTTTTCTTTCTCAAGATTGCTTTGGCTATTCCGGGTCTTTTGTGTTTCCATTCAAATTGTAAACTTTTTTTTTCTAGTTCTGTGAAAAATGCCATTGGTAGTTTGACAGGGATTGCCTTGAATCTGTAGATTGCTTTGGGTAGTATAGTCATTTTCACAGTGTTGGTTCTTCCAATCCAAGATCATGGTATATCTCTCCATCTGTTTGTATCATCTTTAATTTCTGCCATCAGTGTCTTATAATTTTCTGCATACAGGTCTTCTGTCTCCTCAGTTAGGTTTATTCTTTTTGTTGCAATGGTAAATGGGAGTGTTTCCTTAATTTCTCTTTCGTATTTTTCATCATTAGTATATAAGATTGCAAGAGATTTCTGTGCATTAATTTTTGTTTCCTGCTACTTTACCAAATTCATTGATTATCTCTACTAGTTTTCTGGTAGCATCTTTAGGATTCTCTATGTATAGTATCATGTCATCTGCAAACAGTGACGGTTTTACTACTTCTCTTCCAGTGTGGATTCCTTTTATTCCTTTTTCTTCTCTGATTGCTGTCGCTAAAACTTCCAAAACTATGTTGAATAATAGTGGTGAGAGTGGGCAACCTTGTCATGTTCATGATCTTGCTGGAAATCGTTTCAGTTTTTCACCATTGAGGATGATGTTGGCTGTGGGTTTGTCATATATGGCCTTTATTATGTTCAGGAAAGTACCCTCTATGCCTAATTTCTGGAGAGATTTTTCATAAATGGGTTTTGAATTTTGTCAAAAGCTTTTTCTGCATCTATTGAGATGATCATATGGATTTTCTCCTTCAATTTGTTAATATGATGTACCACATTGATTGATATGCGTATACTGAAGAATCCTTGCATTCCTGGGATAAACCCCACTTGATCATGGTGTGTGATCCTTTTGATGTGCTGTTGGATTCTGTTTGCTAGTATTCTGTTGAGGATTTTTGCATCTATGTTCACCAGTGGTATTGGTCTGTAGTTTTCTTTTTTTGTAATATCTTTGTCTGGTTTTGGTATCAGCGTGATAATAGCATCATAGAATGAGTTTGGGAGCAGTCCTCCCTCTGCTCTATTTTGGAAGAGTTTGAGAAGGTTAGGTGTTAGCTCTTCTCTAAAAGTTTGATGGAATTCGCCTGCAAAGCCATCTTTTCCTGGGCTTTTGGTTGTTGGAAGATTGTTAATCACACTTTCAATTTCAGTGCTTGTGAATGGTCTGTTTGTATATACTGTCTTCCTGGTTCAGTCTTAGAAAGTTGTGCTTTTCTACGAATTTGTCCATTTCTTCCAGGTTGTCCATTTTATTGGCATATAGTTGCTTGTAGAAAGTTGTGCTTTTCTACGAATTTGTCCATTTCTTCCAGGTTGTCCATTTTATTGGCATATAGTTGCTTGTAGTAATCTTTCATGATCCTTTGTATTTCTGCAGTGTCAGTTGTTACTTCTTTTTTATTTCTAATTCTGTTGATTTGCGTCTTCTCCCTTTTTCTCTTCATCATTCTGGCTACTGGTTTATCAGGTTTTTTTTAATCTCCTCAAAGACCATCTTTTAGTTTTATTCATCTTTGCTATTGTTTTCTTTGTTTCTATTTCATTTATTTCTGATCTGATCTTTATGATTTCTTTCCTTCTGCTAACTCTGTGGGTTTTTTGTTCTTCTGTCTCTAGTTGCTTTAGGTGTAAGGTTTGATTGTTTATTTCAGATTGTTCTTATTTTGAGGTAGGATTGTATTGCTATAAACTTCCCTCTTAGAACTGCTTTATTTGCATCCCATAGGTTTTGGGTCGTCATGTTTTCATTGTCATTTTTTTCTAGGTATTTTTTGATTTTCTCTTTAAGATTTTCAGTGATCTCTTGGTTATTTAGTAGCATATTGTATAGCCTGCATGTGTTTGTATTTTTTACAGTTTTTTTCCTGTAATTGATATTTAGTCCCATTGCATTGTGGTCAGGAAAGATACCTGATACCATTTCAATTTTCTTAAATTTACCAAGGCTTGATTTGTGACCCAAGATATAATCTATCCTGGACAATGTTCCATGAGCACTTGAGAAGAAAATGTATTATGTTGTTTTGTTTTGGAATGTCCTATAAATATCAATTAAGTCATTCCTGTTTAAGGTGTCATTTAAAGCTTGTATTCCTTATTTATTTTCATTTTGGATTATCTGTCCATTGGTGAAAGTGGGGTCTTAAAATCCCCTACTATTATTGTGTTACTGTCCATTTCCCCTTTTATGGCTGTTAACATTTGCCTTATGTATTAAGGTGCTCCTATGTTACGTGCATAAATATTTACAATTGTTATGTCTTCTTCTTGGATTGATCTCTTGATCATTATGTCGTGTCCTTCTTTGTCTCTTGTAATAGTCTTTATTTTAAAGTCTATTTTGTCTGATACGAGAATTGCTATTCCACCTTTCTTTTAATTTCCATTTACATGGAATAGCTTTTTCCATCCCCTCATTTTCAGTCTGTATGTGTCCCTAGGTCTGAAGTGAGTCTCTTGTAGACAGCATATATACAGGTCTTGCTTTTATATCTATTCAGCCAGTCTACAACTTTGATTGGAGCATTTAATCCATTTACCTTTAAGGTAGTTATCGATATGTATGTTCCTATTACCATTTTCTTAATGGTTTTGGGGTTTTTTTTGTAGGTCTTTTCCTTCTCTGTGTTTCCTATGTAGAGAAGTTCCTTTACCATTTGTTGTAAAGCTGGTGTGGTGGAGCTGAATTCTCTTAAATTTTGCTTGTCTGTAGAGGTTTTAATTTCTGCATTGAATCTGAATGAGATCCTTTCTGGGTAGTGTAATCTTGGTTGTAGGTTTTCCCTTTCATCACTTTAAATATGTCCTGCCAGTCCCTTCTGGCCTGCAGAGTTTCTGCTGAAAGATCAGCTGTTAACTTTATGGGGGTTCCGTTGTATGTTATTTGTTGCTTTTCCCTTGCTCCTTTTAGTATTTTTTCTTTGTATTTAATTTTTGATAGTTTGATTAATATGTGTCTTGCCATGTTTCTCCTGGGATTTATCCTGTATGAGACTCTCTGTGCTTCCTGGACTTGACTATTTCCTTTCCCATGTTAGGGAAGTTTTCAACTATAATCTCTTCAGATATTTTCTCAGACCCTTTCTTTTTCTCTTCTTTTTCTGGGACCCCTATAATTCCAGTTTGTTTAATGTAGTCTCAGAAGTCTCTGAGGTTGTCCTCAATTCTTTTCATTCTTTTTTCTTTATTCTGCTCTGGCAGTAGTTATTTCCACTATTTTATCTTCCAGGTCACTTATCCATTCTTCTGCCTCAGTTATTCTGCTATTGATTCCTTCTAGAGAATTCTTAATTTCACTTATTTTGTTGTTCATTGTTTTTTGCTCTTTATTTCTTCTCGGTCCTTGTTAAATGTTTCTTGTATTTTCTCCATTCTATTTCCAAGATTTTGGATCATCTTTACTATCGTTACTCTGAATTCTTTTTCAGGTAGACTGCCTATCTCCTCTTCATTTGTTTGGTCTGGTGGGTTTTTACCTTGCTCCTTCATCTGCTGCATATTTCTCTGCCTTCTCATTTTGTTTAACTTACTGTGTTTGGGGTCTCCTCTTTGCAGGCTGCGTGTTCGTAGTTCCCATTGTTTTTGGTGTCTGCTCCCAGTGGGTGAGGTTGGTTCAGTGGCTTGTGTAGGCTTCCTGGTGGAGGGAACCGGTGCCTATGTTCTGGCGGGTGCGGCTGGATCTTTTCTTTGTGGTGGGCAGAGCTGCATCCAGTGGTGTGTTTTGGGGTGTCTGTGAACTTAGTATTTTAGGCAGCCTCTCTGCTAATGGGTGGCATGGTGTTCCTGTCTACTATTTGTTTGGCATGGGTTGTCCAGCACTGGAGCTTGCTGGCCATTAGGTGGAGCTGGGTCTTAGCATTGAGACGAAGATCTCTGGGAGAGCTCTCACTGCTTGATATTCTTTGGGGCTGGGTGGTCTCTGGTGGTCCAATGTCCTGAATTTGGCTCTCCCCACCTCAAAGGCTCAGGCCTGACACCAGGCTGGAGCACCAAGACCCTGTCAGCCACATGGCTCGAAGAAAAGATAATAAAAATAAATAAATAAAAAAATTTTAAATGATAAATAAAAACATTGTTTAAAATTATTAACATAAAAAAATCCTCTTTTAACAAATAAAAGAGCAACCAAACCAATAAACAAATCCTCCAATGATAACAAGCACTAAAAACTAAACTAAGATAAACATAAATATCAGTAAGAAATCATTTGCAGACAGCAAACCCCAAGTCTGCAGTTCCTCCTAAAGTCCACCACCTCAATTTTGGGACGATTCATTGTGTATTCAGGTACTCCACAGATGCAGGGTACATCACGTTGCTTGTGGGAATTTAATCCACTGCTCCTGAGGCTGCACAGAGAAATTTCCCTTTCTCTTCTTTGTTCACACAGATCCTCGGGTTCAGCTTTGGTTTTGGCCCCACCTCTGCATGTAGGTCAACCTCAGGCATCTGTTTCCACCCAGACAGGACTGGGTTAAAGCAATGGCTGATTAGGGGTCTCTTGCTCATTCAGGCCGGGGAGAGGGAGGGGTACAGTAGTTATAATTGGAATGTGGGGCGGGCCTATGGCGGCAGAGGCTGGCATGACATTGCAACAGCCTGAGGTGTGCTGTGTGTTCTCCCGGGGAAGTTGTCACTGGATCATGGGACCCTGGCAATGGCAGGCTGCACAGGCTCCCAGGAGGGGAGGTGTGGATAGTGACCTGTGCTTGCACACAGGATTCTTGGCGGCGGCAGCAGCCTTAGCGTTTCATGCCTGTCTCTGGTGTCTGTGCTGATAGCTCCGCTTGCACCCTTCTCTGGAGCTCGCTTAGGTGGTGCTCTGCCTACTGTGGGTACAAGGGAGAGGAATCCCCTCTCCTCGCGCACCGGAAAGCAATGATCTCTTGTCTCTTTGGCAGATCCTGACTTTTTTCCAGACTCCCTCCCTGCTAGCTGGGGTGCAGTAGCCCCCTTCAGGCTGTGTTCACACAGCCAACCCCAGTCCTCTCCCTGGGATCTGACTTCCCCAAGCCTCAGCTCCCAGCCCCCACTCGCCCCAGCGGGTGAGCAGACAAGCCTCTCGGGCTGGTGAGTGCTGGTTGGCACCGATCCTCTGTGCGTTAATCTCTCCAGTTTGCCCTCTGCACCCCTGTTGCTGTGCTCTCCTCCATGGCTCCAAAGCTTCCCCCACGCCCACCTGCCATCTCTGCCAGTGAAGGGGCTTCCTAGTATGTGGAAACTTTTCCTCCTTCACAGCTTCCTCCTAGTGGTGCAGGTCCGGTCCCTATTCTTTTGTCTCTGTGTTTTCTTTTTTCTTTTGCCCTACCCAGGTATGTGGGGATCTTCTTGCCTTTCGGGAAGTTTGAGGTCTTCTGCCAGTGTTCAGGAGGTGTTCTGCAGGAGTTGGTCCACTTGTAGATGTATTTTTGATGTGTTTGTGGGGAGGAAGGTGATCATCGCGTCTTACTCCTCTGCCATCCTGAAGGTCTCCCTGCCTTTATTTTAGCATGGTAGTAGCACCAATTCTATGAAAAAAGTAAAGGTGATAGCATCCATCCTTTTGATGTTACTTACTATAAACAATGCTTTCAAAATGTCTTCTCTTTAATATCTGTGATGGGTAAATTAATGATCTAACTTTCCACATGAAGACACCAGAATAAGATGAGCAAATTGAGGACAACAATTAGACCTGTTACTGGTGGATGTAGAGCGGAGATGGGTCTATGTTAGAGTTTTGTTATATAGACTATATCAAGTTCTGCATCAAGTTTTTTTCTACTTCCAGTCTTCTGAGTGTATTAATATAAAAATATTATGAGTATTAAGACATTACTTCCATGGATCTATTGAGATAATCTAGTGATTTCTTTCTTTATTCTTAGTATGATATATCAAAGTCAAGAGGAAAGAAAAAATAGGACAGTAGAGGAAATGGAAGTCTGTGGTACCTATAGCTACAGCCAACATTAAACACAGCCTAACGCCCAGAAAGTAGCATAAAACCTCACACTAAAGACCTATTTATCTCAGTTCCCAGTACATTGACACCTCCTGTCTGGCTTCAACAAGAAATTTTATAGGACATGCTAAAGACAAGAAAAAAATAAAAACTCCCTCATGATTTGAAGTGACAAAAGAAGCATCAGAACCAAACTCTGATATGACACACATATTTGGAATTATCAGGTAGGGAACTTTACATAACTATGATTAACATATTAAGGGCTAATGGAGAATGTAGACAACATGCAAGAACAAATAGGCAATGCAAGTAGAAATTCAGAAACTGTAAGACTCAAAAGAAGCACTAGTGCTATGGGCTGAACGTTTGAGTCCCCACACAATTTTTTTTTAAATCTTATTTAATTTCATTTTTTGTGCTAAAAACTTGATTTTATTTTATTGTAGTTGATTTACAATGTGTTAGTTTTTGATGTACAGTAAAGTGATTCAGTCACACACATACACATATATATACATATTCTTTTGCATTATGGTTTATTACAGGATATTGAATATAGTTCCCTGTGCTATACAGTAAGTACTTGCTGTTTCCACAACATTCTTATGTTGAAGCCCTAATGTGATGATATTTGGAGGTGGTGACTTTGGGAGGTACTTAGGTCATGAGAGTGGAGCCCCCATGATGGGATTAGTGTCCTTATAAGAAAGAAAACTAGTCCTCTCTCTACTCTCTCGGCCATATGAGGATACAACAAGAAGACAGCTGTCTGCAAGAGGGGCCTCACCAAGAACCCTATCATGCTGTCATCCTGATCTCAGACTCCCAGACTCCAGAACTGTGAGAAGTAAATGTTTGTTGTTTAAGCCACCCAGTCTATGATAATCTGTTATAGTAGCCTGAACTAAGATAGCTAGAAATCAAAAGTACTGTAGCTGAAATGAAGGACATCTTTGCTGGATGCCTCCATCAGTAGATGGTACATGACTAAAGAGATAACACATATCCATAGAAACTTCCCAAACTGAAATACAAAGGGAAAAAAATGAAAAAAAAATTAAACCAAAAGCAACAACAACAAAACTGTAGCACCCAAGAACTATGGAACAATTTCAAAAGGTGTAATATGTACAAAATGGACATAACAAAAGGAGAAGAAATAGAGAACAGAGCAGAAGAAATTTTGAAGTGTTAATCATTGACAGCTTTCCAAAATTACAGATACAGGAAGCTCAGAGAACACCATGCACAAAGCAGAATTTAAAAACAAAAAAACAAAGCAGTCTCCACTTGGCATATCATATTCAATGGACATAAAGCTAAAGACAAAGAGTGTATCTTGATAGAAGCCACAAGGGGTAAAATTCTTATCTATAGAGGAACAAGGATAAGAATTACATTGACTTCTCATCAAAAGCCATGCAGACAAGAAGAAAGTGAGATAAAATACTTACAGTATTGCAAGGAAAAAACAACAACACGTGTACTTCTGTATCCAGCAAAATTGTCCTTCAAAAATGAAGGAGAAATAGAGACATTCTACAGCAAACAAAAAGTGAAGTAATTTATGACCATCAGATCATCCTTGCAAGGAATGGATTCTTTAGGCATAATGAAAATAATATGTCAGAAACTCAGATTTAAATGAAGAATATAATACTATTGGAAAAGAGAAGAAATAAATGAAGATAAAAACTTTTGTTTCTAATTTTTAATTGATCTAAAGCTGTTTCAAGTCATAGTAACAATATACTGCTGTGAATATAGCATATGCATAAGTGAAATAAAGAACAGCAGTGTCGTAATGGATGGAAGTAACTGGGATACTCTGTTTAAAGCTCTATTTGTGAAACATTATGGTGTTACAATATTTTAAAGTGAATTTAGGTTAGTTAAAAATTCAGATTGGAAACTCTAAGGCAAGCTAACAAATTTTTTAAAAGGATAATTGATATACAAAGAGAGGAGATTAAATGGAACCATATAAAATGCTCAGTTAAAACCAGAGAAAGCAGAAATGGACAGAAAAAGGTAACATGAAACAAATGTAATGAATGAAAACAGTTACAAAGATGATAGATACAAAAGCCAAATATATCTATAATCATTTTAATATAAGTGTCTAAATATAACAGAAGACACGTATTATCAGAGTGGAATAAAAAACAAACCCAACTACAAGTTGTCTACAAGAAAATATACTTTAATTGAATATAAAGTTACAGATTACAATTTCTTTTTCTTCAAAATTTTGATGCTGTAGTTCCATTGACTTTTTTTTTTTTTTTTTTTTTTTTTTGCGTTACGTGGGCCTCTCACTGTTGTGGCCTCTCCCGTTGCGGAGCACAGGCTCTGGACACACAGGTTCAGTAGCCATGGCTCACAGGCCCAGCTGCTGTGCGGCATGTGGGATCCTCCTGGACTGGGGCACAAACCCGTGTCCCCTGCATCGGCAGGTGGACTCTCAGCCACTGCGCCACCAGGGAAGCCCTCCATTGACTTTTGATTGACTTTTGATTTACTTCAGTAGATACACAGATATTCTATTCAGATGGCATGATCACAAGAAAACTGATGCCAATGTAATTTTTGTTCTTTGTTTCTTTCTCTTTAGAATATTTTAGAGGTTTTCTCTTCGATTTGTATGCTTACATTTCACTACAATGTGTCATTTTTAGCAATTCTTTTTTGGCTCTCTCAACCTTTTAAAGCTGATGTTACTTATGTCTTTAGTATAATAGTTTTCAAATATTTCCTGTCTTCCATTTACTTGCTTCACTACTTTGAGTCCCCTGGATAAAACATTATTTTTACTTTAATTTATTGTATTCTTTAACTTGTCTTCTCTTCTTTCCATATTTTTATATCTTCCTGATGTGTTTTTTAAGAATTTGCACAATTATATAGTTTCTTATTCTGTGAATACTTTCACTCTGTTACAAAATCCATCATTGTATATTTATTTTGTATATATGTACATATTTTACATTTATGCTCTTTATACCCATTTTACTTTAATTTATTTCAATCTGGTACTGCTTAATGTTTTTAATGTCTCTTTCTGAGAATATCTATTATGCTCTTTTAGATTCTCATTTGTTTGTTTTTTCCATTTATTCCAGTTACATTGGCATAGGCAATTCCACTGTGATCTTTGTTTCATAGTACATAGATCCTACACTTACATTGTAAACTGTCTTCATGAACTTTTGTTCCTTTAGGACCATGAGCTTCCCTTGTGATGAGTTTCCACCCTCGAGTTTAGAGGATGCAAGTGGTAGAAGTGGGGATGCCTCAAGGCAGACTTTCATGTTGTCATAAATCAATCAATTTCTACTCACCCACTTAGTGGCTGGGCCACTTTCTTCAACCGAGGAATGGCTCTTGTGCCTCTTCCCAAGACATAACTCTTTCATCTGGCTGTTGGCACCATTCATTGTACCCAGCCCCCAAGTCAGAACTGAGGAAGAATGCAAGAGGGGACTCTCAGGGCAGTCGACCCATCTGTGCTCATTGCTGTGAACTCCCCACTTCATCCAGTTCTGGATGGTACTGCTCTGGGGTTGCTCCTTAACTTTAGGTTGTGCTGCTGCCCTCCTTCTCCCTAACGGCAAAGAAGCAGGCAATTATCTGCTGACGGCAAAGTGGGAGAGTGACAGGGTGCATGCAGAATGATTCTCTTCAGCCTGTTTGGACCAATCTACTGACTCAACATGAGTCGCATTTTTGTTTGTGTGTTAGTTACTAAGCATGGCTGTCAGCTCCATCACCCTCTGTACATCACCTTTGGTTTTCATCTTAAACAGGAAGTCATTTATCTCCTCTTTTTTACACATTTCTTATCTATCTTTCAGATCATTGTTTCCCTTTTTCTTCTAACATTCTTATATATATATATATATTTTTTTTTTTTACGTATATATTATATATATTTTTTTAACCACTTTGAGGAATATGGTGGTTATTGCAAACAATTGATTGGATGATCCTTTATTTTGCTCTTTCTTCTGTGGGTGGAAGCCAGACCACTGAAAAGAATGATTAAAATAAAACTTATAGTGTGTTACAATGTGCTCTAAAGAGCAAAGTCATAATAATTAGCTATCTGTATGTCCTGAGAATTCTGGATTAATTGCCAGACTTTCAAACTTTTGTTTTCAAATTCCAGCTGTCTCTTTAATCACACCCAGCTAGTTCAGTGGATACAGAGTTCTCATTCAGATGGTATGCTCATAAGTCCTCTATCAGTTTACATTAAATAATTTCCTCTCACATGGTTCCTCTCTTTAAAGCATTTTATAAATGCTAGTTAATTGTCAAGCCCTCAGGAATTGTTCAGTATTATCATTTTCATCATACATATTAAGAAACCAACATTCAATGAGGTTAAAATGCTTTAATAAAGACCTCACAGCAGTCGGTAGCAGATGGCAAAACAGAAATCCCTCAAATTTTCATTTTTTAGCTCACACTTTAAAAACTAATATCTATCTCAGTGATTGGAAAAGCATTATAAGTTTCTTTTATCACAGAATCCTCAGAAATTGGCAATGTGCAAGCTTACTAATATCTTGGCATCCTGTTTGCAACTGGGATCTAACTAGACTACGTAATCAAACACTTCATTTGAAGAAAAATTTTCACACACAACAACTCACTTGCTCTAAGGCCAGTCATCATGTTGCTGTACCCAAGCTCCATCACCTCTGTCACTAGCCTTGAATTTTATTGATTTTTGAGACCAATTGTTATTCACATACAAGACTTAGAGTCCTGTACCTGGATATAAGTATGACTTTTTAGTAACCCATGTATCTGAACATGGTCTTAGGTCATGGGACAAACTGCTTCTGTCTGTTATAGCCATTTATCTAGTCTCTCTGGGGGAAAAAAAAAGAATCATAGTTATTCTAAGCTAGGGCTGTGGAACATTTTTTAAAGAATAGCCAGCACAATAAGTGTGTTTAGGGGCTCTTAAAACAGTTTTCACCCAGAAATGGTAGACTGGATATCACATTTCTTTATCCTCTACCTCTATCACTGTAGGTGAAAACTTGCTTTAGTACTTGTATTTAACAACCTCTGTATGTTTATTTTAGCAAGGAATTTTTAAAGAAGCTAGTTATGTTTACTTTTGCTTTTGGCAATAGTTTCAAAGGCTTTGTTTTGTGAGGCCCACAACCAATTCACACATTTCTATAATTCAGTATCATCATAACATTATTCCTAATAAAATCAGAATAAATACTTATTAACACTCAAAGCAGTAATTGCTTTGAATCTCACATGCATAATGATTCTAATCCACCACTGTAAGAAGGTCAACTAATATAATAAAGAGGAAAGAGATAGAAAATTATAATGTGAAAATACTGAGAACATAGATTAAGGAACACAACACCAAATTAGGGATGTTACAAATAGTCTCACAATGAAAGAATAAAAGTTATTGTGATGTAAAGATTCTGAGAGAGAATGCTGCATGGGTATATTAGAGGCCCAGAATGCTTTTAGGACAATAAGACTTCTTCAGAAAATATGTTAGAATTTGTGCATGAACTGGCCCTGCAGTGATGTATTTCCTAAAACTGAGTATAGCAACCCTTTCAACAATTGTTCGAGTTTTATAATAAAGGAAGAGAATGTGTGCTGAAAAATACTCATACACTTATGAGAATCTGATTTATTTCATCGTTCTGATGACAATCACATTATTATAACATGTTTTTGTCCTTTATACAACATACATCAGTGACACTTAGGACTAGTTGTAGGACTAAACCAGTGGTTCTTTGCCTGCATCCATCCATTTCTCCATTCACCCATCTACAAACTGCAGACAACATGACCAGTGAGGTACTGAATCCCGTGGAAATAATAAAATGTATGATCCCTTTTAGAGTTAAAACCTTTAGAGTTTAACAGTGAAGAGAAAAACCATGTAGAGATAGCCAGTATTAAGTACATATTAAACCCCAAGACACAGATGAGACATAGAGAGCTCAGAGAAGGAAAACAGCAGAAAATTCCTCATGGAGGATGTAGAATGGAGCTGGTTTTCTACTAATGAGAATGAATGAGAGGCAGGGCACAGTTTGGAAACATGTTACAGAGAACACATCCCATATAGAATGGAGAGAATGGGTAGATAAGAACAAGAGTTTAAAATAAATCTTTTCTCTCTCATTCCAGTGTCTTTGAACATGCTGTTCATTCTAGTCTGTTACTTTTCCTGCCTGTGTAGTCCTATGAAAACATCTACTTAATATCTCTCACTGTATATTGCCTGTTTACTTGCTAGTTTCTAACAATAATATGAGTTCTTTATTATTCAGGGGTTATGATTTTAATATTTGTATCCCCCAAATCTAGCAGAGTACTTAATAGCAATTACTTTTCTCTTTTTTTTGAATTGTATATAATTTTCTTTTTCTTTTAATTTTTATTGGAATACAGTTGATTTACAACGCTGTGTTTGTTTCATGTGTACAGCAAAGTGATTCAGTTATAAAACTGGGTATAGACATGATTTAGATAGCTACTCTCACCACTTCTATTTAGTGTTGTACTGGAAGTCACATTAAGTATTATAAGCCAAGGAGAAAAAAAAAAATGAAAAGCATACAGAATGGAAAGAAGTGTTATGAACTGAATAGCATCACCTAAAAGGATATGTTGAAGTCCCAATACTCTACCACAACATGTGACCTTATTTGAAAATAAGGTCATTGCAGACTTAATCAGTAAAGATGAGATCATGCTGGAGTTGCGTGGGCCACTATTCCAATATGACTGACATCCTTATAAGAAGATGGCCATATGAAGACTCACATGCAGGAATTATACCTCATAAAGACGTAGGATTGGAGTAATGCATCTACAAGCCAAGGAATGCCTGAGGTCACCAAAAGCTGGAGATAAGCCTGGAACAGATCCCTCAAAGCCTTCAGAAGGAACAAACACTGTTGAAACTTTTATTTGGTGCTTCTAGCCTCTAGAACTAAGGTAGGGTAATAAATTTACATTTTTTAAGCCTCCTGGTTTGTGGGATGTTATTACAGCAGTTCTAGGAAACTAATACGAAGAGTAAAGCTATATTTAAGTGATAACTTAGGCAGAAAATACTAAGGAATCTACAAAAAAAATCTTCTGGGAAAAAAAAGTGAGTCTAATAAACTAGCAGAATACATAGACAATTTGCAAAAATGCTTTACATACTTGTAATGAACTATCAGAAATTGAAATTTTAAAATGCCATTTACAATAACACTCGTAACTATTAAAAACATAAAGATGAATTTGTGGGAGATGCAATACCAAAGTATCAAATCCATATATCAAAGCCATCTCAATCAAAATGCCAGCAGACTTTTTTGTTGTTGTTCTTTTGAAGAAATTGACAACCAGGTTCTCAAGGTGTATTGAAATTCAAAGGACTTATAATAGAAAAAAATTTAAAGGAATGAAGTTGGCAGATTTAAATTACTCAACTTCAAGATTTACTATAAAGTAGCAATAAACATGACAGTGTGATATGATCATAAAGATAGATGTATAGATCAATGGGACAGAACATAAAATCCAGAAACAGACCCACACATATATTTGATTTCAACAAAAGTAGCAAGTCAATTCAATAAGGAAGGAGAGTAATCTTTCAGTGAATCATGCTAGAAAAAATGAGTAATTGTATATAAATAAACAAACAAACAAATACACCTTATATAAAGAGGGAGAAATTATTTGCAAGGCACATATTGATAAGACAACTTCTTTCTAGAACTCTTCTATCTCAATTATATTTCTGTATACCACCAGGGTCAAGAAGTATGAACGGACACTTCAGCAAAGAGGATAAATGCAAGGAGAATATCACAGAGAACATGCTTAGCATCATTAGTCATTAGAAAATTAAAGTCACAGCGAGGTATCTCAACACACTTACTGAAATGGCAAAAATTTTAGACTTAAACTAACAAGTGTTGGTGAGAATGTAGAGTAACTGCAATACAAACTCCTGGTGTGAATGCACTTTGGAACACAGTTTGGAAGTTTCCTGTAAAATTAAACATGCATTTACCATATGCCACAGCAGTGTTACTCCAAGGATGAAAATATATGTCCATCAGACACTCATACATGAATGTTCAGTGCCACTTTGTAACAGCCCAAACTGGAAGGTTTCCAAATGTCCACCTGCTGATGAATGGCAAAACAACAACAGCAACTGTAGTATATGCACATAAGGAAATATTATCAATAAAAAGGAGGGAACAATGGATACAAGTGACAATATGGATTCATCACAAAAAAACTGAATAAAGGAGCCAGACAAGGTAGACCACATCCTGTGTGAGCCGTTCATATGCAGTTCTTGAAAAGCAAAACTATAGTGATCAATAGAGGAGTGGGTGATTGACTATAAAAGAGTATAAGAACCGTTTTGGGGGTGATATTGTGATTCTGGTGGATGTTATGAGACTCTATACACCTGTCAAAACTCATAAAATGGTACACTTAAAATTAGTGAATTTTATAGTCCAGAAACTATACCTCAATAAAGCTGACCAAAATAATTAAAAACACAATTTTTTGTTATTTATTTTATCATTTTAAATGAATATTCATTTCATAAATTATTTGTATTCATAATTTTTGTATTTTTTTTCTTAAAGATTGCCCTCTTAATGTATAAACATCTATGTGCTGAGAATTTAGTCAAATGACAAAGAGAAAAATTTCCTTCCTTTACTGAGGCAGTATAGTATGGTAAACACCAACCATATAATTATATAAACAGATTTTATAATGTCAGGTAGTGATAGGTCCTATAAAGAAAAATGAAGTAGTGTAATATGCTTCTTCCGATCAGAGAAAGCCTGTTTGAAAAGAGAACTAAAAGCAAATGAAATATCAAGCCATGAAAAGACATAAAGGAGCTGTAAATGCACATTACTAAGTGAAAGAAGCCAATCAGAAAAGGCTACACACTCTATGATTCCAACAATATAACATTTTGGAAAAGACAAAATGATGGACATAGTAAAAGATCAGTGGTTGCCAGGGGTTGAAGGAAGAAAAGAGAGAGAAACAGGCAGAGAACAGAAAATTTTTCAGGGCAGTGAAAATACTACACATGATACTGTAATGATGGATACATGTCATTTTATACATTTGTCCAAACCCATAGAATGTACACTTAAAATGTGAACCTAAAACTGTTCTAAAAAAATTAAATCTTAAAAAAATAAGCATTTGTTATGGTAAGACCCTGAGAATTGTTAAGTAGTCTAAACGTGAGAAAGATGACTACTAAGAGAATTATTGAGGTGGGGATAAGGGTCTTTTCCAGGTGGAGGAGGCTCTTGAGCAAATCTTGGGACTTAAGAAGGTATAGATTTATTCTGGCAGAATGTCATGTGTGAAAGAAATGAACGAGACACAGCAGTAAGAAAAGAGGATAAGAAATTTAGCATGTGGGTATCCCCTAATTGTGCAGCTAAGTTGCTACTTTCTTTTTTTGGTGATGGCTCAAATACTGCTTAATTTTCTGGATTTCCCTACAACATTTGAGATATACATTCTCCTGTGATGGACGGATAGATGGACAGACAGACAGACAGACAGACAGACAGATGACACTGCATTTCAACTCCAGGAAAGGCACTTAATTTGCTCTATATTAAATTTATTTTCCTTAATTATATAATGTTGCCATTTGATTTTGTATTTTGGAGAAGCGATGCTCTCAAATTCACACTGGCATGTTTTTCTTCTAAAAGGATTTTCTTCTTTTCTGTTGTAACTTTGCATGCAAGTAGCTGTAACTTAGATTCTGATTAAAACTGCACACAACTTGGCTATTTTCTTTTGAATTTTTTAGCATTATTTGTGTTAACTGCTTACTCATGTGAAGAGAACAATTCTCCAATGAAAAAAATTATTTTTAAAAGTTACTGATTTTAAAAAATAAAAATATACATATTTGAAAATATAAAAATACAGAAGCAGAATCCATTGTAAATAAATGTCCTATCATTCCCTTTATTCTTTCCAATTCTTACTGCCTATGAATAACCATTGTAATTAATAGTTGAAAAAGAATATTATCCGTACTTCATTAGCTCATAATATCTGTTTCAACAATATATTATGGACATCCTTCAGTATTAGTACATTCTACCCCACTATTCTATTCCATGACCTGATGATCAGTACCTTCTTTAAACATTTTCCAAATTTGAACAGCTTTTGCTGGTTCTTACATATAAATTTGCAATGTGTATCTTCATACATATTTTTGTACATTAATGGATAAATTAGGTAAATGTAGAATTGAATTAAAATGTATGCACAGTCCTTCCAAAATGTTTACATAATATATGATTCTATTATCGGTATATAAGACTCCACTTTCCACTATACTCTGATAAAGACAAGTTTTTATCAACCTATAAAAATGTTTTTTCAGTAGGTAGGCAGTATATAGCATCTTATTTTTAGATGTATTTGTTGTTCTTGGACTACTGGTGGGATTGATCTGTTGATAAGCTCTTTATATTTCTTCTTCTGTGTGGTCTCTGCTCATATTTCCTGGTTTTACTGCTGGGCTATTTGAATGTGGCTTTTTCACTTGTAAGGCTCGTTTTTATCTTAGAGACATCAAGTTCTTGACGGATGCACCTGATGTAAATCTTTTCCTCTAGTACATTTTTACTTAAAGTCATTTATAAAGTAATTTATATTACTTTGTATAATTATTAAATTATGCCTATATGTCATATGTTTTACATATAATTATATGGTGTGTTCTCACCCATTAAAACTGGTATATGTTTATAGGCCAACTTAAAAAGAAAAGGAGAAAATATCATGGGAAGGTTAAGAACACCATCTTGGAAGTCAAGCAAATCTAGGGAGCATTTCAGCTTTGCCATAAATTAGCTGCATGTCTTAAGTAAATTACTTGTATTTTCTAAGTCTCATTTTACCATTTGTAAAAATGGAAACAGCAATACCTCATTTAGGTTGCTGTGAAAAATATATTAAATAAGAAAACAAGGTGTATCAATGTGCTTTCTATGTGGGTACACGCTTGTTTTAAAATGAACAAATTTCTGTAATTTTTATCCCACTTAGGTGCAATGCCTTTCTGTATTTACATTTTGCCATAACCAAGTAACTTTAGAACAATTCTCTTATCAGAGATCACAATCTCTGATATAAGGGAATGAAATAGCTTCAAATTAACTTTAAACTGTAGTTTTAGAAACATGCCCCTAATATAAAACTCTTTTATAAAACTAGTATGATAATTGTACTTTGAATTCTCAAACTAGTATATCAAAATTTTAGCCTAGTTGCTTAAGCAAAATTTTAAAATTATCTAATAGGAAATATTAACAGAGATGAAAAGTATCATTTATCTTACATCAAGCTCTGTGACTGTTAGGAGTATTACGTTGGGAAGGATTCTGAAGCCACATCTTAGTTCAAGAGGGACTAGATCAGTGGTTAATGACACTACAGGAAAAGGACTTTGGTATTCTGTTGCTTTGGAGTTGCTACCCATGAACGGAAAGAAAAATAATTGTGAAATTTTATTTCCTATATCACCATCTGAATTGTTTTCCCCAATGAAAAGGCAAGCATTTTATAATTTCTTAGTTAGATTAGAAGTGGCCACCGGGGTTGAACTGTCAGCTTTTTCCACTTACTGATACATATTCTTTGTTTATTAACAAAAATGTTCCACTTCTCACCATATTTCATTTCAGGAGTCTGAGCCAGATTAATTTTATCCTAGTAGTAAAACATAAATATGAACAGAGAATATACATGACTTTAAGTAATTAAAAAACTAGACTAATATGTTATTGCATTGTATCAGCTTGCATGATCCCAATGTTTTCTCATTAAGATAATTGTATGCATACAGTGTCATTAAAATAGGAGTTTAATGAATCATTCCTAAAAAAATATTAATAAAAGTCTAGCTTAAACAGTAAGACATGTTTTTTTGACAGTAGAGGCAAATAAAAACCTATGTTCCAAGTGTTCTATTGCATAATATCAAATAACTTAGGTTCTTTTCTAAGGAGGTGTTTGTCATAGAACATACATCCACAGTTTTTCAGAGCATGAACAATAAGTATCTGTGCTATGGAACATAGAGGGAGCTGTTGGCAAAGGTATGGTAAAGCCATCAGGAAATATACAGTGAAATTTTACATTGAAATAGAATATTTTTGAAACTTTATTTCCAAGGCATGAATTGATAGGTAAAATATGAGATAAAATATGACTGAAGTCAATATGTTTAGAAGGAGAGTGTAACAGAAATTATCTTTAGTTTCTTTTATTAAAGATTTTCATTAAAAAAAAAAAAAAAGGTCCTTTTGCTATCCAAAACGAGAGAACCTTTAAAAGAAGGGAGGGAAATGTATCTTACACTTTGTTGCTTTCACTTACTGTTGTGCCCACAATAATGACTCTGGGATTTACTTAAAATGGCAAATTCTGTCCTATTCCTCATATTTACATTGTATACTTATTGAGAGAAAAATGTAAATTGGTCTCAAGGTGTTTACCTTCATTTTACTCGAAAGTTACAATTTAATAATTAAAGTGATGTGATACAGGCAAAGCATATTTGGTAAGGTCAATATCACGGTGATTCCTGACAACATAATTGCCACAAAAATTCATTACACATATAAAACAGAGAAACATTTGGTTGATGACAGGTACTGAAGACAAACAACATACTAAAGTAATTGAACATGTAATCTGAATTTGCACCACCTGGTTAGTTGTGAATTTAAACCAACATGAATGATAGTCTTTCCTAAGAATATGCACTGTCAATTAGTATTTGAATGTGAATTGTAAAGTGGATTAACATTGTTAAAGAATGATTAAAGAAGACAATTTAGGCACTACAAACAAACTTTAACACTTCACAAAACAGTCTCCATTCTAAGAACTGCAAAATGTGGCAGAAGGCAGGAAAGCTTTTATAGATAAAGAATAAAGAGCTACGAAGAGAAAAATGGAACATATCTGATTGGCTGGGGCCGTATAGTCAACCTTGTTTGGGGTGAGAAGGCCCAGAGCTGGCATGGCGTTTGAGGATTGGCTGTCTGGATATACTGTGTAAACTGAAACATTTACAGGGACACAAAAATTGTCTAAGTTTCAGTTTGCCGATGTGGCACCCCAGGCAGGAGTGGTTCCATTTTGAGCCTAGAAAATTTTTAACCATCCCCCCTCTTTTGATCATCCTCTTGACCATTCAAGATGTCAGTGTTAGTGTGACTCTCAGTTACCACTGCCTCTTCAGGTCTGAGTGTAGCATCTCAAGAGACAATGTCAGATTCATATTATTGGAGCTAGTTACATTCTTCTGTTTTCTTTTGTCATTCCAGTAAGAGAGAGACCATCTATCCAGTAGTCAACAGCTGTTCACATGCATTTAAAATCTTTAGAAAGAATGCAGCATATCAGGGAGACGATAATAATTAATAGCAGCAAAACAATGCCCTTGGTTTGGAGAGCACTCCTGAGCCATGGTCTCCATGACCCAAACCAGCTAGAATCAAATAAGTCAAGAAATGATCCTGAAGAGGAGGATACTTCTTTAAGCCAGTTGGTCTGTTTATATATTTTGTGTAACTGTGTCTCCACTTCCCTAGAAGTGTTTATCCAATGAGTTTGTTCCAGAGAAACTGAGACATTGGAAATCAGGGAGAATTTTGTGACAGGCAAAAAGAAATACAGGAACACCAGCGTAGTAGCAAATCCAAAGGAGGATGAATTATCCTTCTTTGCAATTGCCTGAGATATGTGACCGGGACAAGGAAAAAGGAGGACAAAAGAATTGTAAAGACCTTCATGGGGTAAGAATTAGGAAAAAGATGGTCAGAGAGAGAAGGAGAAATGGAAAGATTTCTTGATCCAGTGTCATGGGAGGAAGCAATCTACCTTGATGTTGGCTACTTCTCTCCCTAGTCAGTTTGGTTTTGAGGTCTGCATTTACACAGAACCAGATAGGAGAAACCTTCAGCTGTGAAGAATGCATGCAAGATTTTTGATAATTTGGCAGCGTGTCAGTGGTCAAGGGTACTTGGTAGGGCCCTTTTCATGAATCTCACTTCTGCAAAAGTATCAGAGTAAAACAATAACTGTCTGTAAATGGTGGAAGACTTAAAAATGCCTATGGTTAAAGGTCTGAGGAGAGTTCATTATAATAGAATTGACAAGGAAAAATGGTTTTTTCTGTGACATATAACATTTTACAATAATAAATGGAATTTGATAATATTATATCAGGACATGTCAGATTTTTAGGAATTTTACACAATTTCTGGAATACTTATATTAATAATATATACCCGTACAAATATAACCTAAAAAATGTTTAGCATCACTTATTTGACAACACTTCCCATGTAATTTAGCATATCAAATAAGCCTAATCAGGGCTTCCCTAGTGGCGCAATGGTTGAGAGTCCGCCTGCCGATGCAGGGGACACGGGTTCGTGCCCCGGTCTGTGGAAGATCCCACATGCCACGGAGCGGCTGGGCCTGTGAGCCATGGCTGCTGAGCCTGTGCGTCCGGAGCCTGTGCTCCGCAACGGGAGACGCCACAGCAGTGAGAGGCCCGCGTACCGCAAAAAAAAAAAAAAAAAAAAAGCCTAATCAATTTAACAATTTTCTTTTTAAAAGGAGAGAAAACAAATCTTTTGAGATGTTCCAGGAGCCCTCTCAAAAATCCCAAATTTACTTTGGGATCAAAAAGACTTCATTTAGAATTTGATTTTGGGGAAGTTTGTCAAAAATAGCCATTTAACTCAAAGTAACAAAGACATCAAAGGCAAATGCAGAAAGTTACATGGTTGTAAACAAACTTAGCTCTTTGAGAATATTGAGAAAACTAGGTTTTCATAAGTACTCAAAGGCTTGATAAAGACAACATGAAGCAGAGTAACTTATTTTGGTGAGATACAAAGTCTTTGTTTTTGAGGTAATCTACCTTGAAAGGCAAAGAAAAACCTTTGTTTATAATTTCTTATTAAGAGGAGACAGTAATCTAATAAAACTTTGTCCTTTTAACAAAAAGAAAAGCAAATTCTAATTTTGTACCAATGTATTTCTGATTCTAAAACTCATTAAAAAACAAAACAAAACTTAAATCCATTCTGATCTTAGTCAGTTTGACCACACATAAAACTCATTTCTCAGGATTCCTTTTCCACAAACCTTCTACAACTTTTTATATCGGATTCAGTATTTTCTGTAAAAATACTGAATCCCTATGCTGCGCACCTAAAACTAATATAAGATTGTAAATCAACTGTACTTCAGTTAAAAAATAAGACATTTCATGAAGTGGACAGTCTCATTTGGAGAACTGTAAAATGGGGCAGAAGGCCGGAAGCTTTTATAGGATAAAGAATAAAGGACAAGAGCAGAAAAATAAATGATTGGCTGGGGCCGTAGAGCCAACGTTGTTTGGGGTGAAACAGCCCAGAGTCGGCTTGATGTTTGGGGACTGGCTCACCAAATGTACTGCATTTGTGGTCAAGCAGAGCATTTAAATGGCATGAAAGTTATCCAAGTTTCGATTTGCTGACATGGCACTCTGTGCAGGACTGGCTCCATCTTGTGTCTTGGGCCTAGAAAGTTATTTCAGCACCAGCTAATCATTTTTAATAGTTTCTGTTTTACCTCCTAAGTTTATTTTTGAAAAAAAAAGTCAAGCTCTTAAATATAGTCTGATTTCCTCTCATTATTAAACCTAACTTTTGCATTCTGCCCTCCTTTCTTAAAATAAATCCATATAAGTTCTGTTCACAGAGATATTCCTTAATCTTTAAGCTGCTTATTACTCTATTGCATGCATTTGTATTTTATTTAACCCATCTCTTATAGTTGAGCATTGAGGTTATTTCTCAAACATTTTATCACAAAATTATTGCAATAAACAATCTTGTACATATATAGTTTTGTATTATGGAATGTTTATCTCCAGTGTAAATGGTAGAAATTGTATTCTTGACTGAAAGGATAAATGTGTATGGCGTTTTGTTATTTATTACAAAATTTCTCACCTTAATGTAACATTTCATACTCCATGAAAAAATATGAGAGTGATCTTTTGTTGACAAATTTATTTCCCTTTCTTTCAACCACTTCCTTTTCTACAACTTGGTAGTAATTAAAAAGGTTGTTCTCATTCTAAAAACCATCACCATTTACTTCCAAGCCTTTCCAACAACATGAGAAGCAAATTGTATATCATGTATTATTTAAAGTAAGTTTTTTAGAGCTATATTAGAAAGAGGATAAATGAACTCAGAGGCAGATTTCAGAAAATTTTTTCCTTTACCAGACAAAATTTTTTAAATCATCTACCAATGAGTATTTTCTCCTACTATATAGGAATTCACATCCTTGGTATTATGGTATGTAAATCCCTGTATCTTTGGCCATACTTAAAAATAGATGGTAATAATCATGAGCTATTTGTAGAATCAGGATTTGAAGATAAATTTGAAAATGAGAAAAAAAAGTATCCACCAGAAGCACACGACTTTCCTAAGGCCTTTGTCGAAAATGACCAAGCAGACACATGTACCAAAATACACACTGCTAAAGAAATTCATTATCCACTGCATCTAAATGATAAAGAGTAAACAGGTGAGGCCCACATCAAGAAGCCTGTATGCTGGGACACTAACTGAGTATGTTGTGATGCAGCACTGAATTCCAGGGTAGACTAACAACCTGTTAAGCAGTGGTGCTTTCACACTTCCTGAAGGTCTCAGAAACTAGGGCTCAACATATTCCTGACATCCATCTCCTTGGACAGTTTCATCTACACTTCTTAGTTCTTCTATCAAATTATAACAGAAAAGACAAGATCATTAATAATGAAATCCTAGCTGTTGACAGCCTGCCATTATTTAACCACTGCTTACAACAATGAACTTGCGACAGTGGTCATAGACACACACTGAATAAATACTTATCTGCCTGCACTGGATAGGTCTTTTATTAGAACACTGGTTTAACAGCTACTTCAAATTTTATTGTATTTATTTTTCTAGTATTAGTTTACCAAAATAACTTTCTGCCCAAGATTGTGCCAACCCTTCCCCAGGGTGCCACATCAGTAAACCAAAACTTAGATAACTTTGATATCCATGCAAATAAATGCCCCACTTGACCAGAAACACAGTATATTCAGTCAGACAATGCCCCACCCAAGGCAAGTCTGCGTCTTTTCATCTCAGACAAGGTTGAATAGGTGGCCCCAGCCAACCAGATATTTTATATTTTTCTCTGCCTTGGTCTTCTTTTTTTATCCTATAAAAGCTTCTTGCCTTCTGCCCATTTTGTTCTCTAAGTGGAGACTGTTTCAGGACGTGTTAAGTTTGTAGCACCTCAGTCTTCTTCTTTAATAATTTTTAACACTGGGGTGTGAGGAGTTGGTAATGGTGGAGGGAGAGGGGGTTGGGAGTAAGAGTTCCCTGAGTAAACAAGTAAACCTGTCCATATTATAAAGTGTTGGTGTGTAAACCAGGGTTTCTATATAAAAACTAAAATTAAAAAATGAAAATGCAAACCCTAGATATGAATACAAAAAAAATGAAGGAACATTGCTTTATTATAACATATAATCCCACAGGAAATATATATAATTTTTGAGCACAGTGCACAAATTACACAAATTTAGTTGGACATATTCTAAGGAAAAAAATAAATAAATTTGAATTTCCCTTAGTAGGTTTGTTGTCAATAGTAATTCTGTATTCTTGCATAAATTTTGGAATTGAGCAAATGAGTAAACACACTGACTGTTCAGAGCCAGGATTTTCACTGTGTATATATATGAGTGTGGAAGGAATGGGGAAGAGGAGGAGAGAACTCTGTAGTGCTGCTTTGAATGGGAGATTTCCATATAATCTTATAATTTTATATAATTCCTAGTTCTATTCAGCTAAATTGCCTAGAAGCATAAGACTTCAGTAAAATAAGCACAACTAGTTTTCAGATCTTGGTTTCCAAATACCATTCTCTACTTAAAGAAACCAGTGCCCCGAGTCTAGGACAGGGCCAAAGAAAGCACAAGTTGAGCCTGTAACATCTTTAATGCTAGAAAGGAAGTGGGGAAAAAAAATAAATAAAAAGGAAAGAAGTTGATTGGACAAGTTAAGAGGAGAAATTTTCACTGGCCAAATTTAGATAAAAAGAGCATCGAAAAAAATTCTTATAACGGATTACAATACACAGAATATAAAAGAATCTGTAAGTCCACAGCAGTACTCAAAAAAATAAAAAAGGAAAAGAGAAGAAAGCAACATGGAGAGAAGGAGCTCTTCTTTACAGAAAAATGTTAGCTAATGCATCTAGAAGGAGTACTTGTAGAATTAAATGAAACAGTCTTTTGCAATCATGAATATCGATTAAGGCAAGGGTCGTCCAAGGATATTGAACTTTTTGGGTGAAGAACTACTGAGGGACAAAATATTCACAGTCTCATTATATAACTCCATTAACTATGTACTTGTTAACAAAGACAAAAGAACTTTTCTTATGAGAGTTTTGGCAGTCCTCATCTTTATAATTATTGGGAAAACTGATATAATATGTCTTCTGGTATAAAGTAACAGAAAATATACACAGTGTCACTGATATAGTAACTGCCCCCAAATCGTTAACCTAAGTCCAATCATAAGAAAACCATTAACAAATCTGGATTGTGAAATAGTAGAATGATGGCTATGCCAAGTCATTGGTGTATTCATTCTACAATTATTTATTAAGCACCTAGTACGTGCCAATCATGGTCTAGGCAGAGAGCTTACAGGAATGACATATATCTTCTCAGCACTTAACACTTTACTTTAAAATATCTGGCAGGGTAAAAGGTTGGTAAGAATAATCTTTAGATCACATGGTTAGAGAAGATGCCTCTGGTAAAATAATATTTGATCGAGTAAGATCCAAAATAAAGTGAATGGAGCCATATGACCCAAGTCAGGAGCTTGCTTGGCATATGTGAGGAACAGCAAGCAAGTCAGCATAACTGCCACTGACTGAGGAAAGAGAAAAATACACGAGGTTGCCAGGAACCATTTTATGTAAGACAATTCCTTTACAACATGGGAAGGAATTTGGATTTTATTCTAGGTATAATGGAAAACAATTGGGCAAAACATGCTTGCCCACAAGAAATTTATATCTTGTAGATGAAAATTATTTGCTTGCTAATTTTTATCTTACTGAGAAGAGAAAATAAGAAACTATTTACATCTCTTAAAAATTTATTTTATGTAGATTTATACTAAATACCTCAGGAGTCAACTCTTTAGCTCTTAAGCAATTGGAGATTATTAGAGAATGATGAAAGAATCTGGAAGAATTCTTAAATAAGACCCTTGTCTTGGGACATAATTAGATGGAAGCTAGGGCACATTAATATGTGACTGTAAAATAATATATTGTTTGTAACCAATCCCAAACTTCTCAGAAGTCCCTTGTTGATTCATGTTATCCCTTATACTCTATCTGAAATTGTTAGAACTTTCTGCTGAGTCATTGTTCTATGAGTCCAATTTTAAGGTATTAAAAAAAACCCTCCAAATTATATCACAGTAGAGAAAGTGTATATGGCAGCCTTGAATGAAAGTAATAAACAGCCACCCACTACTATTTGAGGGAGTAGAGGGGCAGGTCCTTTTCTGGCCATATTATACCAAGAACCTCATTTGCTAGTATGGGGAATTTGGGAAATGCTGCCAGGGGAGGAATTGAAAAATCTCTGAAAATGCTTAATTTCATTTTCAATTTAAGTAGCCAGAACCTACTCAAAGACATAGTCCCTAGAGTGAAATTTTGCAGCTGAGAAATTCTTTCAAATCTTTCCCATTCTGCTGCTGAAGTTCCTTAAGCAAGAAATAGGCAGTTTGGTTCAGTTCTTGTTTTAGTCACATCTGAGGGAAGAAAACCCCTCCGATGCTCTCTCCTGTCCATCTTTACTAATGTCTCTATCACAGTTTCTAATGATGTTCTCTAAACCAGATGGATGTGCATAGTCTACTTAGGAGTTTTTCTTAGGGCTAACGTTGCCCTCAATCCTCTTGTGGAATTTCACTGAAGTCAATGAGAACTACCTGACTGGATCAAGGTGGGATATATGGCCCCATGAGGTTACTATAAATTTAAACTCTGAAAAAAAACAAGAGGAATGAGGGAAAATGTGAAGAAATGACTTCAGCTGAAAATTGGAAGTGAATTAGGGATACCACGTAGAGACTTAATGGGATATCAGATTCTATTTTTGAAGAAACAGCTAGGGAAATGAGTGTGGTCACATGTTAAATAAGACTGGTACAGAATCACAAACACCATTATGGACTAAAGCAGAAGGTCCTTCAAGACATAACATTTGAACAGTGGTATGATTCAGAGTAAATTCAACATCAGACTTGTGGTATAGCCAGGTATTATATTTTTAAACCTCTCATCACTGTCATATCTCAGATCAAGAGAACAATAGACTACATTTGAATTTTTTCTGATCTGTTTCATCGTTCAAATTCCCAACCCATCAGAAAAAAAGTTCTGAGATTTCTTTTCCCTGTACAAGTTAGTCAAACTTTCTGAAGAGATAGTTAACACTTTGCTTACTGCAGGTATACTTTAAGTTTATTTTGATTGTTGTGATTGGGGGGGTCTTCTTGCAATTCTTGGGTGAAAGGTATCTGTAAAGTACTCTTAATTCTCTGGTTAGAAGCTTTTCTAAATAAAGGTTGTTTCTGCATTTGTAAAGTGTGAGTTCTGCATAATGCCTCCTTGAATAAAATTACAATCATTTCAACAGTACAAAATTTTCAGGAAGAAAAATATGCTATAGAAAATTTCAACAATTATTGAATTTAGACTGCGGGTGGAGGCTATTGTTAATTTTATTCATCAGAACAGAGAATTGATGACCAAGAAACAAATAAAGCAATAGGCAAACAAACAAAAAGACAACTACAACTTGCTGCCTTCATTCCATTGAATCATAAAATTGAGAGTCAGTAGACATAATTTTCATACGGGACTAGATATTAGGATGTCACAGTTTCCCCATCACTCAATCATCCAGTCTAGAAGTGTGTAGTTTATGGCCTCTGAGATTTTATCCCTAACTCATTATACCCCTGATCTGATTTTTCTCGACTGAGTGTATGCAGAGTCTCCAACATCCCTGAGCTCTGATGGGCATTAAAGTGAATCACAGACTTAACCTCATCACCAGGTAGCCTTAAAATTTCCTGAAACTGTAGTTTCATCGGCATAAACAGAGTTTCCTATTCAAAAGCACTTTCTCCATTTGATTTGGTGCCTGAAATGCCACATTAGAATTCATTCCTTGTAGGCTGAATTATTTTCACTTTCCAAATAATTCTCTATTAAAATGCAGATATAGCTAGGAGATTTAAGACCTAAGGTTAATTTCTGAAAATCAACAAATATTTTGAGAGATGGAAAGTAAGATCTGATAAGAATAAAATAAAGAATATGGCCTAAACTAATAAATGGGGTGCTAAGCCCAGGAGAATGAAGAGGCACACTGGAAAGAGAAATGGAAGAACCCTAAATACAGACTTAAATTATTTCAAAACACAAGATACTGAAGTGGAAAGAAGATTGAAACAAAAGGAAGAAACCCATTAATAGTTTCAAATAACTATCTTTGGGCAATGTCTGCAAAAAGGTGTTACTCGGAACACTTATTCATGCGATCATGTAGAAAAAAAAAGGTTTCTTGTACAAGTAATTGGAGAAACCCTTACCTTATATCTCCTTCCTTTAGCTTCATGATGGATATTATTATGTTAGGAGCTCTGTTTGTATTTTAACTTAGCTTTCTTACATTTATGTACCACAAACTTTTTCTTTAACAAATGCACATTGGAAAATTAACACCACACAAATACCAATATCATTATGATAAGCATCTGAAGTATACTGGAAAGAACCTTGCTTTGGAATAAAAAAAAACTAGATTTAAATTATGGTTTTGCCACTACATACGTGTATGACCTCCCCAAACTTTAGTTTCTGCATCAATTAATGGGAAAATAAGTTTTTCGTTGGACATCTCTCCCATGATTATTGTGAGGGCTCAGGGTAGCACATAATAAACTGGAAAATGTACAGGTGTAAGTTATTACCTCACTGACTTAACTTGTTCATGCTGGGCACCACCAGTTCCAAGGACAATCAGAACACCATAGAGCCCGACCAAAAGACCCAAGTGAGGTTGAAATTACAAATGAAATAATTTCTACCAGAACAAACTCGTGAATCAAAAGAAATTAATTGAAGTGAGCACAACACCTAGGTAACAAAAAAGTTCTTCTTGGTCATCCCCAGGCAGTACACCTCATCACAATAATGGTGTTTCATTATTCTCGAGGGGATAGATTTATAGGAGACTTAGTTAAGTATGGCATGTTGTCCGAAAGTAATTTCCTTTTCTTTAAAGGATTGCTTTTACTTCATAAATCACCAAATAAAGGATGCAAAGAATTAATAGCGCAGAGGGAGGGCCAAGATAGGAGTATGGGATTAAGAGACACAAACTACTATGTATAAATAAAATAAATGAACAACAAGGATATATTGTACAGTACAGGAAAATACAGCTATTATTTTTAATAACTTTAAATGATGTATAATCTATAGAAAATATTGAATTAATATGCTGTACACCTGAAACTAATATAATATTGTAAATCAACTATACTTCAATTAAAAAAAATAATAACTTTTTAGTGAAAGTTGGAATAGATGGCTCAACCAGAATCTATATTCCACTGACACTCTAAGAGATTAGAAATATCAATTCTCATTTGGCTTAATCACCTGGCATTATTTGAGACTGGGCAATCACACAGGTACCAAGAAGTGAGACCTTTTCTCGTGGAATGGTGGAGATTGAGGGCAGGGTAAGATGTATCATATAACAGAATTAAAGAGAGATGTTTATTTGGATGTGTGATACAACTTGAGCACAAGAGAGCCAGCTCAGTAGTTGGACAGCTCAATGAGATACCCTTCTTTTGAAGGCCCAGCTCTTGAAGCACCTTCACTTGTTTGGTGTAAAAGGAAGTTCATGTAGACTGGAAGTTTATAGTCCTCTTATTTCATAATTCCTTCTGTCACAGTAAAAATGATGATTCCTAAGTAAAGCTCTAGTTGAAACTAATAGATCAAGAGGGCTGAGGAAGTAGAGGGATTTGATCTGTCCCATATTATTTCACTCTCCAAAGGAGAAGAAACATCAGTACCTTTCTTACATATACTATAGCTTGACATAACCCATACCATTCCAATGACAGTGGAGAGCATTTCAGTACTGGTGGCAAGAGAGAAGGATATGAGAAAGACTACTTTGATTGTTGTACTATTTGAAGAAAGCCACTCATTAAGAAGAGAAAAACAAGATGCCCAATATCATGTAATTTATACTACATTAGCATGTTGTAGGGGAAAAATCCAGAAATTCTGATACATGGAAAAGAGTATTCTATGCACTCCAAACTTTGCAAACTTTATCTCCATTGGTAATGAGGGAAAAGAGGAAGTAATGACAAGTGTTGTTGTTGATTTGTTAAAATAACGTTTATTGAAGAAAAATATGAATAAGTATAACATTAAAATCAAGCAGAAGATTAATGTTAGATCAAAAGATGCATGCTAATAAATAAAATATTTTCTGATTTATCAGTGATCAGAGGAAAAACAGATCTATATAAATTGGAACTATAAATTGTCAAGAGAAACTACAGAGCAATATACATACTTTATGAATGTAGAGGCAAAAGTCCTCAAAAACAGAATAAAACATAATAGTAAAACAATCTCAGCAAAATATAAAAAGGATTACACACCATGATCAAATAGGATTTGTCTCAGAAATATGAGTTTAACATCTGAAAAATCAAGCATTATAATATACCACATTAGCAAAAAAAGGACAAAACCCACTTGATCATCTCAATATATACAGAAAAAACATTTGACAAAATCAGTGCCCATTCATGATGAACACATAAGCAGACTAGCAATAGAAGGAAACTTCCTCAACCTGATGTATGGCATGTAAGAAAATTCCACAGCTATCATACTCAAGGGTGAAAGTGAATGCTTTTCCTCTAAGATAAGGAACAAGACAAGGATGTCTGTTCTCTCCACTTCTATTCAACATTGTACTAGAGTTCTAGTCAAGGAAATTAAATTTCTTCCAGACTGGAAAGAAATAAGTAAAACTACCTCTACTCATAGATAACATGATATTATATATATAAAAAATATATATATATAATATATTATATATTATATTATATATTATAATATATATAATATATTATATATATAAAATAGTAAGGAACCCACTGCCAAACTATTAGAACTATTACATGAGTGCAACAAGTTTCTGGGTAAAGTGCAATATAAAAAAGTATGTTCGTGTCTACACACTAGCAATGGACAACCCCCAATTGAACTTAAGACAATGATTCTACTTACAATAACATAAATGATAAACTATATAGAAACAAATTAATAAAAACAGTACAGGACTTATCAATAATTACAGAACCTTGTAGAAAGAAATTAAAGACTTAAATGAAAAGACATGTTCATGGATTGAAAGACAATATTTTTTTAGCTTTTTTATTGAATAAATTTGACATATATCATTGTATAAGTTTAAGGTGTATAGGGTGTTACTTCAACATACCCTATTCCATATATTGTAATATGATTGCCACTGTAGGGATATTTATCACATTACATAATAAGTATATTATTATTTTCTATATTCATCATACTATGCTTTAGATTTCTATGGCTTATTTACTACAATATTTGTTGTAAGTATGCTCCACCCCTGGCCTCCCACCCATCCCCTAGTAACCACCATTTTTCTCTGTTTTTTACAGGTTTGACTTTTTTAGATTCTACATATAAGTAATATCACACAATATTTGTCTTTCTCTGTCTGACTTAACCTTGTTTAGCATAATGTGCTCAAGGCCCATCATGTTGTTGCAAATGGCAAAATGTCCTCCTTTCTCATGGCTGAATAATATATCATTTTGTATATGTACCACATCTTTTTTATCCATTCATCGGTTGTTAAGGAAGGCAATTCTCTACAAATTTATATCCAGTTCCAGTGCAATCATTCTCTTTTTTCTTCTTGAAGTATAGTTGACTTACAATATTATATTAGTTTCAGGTGTACACCCAGACATCTTTTTAAAATATAATTTGAGAGTTCTAAAATTTATGTGGAAATGCAAGTGATCCACAATAGTCAAAATAATCTTGAAAAAGAGCAAAGTTGGATAACTCATCCTTTTCAATTTCAAAATTTAACGTAAGTTTATAGTAATCGAGAAGTTTTGGTACTAATATAAGAATAGACATACAGATCAATGGAATAGAAGTGAGAATCAAGAAATAAACTTTAAGTGTATAGTCATTTGGTTTGTGATATGGTGTCAAGACAATTCAAAAGGAAAAAAGTGGTCTTTTGAACAAATGGTGTGGTGACAACTGGATATCATATATAAAAGAATGAAAATGAACTCTCTCTGTTATACCATACATAAAATCTAACTCAAAATAGACCATAGACATAAATGAAGAATGGCTGCTGATGGGCATAGTGTTTCTATATAGGGTGATGAAAATATATTAAACTTAGGTAGTGGGGATGATTTAACAACGCTTTGAATGTACACAAACAATACTTCGTTGTACAGTTTAAAAGGGTAGATTTTCTGGTATGAAAATATACCTCAACATAGGCCTTATAAAAAATTATCAAGAGAAATTAACTTCTGAAATGAAAATGTCAGAAGATACAATTATTGCTAATAATTTTTGGTATTTATTTAGTGGTTTTATAGCAATTTTGTTTTTGTTTTTGTTTTTTACCAGATAGCATTTCACTTAATCATTGCGACATCTTATAGACACAGGAATAAGAGGCATACACATTGTTATGGGCTGAATTGTGTCTCTCACAAAATTCATACATTGAGGTCCTAACACCTAATACCTCAAACATGACTGTACTTGGAGATAAGATCTTTACAACAGTAATTAAGTTAAAATGACATCATTAGGGTGGGCCCTAATCCAATATGACTGGTGACTGGTGTCCTTGTAAGAGTAAATTTGGACACAGACATGTACAAAAGGAAGACCTTGTGAAGACATAAGGGGAAGACAGCCATCTACAAGCCAAGGAAAAAGGCCTCAGAAAGAACCAACCCTGCTGATGCCCTGATCTTGTTCTAGCTTCCAGAACTGTGAGACAACAAATTTCTGTTGTTTAAGCCACCCAGTCTGCGGCACTTTGTTACAGCAGTCCTATCAACTATTTTACACCTATTTTACAGAAAAGTAAACGGAACTAAGAAGTGACTTATGAAAGGCCACTCATTTAGCCCAGTATATGCTTTAAAAATGGCACAAATTAGAGCAAGTGTTGATTTCAGAAATTACATACATCTTCCATACAAAATTATGGAGCCAAAAGGACTTGGTTGATTTACTGTCTGAAGATATGGACTGCCTCAATAAAAGACTGCTCTCCACCTTATCCATCATATTCTAAGGTAAAATTCTGAAGTGAGCTCACAGTAGTCCAAGGAGTTTACAAGTACAGCATTATGATTCACAGCAGGATAAAACTAGGAGCAAATACTAGTTTATGAGGAAATAAGCTCAGATTTAAAGACAGGCTATAGTGATAAACTTCACAGCTATAAATGTTGGAAGGAAAGATGACTAATTTTATATATATTTTTTATCTTCTAACATAATGTATTTTACCATAGACTGAGAGTCTGTCTTCAGATTGTCAAGTGGTGAGTTAGGAGACATTGAACTTCTTATAATTTAGAAACTGAACGTATTATTTGTCAGAGTAGTCGGGGAAGGCAAGATGTTCAAGCACATGCCAGATTTAGTAATGCCATCTAGAAAGGAATTTTTGTGCTTTTTTAATGATTTATGGGTGATCCTTGTGACCTGAATGTATAGAAATTCTGTAGTAGTTAATTCTCAAATGTTATCTTGCAAAAGCCAACCTTATAACCTGCTCAAAATATTTCCTCTGATTCTCTATAGATAAAAACATGGATTCTGAAGTTAGTTAGCAAGAAAAAGTGACTTATAATTGCCAATTATTTGACTTTGAAATTTAGAAAATATATTAAAAATATACTAGAAAATATATAAGAAATATATATATTATAAAATACATTAAATATATAGCAAATTAGTAGTTAATATACACCATATAATATAATTAACACATATAATATACATATAAAGTTTGCCAATTGAAAAAAGTGTGCTGGGGAAAATTACTTGTCAGATTCCTACTGTTAAAATATTTATATTTCAGTTAGGAAGAAAAAGAGATAAGCATGTATTCATTGCATTATTAATAATTCTAATGCCTAATATAACTTATTTCTCATCACAATACTCTGAGACATACAGTTTTATTAACCTCTTTTTTGAATGGGAGAAATTGAGACTCATAAATATTAAGTAAATTGTCAAATGTCACAGGTCTACTAAGTGAATGGACTGAATTCAAACTCGATTATTTGAATCCAGTATACGTGTGTTTTTTTTTTGTTTCTTTGTTTTTTGTTTGTTTTGTTTTTTGCGGTACACAGGCCTCTCACTGTTGTGGCCTCTCCCATTGCGGAGCACAGGCTCCGGACGTGCAGGCTCAGCGGCCATGGCTCACGGGCCCAGCCGCTCCGCGGCATATGGGATCTTCCTGGACCGGGGCACGAACCTGTGTCCCCTGCATCGGCAGGCGGACTCTCAGCCACTGCGCCACCAGGGAAGCCCTGCATGTGTTTTAAAAATCCAATCACATCACTTTCCAATTTAAAATGTATAGCCTACTGAGACTCCAATAATGAGTATTACTTGCATCTTCAGTAATTGTTACGATGATGCAACACTGTGAAAAGGACTGGGTTTGAGTCCTCACTCCTGTGACTTTGGATAAGTCGTTCTACTCCACATCTCAGATTTTCCTTTGTGTGTTGTGAACATTTGCACACAGCTTGCATGGTGTTTGAAGGAAGATATCGTAGCTCAGTGTGTGCCATAAAGCATGGACTCACTGCAAATGAGCTTCCATCCTCCCTGCCCTATAAACTCTAAATTTGTCAATAGGAGTTTGGAAGTAAGAGAATTTTCTTCAGGATGAATTTTAGGTAAATCTTATAAAATAAAAGATTTCCAGTTGATTCTTTTTGAAAAGAGGGATTTGGTTAGGATGAGATCCTTTGTACATTGAAGACCTGTACCACGCACATGGTAGATACTAAAACAAATTATTTTAATTATGAAAATTGTGACATTATAAAACATGTTAATAATTGCACATTACACTCTGAAGATAGTATGTAAACCTGTTTACTTTGTGTCATTATTATATAAGTTAAACCAAAACCACTTAAAACATAGGGTATTAAATGTGGAAATTTATGAAAATTATATAATTTAAACAAGTTGTCATATAGAAAACTGACAATTAAAAGATGCACCACTGTAGATAAAGAATATCTGCAGCCAGAGTAAGAAGATATTTAATCAAGCTACACTCTAATTCCTAGCTCTGCTGGTGGAGACCAGCCTTTTGTGAACAAATGCATTTCTGTTAGTACCAACAATGGCCATGGTTAATAAAGATTGGACTGGTCTCCATGAAAATATCTTTATACTGAGTTCTCTCAGAATGAGGAGGAAATAAAAAACATGAACCTTCTTTTTTAAGGTGCATTCCCTAGAAAATAAAGATTATCGTTCCAAAATAGTGCTCTATTAATGTGTAAGCACAGGATGTCATAGGTAAAAGTATCACAGAGTCGTGACACGTAAGTTGAGTTTTCCCAATATTCAGGTCCTTTGTTATGTTTGTAAGAATAATGCATCAAGTTGCCATGTTATTTTGGAAAAACCCCACTCTCCCACCCCACCCAATATTTCTTTGCCCCATCTTATCTAAAATCTTATATAGGCATTAGGTACCATGTCTATCTTAAATGAGGAATTTCATCCACCAGCTCCTGTTCAAAGAAGAAGAAAGAGTATAATCTATGCATATTTTCCCCTTACAATTACTGACATAAAACCCCTTAGTAGATTTTATTCTATATTTTTGTTTGACATTGGAGAAGTCATTTCATGTAATCCAGTGCATTTTTAAACAGCCTACAGAAAATACTCTAAAAGATACCTAATGGTCTTCATTTTCTATGAATCATACCATACTGGGGTTAATAAAGTATTTAATGGGAACAGAAAGAAATGAGCTCTGCTGAAAAATATTATAACAACCACCCAGCTTCCCATACACTAATGGCATCCATAATAAGTGTAAGATGGTTGCTTTCCTTTGCTTTTAGTGTTAAGGATGATGGGGCTTTTGCTGCAGTAGGAAAGGAAATTCCATTATATCTCCCAAGATGTGGGTGACATGTAAGGAGGAGATTCAGATGGGCCAGAGGTTCACTAGGGCTTGATTTGCAAAGAACCTTAGTTACCAAATCATTTCTCTCATTGTAATTATTTTTCTAATGCCCAGGTCACATTTCAGTTTACAGAGTACTGTTTTATCAATCTGGTTCAATAATTGCTAGCATAATCACAGACTAACACAAAAATATCAATTTCTATGCACTTAATGTTTCTTTAGTTTGAAAGTCACAGGAACTAGCACACATATGGAATAATAAAATGTGTTACGCTCATAAAGTGATAAAATGGTCTTATTTGTAAAGCCTGAATAATTAAGGGATAGAAATAGCCAGGAGAATTAAAAGCTCAATCTGTATTTTGGCTTTTAGTTTAAACTACTTCGATCTTTCTAACTTACATTTTTTCTAAAGGTTCTGTGAAATAACAGTGGTTTCGTTTTTGTTTTTTCTCCCTTCCAAGTCACCCTCTGGTGGAGGTCCTAATGAACCATAACATGATTTATAGGGGAAAACTAGAAGAAATTAGATTACTGGCTAATTCTTTCACTAGGTAATTTTATATAGCCTCCTTCTTTCTAGATCAGTGGCTGGTAAATCCCGGTTGCCGTGAGGACCTTAGGACACGTATGCTGTCTAGAGAAATAGACTGATTTGTAAATGTACTTCCCACACTTAAAATTCCTTCACTTCAAAGGAACTTGTAAAGAAGAATAGAAAGCAATTTTAGTGTTAAAAGTGTTAAGAGTATTGGTTATGCAAGAAATCAAACACAGGTAATCCTACACTATTAACATGTTTTTCCTCCCCAGCAAGACTATAAAATCCTTAAAAACAAAGACATAACTAACTAGTGTGTTTTCCCCCCACCAGGATCTATCACAGGACTTAAGACACGATAAAGATTGAGATAATTTTGAGTCAGTGTATCAGTAATCTATAAAACATGCAAATACAGTAAAATTAACTGAAAGCCCAAAACTGATACAGCCTTACATGTCTCCTTCCCTGGCTTTGTCTATCTTCTTAAGTAAATATATTCTGCAAGTCCTAGAACACATTCTCTAATGTTCAGAGTGTGAAGTATTTGGAGGTTTCATTTGTTTTCTTCCAATGAATGGCTAACCAGCCCTTCTGGTCTCCAGTTCATTATTTGACAATCCAAAAGAGTTAAAACCAAACCAGGCCAAGTAGCTGCCTAAGCATAACATCTATAGTGATATTTAAAACACAGTAATGTTACATTCTACTGAAAGAATCAATAAAGCTTGAGATTCAATCACTAGAGGTATTAGTCTGCATCATCTTCTATTCAAAATATGCTTATGTATCATCCACAGAAGGGGTTTAATATTCTTTTGACGTTTTTACTCTCAGAATGCTAAAGGCCAAGGGGTTTTAGTGCTTTGTCATGTAGTTCCTTATTACTGAATCACAGAAAAAGAAGAATCTTAATGGAAAAGAGAGAGCTCTTCTCTTTGCTAAGGGTTTGATGTTGACTGTCCTTGCCTATTTTTATATGGTGCTCTTAACCAGAAACTAGTTTAAATTAACCCAAAGATTTTGGCCAAATAAATGAACTTGATCAGGAGGTAATGGAGAAAGTCTTTAAGAATCTTGAGAAATGTCTTACGGAATTACGTGATATTTGCCTTCATTAGCAATTGCTGGACATGCCCATACTGGGTCCAGAATGCCATAAAATCTTGTTAAAGTTAAGGCAAAGTAAGATGTACCATGCCCAATCGTCTACTTTGATAGATTCTTACTGCCCTGCAGTATCTGGAAAATTGTCACCTAATATAGTGAACCTGTCAAACAAATCATTTTCAACTAAATTTAGAGTTAGAAGTGTTACCTGTTAGAAAAATGATTTTAAAGCTATTGAAATCATCTAAGCTTGAATAGGTATGTAATCTTTATGCATACAGCTTAAAATCTAAAAATGAGTGCAGTGTCATATTGACAAGTAGTTCAGACAAAAAACTTTGAGCTTGTATTACCACTAATTAGTCCCAGAACAACGCCTAAATGAATAAATTAATATAAAGCAGGTAATATTTGCACATAGGGACAAACTTATCATGGGTTGGTGGGGTGGTGTTTTCTTTATCAAGGACTCAGATTTATAAACTAGTAAGTCATCCAGGAAGCAACATATGACCACAAATTCCATAATATTTATGATTGTGATGTTATTTCCCAAAGCTATAAAAATTTGTGTATGTGTATACATTTCTGCAATTGTATTTTACTTTAGCTATGAAAAAATTAATATGCTATAGTTAATGAAAGGTTAAATAATGTTTGTTTTCTAAGAATTTGAAAAGACTTCAAAATCATTCTCTTAAAAAAATGTCCAGTGTAGCTTAATTTGGTGCCTTCTTTATCTAACAATTTCCCTTGTGGTATTTCAAAGTCCTTCCATTAACGTGGAGCAGCATTTCGAAAAATAGCCTGGAGTTCTTCGCTTTTCCTCTTAGATGACAGGATTGTGCCTCAATAAGCCGTTAAGTGATGAATAAAGTCTCCAAAAGCTAAAATGGAAGGCTAAATGTAGCAGTATGGATCCATTGTGAAGGTGAAATTCAAAGTTGCAAGAGGTAGAAACTACCTCTACTTGACAGTGCAGTAAGAATTTAAGAGAAGATGTATTTAGGAATACTGCATAATCTGTGAATTCTCTCAGCTCTACAGTTTCACTGTATGTTGACTATGTTGCATTCTTGCCTATAGGGAAAAAAAGTAGGCCATTTATGCAGCATCTTAAACTAAGAGGTAACCTAGAATTTATTTCATTTAACCTATGAGTGCAGTAATATCTATAGCAATGATGCTTAAACATTTATCTTAATAGCAGAACATTTCCTTCAGAAAGAATCCTACTTATAAACACCGTAGGAAGAAAAGAGAAAAGTTGAGTTATTTTGTCTGGAAGTGGGGGGACAACAGTAATAGTCCTCTCTGCCACAGCCTCCTCCGCAGATGTGCAAGCCCTGCAGGTCCTGCAGAACCCAGCTGAAATGCAACAGTTCTCTGACAACACCTACAGTGGCAGTGAACTCACCACTTAACGAGTCCACCCACTCTGGTTAGGGGCAGCTCATAGTCTTTTTATTACTTATCTTATGTCAAAATATGTTTTCCTTTAATTTCCCACTAGTTTTGCCTTCCATTGCTACTTACACCAATTCTACTGACTCTTTTTCAAATGAGCTCTTTAAAAATCTAACAGCTGCATTATACCTAATGCAAGTTTTTTTATTCTCAACAACGTTCAGGAAATATTGAAGTCCCCAAATATATAACAGTCATTTATTTTCTTGACACATGCCACGTGTGTGCTTTGTATGTGTTAACCCACAACAACCCAATGAGTAGATACTGTTAATATTTTCAGGGTTTAGAGAGGATAGATAAGCTCCTTAAGGGTATATGGCTATGGGGCAGGAAAGCTAAAATTTAAATCATATGTTTTTCTTTTTAAATCAGCTTTATTGACTTTTTTCTTAATTGCCCTGTGATCAATTTTGGTTAATGTTATATGTGCACCTGAAAGAATATGCGTTGTGTCATTGTTTTTGCACATGATTCTATATATGTTGATTATCAAGTTGACCTTATTTTCAAAGGATCTGTGTTCTACATTACTGGTCTGCTTCTTCTATCAGTTATTGTGAGATGAGTCATAGTCTCCCATTATGACTATAAGTTTAGTCATTTTTTCCTTTCATTCTGTCAAATTTTCATTAATAGAGTTTAAAGGAAGGTTTTTAGGCACTTGGAAGGGCTTGGGGGCCGTGTTCCTTAAATATTTTTACTTAAGGAAATATCCCTTAAAATATTATGGAATATTATGTTGAATTTTCAAGTCTTTCCTTTGAATCTATACAAATAAATGACATATCAAAAAATAATAAATTACTAATTTTAAAAATAGGAGAGACTTCAATTTGTATCTCTCAGTAACTGGTAGAAGAAGCATATCAGTAATGTAGAAAATAGATCCTTTGAAAATAATGAGTCAACTTGGTAGATCAGTCTATCAATTTACTAATGTTCAATCATATTTAAACTTTTGCACTTTGACACATTCAAAATTGATGGCTTCTGTATTTAGTTTTGAATGCACTTTTCCCGTATCTAATAATCATTACCTGAGTCTAAAAGTAGTGTTTCTATTGTATCAGCATAAATTTCCCAATAATTTTAAAGAGAAAAAATAATGAAACACATATATGTGGAATCTAGAAAAACGGTACATATGAACCAGTTTGCAAGGTAGAAATAGAGACACAGATGTAGAGAACAAACATGGACACCAAGGGGGGAAAGTGTGGGGGCGGGAGTGGGATGACTTGGGATATTGGCATTGACAGACACTAATATGTATAAAATAGATAACTAATAAGAACCTGCTGTATAAAAATTAATTAATTAAAAAAAATAATGGTGCCAATCAATAAGCCTGTTCTAGATGTTACCAAATGACTCTTGGTTGACAAGATGAGAAGATATGAATTTAGGTAAAAAGTAACAAGGAAAAATTAGGAGAATACTTATGGCCACTCCAATCTTATCACTGGATAAATATGGCTGAAATAATCTTAATATTAACCTTATAATTTGGAGATTTTAGAGGAAAAGAGGATAAAAGGACTACTCAATAGGGATGGCATATTTCCCAGACCTGTTAATTCTTTCTTTATAAGAAGAGAGAAGAGGACAAGTTCTTGCCTAGAATATCTTAAGACCACAAGCCCTCAATGCATAATTTTCTAAGTTTTGGAACAATAGAGATGTTATTAAGTTGGCACTAGTGACTGAGAATATACCTGCATTTCTACTAAAATCCCATCTCTTATGAGGAAAGTGTTCTGATCCATCAGATAAATAACATATTTTGTCTTGCTTGGAGCAGAACAACAATATTCAAAAACATTAAAGAATATTTAAAGATAAGATAAACTTTCTTTCTTATTTTTACTTACAGTGTTATTACATCACTTTGGTGTTCTTTAAAGTAGCCATAAAGGGCACTTCCAGTTTCTTTTCTGCTTTCCATTCTTCAAAACTTGTGAATTTCTTTAATGCTATTTAAACAGAGATCACTGGCTTTATCATTAAGTCCTTTTATCACACTTTCTGAAGGCCTGAAAATAATAGTACAAGGATGCATGAGATTTTATAGAGACATATATATGAGGAACAAGAAAACCTACTCAATTTTTGTTTTCAGTGAGGAGTTTGGCGGATGCTTTATACTAGAGAGGGTTTTTGGTTACAAGATCAAGAAAATCTTTGTTTAAACAAAAAAACAAAAAAATTATTGGCTCATATAATTAAAAGTCCAGAAGTGCAGGAGTAGAGGTGGCCTTAGAGATGGGTAGAATCAGGGGCTCATGCTGTCAACAGTTCCATCTCCCTTGTCTCCTTTTTTCTCAGAATGTAGGTGGCATTTGCTTAGACCAGCTGTCTTCATAAGATTGGAACCTCATAAGGCATGTCCAAACTAATGTCAAAACTGCCCTCTAGGGCTTCCCTGGTGGCGCAGTGGTTGAGAGTCCGCCTGCCGATGCAGGGGACATGGGTTCGTGCCCCAGTCCGGGAAGATCCCACATGCCATGGAACAGCTAGGCCCATAAGCCATGGCCGCTGAGCCTGTGCTTCCGGAGCCTGTGCTCCGCAACAGGAGAGGCCACAACAGTGAGAGGCCCGCGTACCGCAAAAAAAACAAACAAACAAAAAAAAAACTGCTCTGTACTTTTCAACTTCCAGTTAGAAAAATACTCAGGATGTATTTTTATGTCTGATTTGGGTGCCATGCCCATCAATGGACCAATAAACATGTCCTAGATACTGCAGTGTTATTATTGTCAGCCTCCACTAGAACTTCCTAACTAAAGTGGGAAGTTCACAGTACCCAATAGAAGGGGGGATTTTCACCCAAAGACTGGGTTAGGGTTGCCAGGGAGACAGACACTTTATATGTGGCTGCTTCCCACTAGCTGTCTATCTTACATTTGGTAGTGTATATATGTCCATGCCACTCTCTCACTTTGTCCCAGCTAACCCTTTCCCCTACCCGTGTCCCCAGGTCCATTCTCTATGTCTGCATCTTTATTCCTGGCCTGCCCATAGGTTCCTCAGAACCATTTTTTTTTTTTTTTTTTAGATTCCATATATATGTGTTAGGATACGATATTAGTTTTTCTCTTCCTGACTTACTTGACTCTGTATGACAGTCTCTAGGTCCATCCACTTCACTACAAATAACTTTCTTTTTATGGCTAATATTCCACTGTATATATGTGCCACATCTTCTTTATCCATTCATCTGTTGATGGACACTTAGGTTGCTTCCGTGTCCTGGCTATTGTAAATAGTGCTGCAATGAACATTGTGGTACATGACTCTTTTTGAATTATGGTTCTGTCAGGGTGTATGCCCAGTAGTGGGATTTCTGGGTCATATGGTAGTTCTGTTTTTACTTTTTTAAGGAAGCTCCATACTGTTCTCCATAGTGGCTGTATCAGTTTACATCCCCATCAACAGTGCATGAGGGTTCCCTTTTCTCCACACCCTCTCCAGCATTTATTGTTTGTATATTTTTTGATGATGGCCATTCTGACCATTGTGAGATGATATCTCATTGTAGTTCTGATTTGCATTTCTCTAATGATTAGTGATGTTGAGCATCCTTTCATGTGTTTGTTGGCAATCTGTATATCTTCTTTGGAGAAATATCTATTTAGGTTTTCTGCCCATTTTTGGAGTGGGTTGTTTGTTTTTTTGATATTGAGCTGCATGAGTTCTTTGTATGTTTTGAAGATTAATCCTTTGTCAGTTGCTTCATTTGCAAATATTTCCTCCCATTCTGAGGGTTGTCTTTTCTTCTTGTTTATGGTTTCCTTTGCTGTGCAAAAGGTTTTAAGTTTCATTAGATCCCATTTGTTTATTTTTGTTTTTATTTCCATTTCGCTAGGAGCTGGGTCAAAAAGGACCTTGCTGTGATTTATGTCATAGAGTGTTCTGCCTATGTTTTCCTCTAAGAGTTTTCTAGTGTCTGGCCTTACATTTAGGTCTTTAATCCATTTTGAGTTTATTTTTGTGTATGGTGTTAGGGAGTATTCTAATTTCATTCTTTTACATGTAGCTGTCCAGTTTTCCCAGCACCACTTATTGAAGAGGCTGTCTTCTCTGTTGTATATTCTTGCCTTCTTTATCATATATAAGGTGACCATATGTGCGTGGGTTTCTCTCTGGGCTTCCTGTCCTGTTCCTTTTATCTATATTTCTGTTTTTGTGCCAGTACCATAATGTGTTGATTACTGTAGCTTTGTAGTATAGTCTGAAGTCTGGGAGCCTGATTCCTCCAGCTCCGTTTTTCTTTCTCAAGATTGCTTTGGCTATTTGGGGTCTTTTGTGTTTCCATACAAATTGTGCAATTTTTTGTTCTAGTTCTGTGAAAATTGCCATTGGTAGTTTGATAGGGATTGCATTGAATCTGTAGATTGCTTTGGGTAGTACAGTCATTTTCACAATGTTGATTCTTCCAATCCAAGAACATGGTATATCTCTCCATCTGTTTGTATCATCTTTAATTTCTTTCATCAGTGTCTTATAGTTTTCTGCATACAGGTCTTTTGTCTTCTTAGGTACGTTTATTCCTAGGTATTTTATTCTTTTTGTTGCAATGTGAGCACCTACTTTTTGAATGCCCTGTTCTAGGTGCTGAAGATAAAATAAGATAATCATAATTGCTGCCCCCAAGAAGCTAATAATCTAGTGAAGGAGAAAGACACAATGTAGACAAATAAATAGTAAATAATATCAGGTACTAATAATTGCTACAAAGAAATTAAAATGGAATTCTATGGGAATGGGTAACCTAAAAGAAGATGTATACTACTTTTATTCAGGATACCTGCTCTGAGCAGGTCATATTGAATGAGGACATGAATGATGAGAGACAGCTATGTAAACATAGATTTGGGAGAAAAGCCTCACAAGCAAAAGCATTAGCAGCTACAGGAATAAGAGATGAAGTGCTCAGGGACAAAAAGAAGGTTGGTGTGCCTGGAGATTATAAAATGAAGAAAAGATTTGAGGGACATGAGGTCATATATAGACATAGTGGCTGCGTGGTATAACTCCTGGGAGGTCATGGTAAAAAAAAATTTTTTTCTTAATATATTGAGAAACCATTGCAATTTTTAAAAGAGGGTACTAATGTGATACAGTTTAGGCTTTAAAAGCTTACTCTGGCTTCTCTGTGGAAGGCTAGAGAACAAACAGGGAGACATGACGGGAAGCTATTTGTTAAGCTTCAGATGAAAGATGATGGTGACGGAAACCAAGGTTATAAAAGTAAAGATGGTAAAACATGGCTGAAGGTGAAAGCAGTCTTCACTACTGAACTGGATATGATGATTGGAGCAAAGTGGCATCAAGCATAATACTTTGTTTTGGGGTTTTTTGTTTGTTTTGTTTTCCTAAACAACTGGGTATATGGTGATACCAGTTACTTATCTTAAAAGCAGGAAAATCAGGTCAGAAGAACCAACCATTTTGTTCTACTCATATTACTTTAAGGATCCTACTACATATTTAAAGAATGGTGTTAAACTGAGATGTGTACACAGACAAAAGTCTGGGCTAGGAAAACTTTTATCTATTCACTTAATACATTCTGAGGCTCTATTATATGCAGGCAGGCAGTGTTATAGGCATTTGATTACAAAATACTGAAATATACAAAAATACAAGGCATTTGATTACATAAAACAGTGAAACATACAAAAATACAGAAAGTCCATGGCTCATGGAGCTTATAATCTACTGAGGGAAGACAAAAAATTAAAATATATATATTTGAAAAAGTAAATATAAATATGTTACATAGTATAATAGGAAGAGATAAATTTTATGGAAGAAAATGATCAGGGCAAATGGGAACAGGAGTTCCAAAGGCAATGTGATTTTAACAAGGAAACATTTGAGCAAAACTTGAAGGTAGTTGGAATTAGCATGTGGACACTTGTGGGAGTAGTATGCCATGCAAAAAAGGAGGGTCCTGTCAGTGCAAATGCCCTAAGACAGGAGCTTGGCCAGCCAGTGTGTTCACAGCGGAGTGGGAAAGGGGGAGAGTCGTAGAAGAGATCAGAGAGGCGGTGGGGACCAGACCCAGTTAGTGTGAGGACCTTGCTTTTACTCTGAATGAAATAGTTAGGCGAAGAATCAACATGACCTGATCCCCATTTAAAAGAGATACTCTGCATGTCCTATTGAGAGAATTCAGTTTATCCACAATATTTTAAAGCCACGGTTCTGGATGAGATCTGTTAAGGAGACAATGCAGATGGAAAAGAGCATCAAGAACAGAGAAATGGACATTATGTTTGACATTTAGAGGTCCTTGGAGTGGCTAGCAAATAAGTCTTAGAAGAAAAGTCAATGAGAAAGAAAGAAATTCATGGAAGCCTAGTTGGAATTGAAGAATGTTTCCATTAGAAGATGTGGTCCACTTTGTCAAATACCGCTGAGAAGTGAGTGAGATGAGGGCAGGAATGAAATATATTATATATTTTGTGGATGATTCAGGATGCTGTTAATCTTATAAGGGCCATTTCAATTAAATGGTACAGAAAAACTACTAAAAATAAAACCAGACAAAAAAACCCAAAAACACAATAAGGCATGGAGAAGTCATTTGAAGTGTTTCATTGTGAAGAATAACAGGACAGCATGATGGTAAATCAAGGAAACACAAAATCGGGGTGGGGGGGTGTGGAGTTAGTATTTGTAAGGTAGGCATGTTAAATAAACATCTGTATGTCAATGGATTTAATCCGGTTAGAAAGAGAGAAACCAATAAGAGAGAAACCAATGATACAGGAGAAAGAGGACAGAATAATAGGAAGAAAGTCCTGGAAAAGACACAAAAAGAAATCTAAGGAATGAGTGAGGAAGTGGGACTTCAATTTAACCAGAGAGACAACAAAGTGGGTGGGTAGAATTTACACTTAGGCTGTAGTTGTTGGTATTTTAAGATAAAATAGTTCTTATCTACTGATTCTATTTTCTCTAAGAAGTATGTAGTCAGTAGCTGAGAATGAGGGGGAATGCAGTGTATGATAAGAGGGAGGGTGTGAAATGAGAATGCCAGAGAGTGGAAAAGTAAGTTCATTAGCAATAGTATCTTTTAGTGTTGTATGCCGAATTGATGTTTTTGTCCAGAAGTTTGTTCCATTGAAATTTTGTTCCAAAACTCATCACTTAACAACAGTTGTATGATTTTTCTCCCACAAAAATTTGCTCCTGTGAAAGTATAGATAAATTCATAGTTGAATTTAGCCTAGGGTAGAGTTTTACTGCTAAGAATGACAGAGAGTAATGGGAGTTCATAAAAGTCTTGGCAAGTGGGTATTTTTAATGACATATAATGGATTATAGGGTGTATGAAAGGTTCTGAGAAGAGAAATGGATACTGAAATATATTTTGGTCTCCATGAAGCTGGAGAAAGGCTGGAGTGGGAGAAATGGAGTCAGACAGTTGAAAGGAGATGGCAGTTTGGGAGAAAATTATTTGAAACCACTGGATGGCTGAGTTGAGAACAGATGAAAAAAACATTGGCCCTAAAAAAGGCAAACAAATAGAAGACATGAATTTGGTGAAGTGATGTCTTGGGAATTATAACAGTAGTAAAACTGGAAGTAATGAAGTTATCAATTAATGAAGGAACATTCCTGAAAGGGTAACAAATGACAGCAACAACAGGTAATAAAGAAAGGTAAAGTCTGACACCATGGAAGTCAAAGGAGCTAGGTGTTTTAAAGAAGAAAATGAGACAGTCTGGAAGCGGCTTGGGAAACAAGAAGGAAATATATCTTCTATTAAAGCCTTGAGGCATGTGTCATGTGAGAGAACATGGAAGCACCCAGGTAGGAGCAAAAGCTGAAGGGAATTTTTAGAGAAGACTCATCAGGCACTTGCTGCTGACGAACTAGAGGTTTTAAAAGCACAATGGAAATTTTGGTAAGCAGATAGACATGAGAAATGGAACCTGACTACAGGATGTACAGACAAATGTATGAGAATTGATTCTTATTTCCATGTATGATCTAGGTAGCCTGAACTTCTACCCAGTGATTGACGGAAGCAAGGATGAGGATGAATGTAATCATGGGCTGGTCCCGGAAGTCAGAGCACTCAGTAATTGAAAACGTAATGGTGCATATCTCAGCAGCTACTAGAAATATGGCAGCTTGGAGCAACTCCATGAATGAAAACATAAGAGGCTGTTCATGTCCCTGGGAGACTTTTTGGCTCATCCTGGAGTATCTCTGTCTCACCTACAGAGCGCATGCTTGTGATAACTGCACCATAGGTGGCTGTAGTGCATCCACTGCTTTTGATTATGCTTCTCCTTGTGCCTCATATTCCCCACACATTTCTTTCTCTTTCTGGTGAATTCCTATTCAAGGTCAAACTTAAACATCACCTCTTGATTCCTCATCAAGGCTTTCATGACCCTTCTCCCTACCCATTGAGTTAACTGTTCCACTACCTGTTGTGCTGATGGTCACATTGCTCTTTCAACTGGTATTAAAACTACATGGGTTGTCTTTTCGTCCTGTTTATGGTTTCCTTTGCTGTGCAAAAGCTTTTAAGTTTCATTAGGTCCCATTTGTTTATTTTTGTTTTTATTTCCATTTCTGTAGGAGGTGGGTCAAAAAAGATCTTGCTGTGATTTATGTCATAGAGTGTTCTGCCTATGTTTTCCTCTAAGAGTTTGATGGTGTCTGGCCTTACATTTAGGTCTTTAATGCATTTTGAGTTTATTTTTGTGTATGGTGTTAGGGAGTGTTCTAATTTCATTCTTTTACATGTAGCTGTCCAGTTTTCCCAGCACCACTTATTGAAGAGGCTGTCCTTCCTCCACTGTATATTCTTGCCTCCTTTATCAAAGATAAGGTGACCAGATGTGTGTGGGTTTATCTGTGGCCTTTCTATCCTGTTCCATTGATCTATATTTCTGTTTTTGTGCCAGTACCATACTGTCTTGATTACTGTAGCTTTGTAGTATAGTCTGAAGTCAGGGAGCCTGATTCTCCAGCTCCGTTTTTCTTTCTCAAGATTGCTTTGGCTATTTGGGGTCTTTTGTGTTTCCATACAAATTGTGAAATTTTTTGTCCAGCAAAGGAAACCATAAACAAGACGAAAAGACAACCCTTAGAATAGGAGAAAATATTTGCAAATGAAGCAACTGACAAAGGATTAATCTCCAAAACATACAAAGAACTCATGCAGCTCAATATCAAAAAAACAAACAACCCAATCCAAAAATGGGCCGAAGACCTAAACAGACATTTCTCCAAAGAAGATATACAGATTGCCAACAAACACATGAAAGAATGCTCAACATCATTAATCATTAGAGAAATGCGAATCAAAACTACAATGAGATATCATCTCACAATGGTCAGAATGGCCATCATCAAAAAATCTACAAACAGTAAATGCTGGAGAGGGTGTGGAGAAAAGGGAACCCTCTTGCACTGTGAGTGGGAATGTAAGCTGATACAGCCACTATGGAGAACAGTATGGAGGTTCCTTAAAAAACTAAAAATAGAACTACCATACGACCCAGCAATCCTACTACTGGGCATATACCCTTAGAAAACCATAATTCAAAAAGAGTCATGTACCACAATGTTCATTGCAGCACCATTTACAATAGCCAGGACATGGAAGCAACCTAAGTGTCCAGCAACAGATGAATGGATAAAGAAGATGTGGCACATATATACAATGGAATATTACTCAGCCATAGAAAGGAACGAAACTGAGTTATTTGTAGTGAGGTGGATGGACCTAGAGACTGTTATACAGAGGGAAGTAAGTCAGAAAGAGAAAAACAAATACCGTATGCTAACACATATATATGTAATCTAAAAAAAGAAAAAGTCAGAAGATGGGAATAGGGGCAAGATGGGAATAAAGATTCAGACCTACTAGAGAATGGACTTGAGGATACGGGGAGGGGGAAGGGTAAGCTGGGACAAAGTGAGAGAGTGGCATGGACATATATACACTACCAAACGTAAAATAGGTAGCTAGTGGGAAGCAGCTGCATAGCACAGGGAGATCAGCTTGGTGCTTTGTGACCACCTAGAGGGATGGGATAGGGAGGGTGGGAGATGCAAGAGGGAAGAGATATGTGGATATTACGTATATGTATAACTGATTCACTTTGTTATAAAGCAGAAACTAACACCACCGTAAAGCAATTATACTCTAATAAAGATGTTAAAAAAAAACCTACATGGAACTGTTTCTCACTTTAGGCTTCCCACTTTTGTAAACCACTCATCTTCCCCTTACTCTCATGGCCTACCTCACTGTTCCATTCCACCCATGCCTGTGACATAATCTGAGCTGCAGCAAGAGCAAAATGTCCCTGGTACTTCTCTCTCCAGCTATCCTTAAATAATATGGGAGTGTTTCTGCAGATGTGGAATTTATTAGCTACTTGATTCTGAGTCTGCCATAACTCTTTAACTTTTTGCAAATTTGTGTATACACTGAATGCTACAGAAGCAATAATTAGAATGGAATTAAGGCTTGGAAGAAAACAAATCAAAATATGGGTAAAAACTATAATTGAGAATGCATGCTTCACAGGAAAGATACTGCTAATTGATTAACATTTTTAATAAAGGTTATCTTCAGGCAAATCATCACTGTGATATTACTACACTTTAAAGGGGCTAATAGTCATGGACCAATAAAAACAAATGTATGAGCTGTTAAAGTAAGACTAAAAAAACAAAAACAAAAAAACCCGACTAATCTCAGGCTTGCCTTTGAAATCTCCATATTTCCCCCACTAATTTTTTTCTGTCTTCTTTCTTACTTTACTTGCAGTGCTGAACTTATATAACAGAATGTCTTAATAACTAAAAGGTCATCTGGTTTAGCCCTGTTTACAGTTAGTACTACAGTAACTAAATGATCACCCAAAGAAGAAGTACTTATAAGAAAATTTCAATAAGAATACACTTAAATCTGCTTAGGTGATCAAGGAGAAGGAACGTTTATCTCTTTAAGCAAAAATTTTAGAAGAGACTGGTTATGTACATTTCAAGAGCGGTGACAGTTATTTTGGAGAAACAAAGTTTTCTTGCCCTCTCCACTTCACGCCTATAGTTTTCATATAAACTCTTCAACTCGGTGACTCTAGGGAATTTTGGCAGGCATAAGACTCCCAATGAATTTTCTTTGCTAGGAAGTATATAGCATAGGGAATGAGAAGTATAAGCAAGTGAATATGTTTTGAAAATGGAAATTTTCAAAAGTTGATTATTTTTATTATAATAAGGTGACTCTACTACCAAAAATAACCTATTTCTAAGTTTGTGGCTTCCCTACCTTATCTTCTTGACTCTACTGATCATGACCATTATATTGAATTCCATATCCAACGTTTTCTTGCTTTCCTTTTTATGTAGTTTTATAATTCTATAAGAATACTTAAGATTATTTTCTTAATTATTTTTACCTCTATATAAGTTTATTTGTAATAAAGTCTTTTAGGTCTTACATTTTTCTTTTAATATCATATTGCAAAAATCCATCCATTTTTATTTTCATTATAGTATACATGAATATATTACAGTTAATAAATCCAATCTTTATTTTAGGGATCCTGAGTTGTTTACTTTTTTGCATATATCCCATGGTAAATATGTACCAGTATTTTTGGGGGGGGGGTAATAAAGAGGGAGTAAAATTAATGGGTCAGAAAGTATAGGAATGCTCAACTAAATAAAATTTTAAAAAATGAAAGCTGTAAATGGACCAAAGAATCTCATGATTCAAATATTAAGAGTACTACCACTGTGTTGGCCCAAGTTTCACTAAGTTTCTGATTAAACAAATACTTTTCACATCCTTTCCTAAAATTAAGCTCATTTTAACTCCATTAAATAGTTACTTGCCTAGAGAAAAAATAGTGTGATAAAAAGATCAGAATCTTTGAGTCAGCTGAAGCTGGTTTAGAATCCTGTTTTCTAATATAAAAGAGTGGCAGTAAATCTTACTGTGTAATGGCAATGGCTCTAGGGACAGAATTTTTGGGAGTTTTAAGTCTCATGTTCACCATTTCCTAACTGGTGCCCATTAGAAAGTTTTTAAACTGCTTTTGACACAGTTGCCCTGTCTATAAGATGAAGGTTAAAAACTGGGTCCAGTGGGGGAAAAACAAACCCACTACAATGTTTGTAGAGATAAAACAATGTAATAGAGGGATTAGGACATATAAAGATGGGAGAAGGCGGGGGTAGTAAAGATCTAGATATGAAGGCTGTAGCTGCAGATCCAGAGAAACAGGAGTTCCTGCAGTGAGTTGATAAGCCAGAGCTTATGAAGAGGTCTGAAAAGAGGCTGCCTTTGCCCACCACTATCTCCTAAGAATAATAGACTCTCCTCCATTCTGCTTCCCAAGCCTCTCACTTTCTTCTTATTGGAAAACTCTAAGGCAGAACCCTCCAGACCAGGAAAAATATAGTTCTTGGCTTCTCTTCTACAATGCTAATGGTATCTTATGCATAGAAGGCAATGTTGGTAAATAACAATCCATGGTTTGTGATACCTACCTCATAAAGCTGAAAAGATTAAATAATGTCCATGTATTCAGAATAGTGACTGGCTCCAAGAATATATTCAACACCTTGTTTTACAAATGATGTGATCTAGTTAAGTTACTTTACATCTTTGCCATTTTTTCCTTCTCTCTCTCTCATCGTAGAATACAGATAATGTGATGTTATCATTTCTTAACAAGGAACTCATGGCATACTCATCTTCTTAGGTTTAGTTGGTACCCAGGACTGTGCCTGGGTATAGTAGGCACTTAAAATGCTAGTTGTCTTCCCCCTCATTCCTCTAGTATTTTCTTGAATTATCTCCATGCACAAGCCACTGTGCTAGGAAGGTTTGGCATGAAAACTATATAAAATACAGCTACTACCATCAAGGAATTTACAATGCAGAAAAATATTTTTTTTTCTAAAGGAGTTGGGTCTGTTATACACCCAGTGCCCTTCTGAGAGTAAAGCCAGAGAAGATGGTCCACAGTGCCTAAGTTACAATATTTTGTATAATATGAAGAGTAACATATACAGAACTGAGTATATACAGAACTGAGTCTTAAAAGGAATCCTTATTTACCGAGGAACAAAGAGTCCTAGAGAAGCAGTATATCATCACCATTCAAAGTTACAACTCTGGATCCAAAATACTGGGTTAAAATCCCAGGTTTGACACTTATTAGGCATATAACCATGGGTCACTTATTTAGATTCCCTCTGCCTCTGAGACCTGGAGATATTAACAGCAACCACCTGAGAGCATCATGGTACAGATTAAATTGAGTAATATATTTAAAATTCTTAAAGAGTCTCTGGCACATAAAAATCAATAAAAAGCTTTTATTATCATAATTATTATTAATATCCAGGATGAACTGAATGTTGCAGAAACAGGCACACTTGCTGCAGGATAGGTAGACTATGCTGTGAAACATTCATATTCAGTATGGATGATCGGTTTTGGATGGTGTTAACATTCATTTATTCTGTCCAAGAGCCCTGAATGTAAAGCAAAGTGAAAGATTTGGAAGCAGATGGTTCAGTAGGATAAGTAACAAAAGTAGAGAGAAAGGGTAATGGAGACAAAGAGATGAATGGCTGAGTTGCTAGAGTGAGAGCATCCCTATTCATGGTGGGAAAAGAGATGATGTGAACAGGTTTGCAGAGCTTCTCTTGCATCACTAATCTTGTCAACTGATTGTTGAATGATAATGACTCCAATTAGCAGTGAATTCTGGCTGTGTGATTGATGAGATGATTTCTAATTTTTACCTGCTTTGCTGTCATCTGGATGGGAACTCCCAATTATTTCTGATCAACTCACTGTTTCTCTGTCCCTAAGCACATAAAGAAAATAATGATGTTGAAAAAGAGAAACTCCATATTATTGGAGGTACAATGGAATAATGTAGAAACAGAGCAGATATATAGTTATAGATATATCTCATTTATCTTCTTCTGTCAGTTTCTCCATACCACTACCACTCCCTACCCCAACAAGTTAAGCCAACATAGATTCTGGGGCTATTCCAAGCATAGAATTTGCTTGATGGGTACTATTAGCTGCATACTTTGACTATGCTCTGGAAATGAATGCTGTTGCTAAATGGACCAATATACTGATGGAATCAGAAAAGGCAAGCAGAGCTTTAGAGAGAGAATAAAGGTATTTAGCATTTACAGGATTTTTGTGACATTAGTTTTAGGGTCGAGCCATCATTATTAAATTTTATTCTCATTTGCCTAGGCTCCCCACCCTTCAAATCTCAGTGATTATTATAAAACATTATAATTATAAATTGTAATATTTGTAATATTTAATTATATAAGTATAAAATTAACCAGTTCTTCAAGGATATCATCTATATTGAAAAATAGTGACAGAAGTGGGGAACTTGAATATGAGGCCAAGAATAGTCTCTGAAAAGGAAACGAAACACCTATCTTCTTAAACTAAGTACTATAAAAAAACAGGTTTTGGGCTCCCCTGGTGGCGCAGTGGTTGAGAGTCCGCCTGCTGATGCAGGGGACACGGGTTCGTGCCCCGGTCCAGGAAGATCCCACTTGCCGCGGAGCGGCTAGGCCCATGAGCCATGGCCGCTAAGCCTACGCGTCTGGAGCCTGTGCTCTGCAGTGGGAGAGGTTACAACAGTGAGAGGGCCGCGTACCGGAAAAAAAAAAAAAAAACAGGTTTTATCAAGAAGAAAAAAAAAAAATCCATGAGAGTGTAATACACGATTAATTAAGGTAATGTTTACAGTTTAAAGTGTTTAGCAGACTTTTGTTTGCTCCTACAATTTATACATTAGACTTAATATACAACCTAGCCATTTAAGAATATAAGGAATTGCATAATAGTAAAGCTACGTTCAAATTATATTTAAGATTTTTCATAAGTTCTCAGAATCATAAATTTTTCCTAACTGGCCACTTAATGCATTTTCTCTCATCTTTATGATTTTGAATGTCAAATTTAAGAAAGAATTATTTGCTTTTATGCTAGTAGGCCATTTTTTCTCACATATCTAATCAAGATCTCTTTTTAAAGCAAGAATAAATAAAATGTCACTATTTCTCTCTGTGGTAATAGATGAGAACTATTGGTATTTCGAGGAAAATTATAGTTAGTATTATTACGGTTGGTTATTGTGGGTTAGCTTCCTTATTTAGTGGATGATAGTTTTTATGTGACGTTCTAGTGATAATTTATTAGTAACAACAAATAAGGTTTTGTTCATAATTAAACCTGAACAGAAGTACTTTTCTATCGTGGTAAAGTATACATAATATAAACTTACTATTTTAATCATTTTTAAGTCTACAGTTCACTTGCACTAAGTACATTCATATTGTTGTACAACCGTTACCACCATCCATTTCCAGAAATTTTTCATCTTTCAAACTGAATCTCTATAACCACTAAACAATAATTATCCGTTCTAGACCCCCTCCAGTCCCCGCAAATCTCCAGTGTACTTTCTGTCTCTCTGAATTTGACTACTCTAGGTATCTCATGTAAGTGGAATCATAAGAAATTTATGCTTTTGTATCTGGCTTTTCTCACTTAGAATAATATCATCATTATACATCCATAATGTAGCATGTATCAGAATTTCCTTTTTAAGTCTGAGTAATATTGCACTGTATTTAGATAGCACTTTATATCTATACATTCATTCATCAATGGACATTGGAGTTGTTTCTGCCTTGTGGTTCTTGTGAATCATCCTGCTACAAACACTGGACACTGGTAGGCAAATATCTGAGTCCCTGCTTTCACTTTGTTTGGGTATATACCCAGAAGTAAAATTGCTGGATCACAGCAATCCCACTCCTGGGCATATATCTGGACAATATTTATTAATTCAAAAAGATACATGCACCCCAATGTTCATAGCAGCACTATTTACAATAGCCAAGATATGGAAACAACCTAAATGTCAATCAACAGATGAATGAATAAAGAAGATGGGGTACATATATACAATGGAATACTACTCAGCTGTAAAAAAGAAGGAAATAATGCCATTTCCAGCAACATGGATGGACCTAGAGATTATCATACTAAGTGAAGTAAGTCAGAGAAAGACAAATACATATGGTATCACTATATGTGGAATCTAAAATATGACACAAATGAACTTATCTACGAAACAGAAACAGATTCACAGACATAGAGAACAGTCTTGTAGTTGCCAAGGGGGAAGGAAGGTGGAGGAGGGAAGGATTGTGAGTTTGCGATTAGCAGGGACAAACTATTATATAGAGAATGGATAAACAACAAAGTCCTACTGTATAGCACAGGGAACTATATTCAGTATCCTGTGATAAACCATAATGAAAAGAATATAAAAAAGTGTAACTATATATATAACTGAATCACTTTGCTGTACAGCAGAAATTAACACAATATTGTTAACTGTACTTCAATAAAAAATGTAAAATTGGTCGATCATATGGTGATTCAATATTTAAGTTTTTGAGGAACTGCCATCCTGTTTCCCACAGAAGCTTTACCATTCTACATTCCCACCAGCAATAACAAAAGTTCCAGTTTTTCCGTATCGTCACCAACACTTGTTTTTAGTGCTTTGTTGTTGTTTGTTGTTTTTATAATAATCATCCTAATGAATGTGAAGTGATACCTAATTTTAGTTTTGGTTCGTGTTTCCCTAAGTTTTCCTAATACAATTAGTAATATTGAGCATCTTTTCATGTGCTTATTGGCAATTTATATATCTACTTTGGAGAAATATCTATTCAAGTTTGCAGTGCTCTTATTAAATGAAACATATTTACAACCTTTGATTCAGAACCAAGTAAATATATTTTTTTAATAAGCAGTGAAGTGGCAATCATTTCAAAGAAAGGTAAAGTTAATGAAACCACTTATTCAAAATATTAAATATTTTTATATTTTTAGAAAAATTATACTTTTCCTGTTATTTTTCTTTAAAATGGCATTTTGGACAAAATGTTATGAGATTAAAATGATTTTGAGAAACATTTAATGGTATAGAAAAATAATCAAGTTATACTGATAAGTGAAAGAGTTAAAATTTAAAACAATATAATGGTGTGATACAAATTTTGTGGAAAATGTCACTCACAAAAATTATATGTTCCTAACTACCCATAATTAAAAATAAGCAACAAAATAAATTATGAATTAATTAGAACTAAAGAATAATGGCAGTGTTAAATGTTAAAACCATATGATATTATAACATTTAGGTAGAGGGTAATATGTAGCCTTAAATGCATTTCTCTTTTTGCGGTACGCAGGCCACTCACTGTTGTGGCCTCTCCCATTGCGGAGCACAGGCTCTGGATGCGCAGGCTCAGCGGCCATGGCTCACGGGCCCAGCCGCTCCACGGCATGTGGGATCTTCCCGGACCGGGGCACGAACCCGTGTCCCCTGCATCGGCAGGCGGACTCTCAACTACTGTGCCACCAGGGAAGCCCTTAAATGCATTTCTTTCTTAAAATAAAAATGTGTTGTCGTTTCAGGTATCTTTTTCATTTACCAATTGTTAAGTAACTACGTACGTAAAATTTAGTGTCTTAGAAGTGTTCCAGCTTCATCTTAGGTTAGATGAAGAGAGTGTTGCTCCAACCTCTCAATAGAAAATGGCACATAATCTGAATAATCAATGTTTTCCTGAATCAATGCTTTTCATCACAGAGTTGAGGTCCCAAGGCACCAAAATAACCCCAAACATAAGTAAAAAGGCACCTTCAAGGAGACACTGAATGCAAGCGCTTCTTAACTACAGTAGATATTGGACCTGATAGAAGCTCAGAAGAAGAAATCAACAAAAATTCAAAAATTAGTAATAAATTACTAAGGCTGAGACTAGGTCAGCTTCGGTATGGAAGTCATTGAAGCCACAGACATTGGGGGAATTTGAGCTCACAGATTCTTCTCTACAGACCTCACCAGTCATTCATGAGAAAGAATGGGATGGTGCTGGCAAGCCTACAGGAGGCAAATAGCAACAACTGCAAGAAAAGTGCAAAGCCCTTCTCATGTCCATAGCCTCTATTTCTCTTACAGAACAAAAGACTTAGGTCACTGGGAAAAGAGCAGCAATCCTTTGTAGAAAGGGAAAGCAAATTAAAAACAAATAAACCAAAACAACAAAACCCTAACAATGGAAGAGAGGAAGAAAAACATCGTGAGCCCAGATCATTAAAAATTTCCTGCCATTGAGGGAGGGATAGGATCAGTGGGAATTCTCCACTCGCAAGACCCAGGGACACATCACTAACTGACGACTGTGATAGAACCAGAAAAAAAGAGAAGGCTACCCTTAGCTTCACCATCAGATTATCAAGCCAAGCACTGAATAACAACATTAGTCTACTGCAGAGAGAGAGGCAAGAAGATGGATAGAGACCTTCTCTGCTTTTCAGACACAAAGGGAAGACTTAAGGTGAGAATGAAACAGATATTAAGAAAAACCTTCTGGCAGAGGAGTCCCACCCTAATCACAGGATGGCACTGGAGGAATGAGAAACCTGTGATCTAATGAAGGTAACTACAGCAACAACAAAACCCAAGTCCAGCTCAACATCTGGTTAAACTAATGAAGAGCAACTAAAGTCCTAGCAAAAATCAAGGCATGCTTAATCCCAGAAACAGACTGTTTAGCTCAGTGTCTAATATCATATACAATACGTCCAGGTTCAACAAGAATTCATCAGAGCCAAAATAAAGCAAGAAAAAAATGAGATCAAAAAAGAAAGAAATCAATGGACCTAGCTTGGAGGTGACTTGTATGTTGAAATTATCAGATAGAAATTTTAAAAATAGCTATGATTAAATGAGAGAGGGAGGTTCTTGTTTAAAAAGATAATACAGATACACAGACAGAATTCTTGCAGAGATAGAAACATGAAAGGATCAAATGGAAATGCTAAGATGAAAGACATAGTAACCAAGGTAAAATATGTGATTGACAGGCTCATTAGTAGATCCAGCACAGCTCAGAAGAATTACTAAATTAAAGTTCGGTTATAAAAATTATCAAAGCCAAAAAGCAAAGAGAATAAAGGGAAATTTTTTAAAAATAGAGTAAAAATGAAAGATGAACAATACTGAAATGTCTAACGTGCATATTTAAAATCCCAGAAGAAGAAGGGAGCAAAAGATTTGAAAAGATATTGTCCAATAATTTCCCCAAATTAAGGAAAGATAGTAAACCACATATTCACAAAGCTCAGAGAACATTAGGCAAGATAAATAAACACAAAACACAAAAACATCTTAACACATCATATTTAAACTGCTGAATATTAAAAATAAAAATAATCATAAAGGTAGCCAGACCCTCCCCCCTCTGAAAAGAAACACACATTATATACATAGGAATGAAGAAAAACTATAACAGAGTTATCATCAGAAACTATGCAAGTTAGGAGACAATGGAATAACATTTTTAAAGCACTGAAAGTAAAATATCCAGAAATCTCTGTGTGCAGATTGACAGTCTACAGGTAATCACAAAAATGCAATAAAGAATTTTGGAACACCGTCTCTGTACAACTTGCTCCTTACCAATATTCTGCCCAGTTTATTCTAGTCCCTTTGGTATCCCTGACACCTGATCTATCTCTTCAACACAGCCAGACTGCTAGGCTCTGTTTGAGTTCTCCTTGCACTGCAGTTCCAGAATCTGCCCAGGTAGAAAGCCTTATACTGGGGCTTACTTTATTTATTTTCCTTTTGTAAAGGATAACAAGCCTGTGCAGCCTTCTGTCCAATGTCTGAAAATAGTTGTTTTCTATTTTTCTTTTTAGCTTTCTACTTATTTAAAGCAGGAGGGTAAAACTTTTTTTTTGATATTGCTAGATTTAATTACTTCATGATTTACTAATTAATGTCAGAAGGACCTGTCCTCTGATCCTTTCCATTTTAACTGCGTTATCAAAATTATTGTCAGAAAATTCACTTTTAATTTTTTAAAAAACATCACTGTTTTCTACTTATATCTCATTTTGTTCCTAATGTGTGAGGTGTAAGGTCAAACACATGAAGCTTGGCTGCAAATATGTGTAAGAATTCTTACATTACCATTTGCTTTTCCCTCCTCTCATAGTGAGGCAACCATGGCTTCTCTACAAAGGCTAGAAATGATGGTTTATTAGTCTAAAGTATTTGAATGAGAGAAAATCTGACAGCAATAGTGATTTTCCATTAATCTGTGAATGCTTTAATTTTTCCTACTTTTCTATCCTCATTATCTTATCTCGTGAGGAAGACATCCTGTAATCAGTTATCATCACAGACAAATTGATACCAGTTAAATGTAATTTGGGAACTTATGGAACACAGTACACTGGTCAGCTTGTGATATTTGGTAGTCATCCATAGGGTTGCTTCTTATCAATTTATGTTTCACAATATTTGAAAACAGAGGTTCCCCCCACCCTTTATGAAAGTGGAGTGTTCCTATGAAAAGTTTCATAAGCTGAAATTGGGTAAAGCAGAGTATCACCCTTTTCTGAAAGTTAACGTTGCACCACTTTGCTTTTAAGAAAGACCAACATTAGTATAACAGCTTTTTTGTTTTTCCTTAAAGCCAAAATCCTCTTCAAAATTCTTTCAGTTAATTCAAACTTTTGGAAAACAGGGGGATTCTTGTACTCACAATGCAGTTACACTGAGAGTTGATGCAGTTACACTGATAGTTGATGATATAACATCCTGCAATGGGAAGAGCATGATATTGGTGTCAGAGAGGCTTTAATCCAATACCAGTTTGCACTCATTTATTCATTTCTTCATCATCATGTTTCTTCATTTGGTTACTAGGCTATGCATGTGCCTTAAACTCTCTGATAATAGGCATCCTTATCTGAAATACTGCAATAATAGTTCTATCACTATAATATATTTATTCATCTGCTTATTAGGGAAACACATGACATAATATATGGCCAATAATAGGCCAGTTAACTCAAGCTCTATTGTACCCTAAAGAAAAGGTTCTTATCACCTCCATATAATTCATATTTGGGAATTATACATATCCTACAAACCTAAAGAAATTTTGGTGACCAAAACTCATATATTTTAAAAACAAAACCTAACTACTAGGTTATCTAATTCGTCTAGTGGTAGTACAGAATTGTATCTGTGGCATGTACTTTGGTGTGCTCTGTCCAATTTGGATTTAAATAACTCAGGTGGAGAGGCTCCCCGTGGAGACTCATCCACTTTGTAACAGATCTCACTACTATAATTGTTCCTAAGATTCTGCCTAGATTTCCCTGTGCTTGATTTTGTCTCATCACTTCTCATTAAAACAAGGCATAAGCAATTCTACAAATGAGAAGGCTGCTTGATAGTTACTCATTTTAATTTTAGACATTTCCACATTGTCACAGCTTTCATTTTTATTTCGAACAACCACTTGAAACACAACTTCAGGTATTTCACTAAGTGAAAATATAAATGTTTCCAGTGGTTAGCTGACCCCAATTTAATTTCCCCCTCCTTCTTTAATAAAAGGAAGAGACTGTAAGAAGTATAACTCTGGATGTCTGCAAACATTTTAAATGTTCAACTCAAGATGGAGAAGCATTGATTTTCTTAGATCCGATAATCCACTAAAAAGTGCTGCTTTGGGATTTGGCAGAGAATATAGTTTAATTTTATAAGCATCCTGTGTGACCCACATCAGTCATGCTACTTAGACTTATTTTTTGTGCCAAACATTTAGAAGGTGAAGGTCATTGCTGTCTCTGTAGGACACAAAGCCCTTGATTCATGGCTTAGAGACATCAAGGTTTTATTTGTTGCGATCTGTTGTTTGCTGTCTTTAAACTATTCACAAAGGTATCTTCAGGTAACATTGCCGTTGGCATCTTGAATGATGGTCTTTATCAACAGACCAGCCTACTGCAAGAATGTCACATGGATTTATTGTCAATTACCTAATTGCTTCAAGAATATCTGCAAGCACCAGGACTTGATTTGGGTCTCTCCTTACAGGGGGAATAGGTATTACAGAAAGGGGGAAAAAAAAAGAAAACAAAAAGATTTGTAACTCTTATCTGCCTTTCATTAAGGATTCAATCTTTTCTTTATATAATGACTCCCACTGGAACAATGAAACAATTTATACATCTCAGGCTTTTTGTAACACTTCTCTTCCAGAGCAGAACGCCTACACTTAATCATCATGTACTTTAAGAACAACAAGCTTTCTTTGTTACATAGGAGGCTGTAGAATGCAAATTAATTAATTCATGGCAATAAGCTGTATAATGACATTACAGTAACTTCTTTGTGCCAGTTTCCAGTTAAAAGGATGGGTGGGAACTCAGTTACCAGTTGTTTTTCGGCAAATGTGTTACTTTAGTCTCAGATGGCCTTACCCAAATTTTCTTCAAGGAAAAGACAATCTACTCTTTCTCCATAGCACACTTTGGGGATTCCTTCCTGAAGGAATCCTTCCTGAATCTATCCCCAAAGCTCCACAGTTATCTTCCACTAATGCTGCATAATTTCTTCTTCGGCACAGGGTATATTTTGCTCCTGTTACTGCAAACTTTTTTGAGAGCAGGGACTTTAATTTTGTTTCACTAATCTTGATATTCACAGTTTAAACACAGCATCGACTACATGGCAGATTCTCAGTAAAATGAATGGATTTAAACTCCATCTTGATAGCAATAGTAAAATCCATGTATCAAAAAAATCCCCATGGAATTCAAATAATTCGGTTCCAATGAGACATTTTTGTCATAAATACATTTCCTAATAAAACAAGATTTTATATCATCCCAGCCTTGCCTTTGTGTAACACCTTATGAAGACTAAAATGAGGTATTTCCCTGATATCACCCCACAATTCAGGTTGCTTAATCTTCCTGGTGATTCTTGGATCTATTGCATGAGGCTATGCTTATTGAGTGGCTTATTAATTTGAATGAGTTTTAGCTTATTGACTTTTTGAATAAATATTAATTCAGCATGGCTTTTAACTGTATTTTAAAAATATTAAAATTCTAATACCAGTAAGAGCAGTGAAGCATAATTATTGGTATGATTGAATAGCATGACAAAAAATAGAACACAGAATTAAACTATAGCAAATATTCTTAACTGAAATTGGATCCATGAATGGATTCCAGAGTATCCACACATCCCTGGAATTACGTTTAAAATTGTTCATCATATTTTTCAACAAATTATCCAAAAATTCCATGAACTACTATCACAAAACCAAATATTCCTTCATATAGTTCTCCTTATAACTCACTCCCACAGCTACCAGAAGACAATTATTTTCAATTTCCATATAATCTCATGATTCAATCTGTTAAAAGACATGATCAGAGAAAACATTTTTGTAGAAATATTTGATGTGTTGAATTTATTATAGTCAAGTTAACAGTCTTGTTCTCTCAGAAATGTGCAGGAATAAGGAAAGTGCATTCATATAGAACTTTTTTTGTATATACACACACACACATAAACACACACACACACACATATATATACAATGGAATACTAATCCATAAAAAAATTATATCTTGCCATTTGCTGCAACATGGATGGATCCAAAGGTTATTATGCTAAGTGAAATAAGTCAGACAAATACTACATGAATTCACTTATACGTGAAATCTAAAAAACGAAACAGGGGCTTCCCTGGTGGTGCAGTGGTTCAGAGTCCGCCTGCCGATGCAGGGGACACGGGTTCGTGCCCCGGTCCGGGAGGATCCCACATGCTGCGGAGCGGCTGGGCCCGTGAGCCATGGCCGCTGAGCCTACGCATCCGGAGCCTGTGCTCCGCAACGGGAGAGGCCACAGGTACCACAAAAAAAAATAAAAATAATAAAAAATGAAACAAAAAAGCAAACCAAACAGAACAGAAGCAGATTTGTAGATACAGAGGACAAACTGGTGGTCACTAGAGGGGAGGAGGGTAGGGGACAGGAGAAACAAAGGAAGAGGATTAAGAGGTACAGACTTCCAGTTATAAAATAGTCATGGAGATGTAATGTACAGTATAGAGAATCTATTAAATATGTTATAATAAACTTGTATGGTGACACAGTAACTAGACTTATTGTGGTGATCACTTCATAATGCATAAAAATATCAAATCAATGTGTTGAATACTTGAAACTAGTATCGTATGCCAATTATAATTCAATAAAAAAGAAATACTGAATTTTGTCAAATGATCTTTTGTACTATTGAAATGATTGTATGATTTTTCCCCAAATATTTTGTTAATATGAAGAATTACATTAATTGATTTTTAAAAGTTAAACCAAACTATCCATTCCTAACATAATTTCTGCTTAGTCATGATGTATCTTCTTTTTTTTATATGACTTAATTTGATTTCCTCATATTTATTCAAGGAAATGTACATCTTTGTTAATGAAAGATATTGGACTGTAGTTTTCTTTTATAATATCTAGTCTGGTATGATAAGGGCATTACTGTTCTCATAAAAAAAAATGTTCCCTCTTCCTCTATTTTCTGAAGGAGTTTAAATATGATTGGTGCATTTTTTTCTTAAATGTTTGATAGAATTTGTCAGTAAAACCTTCTGGTCTTGGACTTTTCTTTATGGGGAAATTTTAAATTATAATTTCTGTCATACATGTATGAATACAGAGATGTGTTTGTTCTTGAGTGAGTTTGTGTCTTTCACAGAATTTGGCCCTTTCATTTGTTGTAAATCAGTTGGCATCAAGTTGTTTATAATATTCCCTTAATATCATACAAATGCCTGTAGGTTCTGTAATGAGAGTCCCACTTTCATTCCTTATATTGGTAATTTGTGTCTTTGCTCTTGATCAGACAAACTAGAGATTCATTAATTTTATTGACAGTTTTAAAGACAAGCTTTTGATTTCACTGCCTTTCTTCATTGCTTATCCATTTGTATTTCTTTGATTTCTAAATACTTTCTTTTTTAAAAAATTTACCTTGGTTTAACTGCTCTCCTTTTTCTACCTTCTAAATATGGAAGATTAGTTCATTGATTTTACCCTTTCTGGTTTTTCTAATATGAGCTTTTAAAGTTAAGTATTTCTCTCCAATCAGGATTTCAGCTGAATCTCATAAATCTGATAGGTTTTGTTTTTATTTTCATTTAATTCAAAATATTTCCATATTTCCCTTTTAAGTCCTTCTTTGACCCATGGATTATTTGGAAGAATGTAGAAATTTTCCTGATATCTATCTATCTTTATTGTTTCTAATTTTTTCCATTGTGATCAAAGACCACAATGTGTATGATTTCAATAATTTCAAACGTACTCAGATTTATTTTATGGCTGAACTTATCATCTGTGCCTTTGAAAAAATTTGTATTGTGTTTTTATGGGGTGGAATTCTCTATAGATATCAATTACATAGGTTTGTTACATATTAGTTTTCAAATCTTCCATATCCTCACTGATTTTTATCTTTTTTCTATCACTTACTGAGAGAAATATATTAAATTTTCCAGTCTTAAATAAAACTGAAGATAAGATTTGTTTATCTTTTTAGTTCTAGTTTAAGCTTAACGTAGGTTGAAGTGCTGTTAATAGGGTACAAGAGAAAAATATATAGTATGTATATATAATATAATATATATATGTATAATATAAAACGGTATAACATAATTTTACCGTATATGTGGCAAGAGATAATATTTTATTCCTCAATAAAATGCATAAAAGATTAGTACTTATTTTTATGAGGGTTAAAGATAGGATAGTTTATACAAAGCAATTCAAGTATCACCTAGTAACAGCAATAAAAATAATATTATGAATTGTTATTATATTTATTATTTGTACTAGCTCATTTCTTAAGCCACCCTTTTCCTCTACTCTGTTAAAAAGAGAAAACTGTTTATAATATTGGTTTTATAAGACATATATATGAAATCAAATCAACAAATAAAATTAATGCACAGAGACTTTTCAAGGAATTGAAACCAGGATAATAAAAAAAAGTGTAGAATCCAATGTATATCGAACACTGAGCAAATATAAACTACTGAAAGGTAAATTTGTGGCTGAGAACAAATAATAAAAGCAAATCAAGATAGATTAGGTAAATGCAATGACAGGAGGAAATATTTTGCACTGGCTGAGCCTAAATAAATAAATACATAACAACTTTACAGTAGTTTAAGGACAGAGACCACACATCTAGACCATTAAAGCCAGAATCCAAGAGATGAGCAAATTTGTGAAGTTGTCTCTGTATAAGTCTCTTTCAAAGTGTTCTGCACAAAGAACTCTCTGGATTTCTTTAATTCTTTTTCTTTTTTCTTTTAACATCTTTATTGCAGTAAAATTGCTTTACATTGTTGTGTTAGTTTCTGCTGTATAACGAAGTGAATCAGCTATACATATACATATATCTCCATATCCCCTCCCTCTTCCGTCTCCCTCCCACCCTCCCTATCCCACCCCTCTAGGTGGACACAAAGCACCGAGCTGATCTCCTTCTGCTATGTGGCTTCTTCCCACTAGCTATCTATTTACATTTGGTAGTGTATATGTCCATGCCACTCTCAGATTTCATCTCAGCTTAGCCGTCCCCATCCCTGTGTCCTCAAGTCCATTCTCTACATCTGCGTCTTTATTCCTGTCCTGCCCCTACATTCTTCAGAACCATTTTTTTTTTTTTTGGTTCGTTATATATGTGTTAGCATACGATATTTGTTTTCCTCTTTCTGACTTACTACACTCTGTATGATAGTCCCTAGGTCCATCCAACTCACTACAGATAACTCAATTTTGTTTCTCTTTTTTTTTTAAACATCTTTATTGGAGTATAATTGCTTTACAATGGTGCGTTAGTTTCTGCTTTATAGCAAAGTGAATCAGCTATACATATATCCCCATATCCCCTCCCACTTCCATCTCCCTTCCACCCTCCCTATCCCACCCCTCTAGGTGGTCACAGAGCACAGAGCTGATCTCCCTGTGCTATGCAGCTGCTTCCCACTAGCTATCTATTTTACATTTGGTAGTATATATATGTCCATGCCACTCTCTCACTTCATCCTAGCTTACCCTTCCCCTGCCAGTGTCGTCAAGTCCATTCTCTACATCTGTGTCTTTATTCCTGTCCTGACCCTAGGTTCTTCAGAACCTTTTTTTTTTTTTTAGATTACATATGTATGTGTTAGCACACAGTATTTGTTTTTCTCTTTCTGACTTACTTCACTCTGTATGACAGACTCTAGGTCCATCCACCTCACTACAAATATTTCATTTCTTTTTATGGCTGAGTAATATTCCATTGTATATATGTGCCACATCTTCTTTATCCATTCGTCTGTCGATGGACACTTAGGTTGCTTCCATGTCCTGGCTATTGTAAATAGTGCTGCAGTGAACATTGTGGTACCTGACTCTTTTTGAATTATGGTTTTATCAGGGTATATGCCCAGTAGTGGGATTGCTGGGTCGTACGGTATCATTAATCATTAGAGAAATGCAGATCAAAACTACAACGAGTTATCACCTCACACCAGTCAGAATGACCATCATCAAAAAATCTATAAACAATAAATGCTGGAGAGGGTGTGGAGAAAAGGGAACCCTCTTGCACTGTTGGTGGGAATGTAAATTTATACAGCTGCTATGGAGAACAGTATGGAGGTTCCTTAAAAAACTAAAAATAGAACTACCATACGACCCAGCAGCCCCACTACTGGGCATATACACCAAGAAAACCATAATTCAAAAAGAGTCATGTACCACAGTGTTCATTGCAGCTCTATTTACAACAGCCAGGACATGGAAATGACCCATATCTTTTGAGCAGTTTCATGACAATGGGGCTCTTGTGTGCAGAGAGCGTCATATATGCTATGGTTCAAAGGCAGTTACCTGAATTCCAGAGGAGTCCTCTATAAAATTTCTGAATGAGATTACATGAACTTTCACTTGGAATATTATATCTTGGTTATCATCTGGATTAGGACAATTGCTTAGAGCAAAACAAGCAGACAGAGTGAGTCTGAATCCCGGAATTGTGAGCCTTCCTCCTTTTTAATGGGACAGGAGCCAAGTGATTTTGCTTCCATGCAATCATAGATGGATGGGTAATGCAGGGCTTCAGGCTTTGACATGACTCAGAAACTAACTGGAATATGATCTTGAGTGTGAGGACCAAGGATGATTTCAAGCTCTAAGACCTGGATCAGAAGTAGAAGTTCTGGTAACCAAATGGAGACCCAGTATATCAATTGGGGGGCACTCTTTCTAGGTCAGGAAAAGTCCCAAGGTGATGATGCTGCCTTCCATTTGGTTAATTACCTCTGCCATCAGGTTAGAATTAGTTCTGGGAAGGAGGTACTGGGAAGGAGAAAGCACAAAGAGAGGCAAACCAGGCTGAGTAATTTTCTTTGCTGTGGGGTGTGGCAGTTGAAGTGCTAGCAAGAGATGAGAGTACAGATGATTAATAAGAGCATCTCAGGACTTACCTATTTTCCACTTCCCTTTGTGGTCAGCCTGTGCATTACACCTGGAAGTGTAGTTAGAAGGCTTCCTTCCCCGAAATATCTCTTGTACTCTGAAAACTCATCATGAACTAAGGATGGTAAGTACATAGTGTATACTCCATCTTTTCATAATCAGCCAACACCACTGTTCCTGAGAGGGCTTCTGAGTCAGCCTCCAAGCAACCGTGACCACTGGTTGGTCCACAGCACACTTCGTTGAAACCTGTCTCCATTAAAGTGCTACCCATTGTCTTTTCTCTTTGTCTTCTTTTAACAGTGATTATAAATCTTAATTGAACATTTGCATTGCCTAGAGAGTTTCTGAGAACACCAGCGTCCAGGACTGACCCTAAAAATTCTGATTTAATTGATTTGGGAGGGGGGAGTCTAGATATCAGCTATTTTTAAAAGCTCCCCAGGTAATCCTACAGTGTAGCCAGATGCAACTATCCCCAGGAGGGAATGCATATGCAGACCCTATGAAGACACAGTGAGAAGGAGCTTGTCAGATTCTTTTTATCAGTTTCATGACAAGAGTTGAGGCAAAAGCATGTTGAAAGAACAGCACGGGATAGAAAAAGAGGATATAGCAAATTTGAGGGTATCGATTCAGAGTTGCTCAAGGCCTGCTGTTCCAGATCACAAGGAACATTGGAAGTCAGCTTTCTTAAAGTCAGCTTCCTTAAAGCTTTCTTTGCAAGCTATGTCTCTTGCCTTTGGATCTGGGTCAGATAACACAGAAATTATTTTTAGCCATCACACCTCCTCTTTGACGGTTGGAATGCTTTCTAACATCATGTCTGTAGAAACTTTAATAGGTGAAGCCAAAGGCACCAAATTGGTCCTTGTTCTGTTGGTATTTCTCACCACTTATTTAAGTTTGCTAGATAAAGTAAGACAAACAAAAAAGCTGCTGATTTTCAACTGTATATTAGGACTTCGTGTGATATTTTGTAAGGCATCCATGTTGTGTTTTACAGTGATTCTAACCTAGTTCACAATTAAATAAGACAGTACTTCGTATTGTGAGACGTAAAAGTTAAATAATTCAGGAATCTTTAAAATGTAGCAGGTTAAGGATTCTCTTTCTGAGCTTACTTATCTTGAGATGTTATTTATATTTCCTTTGGGACATGCACATTTCCATTTCAACAAAAAGGGTTCTATTATGAGCAAATGTATTATAGGCAAAGGGATGGACAATTTTGTCCTAACTCTTTTTTTTAAAATAAATTTATTTATTTTATTTATTTATTTTTGGCTGCATTGAGTCTTCGGGCAAGCAGTAGCTACTCTTCGTTGCAGTGCCCGCGGGCTTCTCATTGTTGTGGCTTCTTTCGTTGCAGAGCACCAGCTCTAGAGCACAGGCTCAGTAGTAGTGGCATGTGGGCTTAGTTGCTCCGAGGCATGTGGGATCTTCCCGGACCAGGGCTCGAACCCATGTTGCCTGCATTGGCAGGCGGATTCTTAACCACTGCATCACCAGGGAAGCCCCGTCCCAACTCTTGTTACTCAAATCTTGGTCCAAATCAGAAATGTTGAAATAACCTGGGAGTTTGTTTGTAATGCAAAATCTCAAAGCCCACCAGGTGGTTTGCAAGCATTTAAAATTTAAGAATCACTCATATCCGAAATGTGCTTCCCTGTCTGCTGTACTTTGTTGTCAGTGGAAATAAATGTTCTTTAAGAAGATTTATTGAGCAGACTATAGCCTCAGGAACCAGGAAGTTCACACTTGATTATTGGTTCAATCATTCATTTAGGTTTTTGTTTTTGTTTTGTTTGTTTGCAATGCACCTGACTTCTTTGGACATAATTCTTCATTAGTAAGTGAAAGAGCTGAACTACACCTGATAGGTCCACCATTCTATAGGTCTCCAATAAGTCAGTTTGAAGAAGAAGCAAATGCCAGTGTGTAAGGCTGTGGGAGAACAGTGGAGAGGGTAAACGTACTTGTGATTCTGAACTTATGGGATTTTGTTCCTCTCAGTACCACAGCAGCCTGCCTAGCAACTAACAAGTAGAAATTTTGTGACAGTAAGAGATGCACAGAGTCACGTACTCATAAACCCCTACAACTCATGCACAGACACTCAACAAATATTTTTTCCCAATGACAAAAGCAAATGAAGGCCAAGGAACAACCTGTTTGTTCCTCCTGCACTATCAGAGAGGTAGCATTTTTAAGAAGCATTGTAGATTCAACATATACACATGCATTTATTCATGCACATTAAATGGCTGACAGCTCATCAGTGCTATATCTCTAATGGACTGATTTAATTTTCTTTAAGTTCAAGAAGAGTAATTGTAAAAATAAACCAGTGGTCCTTTTGTTCAGGTTCTGGTGGCTTTTTCCTTTGGGAACCCTTGGGAACCCACAAATTTACAAAAAAAAAATAACAGTTTACAAAAAACTTTCCAGGGATCATTCTGAAGTTCTTTCATTTTGCAGCCCTCACACCTTAACCAAGGTGGGAATGCTTATCTAGGAGAAGGAGGGAGTGAGGTTACCCCAGTATGTAGGGAACACCCAAGCCAATTGCTCTAGATTATGGGAATTTACAAGATGTGAGGAGTGCAATTGACAGCCATCCTGCTCCCATCGACAAATGGACAGTATTGTCCATAATCTTTACAAAAGTTATTCTTTCAGAAACATACAAGGCAAAATAGTTGTTGAGACTATAGTTTAAATATTGTGTACAAAGATGCAAATTCCAAGATTACTTAAAAAACAAAAATTCATATATATTCCATTTGATCAAAATAGAAGAATTTAATTAAAGACCTAAATGTAAGACCAGACCCTATAAAACTCGTAGAGGAAATCATAGGAAGGACACTCTTTGACATAAATCACAGCAAGATCTTTTTTGACCTACCTCCTAGAGTAATGAAAATAAAAACAAAAATAAACAAATGGGACCTAATGAAACTTAAAAGCTTTTACACAGCAAAGAAAACCATAAACAAGATGAAAACACAATCTTCAGAATGGGAGAAAATATTTGCAAACGAAGCAATGGACAAGGGATTAATCTCCAAAATATACAAACAGCTCTTGTAGCTCAATATCAAAAAAACTAACAGCCCAATCAAAAATTGGGCAGAAGACCTAAATAGACATTTCTCCAAAGAAGATGTACAGATGTCCAAGAGGCACATGAAAAGATGCTCAACATCACTAATTATTAGAGAAATGCAAATCAAAACTACAGTGAGGTATCAGCTCACACCAGTCTGAATGGCCATCATCAAAAAATCTACAAACAATAAATTCTGGAGAGGGTGTGGAGAAAAGGGAACCCTCTTGCACTGTTGGTGGGAATGTGAATTGATACAGCCTCTATGGAGAACAGTACAGAGGTCCCTTAAAAAACTAAAAATAGAACTACCATATGACCCAGCAATCCCACTACTGCGCATATATCCAGAGAAAACCATAATTCAAAAAGATAACATGCATCTCAGTGTTCACTGCAGCACTATTTACAATAACCAGGTCGTGGAAGCAACCTAAATGTCCATTGACAGAGGAATGGATAAAGAAGATGTGGTACATACATACAATGGAATATTACTCAGCCATAAAAAGGAACACAATTGGGTCATTTTTAGAGATGTGAATGGACATAGAGACTGTCATACAGAGTGAAGTAAGTCAGAAATAGAAAAACATATGTATATTAACGCATATATGTGGAATCTAGAAAAATGATGAACCTGTTTGCAAGGCAGAAATAAAGACACAGATGTAGATAACAAACGTGGACACCAAGGGGGGAAGGGGAGGTGGGATGAATTGGGAGATTGGAATTGACATATCAACACTAATATGTATAAAATAGATAACTAATGAGAACCTGCTGTATAGCACAGGGAACTCTACTTAATGCTCTGTGGTAACCTAAATGGGAAGGAAATCCAAAAAAGAGGGGATCTATATATACATATAGCTGATTCATTTTGCTGTACAGCAGAAACTAACACAACATTGTAAAGCAACTATACCCCAATTTAAAAAAAAATAGAAGAATTTAAAACAACTTTAGTATATACACAGGATAAACTAATACAAACTTAATAAAATTGGTATAGTAAAGGCCATTTAGTGATATTAAAATGCTCACAATACAATATCAAGTAAAAAAAAAAACACCCCACAAAATGCACCACTTCAGAAACCTAATCCCTTCTTTTTAGTCACTTGTCTCCATCACAAACAACCACTGTGAAACTTTTTAAAGTTTTTAGTTTTTGCCACCAGAAGATTACAAGTACTACATATAGGAAATGCAATTTTAACCAGCTTTTCACTGTATCTGCATTTCCAGAGCCTATTATAATTTTCAGGTACCCAAACTACAAGGCAAGTATCAGTTTATATTCTAGAACTGACAACAGACTTAAGGTCAGCATTTGAAATTCATAAAACTCTAAGGAGTTTTGTTCCTATATTTTTTTATAGTAAAATGATGTGGTTTTATGGGACTGCAGATAAAAATAACAAGCATCCATGGACCTTCCATTGGATATTTTCTCATTGAAGAGTTAACAGAGCTATAAACGTTTCATGACTTTTTATCCTACCAGTCTCCTTGGCTCTTTTTTTAATCTCCCTACATTTGGACAGTTAGGAAATTATTGGAGAGAATTGAGCTATGCTATTTAATCTCTGGCAGCCTGTGCCACAAAGTTTCCCCAGTAGTAATGCTTAGTATGGAATGAGGTGTCCTTGTTTGATGTTGAGCTCTGATTCCAAAAGAATTTCTTTCCTCTTTTATTACTTCATAGTACATTTTCAGAGAGATTTTTACTAGATACCTGTTTAGGACAAAAGATCAAATTTATATTAAATTATTATAGAAGGATTTTGAGGTTTTAATAAATTCAGTTCTTTTTTTCTTTTTATTTTGGAGATATGGAAGGTAGTAGCACTGGTCTCTGTATTTGGGGGGGTACCCATTTGGGATGCAGTTAAATACTGTGGTCTGTGTTATAACACTGACAGTACGAATTACGAAATTTAAACATAACGTATCTCTTATTGGGAAGTTAAAACAATAAAGATACATACAATCTAATTAAGCAATAATCCCACAACCAACTCAGTAGTTCTGAACCAAGAGAAAGGTACAGAAGACAAACTTTCTCCTTTTCTTCAGCTGCTATTTGAGGCCACCCACCCTGTTTGTAGTTTGTGCAGTGATTTGATTAGTGAACTCTTCTGAGAGAATGGAGTTGCTTAAAGATAGCACCTCTCTGATGCTTAGACTCCAATGAACAGGGATTTCTTTTTTTTGGTGTAAATTTTTAAAGTGGGATTCTTAGCAAGATGAGAAAATGCTTGTGGCCCCAAATGTTACTTCACAGAGTCTTAATGTGAGCAAATAGCTGAGCTATGAAGCACTATATGGTTTCATAATGATTGTTTTCACATGAGATTTTTGCAAAGACTGTTTTGTTTACTCCCTCCACCTCCCCCCAAATTTGTATGTGAATTTGTCAAAGTGAAATCTTACCATTTCCTTTAATATATATAATATGCTATAATATATATAATATATATATACTATGTGCGTGTGTATATATATATATATATAAATATATATAAATACATTTAAAATATATTTTCTTCTCTCTATGGTAAAACATTTCTCTCGCAACAAAGTAGTGAGGATCCTAAGGTTATCTTTCCTGATTGCTTTCCTGGCCCTCCAGGTATAAACATTCTCTTACATAATTTAAGGTGTTGTTTTTAAATAAAGTGGTCAAAGACCTCTTGCCTGATTTTTATCAGTCTTTCCCAAGCATCTTTCCTAAGCCCCCACCTTGCTTCCAAAAGGCCGTGTGCATGTCTGTGTCTGTGTGTGTCTGTGTGTCTACATGGTGCCCCCATATAATATCATGCATGTATGTGTGCAATCTCAAACACAATTGCTTTTGTATTATTCACATTATTTCCTGCTTAGGCTCCTACTGTCTCAAGCGTATGTTGTCATTGTCTATTTTAGTATTATTCCCATTCATGAGGCCTTGTCATTGGAACATTCTATAGTATAATTCACATTATTATTATTTCTGTTTTTTTTCCTGTCCTCCTTTTAGCCATTCAGTTGCCCCGAAACCATGGAAATCAATAATAAATCACTCTTAAATCCTACTCATTTCTCTACCATAAGCTGTTTCCACTATGTTTATCCTGTTTTTTTTCCTTTTCTCTAATCACAATAAATCTTGTGGAAACTGCTGACAATAAGAAACGTTAACATTCTGTAAATTCTAATACCTTATTTGGTCTGACTACTCCCTACTCTAATAGATTATTGCCTTTCCCAAGACTAAAGTTGACCATTAGATTCTGCCACAAAGAGGTTGTCAAGGAAAGCCATGAGTTAGTGAGGTGGAGACAGAAACCAGCCATGCTGCACTGGACTAAGGGTGAGTAAAGTTGGGCAAGCTGGAGGAGAAAGGAAGAGATAGGAAATAGATGTGGAAGAGTCTGTGTGTGTGTGTGTGTGTGTGAGAGAGAGAGAGAGAGAGAGAGAGAGAGAGAGAGAGAGATCTTTTATATATCTCTCTATATATAAAGATATATAAGGATATAGAGATAGATGTGTCTATGTCTACCTATCTATCTATCCTATTGGCTCTATTTCTCTGGAGAATCCTAAGATCCTGGGCATTATATAACATAATAGAAAGGGCTTTTTCCCATTCTTCTACTCTATGCTGTCTGTTGAAATTTAATATTAGCTGAGGGAGAGGTACCATACTACATACTGTAGAGTCAGTAGGCCCTTCACTGCCCTGCAAGGCCATGAGTCCTATGGGGCCTTTGGCAGGAGTGGGAGGAGGTAGGGTAGCATGATACAGGGATAAGAGTTATTGCACCTTTATGATTGGCTTGAAAGAACGTGCAGAGTTTTTCTTTGGTGAAAGAAGCCCTCCACTGCATTCTGAATATTCAGGCTGCCTGTCAGTACACTAGTCATTTTGTGTTAGTCTGTATTCTCTGACTAATTAGTTTGAGGAATACAGGAATGCCATGGAATTTTTCTCAACAAAATGTATATTGTCTTACCCTTATAAACATTAATCACAATTACCATTAATTTCCAAATTTAAATCCCAGATTTTTGAGTACATAATACATTTATATCATATAAATATATTTATATTTATATATACATCATAAATGTTTGGTAAGTCAACATGTTACTAATTTTCTCTGTATATTTAAATGCAGGGGAATAGTATTATTTTCAAGACCACTGTGAGCATATATTAATAATATTTCATGTACTGTAATTCAACTATACCAATAGGATATATGAGAATATCAATATCACAGTATAACCCATTATAACAGTAATACATAATCCTTATAGCTGTTTAAAAAATTAATTTCAGATTTATTTTATGCAGTTTATGTTTTGAAGGACGTATGGACACTCAGATCCAAATCTGTATATTAATGAGCTATGCTGCATTTAGATTTCCACTGTGTCTTTCTTTGATAGTAATTTTCAAATAAAATCTATTATAATACTGACAAGTCTATGCATCTCAATGAAACAAATCAAAGTTCATTTCTTAAAGACCATGATCTTAGGATAAAATATTGTTAAATACTTCATAATTTATTTCACACGCAGCTAAAAAAGAATAATAGACAGAGGTCATCAGATTTCTCTGTTGCCATTTTATGCTGTTGGTCAAAGGGTACTTTACTTTTCTCCACATTAGAGATTTGATGGTCTCAACTTCAGTTTAATAACACAGAAATTTAAATGAACCCAAGTCTATTTTGACCCTCATTTGTATTCAAATGGCCATTATGAAGATTGAATTAGGGAAGAGTAGTCAAATATTTTGAATGAGAGTTCTGTGGGAAAAGTGGAGTTGGAGTTGATACATGAAGTCAAGAGAGTTAATAGGTTTATGAGAAGTAAGTCTTCTTATTTGTTCTACCAACAGAGGTAAATTGGAAAGCTTACCCTTTTCTTCCCATTTAACTAGTAATCCCTTATACTTTGTGTTGCATTGCACAGCTAACCCAGAGGACTGAGTAAGAGTATTTGTGGATAAATTTCAAATAAGCACCTGGAGGTGGGGGATGAAAAGAAGGGGAGTGGGATTAAGCGCTGAGCTCTGATGAGGCAGCAATTACTCTTCAGGAGGCCAGGGTGTTGCTCAGGTTTAAGAGCCAGTTCAAATTGTCATATAAAAAAAGAATGGTATAGTTACCATAGCAACTGACATACCACATGATTGATATTTTCCCTCCTGAGAAGAAAACCCATTTTAAAGCAACTATCATGCACCAAAAAAAAAAAAAAAAAAAAAAGCTTTCTGATAGAATTACTGAAGTTATAAATGCTTCCTCAAGGACAAAAAAAAAAAAAAGGTCAAACAAAAATTTCAGAAATTTTGCTTTATTATTTACAAAATAATCTGAATTTCACCATCCTGTGGCCTCTCCTAAAATGCAGTCATTAGGTGATATTTATGCTTATGCCAGGGAAGAGTAAATGGGTAAACTGTTTCTTAATAAAGTAATGAAACTCTGGCCCATATCCTTCAATAGAAATCTGACTGATTTCCTTGAAAGTCTTCAAATTCTATGACATTGAGCTGCTTGAACATTTTATTTATTTATTTATTTATTCATTCATTCATTTTCTTTCTTTCTTTCTAAACGCTTTCACGTTTCTGCCATTGCATGTCTCATTGTAACACAAGTGTCATTCATCAAAAGCTTACTCAAGAAAATACAGTTAACATTCAACTACCTGACTTGGTAAAAGGATATCAATAATTCAGAATTGTGAATAACCATCTCTCAATTCATTTATGGAACTCTCATATTAATCTTCATTACTCTGAGAATATTTTTCAATAAATTATGGGAATCATGGAAAAGACCACGATATTGGAAGGGATGGTTAGTGAAGAGAAGAGGACCAAGGACTGGAGTCCTTCAGTATTAAGGGGGTCAAAGATAAGTATAAGAACCAGCGAAGAAGAGGAAGAAGGAACAACCAGTGAGATAATGGCTTTATGAGGTTTTATGTCAATTGTTGATGTGGCTTTCCCACCCCAACCCCACACCCAGTCTAATGGCATTTTAGGCAGTGAAACCAAACTTTTAGTTCCTCTGACCTAGCGAGATACTTGCTCCACGAAGGCTGCACTAATCAGCAAATTAGTTCACATCTTTAAGGGCCTAGGAAGGTGCCCTAAAACTGCATCCTCTCACTGTCATTCTTATTTGTCCTGTACCTTTGTCCTTTCTGCTCACTGGTTCATTGAATGAAAGCAACCTTGTCATTCTCTAATGTCTTTGGACCTTGACCAACCCTTTGTATTCTCAAGTATATTAGGCACAGTGTAATGTTGCAGGTTTGATCTGGAAAAAAATATTGTCAAGAAAATAAAGAAACCATGTTGTGAAATCAAAAAAGAATAATATAGGAGAAGCTCAAAATTGACTCCTATATAATTGACTCCTATATAAGTGAATCTCATTGTCCATTTCCATGATATAAAATTGAAAAATTTCCATTTGTCCTATGCATTATTAAAATATTTTTGGATCTCTGCAAATTTTGTTCTATTGTCTTCTAGTTATAAAAATTATTGTGAAGAGGTCTGAGGTCTGTGATATTTGTCCTCTTGCAGATGGCTTAAATGCCTAAAAACAGTTTTCCTTGTTTTTGTCATGATTTTTTGAGCAGCAAATTGAGATCTTTATTTCAGGAAAATTCTCTTCTTATATTCTATTTTGAAAAGTGTTTATCTTCATTTATTGGATGCTCTACTTCAAAGGTACCAATGATTCTTGCTTAATTTATTTTCAATATCATATAGCTTTTTAAGATTGTTTTAACATATTCATCTTTTCATCTATATTTTCTTAAGATTTTTCCTGTAATGAAAAAAATAACCATAGTTTCTGATGATTCTAATTTAATGTTATTCTTCAGAGAAATTATTTTGGCCCTGTATCTATTTAACTAGATCTATAATTTCTCTTTTTATAAATCTTATTTTTTATTCATTTCCTTTTTGAAATATTTTTATTGAAATAAGTTTTAATAAGATGCCATAATAGGAAATAAAGAAAAAAAGTAGAATTTCTTTATGTTCATTGGCTTATATTTTCTTCTAGGCAGTCTTTGTGTATTATGTATTTCTTTCCTTCCTTCCTATACTTTATTAACATAGGAGCCATGTCATTTCTTTTCATCTTCCAATGCTTGGGGTCTTTCAAAAACTTCTGCTTGCTCTCATACAATACTATGACATTTTAAATGTTTAATATTTACAACTGTATCTGAGACTTGTTTGTTTTCCTGTCTGAATTATGGCTTAAACGTGATTACTTTTGTTCTATGTACTCAGCTCTTCTGTATTAGGAGAAGGTCAGTATAAGAGATGAAGTGGCATGGCCTTTTGCTGTTGTCAGAATATGTGGCTTCTGCTCTCACTTGTGAGATAGTTAAATCTATTCTGTAACCAAGATTCATTTTACATAGTTGGAGGGCAGATATCATGGTTGGAGGGATATCTTCAAGTTTCAGATTCATCTAACAATTGAGTAGCCCTAAAATATATTTGAAGAACAGAATATCTACTTTATTTTTCTTTTCTTACTTATCCTCACCTCATTTCCAATATTAATTTCCTTACTCCCTAGTTGAAAGAAAGGTAATGGAGGTGCCCAGACAGTTTACATCTTTCCATGCTTGGGAAGGATTTGTTAACTCATGAGTACTACTCTCAGGAAACATGAAAATGGTTAAGGATCTTTTTTTTCCCCAGAATATTCCATTTATTTCCGTGTTTTCTTTTTTTTTTTTTTTCTAATTTGATTGGCTGATTTGACTTGGCTTCTATTTTCTTATTGATATTTTTGGGATTTTCCCTGTTTTCATTGGCTATTGTAAAAGAGAGATTCTATGATATGGCTTCAATCAGCCATCTTAACCTGGATATCTCCATTTATCTGCCTTTGAAATAAAGCTTAAAAAAGAATACTTCATGTTAAATAAACCCAATGAAGTATGTCAGCTTACTCTTCAAGGCACCCTGATCTTTTCTATAGACTGTTTAAACTAGGATCATATTTTTCATAAGAATAAACAACAGAAATATTTTCCATTATCTTTCTCTTGTGGTAATATTGATGCCTTATTTCATTGCATTATAGTTGCCCTAGCAATGGAGCTTTTATTTGCATTTTATTCAAAGAAAAATTATTATGTAATTCAGTAATCTCTACATGAGAGCATTTTTCAGTATTTTTTACAGTCTAATTTTTCTGTTTGATATTATTTTCATTCAAATGTAAAAATTGGAATTAAAACTCATGCAGAGATTGTGCGAACTTCCAGATTTCTTCTGTACAAACCCATCAGAGAAAGCAAAACAAAATTTCCCTTATTTTTCAGGAGGATTTTAAAAAGTGATTCCAGTATACATTATTCTACCTTTGTTTGCTGCTTGAATTCATTCAAACTGTTCTGAAAAGAGCCCTTGAAACTTTACTATAGGACACATTCCTACATTAATTCTAAGGAAATGGACAAGAGGCTTTTACAGGTTTCTCCCTCCCTTACCCCAGTCTCTGCTCAGTAGGATACCCTGTTACTTTTCTTTCTATAGTTGCAAATGCTAAAGAGATTGTTGGTAATTTTAGAAAGCTAACAGCATCTGGAGGTGTCGGTGTTCTTGGTAGCAGTTTGGATTGCAAGGGAATATATATGCTGAGATTTGAACCTACTCAAATTTTGGGGGATACAAAGTTAGAATTAAGCACAGTTCTTTTCAGTGGGAAGGTCTGGATAATGAGAGAACAGCAATTTACTTTTCCAATTCAGTGTCTTCAAAAAACTTTCAAGGCAGGGTCAGGTAAGCTTTTTATCCTCAAAGAGTTAATCCAAAGTAACTCTTGAACGCTTCAGTTTAGCTAGATGGGAAAAACTGGGCCAGGTTGTTAAATATAGAAATAATAGACCATAAAAGATGAAGAAAAAAGTGTATTGGTCCCAAGGAATAGACAATTGATTGCAAAGTAAGAAAAAAGTTCACTTAAATGAGATGTGAAAGGGCTGACTATATAAGACATACTTGGAGCTTTGCAGAATTAACAGCTTTCAAAAGAATGTTTGAAGTAATGTGAATAATATATATCAAATTTATTTCTGATTCCAAAGAAAGGCTTTGAAAAAAATATTGAAAGTTCACAAATTTAAAATGACTTGCCAGAGGAGGAAGTCTCCCAGGGTTTGTGTATTAGCAGTTACTTAATTGATCATAGGACTCTGAATGCCTGGATTGACCTAAAGCAGAGTGGTGATGGATTGCTGTCCTAGTGCATTATGGACTGAATGTCTCTGTTCCCCCCAGATTCATACGTTAAAACCCAACCCCCAGTGTGATGGGATTGGGGGTGAGATCTTTGTAGGATAATTAAGCTTAGTGAAGTCATGGGGATGGAGTCCCTATAATAGAATTAGTGCCCTTATGATAAGAGACCAGAGAGCTTACTATCTCTCTCTCTACCATGTGAGAACATAGCAAGAAGGTAGCCATGTGCAAATGAGGAAGACAGCTCTCATTAAGATCCAAATCAGCTAGCACCTTGGTCTTGGACTTCCTAGCTTCCAAACTTCACGACACAGTTATTCATCGTTTAAGCCACCCAGTTTATGCTATTCTGTTATAGTAGCCTAAACTGACTTATACATAGCATAAATGCTTTTCTAGGTTAAATGTTAAGCAGGCATGCATTTTTGATGGATAAAGTCATTCCTGAGGTAAAATAAGCAATGCCTAAAAACATAAAGTAGTTATTTCATTATTCATAATGGACAAATGATGAATGTTCTGAAGGGAAGGTTTAGATGCAGTAGCAGTACTGATTTTGAATAACAATTCCAAACGGTGCAGATGACATGACAATGTGCAAAGGATATTTCACAGGGCAAATGAGGAGAGAAAGGATAACAGTGAAAATGAGAACAGGGTGTGCTGATCCAAAAATTGCATTTGAAGCCTGTGTGATGTAAATAGCAGGGCTGCTGCCTTCCATGCCCTGCAATAGAGAGTTGTGATATCTAATTCACTGCTCAATGTGTCTCCAGTTCACCCAGCAACATTACTGGTAATTACAAGGAGAAAGCATCTCACACATTATGAAAATCCAGGCTCTGGCAAAAAGGCCTCTGTCGTGATCCAACCTGGTTTATCCTGATGAAGGATCCATGCCAGAGCAGGAAGGGCCTTTGTATTTTGAATCAGTGCTTTCTTCTCTTGCCTGCTCTGTGATGGAAAGTGTTTAGCCTAATTGCACATTTACCAGTGTAGCTCGAGAATTAGCAAGAATATCAAATTTCTGCTGGATAACCTCATCCCATATCCATGGGGGGAAAATATTAAAACTGCTCATACAGATTCTTGTTACAACTAATTTATTCATTTCTTTTCTTCAGATATTAGAAGTCAGAAATTTCCCCCTCAAGCTGTTACTGAAATGTAGAAAATGTGCCATTTTTAGATAGGCTTGTTTTTCAGGGCCTGGTTCTAGACAAAAAGTAATTAATAGTGAGTATAAGTCAACAGATCTACAGACCCCATGGGGTTTCCTATTACCCTTTGCTTTCCCTGTGTGGCACAAACCTCAGGGATTGACTAGAGGTTATTTTTAGTGAGTTTCAGAATTGTGCAAATGCTACTTCTAGTAACATTTCCTAAACTCATTTCTGCTGTCTTCCCTAGCTGGCCCTCCAACACCAGCTAGAGATGACGAAACACATAATTATAGCTCACAGTTCCTTTCTGTCTACATGGTCGCCCACAGCCAGTGTTCTAGACAGAGACATCCCTAGGACAAGGACAATATGTTATTCACTTCTGTATCACTAGCTCGTACATTAGTATCTGTGTTGTATTAAGTATGCCAAGAAATAAATAAGCAAACTAATCATTTATTGAATGAATCAATGTAAACATGGGGGAGGAGGGATTGGGACCAACTTAGGAATTCAGGAAAGGCTTTCTTGAGAGAGTAAAGTTTGAACTGAGATCTGAAAGAAAGTGCGAATTGTTGAAGCAAAAGGGAAAAGAAAATAAAGATTTCCTGTCTATTAAGTTGAGACCAAAATATCTTATTGACAATCTCGTAGGATTTAAGATAGAGTTGTTCTTCATAATAGGACGAACTGGGTCCAGGTATATTAGTGCTAACCTGTGGATGCACCTGCTGATCTCCAAACCTCAACTAGCTCTTCCTGGGTCTCTCTTCTAATAACGCTGCTTTTGTACTCAAGTTCCAATCCCAGATATGCTTCTTTCTTTTCTCATCCTTGAAAAGTCCTGCTACAGCACTAGACTTCTCTTTGAATTACTATTCTGAATTCCGGTTCCAGTAACCTGAACTTGAACTCTCTTTTGGCTTTGCCTTTCTCTCTCTCTCTGAGGTTGATTCCTGTGGTTGGATTCTGCTATCTGCATACAGAACTGCAGATGAAATTAGGTATCTTCTTAACCATACTTTTTAGCCATACAACCAGGTTCTCCATCACTTTTGTCTGCTTACTAGCTTCTTGATTCATTCTCTCCTGTATTTCTGGTGATGATGTTTGCCTGAACAAAGCCTATAGTTTGTTTCTTTGGAGACTCTGCCTGGCCCATCTGATGGAACTTAAACTATTTGCTAAGTTATGGCTCGTAAACACATACTCCGTGCCTGTGAGTTTAGAGTTTATAGGAGCACCTTACCTCACACGCCCTCTTACCATGAGTAAGTTGTCATTGTTTTTGAACAGTCACCATATATGATAATTATAACCACAAGGCTACAGGTCACCAACTGTCCATGCTACTTTGGACGTGTAAGTCCCCAGGACTCCTTGTGGATGGGGGTTTTGCTAAAATGGCATCATCTAATGGAAACATGACCCTACAGATTAAAGAATGAAGGAGCTGAAAGGAAGAAGAGATTGATATACTACCCTGAACAATGAAAATTAAATCCCTAACTTCAGATAGCAAGTTATTTCTAGATGCATCTCTGGTCATCTTTATAATAGGAATCCTTCCTGACTGGAAGAATAGAAAATTGAATATTTCCTATTCAAAAGGAGCCCACATTTATATTTTGTTTATTTCATTATACAAATATATATTTAGTGTCAACTTTGTTTTAGGTGCTGGGGATAACATGCATGAATAAAAACAGATACACTTGGGCTTCCCTGGTGGCGCAGTGGTTGAGAGTCCGCCTGCCGATGCAGGGGACGCGGGTTCATGCCCCGGTCCGGGAAGATCCCACATGCCGCTGAGCGGCTAGGCTCGTGAGCCATGGCTGCTGAGCCTGCGCGTCTGGAGCCTGTGCTCCGCAACGGGAGAGGCCACAACAGTGAGAGGCCCGCGTACCGCAAAAAAAAAAAAAACAGATACACTACAGGCCTTCAGAGAATTTCTAGTCCAAGTAGAGAAACATATAAATCAAATAATTTTGTACACACATATGGAATTTTAAAACACAGGTATCACTACAGATAAACAGTGAGAGAGGTTACGAGTGCTCTCTGGGAGGAGAGAAAAGGACCAAGTTCGGAAGTAAGGGAAGACATTTCTTTTTTTTTTTTTTTAAGATTTTTTTGATGTGGACCATTTTTTTTTAAGTCTTTATTGAATTTATTACAATATTGCTTCTGTTTTATGTTTTGGTTTTTTGGCAGTGAGGTATGTGGGATCTTAGCTTCCCGACCAGAGATCAAACCCGCACTCCCTGCATTGGAAGGCGAAGTCTTAACCACTGGACTGCCAGGTAAGTCCCAGGGAAGACATTTCTTGAGAAAGTGAAGCCTGAACTGAGATCTAAAGGAAAGTGGAAATTAACTAGAGGAAGGAAAGAGGGATGAATGTTTAAGGAAGAGACAACAACATGTATAAAGCCCTTTGACAGCACTGGAAGTTATGACGGAAGGCTGTAATTCCTGGATAAATGTCAAATAAAGTATAGTGCAAAATAAATCTACAGCTTACATAGAAATATGCATGCAGGGCCTGGTCAGCCCTTTTTTGAAGCTTTGTCTTAATCCAGGGATCACTGGAAAGGCATTAGAAAGATTTTAAGCATGTGATTTTTCCTTTTGAAACAATTACTTTGGCTGCTCTCTGTAGATTGAATTAAGACTTCCATATATGGCAACATGATGGACTAGATATTGTAAATATCCTCCAAAGTAAGTATGAAAGTAAAACTTAGCAGACCTTACAGAAATAAACAGAAACCTTAGGGTTTAAAAAATGACAAGGTAATTGAAAATCAGTGTGGCAAACTTACATTGATGATGTCGCTCCCTGGAGAGAGTTGTTGTTCTCTGTAACTTACAGGTTGGATTTTAATGACCTGTTGAAAGAGAGGGAGAGAAGATAAATCCTCATGTCTGTGCAAGGGGAGGATATGACAGTGATACTTCATATAAAGAAAGGACACTGGAATGACAACATCATGTTGAAAAGGTAGTCCACATTAAAAAGAAAATGAAAAATTAGCCTATTTTCTAAAGGAGACAATTAGATAATTTTTCTACAGTAGGCCCTGGGAGTATATAAACATTATAGCTGTCAGAATTCATAACTGGAGGTCATACCCACCATGAGCTGAAGGCTCTATTTCATATTATCTGAATGAACCAGGACACTTTAAACATGGAAATGAACTTAATCACTTATCTGTAGCACTCTATACAAATGGAAGAAACAATTCCAAATTCTTCCTACAGATTCCTATCTCATCACAGTCTTCACGATATTTTTGCAGAAAAAGCAGTGCTCTGCTAAGCATTAAGTACAAAATCAAAAATACAGAAGAAAACTAATCATCTCCAATATAAGTAAGAATAAAAAATGAAAATTCAGAATTACACTTTCCAAGTATCTTTAGTAATACACACATACACAGAGAAAATTTAAGCAATTATATTTAATTTTTCAAGAAAACAAGAGTACATTTAATGTATGATCAAGACACAAAGCATACTATCATTTAAAACAAAACAATTATTTTAAGTTGAAATGTGCTATCATTATAAGAAATACCCATGAAATATAATATACTAATTTGACTCAAGAAAACAGGTCTATAATTGTTCAAGTATTTAAATCTATAATTAAACATAGGTTGAATGAAATATAACCTAGAAATTTTCAAAAGTAAATTTTGTTAAACTGAAAATAAAGGAAAAATAAAGGAAAAATACAGAATCCCTTGGCAATTCATGTTATGACATTAATATAGACTTGATGTCATAGGCAAATAACTATGGCATAGAAAGAAAACTTTGGGGTCAATCTCAATTACGAAGTTAAGATATAAATATCAGTATTTTAACAGTAGCAAAACAAACAGCCACCCTGAAACAGTAAATATATTGAAAAATTTACAATTACATATGGTCTATCCAAGCGATTCATGAATTGCTTCATATTGAGATATATATAAATTATATCCACCACAATATAAACATATAAAATGATGTTCAGTCTCAAGAGTATTTAGGGAGCTTAGGCCAATGGTGATATTACTTCATAATCAAGAGATATGTAAATTCAAATATCAAAATTTTATTGGAAAATTAGGTAATGGGATAATGAAAACTCATATATTACAAGTGGAAGTGTAAATTAGTACAATATCATTGTGCATTTGGCAATATCTGGTAAAATTAAAGATATGCATATTTGGGGGCCAAAGCAATTCCACTCTTGATTATGTACCACTGTAGAAACTGCTGCATCAGCACACTATAGATACGTTTACAGTTGTTACTGGCAGCTTCATATATAATAGCAAAAAAGGGAAACAAACTCAGTGTCCACCAACAGAAGAATAAATTAACAAGCTATGATATATTGAAATAACTTAACAATGTAATCATAATAAATAAACCAGAAAGATATATGTTGTTCCAGTTACTGTGGTTTCAAGATATGGTACTCTGACACTTAGTGATGAAGAACAACCATTTATAATGCTCTTGGTTTTCATAGGTCAGAATTGGGACAACGCATAGGGGAAATGGTTTGCCCCTTCTCTACCTTGTCTGAGGCATCAGTTGGTAGACTGGGAGTCTGGGAAATAGTATCATCTAAAGGCATGCTCATTCCCAAGTCCACTGAGACCAGATGTCAGCTGATCATCTCAGTTACTCTCCATGAGTCTCTCCACATGGTTTTGGTTTCCTCTTATCATAGTATCTATTTCCCTTGAGGAAGCATCTTAAAATAGAGAGTAGAATGAAAGTTGTATTCTTCTCACGATCTAGTTCAGAAGTCACATAGCATCACTTCTGAAAAGCTCCCACCCAGATTCAAGGGAAGAAACCCCCAAACACCTCTCAGGAAGACTAGTCACATGGTAAGAAGAGCATAAAGGCTGGGAAAGATGGTCACAGTCATTTAGGAAATTAAGACCTGCTGAACATCACAACTGGCATGAATACATTTTTGTGTGGAAAAAAGCAAGTTGCAATACAGAATTCTACTTATGTAGAATGTTTAAATGTTTATATATATACATATATATAGTGTATTTACATAAGTATGCATATATTTTAAATGAATGCATATATTTAAAGGAAAAAGAAATACAGTGGAAATAATGAACAATAAATTCAAGAAAGATGTTATCTTTGGGAATGGTGAAGGGAGGAGTATGCGATTGTGAAGGAATATATAGGAGGTTCCCATAGTGATATTTCATAGTAATATGTTTTATTTCTCAAGGTGGGTTGCATGGGTGTTCGTTGTAGCATATTACTATACGTGGAAGATAAATTCCAAAGGATTTTGAATTTAGTTAGATGTGGGATATTATGTAAACGGAAGTGCCAGTGATGCGTTCTAGATACAGAACTATCATCTGACTGGATGGTGATATTCTGCCCTTAAATGTATACAGATATTATGATGGAGGAATATAAAGACACCGACAGCAGATACACAGTTAGACGTAAAGCCCTTGGGTCAGTCTTCTTTACATCAATATGATTCTACAAAGAAGACACAAAAATCCCAGAAATCACTCTGGGATTTAAAAAGTTTGTAGTTCAGTAATATCATGTAATAATCAAGGTGACTCAGTAAAACGTCTGCTCTACCAAGCATTCAACAAAATACAAAAGGTTTACGATCCTTTAAAAGTGTTTTATTTACAGTATGGCCAGTAGTTATGCACATGTCTGAATGTTAAAGTCCCTGAATAGTTTTCCCCTTAACAAAAATATCTTTTCCAGCACTAAGCATGATGCTGAAAATTGCACCTCTAGAGATTATTTTCTTTAGGTAGAGCTCTTGAAATTTTCTTTTAAAAGAAGGTTTTCTTGTAAAATTTGAAGACCCAGGGGTGGAACAAACCTAAATGTGGTGACTGTTAATCCACACAATGATCGCAGTGGGAGACACCCAAGAGCAAGATCACAGAGGAATGATTCTCTGTGAGAACAAACTGAGACTACAGAGGCCACAAGAAAAAGAAAGGGCATGGACTGAGAACAGAGGAATTAAGAACACTCTTTGTTTCCTTGTTTTTTTGTTTTTGTTTTATCTTATGTACAACTTTTTTGAAGAGAATATGCTTGGCAACTTTGGGATCAACACATGTGGCTACAGACATTTAACATTGCCAGCTCAGATATATAAATTGACTCCAGCAGTTTGGGAAATACTTCTTAAAAGTACTCAGTAGTGTAAAAATGCTGGTTAAAGAGCTTTGTTGGAAATCTGTTTCAAGTGATATATACACATTGAGCAAATTACCCATTTAATCAATACAAAGATATATGAACCATTGTGTTGCTTTAAAAACAAAAAGGAGAAAAATAAAATAAGGAGTTCAGAATCCATTATGTAGGTCAGATACCTAGTATTAATTGGTTTCAGAGGGGTTTATGCTTAAAAATAGACTCCATTCTATATAGAAAAGACAGATATTTGTTCTGTTTACATGTAAACTGGGACTGTTTCCTTTAATGTAGATATGAAAGCCAGAATAAGTAACTAAGGCCGCTCAAGAAGAGATTCCCAAGTCTTCTTTCCTTTTTATTTATTTTTTTTTAAATTTCTTTTAACCTGACAAAAAGGAGAGAAGGAAAATTTCAGAGCCACAGGTAAGCAATAGGACAGCCATGAAGGAAGACTTTGGAGAGACACAATATTAGTTTTTGTCTTTTAAAATGAAAATCTTCATTCACTGAAGTTTGACCCTGAGAAATATACTTTAGAAAGCTCAGGTTCTTTCACTCCCACAGAAGGACAACTACACTTTGGTTGGTCAAATAAACATTAATTATACATACATAACTGAAACACTTTCATTGCAAGGCGCTGGATATTTCTGTCAAAAGTTGGTGAGTGTTGCTGACTATGATTTAATTAGGCTTGAGTTTTGAAGTATCTCCACTTTCAAAAAAGGTTATATGCATATATATGTATGTATATATATATATATATATATATATATACACATATATATATATATATGATACTTACAAATAACAGTTCTGGTTTACCAAGGATTCTCAAAGAAAAATTTTCCTACACAGTACTAATTATAGTTGCTATGCCAATTTAGTCTTCTGCCTATCCATTGCTATCTTTCTTCCCATTATTTTTAACAGTTGGTACCAAGGTAATGTATTATGCAAATTTATTTTAATATAAAACATAGAGATTTCTAATAATATATATTTTTAAATCTCTGAGAATAGTATATTATATGAAGAGACTGTCAAATCTGGATTCACCTAAAGCATGGAGTTTGAAGTTGAACCTCAGTGCAACTTTAAAACATTGCCCTACCTACATGGTTTAAAACATGGCAATGGTTTAGCATCCATCCTTGGCCCCATTCCTCCACCTACACTAGAGAAAAGCTGCTTTGCACATGGAGGTCAGAGTGACCTGGTAAATGTTACCTGCCAAGTGCTGTGAATTTAGGAAGGAAGAACAAGAAAGTCACTGAAAATGACCCAGACACAGGCCTTTTGCCTGTCAAACAAGGAGAAACAGGGATTAAAAATAAACACACATCATGTAAGGTTAAGAACTCCTGTTGTGCTAAGAGCTTTTGAAACCTGGAAATACCAGAGGCTTAAGTATATCTAGGATGAAAATGAAAGTGACCCCTGATCATTAGTGTGGCACTCAACCCGTGACCAGAGCTCCCACAGGTTATTGCATTCAGCTTAACCAGGGTTAGAAGGGCACGGCAAGGACATAGAAAATGACACTCATTCAGTTTAAACATAATTTAATTCTCTGAAGACTTTTTTAATAGGTTCTTGGAATCAACATCTTAGAGCACTCTGACTGAATGCTACTATTTTGGGAAAATAAAATTGCTGCCATTTCTATTTTCTGTGTGATTCAAGGATCTAAGAAACCAAGTGATGTGCCTTTTGGTGCTTCCATCCTGTAGTCTAAAATGCAATTATTTTAATGCAGTAAGACAAGAAAAGAATACAAAAGGCATACAGATTAGGAAGGAAAAAATAAAACTGTCTTCCTTCTCTGATGACATAATTGTCTATGTAGAAAATCTGAAACAATCAACCAAACAATAACAACTCCTGGAACTAAGAAGCCATTACAAAGTAGCAGGATATGACGTTAACATACAAAAGTCAATCACTTACCTCTATACCAGCAATAAAAATTTGAAATTAAAACACAATGCCATTTACATTATCACTAAAAAATGAAATACTTAGGTATAAATCTAACCAAATAATTGCAAGATCTATATAATGAAAACTACAAAACTCTGATGAGCAAAATCAAAGATCTAAATAACTGGAGAGAGATTCCTTGTTCATGGATAGGAAGATTCAATATTGTCAGGATGTCAGTTCTTCCCAGGTAGATACACAGACTGAATGGAATCCCAATCAAAATTCTAGTAAGTTATTCTGTGGGTATCAACAAACTGATTTTAAAGTTTATATGAAAAGGCAAAAGACCCAGAATAGCCAACCCAATATTGAAGGAAAGGGAAAATGAGGAGGACTGACATTATACAACTTCAAGACTTATGGTAAGCTACAGTAATCAATTCAATGCAGTGTTGGTGAAAGAATAGACAGATCAATGGAACAGAATAGAGAGTCTAGAAATAGACCCACATAAATGTAGTCAACTGATCTTTGTCAAAGGAGCAAAGGCTAATCAATACAGTGGAGCAAGGGTAGTCTTTTTTTTTTTTAATTGAAATATATTTAGCATATAACATTGTGTAAATTTAAGGCATACAACATGTTAATTTGATACATTTATATATTGTAATATAATTTTGTAGCAATAATACCTGCATCATGTTACATAATTATTCTTTCTTTTTAATAGTTGAAATAACAGATTTCTAGTCTCTTAGCATTTGCTGATTACAATACAATATTGTATTCACTATACTGTGCATTAGATCTCTAGGGCTTATTTACTACTTATTGTAAGTCTGTATCCTTAAACATCATCTTTTCTGTTCCCCCACCCCCCATCCCAGGGTAAACCACCATTTTACTCTCTGTTTTTAAAAGTTTGGCTTTTTAAAATTCCACATATAAGTGATATCATACAGTCTTTTCAACAAATGGTCCTGGAACAAGTGGACGTCCACATGCAAAAAAATGAATCCAGACACACACCTTATACTCTTACAAAATTAACTCAGAATGGATCATACACCTAAATGTAAAACACAAAACTATAAAACACCTAGAAGATAACACAGGATGTTATCCTTCTAGATGACCTTGGAGAAGACTTTTTAGAAGTAACACTAAAGGCACAATCCAATAAAATCCAGTAAGCTGGACTCCATTAAAATTAAAACCTTCTGCTCTGTGAAGAACAATGTCAAGAGAATGAGCAGGAGAACTACAGACTGGGAGAAAATTTTTTCCACAAGACACATCTAGTAAAGAACTGTTATCCTAAATATGCAAAGAATAATTAAAACTCAACAATAAGAAAGTAAACATCCCAATTAAAAAATGGGCCGAATATCTTGACAAACACCTCTATTAAAGAAGATATATACATGGCAAATAAGCATATGAACACGTGCTGCACATCATTTATCATCACAGAAATGCAAATTAGATGAACAGTGGGATACCACTACACACCTATTAGAATGGCCAAAATCTAAAATACTGGTTATAACATATATGACCAAGGATGTGGAGCAACATAAACACTCATTCATTGCTGGTGGAAATGCAAAATAGTGAGTGCAGTCACTTTGGAAAACACCTTAGTGTTTTGTTTTGTTTTTTGTTTTTTTTTTACAAAGCTAGTCATACTCTTACTATATGATCCAGCAATTGTGCTTCTTCATATTTATCCAAAAGTATTCAAAAGTTATATCCACACAAAAACCTGCTCACAGATGTTTAAAGCAGCTTTAATTGCCAGAACTTGGAAACCATAAAGATGTCCTTTAGCAGCTGAATGAATAAACTGTGGTACGTCCGATACAATATTATTCAATGTTAAAAACTAAATGAGGGCTTCCCTGGTGGCGCAGTGATTGAGAGTCCACCTGCCGATGCAGGGGACGCGGGTTCGTGCCCCGGTCCGGGAAGATCCCACATGCCGCGGAGCGGCTGGGCCCGTGGGCCATGGCCGCTGAGCCTGCGCGTCGGTAGCCTGTGCTCCGCAGCGGGAGAGGCCACAACAGTGAGAGGCCCATGTACCGCAAAAAAAAAAAAAAAAAACTAAATGAGTTATCAAGCCATGAAAACACATGGAGGAAATTCAAATGCATATTACTAAGGAAAAGAAGCCAGTCTGAAAAGGCTACACAGTGTATTATTCCATTATATGGCATTGTGGAAAATGCAAAACTATGTAAACAGTAAATAGATCAGTGGTCGCCAGTGGTTGGGGGTGGGAGGTGGGTGGGAGGGATAAATTGGTGGTGCACAGAAGATTTTTAAGGCAGTGAAATACTCGTCATGATAGTATAATGGTTGATACATGTCATTATATATTTGTCCAAGACCATAGACACTACAACACCAAATGTGAACCCCAATGTAGACTATGGACTTTTGGTGATAATGATGTGTCAGTGCAGGTTCATCAACTGTAAACAAATGTATCACTCTGGTGGAGGATGCTGATAATGAGGGGGCATGTGTAAGGGCAGAGGGTGTATGGAAAATCTTGTACCTACTTTATTTTGCTAAGAACATAAAACTACTCTAAAAGTAAATTATTTTTTAAAAAGACAAAAATCATTTTTCCATTTATATTGAGTTCCAAAAGTGGTAATGCTAAATTATATTATTGAAGGACATATACAGAGGTTTAAAACTCTCTAAAAAGTCAGGAAAGGGATCACAAAAATCAGTATCTCTAGTAGAGAAACAGGAAATGTAAAAGAAGAGGCACGAAGAAGAGCTATTAGGGTGATTGTATTGTTCTATTTCTTTCTCTGTTGGATACATGGCTGTTTGCTTTAGAAATCTTAAACAGTAAGTATATGTCTGATTATCTGATATCTATTACAATAAAAAAGAAAACCTCAGCACAAGGCAGCTGACAGCATACTGATACATCATTATATAACAGAGGGGCTTTTACATTATGCTTTACAAAGTGCCATTCTGAAAACACCCTATCAATTTAAATGCAGAAGCGATAATGATAAAATTGTGCAAAACCTGACCTAGTTCTCATTTTATCATTTTTCCCACAGCTTAGATATGAAGCCTATGATTAAACATAACAGAGTAAAATGGGGTGTGTGACACATAAGAAGGGAAAAACATCTCTATGAGCCCTATTTTGTCTCCTCTTTTTAGCAAATTGCTTATTCCTTATGAACATTAAACAAATACCAGGGTGTAATAAACCACGGAGTTCCTGGTATACCAAACTCACATTTGCTCAATCTCAGATTGTTTTACCAGATACGCATTTAATTTTTCTACCTGAAGAAATGAGTTGCTAGAAGGCTGTGTTGCAACCCCAGACTAACCCATCAATGTTATGTAGACAGGAGTTGGACCCACTAGTAAGATGGGAGACAGTTAACTATAACTAAATCATCATAATACACCTTACATAAATCCTTAAAGTTTCATATTATACTTTGTTAAACACACAGTTTAGGAGTGATGTTCTTAATTGATCAAAAGTATACCTCTTATTTATCTACCATTTCCTATTTTATCCTCAGTCACTGAATTTGGTGAAAATGCATTATTCCATCTGCTTTCTACTTATATTCTTAATTTCTAGAGCTCATATAAAACTGTGCCTTATGTTTTATAATCAGGATTCTTTTCTTCTTATGGTTCTTTATGCATTATGTATTTTAGGTTTTGCATAGTATAATACATGTTATGAAATATGGTATGTTACATACCCATCTGTGCAGACAATGGTTTAGGTACTGAGAATACATGATAAACAGGACACATAAGGCTTTGTATTTCTGAGGTCAAGGCAACAAATAGGCACCAAATTTAAAAGAATATAACTAATAATTCAGTGAAGAATATAAAACATAAAAATATGATGAAGAGACCTGTGGAGTTACCTTGGTTTTGAGGATTTAATATTTAAACTAATAAAGTTAATATTTAAAGATGCAAGTAATGCCCAAATCTGAGGGGACAGCTAGTGTTAAAGCTCTAAAGGGAGTGATGATTTGGCATATTCTATTACCGGAAGACCAGAGTGGCTGAAGCTAGTTTATTTTAATTTTTATTGGAGTACAGTTGCTTTACAATGTTGTGTTAGTTTCTACTGTACAGCAAAGTGAATCAGCTATATGTATACATATATCCCCTCTTTTTTGGATTTCCTTCCCATTGAGGTCACCACAGAGCACTAAGTAGAGTTCCCTGTGCTATACAGTAGGTTCTCATTAGTTATCTATTTTATACATAGTGTATATATGTCAATCCCAATCTCCCAATTCATCCCACCCCCAATCTTATTTACAAAGCAGAAAAAGTATGAAGCTAGTTATTAAGGGAGAGAAGAGTAAGAAATGAGAACAGGGGCAAAGGCAAGAGCTAAAGGACCCAAGCCTTGTTGCCAGAATCACACTAGGGAGCTGTGGGCCTGGCAAACTGGGATTGATCTCTGAGTGGAATGAAATGTTTGAGAAAGTCCAAATGGTGTTGCTTTTTCCTTTTGTCCCTAGTTTGTGAGGATAATCTGTGCTGCTTCCCGTACTTTTCTGGACTCAGACAACATGACCTAGTTTAGCATCTTTACAGTGGAATTAATTACATGTTACCTGCACTAGGTTCAGGAGGCAGTCAGTTTGAGACTCATGTATACTAATCATTACCCTTGAAAACCTCTTCCATCTCTCACAAAGTACAGTATATTTGGTTGCTCTTTCATACTTCCTATGTATCTCAAAAGCTGGAGAACCACTTTGACAGCTAATCTAAAGGAAGAACCAAGGGCAAGTCTGTAAGCAGATGCCTGGGCATTCAAATTGTTCAGTCTTTGACAGAATTGCCAAATCTCTGAACTGAAGAGTAGATATTTCTCATCTTGCCTGCAGGGTTTGCAACATCCAGATGTGTTTGATATATGAATTCAAGAAAATGGAGGAGTCCCATTGGATAGTTTAGGTTCTGTGGTCAGAGGGAAATGCAAATGCATAGGTGAGGCTACATTGTTCTTACCCCCAGTTCTGACCCTTGCTGTATCCAACTGCCATGTGGAAAAGTGACTCCAACTCCTGGCTTTCTTAATAGTTTTATTTCCAATATGACACTGATCTCTGATGCTTCAGCCAGATCTTCTGTTACTTCATTCCTGACTTTCTCACTTGTATCTTTATCTTTTCATGATTACCTTCCCTTGGCTTTCAAATAAATCTTTAGATGCTGTCTCTCTGAAGGTTACTGCAAGTTACCTTGCCTTCTCTTTACCATCAAATTCAACAGAAGAGTAATTTCTATGCCCTGATCTCACTTCTTCAGCTGCACCTAATACAAACTGCCTACTGCTACACTACTACACTGAAACTTGAATTTCAGTGTTATGAGTGATTTCTGAAATTTCTATTCTAAAGATCTATTCTCAAGCCCTCTCCTGTATGACCTCTTGGAAAACTTTGGTGCTGTTTTCCTGTGCTTCCTTCTCAAAACTTTCTGCCTTACCTTTCAGGACACTATTCAGATTTATCTCCCATCTAATTGGCCTCATTTGCTTGTCTCTTTCACACGCCCACTCCTTCAATGTGAATGTTCTCCAGGGCTCAACACTCAGCCTGCACAGGTTTCTCATAATTCTCCATGCTCTTACTTTATGATCTCACCCACTCCATCTCCAACAAAATCTGTATTCAAATGACACCCAAATCTGCACTTTCAATCTACAGAACTTCTAGAACCAAATAAAATGCACATTGGCTATCTCTTTCTAAATATTAAATATTCTATAATTCTATAATATTTAATACAAATATTATATAATACTGTAATTGACTTCAAGTAGTAAGTCTAAAATTAAATGTGTTATCTTTCTCAAAACCCATCTACCTTCTGTATTGTTTATGGTGTAATGCCACCACCATGTATATATTCCATTCACCCAAGCAAAAATCTCCAGATCAATTTTTATTATTACTTCTCTTTCACCCCTTCATTCAACAGAACAGCAGTCTCTAATGTGTCTATCTCTATCATGGCTTTCAAATCCAAACAGCCTATTTCTTTTTTTCCTGCTCCTACTTGTGACAATTTATATTTAATTCCTGGATTATTGCAATATATTTCTGTATAGTTTTTTCTGTTCTTTCCTTTTTTATTCTCAGTTTCTGTTCAAAGTTTTCTCTCTAAAAATAACATACATTTGGAAATTCTATTACCTGCTTAAAAATAATGATGGTTCTTCACTATTCACAGTATATTGTGCCTGATATTTTAGTCTTTTTGCAGTTACAGCCCAGTTTTTATTCCAACTTCTTTTACTATAATTCCCATGTCAAATCGTAGTCTCTAGCCTCTCAGGTATGTGTACTCTTCCCCCAGTATGGTAGGCAGATTCAAGTGTGAAATGGAGGAAGATTATCTCTTACTTTTGGAATTCTGATGAGCCACAGTTCATAACTTGGGATATATTCTTCAAACATTTTGAAGCCTCATTCTCTTGGATTTCAGACTATATTCCGTTGATCTGTGATTAGATGTTGCTCAAATAGTTGTCCTTGGAAAGAATAAAAGGGGTTAGAGAAACTTTACCTTCCACTCTTTAATGAAATAAAAGGGGAGGGTAAAGAGTATTTTTAAAAGAGAAAGTGGAGCATTTGCTATCAGGTCAACCTATTTAAAAGGAAAATCCTTCTATCAAATGAAACATTAATGTATTTCTGTGAAATACATTATCACATTTATTTCTAAAACCCTGAATTCCACCCATCAGCATTTCTTTAACATTTACATTTCTTCTCAGTCATCATCACTACAAGATCATGTTTTCCAACATTTACTCCTGAAAATTTTCAAACACTCTTGCAAGGTTGTAAGATCTTCCAAAGAAAACAATACATCTGTACTGTTGAGTTCTCAATTTAAACCTAAATATGATGATGACACTACTTTCACAGAACTCTGAGGTACTGAGCTCTGCTTCTGATACTGCTGCTCTTAAATTTTATTAAGCCAGTTACTTCTAGTGTCTAAGGAGAGAGCTAGGCACTTTTAGATGCTGCATTAACACTTTGAGGCTACCTTACTTGATAACACCACAATGAACTAAAAGCATTTACTGAGCTTGTAGACTACATAGTCTATTCCCTCAGCATAGTTTCCTTCCTATGAAAGCCTGAGGCTAATGATTTTGTAGCCAACAATACCATCTTACTCATTCCAACGCATGTAAGTAAACTTCAAAATAGACTACTATAGGCATAATACATTTCCCCGTTAAAAATAATAGACTCGCAACTCTTGCACATTTAGATAGATACATGCTACATACTACTTTTATTCTATTCCAGCTCATTTTGATTATTTCCAGAACTTCTCTCCTTGAGACGGCTTGGAAACAACTCCTGTAATTGTTAGAGGAGATGAAAAGGTATTAGTGCTGTTATCTTTTATTTCACCAAGCCCAGATTACTTCATAATTAAATATGGCTTTATGAATCAGAATAATGGTTTTGTTTAAGGTTCAACATGAGATGTGACAATCTAACCTACATCTTAGGTAGATCCCACAGTGTTACTGAAGTTGTGCAATTTTATCCGGGAGCTGCTTGGTTCTTCATTTACTATGACTGGAGGCATTCTTCCCCACACCCCTCTCACAAGCTTTCTTGGGGAGAAAGCCACTGTAATTAGAAATTTGGGCTAGAAACTGAAAACCAATCTGCTTTTTCCCTTTGTGCTTAAGGAAAATATGAGCAAGTGGGGATTTTTTATCTGTTCTGTATATTTGATAAATCACTCCCAAAATGGCTAGGGAAGGTCAAGATGAATAGGTCAGGCAAACAGCACTGCAGACTGACTTCCTACAGTTCCTTTATGTCACGGTGAGGCATTTTCCACATCTATTTGTGTACTAGAAGAATGAGTTCCTAATGATTGGAATTTTGGATTCTGTTGCAGGAGAGTGAAGAGATTATTTGCCACTCTAGAATACTTTGTCCAAACTTTTTATGAAATACACAAAAGAGAATAAACACATACTCATTGCTTCTTGGTTTTTATGCTATAAGAGTTCTATGTTGAACTTAGTAATTTTGGCAACTCATTCCTTTTAATTTAATTGTTTATTCATTCACCACCCACCCACAATTTCAAAATTGATATTTTTTCCAACCAATTTATACAATACAGAAAAATTCCAAGAAGAAACAAAAATCACCCAAGATACCACAAACTAACAATAACACTAGTAATATTATCTTTTACTTAGATGTAACTTAAAGAGAATGTATATGCCTTTCTCACTTAAGAATATATTACAAATATCCACATCTAAATATATTTACACAATACTATTATTTTAATTTGAAATTAACAATGTGCAAAAACAAAATATGCATAAAGGGGTGATTTATTTTTTTTAATTTATTTTTTATTGTTTTTTAAATTTACCATATTAACCATTTTAATATTTTTATTTTTTATTTTTTTAAATTAATTTGTTTATTTTTGGCTGCACTGGGTCTTCATTGCTACATGCGGGCTTTCTCTAGTTGTGGCGAGGGGAGGCTACTCTTCATTGTGGTACATGGGCTTCTCATTGTGGTGGCTTCTCTTGTTACAGAGCACAGGCTCTAGGCGCATGGGCTTCAGTAGTTGTGGCTCTTGGTCTGTAGAGCGCAGGCTCAGTAGTTGTGGTACACGGGCTTAGTTGCTCCGCGGGCATGTGGGATCTTCCCAGACCAAGGCTTGAACCCATGTCCCTTGCAATGGCAGGCAGATTCTTAATCACTGCGCTACCAGTGACGCCTGAGTTGTGATTTTAATATCAGTTCTGGGAAAATTATACATTTTTCCTTCTCTCTCTCTCTCTTTTTTTTTTTTTCCCCTAAAGCCTACAGTTCAATGAGTTTTGATCAGTGTATACACCTGCGAAACTCTCAGCGCTATTTAGGATGTGGAAGGTATCCATTAACACAAAAATGTCCTTCATGGCCTTTCCTAGTCAATCCCCTTCCATCCAAGGCAACCACTGATCTGATTTCTACCACATAGCTTAGTTTTAGCCATTTTAGAACAGCATATAAATGTAATCATGCAGTAAATACTCTTATGTGTCTGAATTCTTTTGCTCAGCATAATGTTTTTGAAATTTATCCATGTAGTTGTTCATTTCTTTTTCCTTTGCTAAGTGGTATTCCACTGTATTAATATACCACAATTGGGATAGCCTTTCCCACGTGGATGGCCCATTGTTTGGCAGGTTTTTTTTTTGTTTTCTTTTTGGTTTTGTTTCTGTTTTGCGGTACACAGGCCTCTCACTGCTGTGGCCACTCCCGCCGCGGAGCACAGGCTCCAGACGCGCAGGCTCAGCGGCCATGGCTCACAGGCCCAGCGGCCATGGCTCACAGGCCCAGCCGCCCCGCGGCATGTGGGATCTTCCTGGACCGGGGCACGAACCCGTGGCGGTTTTTAATAAGTCAAACATACGTGGGGCTTCCCTGGTGGCGCAGTGGTTGGGAGTCTGCCTGCCGATACAGGGGACGCGGGTTCATGCCCCGGTCCGGGAAGATCCCACATGCCGTGGAGCGGCTGGGCCCGTGAGCCATGGCCGCTGAGCCTGCGCGTCCGGAGCCTGTGCTCCGCAACGGAAGAGGCCACAACAGTGAGAGGCCTGCATACCAAAAAGAAAAAAAGAAAAAAAAAATGTGTACCCAATGACCATGGTATTATATTTCCATACATTTAAAGAATGGGAAGTAAAGCATATGTTCAGAAACTAATCACATAGAAATGTTCATAGCAGCTTTATTCATAACTATATCATAATAAATTACTGATTCTCAGTTGGTATCAGTTCTTTACAAAACAAAATGATAGCAATGAACTATAAAATAAAGGTTTAGTAAATTTAATTTGAGAGAATTCTAAATCTTCTGAATCTTAATTTGGATTTTGTGAAGTAATATCAACCAACAAATTCTATTATAGTTATCACTTTCATTTTGTTTTAACATTTGCACAATCTATCATACTATCATGTTCTGTTCACCAGACAAATTGACGAATGTAGAACATACTTCTGTTTATTGACTTTTTAAATAAAACTACAGTGCAGTTTCTTGTTCATAAACCCATTTCTGTATCTCCAAATTCTTTTTAAGGTAAAACCTTAAGAGTAGAATTTGCAGTAAAAGGTAAAAGCATATTTTATTGAAAATTGGTTGAGTACCGTTGCCAAATTATTCCTGGAAAATCTTTATAAAATTATCCTTCAACCAGTACACTATGACCATTTCATCTCTTCCACTCTAATCATAGTCTGTATGTTGAATAGACATAAGTAATTCCTGTTTTCACCAATGAAGATAATATGTGGTTGAAAATTAAAATTCCTCCCTATTAATACTGACTTAATATTTTATACAAATATCAGATATCTGTTCATGCATGCCCTGCTCATGCCCTTTGCACATTTTATTAGATGTTTAATATTTTATGTTAACACTATATATCTGTTCATACCCTTTGTATAGCTTTGCTTGGTTTTAACATTTTAAAATGAAATAACGATGATATATAGCTCTACTACTTCTGTGAACTCCTAATATTAAATAGCACTATATTTTAAGAGTTATCCATGCTGATTCAGTTGGGTATAGTTCATTTTTAATGCTGAATTTTATTCCACTGTCTGGATGTGCCAACACTAGTTTTTTATTCTGTCATCAATGATGTCTGGATGGATTCCAATTTCTATGATTTAAAAAATGCTACTACAGACTTTCAATTCCATATTTCCTAGTGCTCATGTGAAAAAGATTCTCATTAGATGAGTTTATCTTCTCCTTTTTTTAAATCAGATCTTTTAATGAAACAAGTCCTTGTTTTAATGTAGTTGAATTTTTACCAAACTTTTCTTTTTAATTTGCATTTCTGTGCCTTGTTCAAGAAATCTTCAACTGAAATTCCACTTCTATTTATGATATATGCTCATGCCATATCAACAACATAGATCAACTAAAAATTATGTTTGTAAGGACACTGGGGGACATTGGAGAGCTGTGGCTATGAAGAAACGTTAAGAAAGTAACATGAAAAGGGATGGAAATTTCCATGCTGAGTCCTCTTTAAGGTTGAGATCTACTCTAAAAACTCCAGTAACCAAAACAGTGATACTGTTATAATGATAGACATATAGACTAATAGCACAGAAATGGATAGCTCATAAATAGAACCACAGATATACAGTAACTTAGGTTTTTGCCAAAGGTACCCATACAATTTAATAAATAAAATTCTTTTCCATAAAAGAAAATTGGATATCTATAAAAAAATTTTTCAACCTACTTTTACTACCAAAAAGTTACTACTACTTAGAGTTTTCTTTAAACTAAATAGTTAATTAGAGATGGATCATAGACCTAAATGTGAAGGCCAAAATTGTAAAGGTTCATGAAGAAACTACAGGATAATTTCTTCATGACCTTGTGGTGAGCTGCAAATTGATGAGCAGAAAAACAAATCAACTAATTTTAAAAAAGGGAAAATATGTGAAGAGAGAATGTATGACTGAGAAATGCAAAGAACCAATATGTAACTGACATTTACTTATCATAGTTTTTAGAAAAGTATAAAATAAAAATTATTGCTATTTCATACCGATTTGGTTAACAAAATTAAAGTATGATCATATCTTTTGTTGGGTAGAGCACAAGAGAAAGAGTTTTTTGATGGAAATGAAAATTGGGAAACCACTTGAGAGAAGAGTTTGGTAATATGTAGTAAAATTAAAACTATGCATATAATCAGATCCAGTATTTCACTTCTAGGTAAACACGGTAAAGATACTTTTATAAATGTGCACACAGTTTCAGGGAGTTTCAGCACACACATTTGCAACAGCAAAGATTTGACAACAGTGAAAATACCTTTCATTTATGAAGAGCTGAACTAGCTGGCATTTATAGAACGTGCCACAAACAAACAAACAAACAAACAAAAAAACAGTTCCAAATACATAATCTTTTTAAAGTGCATACAGAACATTACAAAGATAGACCAAATTTGGGATCACAAAATGCAAGAATTCTCAATAAGTTAAAAAAAACTCTAGTATGCTCTCTATCCAGAGTAGAATTAAAACAAAAATAAATATAGATCTCTGGAAAATGACACAATATGGACTATCAATAACACACTTCTAAATAACACATGGGTCAAAGAAGAAATCAGAAGAGAAATTATAAAGTGTTGTGAGCTGAATAAAAATGAAAACAATATATTAGAATTTATGGGATGCTGATAAAGTGGTATTTAGGGAGAAATTTATAGATAAAATATGTATATGAGAAAAAATGTTTTAAATTACAACTTCCTCTCCCACCTTATAAAACAAGAGAAAGGAGAGCATATTAAACCCAAAGTAAGTAGAAGGAAGGGAATATCAAACTCCACTGTGGAAATCAATGGAAAAGAACAAGAAAAACAATAGAGGAATCAATACAATAAAAAGTTGGTTCTTTGAGAGATCAATAAAATCAGTAAGCCTCTAGCCCATGAATATGAACAAAAGAAGATGCAAAATGCCAATATCAGAAATGACAGGTGTTAAATTACTACCAACTCAAGAGATATTAAAAGGATAATAAGACAACATTATAAACAAAATTATGCCAATTAATTGGAGAACTTAGAAGAAAGTTATGGGAGGAGCTTTAAGATGACGGAAGAGTAAGATGCGGAGATCACCTTCCTCCCCACAAATATATCAGAAATATATCTACACGTGGAACAACTCTTACAGGACACCTACTGAACGCTGGCAGAAGACCTCAGACCTCCCCAAAGGCAAGAAACTCCCCCATGTACCTGGGTAGGGCAAAAGAAAAAAAAAAACAGACAAAAGAATAGGGACAGGAGCTGCACCAGTGGGAGGGAGCTGTGAAGGAGGAAAGATTTCCGCACACTAGGAAGCCCCTTCGCGGGCGGAGACGGCGGGTGGTGGAGGTGGGGAGCTTCGGAGCCACAGAGGAGAGCGCTGCCACAGGGGTGCGGAGGGCAAAGCGGAGAGATTCCTGCACAGAGGATCAGTGCCAACCAGCGCTTACCAGCCCGAGAGGCTTGTCTGCTCACCCGCCGGGGCAGGCGGGGCCTGGGAGCTGAGGCTTGGGCTTCAGAGGTCAGATCCCAGGGAGAGGACTGGGGTTGGCTGTGTGAACACAGCCTGAAGGGACTAGTGCACCACGGCTACCCGGGAGGGAGTCTGGGAAAAGGTCTGGAGCTGCTGAAGAGGCAAGAGACTTTTTCTTGCCTCTTTGTTTCCTAGTGTGTGAGCAGAGGGGATTCAGAGCACTGCTTAAAGGAGCTCCAGAGATGGGCATGAGCGGTGGATATCAGCGCGGACCCCAGAGATGGGCATGAGACGCCAAGGCCGCTACTGCCGCCACCAAGAAGCCTGTGTGCAAGCACAAGTCACTCTCCATACCTCCCCTCCCGGGAGCCTGTGTAGCCTGCACTGCCAGGGTCCTGTGATCCAGGGACAACTTCCCCGGGAGAACGCACGGTGCGCCTCAGGCTGGTGCAACTTCACGCTGGCCTGTGCCGCCCAGCCTCGCCCCGCATCCGTAGCCCTCTCTCCCCCCGGACTGAGTGAGCCAGAGCCCCTGAATCAGCTGCTCCTTTAACCCCACCCTGTCTGAGCGAAGAACAGACGCCCTCATGCAACCTACATGCAGAGGCGGGGCCAAATCCAAAGCTGAACGTCAGGAGCTCTGCAAACAAAGAAGAGAAAGGGAAATGACTCCCAGCAGCCTCAGGAGCAGTGGATTTAATGTCCCTGGTCAACTTGATGTACCCTGCCTCTGTGAGATGACAATGAATCATCCCAAATTGAGGAGGTGGACTTTGGGATCAGCTATATATATATTTTTTTTCCTTTTTCTCTTTTTGTGAGTGTGTATGTGTATGCTTCTGTGTGTGATTTTGTCTGTATAGCTTTGCTTTTACCATTTGTCCTAAGGTTCTGTCTGTCTGTTTTTTGTTTTTGTTTTTTTAATTTATTTATTTTTAGCTGTGTTGGGTCTTCGTTTCTGTGAGAGGGCTTTCTCCAGTTGCGGAGGGCTGGGGCCACTCTTCATTGCGGTGTGCGGGCCTCCCACCATCACAGCCCCTCCCATTGTGGAGCACAGGCTCCAGAGCGCAGGCTCAGTAGTTGTGGCTCACAGGCTTAGTCACTCCGCGGCATGTGGGATCCTCCCAGACCAGGGCCTGAACCCGTGTCCCCTGCATTGGCAGGCAGACTCTCAACCACTGCGCCAACAGGGAAGCCCCTGTCCGTTTTTTTTAAATTTGTTTTTCTTAATTATTTTTATTTTAATAACTTTATTTTATTGTACTTTTATTTTATTTTATCTTCTTCTTTCTTTCTTTTTCTTTTTCTCCCTTTTACTCTGAGCTGTGTGCAGGACAGGCTGTTGGTGCTCCAGCCAGGTGTCAGAGCTGTGCCACTGAGGTGGGACAGCCAAGTTCAAGACACTGGTCCACAAGAGACCTCCCTCCTCCACATAATATCAAACGGTAAAAATCTCCCAGAGATTCCCATATCAATGCCAAGACTCAGCTCCACTCAATGACAAGCAAGCTACAGTGCAGGACACCCTATGCCAAACAACTAGCAAGGCAGGAACACAACCCCATCCATTAGCACAGAGGCTGCCTAAGATCATAATAAGGCCACACACACACCAAAACACCAACAGACGTGGACCTGCCCACCAGAAAGACAAGATCCAGCCTCATCCACCAGAACACAGGCATTAGTCCCCTCCACCAGGAAGCCTACACAACCCACTGAACCAACCTTAGCCACTGGAGACAGACACCAAAATCAACGGGAACTATGAACATGCAGCCTGCGAAAAGGAAACCCCCAAAACAGTAAGTTAAGCAAAATAAAAAGACAGAGAAACAGCAGATGAAGGAGCAAGGAAAAAACCCACCGGACCTAACAAATGAAGAGGAAATAGGCAGTCTACCTGAAAAAGAATTCAGAATAAAGATAGTAAAGATGATCCAAAATCTTGGAAATAGAATGGAGAAAATGAAAGAAATGTTTAACAAGGACATAGAAGAACTAAATAGCAAACAAACAGTGATGAACAACACAATAAATGAAATTTTAAATTCTCTAGGAGGGATCAATAGCAGAATAACTGAGGCAGAAGAATGGATAAGTGGCCTGGAAGATAAAATAGTGGAAGTAACTAGTGCAGAGCAGAATAAAGAAAAAAGAATGAAAAGAATTGAGGACAGTCTCAGAGACCTCTGGGACAACATTAAACATACCAATATTCGAATTATAGGGGTCCCAGAAGAAGAAGGGAAAAAGAAAGGGACTGAGCAAATACTTGACGAGATTATAGTTGAAAACTTCCCTAATATGGGAAACGAAATAGTTAATTCCAGAAAGCACAAAGAGTCCCATACAGGATAAATCCAAGGAGAAACACGCCAAGACACATATTAATCAAACTATCAAAAAATAAATGCAAAGAAAAAATATTAAAACCAGCAAGGGAAAAACAACAAATAACACATAAGGGAATCCCCATAAGGTTAACAGCTGATCTTTCAGGAGAAACTCTGCAAGCCAGAATGGAGTGGCAAGACATATTTAAAGTGATGAAGGAGAAAAACCTACAACCAAGATTACTCTACCCAGCAAGGATCTCATTCAGATTTGACAGAGAAATTAAAAGCTTTACAGACAAGCAAAAGCTAAGAGAATTCAGCACCACCAAACCAGCTTTACAACAAATGCTAAAGGAACTTCTCTAGGAAGGAAACACAAGAGAAGGAAAAGACCTACAATAATAAACCCCAAACAATTAAGAAAATTCTAATACGAACATACATATTGATAATTACCTTAAATGTAAATGGATTAAATGCTCCAACCAAACAACATAGACTGGCTGAATGGATACAAAAACAAGACCCATATATATGCTGTCTACAAGAGACCCACTTCAGATCTAGGGACACATACAGACTGAAAGTGAGGGGATGGAAAAAGATATTCCATGCAAATGGAAATCAAAAGAAAGCTGGAGTAGCAATTCTCATATCAGACAAAATAGACTTTAAAATAAAGACTGTTACAAGAGACAAAAAAGGACACTACATAATAAAGGATCAATCCAAGAAGAAGACACAACAATTGTAAATATTTATGCATGGAACATAGGAGCACCTCAATACATAAGGAAAATACTAACAGCCATAAAAGGGGAAATAGACAGTATCAAAATCATAGTAGGGGATGTTAACACCCCACTTTCACCAATGGACAGATCATCCAAAATGAAAATAAATAAGGGAACAGAAGCTTTAAATGATACGTTAAACAAGAAGGACTTAATTGACATTTATTGAACATTCCATCTAAAAACAACAGAATACACATTCTTCTCAAGTGCTCATGGAACATTCTCCAGGATAGATCATATCTTGGATCACAAATCAAGCCTTGGTAAATTTAAGAAAATTGAAATCATATCAAGTATCTTTTCTGACCACAATGCTATGAGACTAGATATCAATTACAGGAAAATATTTGTAAGAAATACAAACACATGGATGGTAAACAACACACTACTTAATAACCGAGAGATCACTGAAGATATAAAACAGGAAATCAAAATATACCTGGAAACAAATGACAATGAAAACACAATGACCCAAAACCTATGGGATGCAGCAAAAGTGGTTCTAATAGGGAAGTTTATAGCAATACAGTCCTACCTTAGGAGACAAGAAACATCTCAAATAAACAACCTAACCTTACACATAAAGCAATTAGAGAAAGAAGAACAAAAAAAAAACCCAAAGTTAGCAGAAGGAGATAAATCATAAAGATCAGATCAGAAATAAATGAAAAAGAAATGAAGGAAACAATAGCAAAGTTCAGTAAAACTAAAAGCTGGTTCTTTGAGAAGATAAACAAAATTGATAAACCATTAGCCAGACTTATCAAGAGAAAAAGGGAGAAGACTCATCAATAGAATTAGAAATGAAAAAGGAGAAGTAACAACTGACACTGAAGAAATACAAAGGATCATGAGAGATTACTACAAGCAACTCTATCCCAAGAAAATGGACAACCTGGAAGAAATGGACAAATTCTTAGAAATGCACAACCTGCCAAGACTGAATCAGGAAGAAATAGAAAATATGAACAGACCAATCACAAGCACTGAAATTGAAACTGTGATTAAAAGTCTTCCAACAAACAAAAGCCCAGGTCCAGATGGCTTCACAGGCGAATTCTATCAAACATTTAGAGAAGAGCTAACACCTATCCATCTCAAACACTTCCAAAATGTAGCAGAGGGAGGAACACTCCCAAACTCATTGTACGAGGCCACCATCACTCTGATACCAAAACCAGACAAAGATGTCACAAAGAAAGAAAACTACAGACCAATATCACTGATGAACATAGATGCAAAAATCCTCAGTAAAATACTAGCAAACAGAATCCAACAGCACATTAAAATGATCATACACTATGACGAAGTGGGGTTTATCCCAGGAATACAAGGATTCTTCTGTATATGCAAATCAATCAACGTGATACACCATATTAACAAATTGAAGGAGAAAAAACATATGATCATCTCAATAGATGCAGAGAAAGCTTTCGACAAAATTCAATACCCATTTATGATAAAAACTCTGCAGAAACTAGGCATAGAGGGAACTTTCCTCAACATAACAAAGGCCATATATGACAAACCCACAGCCAACATCATCCTCAGTGGTGAAACACTGTAACCATTTCCACTAAGATCAGGAACAAGACAAGATGGCCACTCTCACCACTATTACTCAACATAGTTTTGGAAGTTTTAGCCACAGCAGTCAGAGAAGAAAAAGAAATAAAAGGAATCCAAATTGGAAAGGAAGAAGTAAGCCTGTCACTGTTTGCAGATGACATGATACTATACATGGAGAATCCTGAAGCTGCTACCAGGAAACTACTAGAGCTAATCAATGAATTTGGTAAAGTAGCGGGATACAAAATTAATGCACAGAAATCTCTTGCATTCCTATACACTAATGATGAAAAATATGAACGTGAAATTAAGAAAACACTCCCATTTACCACTGAAACAAAAAGAAGAAAATATCTAGGACTAAATCTACCTAAGGAGACCAAAGACCTGTATGCAGAAAATTATAAGACACTGGTGAAAGAAATTAAAGATGATACAAATAGATTGAGAGATATACCATGTTCTTGGATTGGAAGAATCAACATTGTGAAAATGACTCTATTACGCAAAGTAATCTACATATTCAATGCAATCCCTATCAAACTACCACTGGCACTTTTCACAGAACTAGAATAAAAACTTTCACAATTTGTATGGAAACACAAAACACCCCAACTAGCCAAAGCAATCTTGAGAAAGAAAAATGGAGCTGGAGGATTCAGGCTCCCTGACTTCAGACTATACTACAAAGCTACAGTAATCAAGACAGTATGGTACTGGCACAAAAACAGAAAGATCAATGGAACAGGATAGAAAGCCGAGAGATAAACCCATGCACATATGGTCACCTTATCTTTGAAAAAGGAGGCCAGAATATACAGTGGAGAAAAGACAGCCTCTTCAATAAGTGGTGCTGGGAAAACTGGACAGCTACATGTAAATGAATGAAATTAGAACACTCCCTAACACCATACACAAAAATAAACTCAAAATTGGTTATAGACCTAAATGTAAGACCAGACACCATCAAACTCTTAGAGGAAAACATAGGCAGAACACTCTATGACATAAGTCACAGCAAGATCCTTTTTGACCCACCTCCTAGAGAAATGGAAATAAAAACAAAAATAAACAAATGGGACCTAATGAAACTTAAAATCTTTTGCACAGCAAAGGAAACCATGAACAAGACCAAAGGACAACCCTCAGAATGGGAGAAAATATTTGCAAATGAAGCAACTGACAAAGGATTAATCTCCAAAACATACAAGAAACTCTTGCAGCTCAATGTCAAAAAAACAAACAACCCAATCGAAAAATGGGCCCAAGACCTAAATAGACATTTCTCCAAAGAAGATATACAGATTGCCAAGAAACACATGAAAGAATGCTCAACATCATTAATCATTAGAGAAATGCAAATCAAAACTACAATGAGGTATCACCTCACACCAGTCAGAATGGCCATCATCAAAAAATCTACAAACAGTAAATGCTGGAGAGGGTGTGGAGAAAAGGGAACCCTCATGCACTGTTGGTGGGAATGTAAACTGATACAGCCACTATGGAGAACAGTATGGAGGTTCCATAAAAAACTAAAAATAGAACTACTATACAACCCAGCAATCCCACTACTGGGCATATACCCTGAGAAAACCATAATTCAAAAAGAGTGATGTTCCAAAATGTTCATTGCAGCTCTATTTACAATAGCCAGGACATGGAAGCAACCTAAGTGTCCAGGAACAGATGAATGGGTAAAGAAGATGTGGCACATATGTACAATGGAATATTGCTCAACCATAAAAAGGAAGGAAACTGAGTTAATTGTAGTGAGGTGGTTAGACTTAGAGACTGTCATACAGAGTAAAGTAAGTCACAAAGAGAAAAACAAATACCATATGCTAACGTATATATATATGGAATCAAAAAAAAAAAGAAAAGAAAATGTCGGAAGAACCTAGGGGCAAGACAGGAATAAAGATGCAGACCTGACAGGGCACGCACACGGGCACGCACACACACACTCGTTCAGCGTTCTGGCGTTTAGAAGAGCTTGCCGACTCTAGGCCGACACCTTGATTGCAGCACCATGACCTACAGAAATTGAGATAAGACAAGATACCTGCCCCACTGCCAGTGCTCAGATTCAGTCAACAAAGGACAGTTCTCAATCTGAACCAAGAAACTCTAGTCACTGGGGGGACCTTGAAGATGGCGGAAGAGTAAGACGCGGAGATCGCCTTCCTCCCCACGGATACACCAGAAATACATCCACACGTGGAACAACTCCTACAGAACTCCTACTGAAGGCTGGCAGAAGACCTCAGACCTCCCAAAAGGCAAGAAACTCCCCACGTAACTGGGTAGGGCAAAAGAAAAAACAGAGACAAAAGAATAAGGACGGCACCTGCACCAGTGGGAGGGAGCTGTGAAGGAGGAAAAGTTTCCACACACTAGGAAGCCCCTCCGCGGGCGGAGACTGCGGGAGGCAGAGGGGGGAGTTTCGGGACCGCGGAGTAGTGCACAGCGACGGGTGCGGAGGGCAAAGCGGGGAGATTCCTGCACAGACGATCGGTGCTGACCGGCACTCACCAGCCCGAGTGGCTTGTCTGCTCACCCGCCGGGGCGGGCGGGGCTGCGAGCTGAGGCTCGGGTTTTGGTTTTGGACGGAGCTCAGGGAGAGGACTGGGGTTGGCGGCTTGAACATAGCCTGAAGGGGTTAGTGCACCACGACTAGCCGGGAGGGAGTTCGGGGAAAAGCCTGCACCGGCCGAAGAGGCAAGAGACTTTTTCTTCCCTCTTTGTTTCCTGGTGCGCGAGGAGAGGGGTTTAAGAGCGCTGCTTAAAGGAACTCCAGAGACGGGCACGAGCCGCGGCTAAAAGCGTGAACCCCAGAGACGGGCGCGAGCCGCGGCTGAGGGCGCGAGCCCCCGAGACGGGCGCGAGCCGCGGCTGAAAGCGCAAACCCCAGAGACGGGCGCGAGCCGCGGCTAAAACCGCGGACCCCAGAGACGGGTGGGAGACGCTAAGGCTGCTGCTGCCGCCACCAAGGGGCCTGTGTGCGAGCACAGGTCACTCTCCACACCCCTCTTCCGCGGAGCCTGTGCAGCCCGCCACTGCCAGGTTCCCGGGATCCAGGGACAACTTCCCCGGGAGTACGCACGGCGGGTCTCAGGCTGGTGCAACATCACGCCGGCCTCTGCCGCAACGTCACGCTGCCTCTGCAGCCGCAGGCCCGCCCCGCACGTAATGCCCCTCCTACCCCCATCCCCCAACCCCCGGCCTGAGTGAGCCGGAGGCCCCGAATCAGCGGCTCCTTTAACCCCGTCCTGTCTGAGCGAAAAAACAGACGCCCTCCAGCGACCTACACGCAGAGGCAGGGCCAAATCCAAAGCTGAGCTCCTGTGAGCTGTGAGAACAAAGAAGAGAAAGGGAAATCTCTCCCAGCAGCCACAGAAGCAGCGGATTAAAGCTCCACAATCAACTTGATATACCCTGCATCTGTGGAATACCTGAATAGACAAGGAATGATCCCAAATTGAAGAGGTGGAATTTAGGAGCGAGATCTATGATTTTTTTCCCTTTTCCTCTTTTTGTGAATGTGTACGTGTATGCTTCTGTGTGAGATCCTGTCTGTATACTCTTGCTTCCACCATTTGTCCTAGGGCTCTATCCGTCCATGACTTTTTTTTAAAAATTCTTTTTCTTAATAATTAAGTTTAATTGTAATAACTTTATTATACTTTACCTTCGTTCTTTCTTTCTTTCCTTCCTTCCTTCCCTCCTTTAGACAACGAATCACCCCAAATTGAGGAGGTGGTCTCAGGGAGCAGGATTTATGATTTTTCCCCCTTTACCTCTTTTTGTGAAGGTGTATGTGTATGCTTCTGTGTAAGATTTTCTCTGTATAGCTTTGCTTCCAACATTTGTCCTAAGGTTCTATCCGTCCCTTTTTTTTTTTTTTTTTTCTAAATATTTTTTAATTCAATAACTATATTATACTTTATTTTATTTTTACTGTATCATCTTTCTTTCTGTCTTTTTTCCTTCTTTCCCTCCTTCCTTCCTTCCTCCCTCCCTCCCTCCCTCCCTCCTTTCTTTCCTTCTTTGCTTCTTTCTTCCTTCCTTCCTTTTCTCCTTTCCTTCTTTCTTTACTCATACTTCTACTAATTCTCCCTACTTTTTCTCCCTTTTATTCTGAGCTGTGTGGATGAAAGGCTCCTGGTGCTCCAGCCAGGAGTCAGGGCTCTGCCTCTGAGGTAGGAGAGCCAACTTCAGGACACTGGTCAACAAGAGACCTCCCAGCTCCACATAATATTAAACGGTGGAAATATCCCAGAGACCTCCATCTTAACACCAGCACCCAGCTTCACTCAACGACCAGCAAGCCACAGTGCTGGACAACCTATGCCAAACAACTAGCAAAACAGGAACACAACCCCACCCATTAGCAGAGAGGCTGCCTAAAATCATAATAAGGCCACAGACACCCCAAAACACACCACCAGACGTGAACCTGCCCACTAGAGAGACAAGATCCAGCCTCATCCAGCACAACACAGGCACTAGTCCCCTCCACCAGGAAGCCTACACAACCCACTGAAACAACCTTAGCCACTGGAGACAGACATCAAAAACAACGGGAACTACGAACCTGCAGCCTGCAAAAAGGAGACCCCAAACACAGTAAGATAAGCAAAATGAGAAGACAGAAAAACACACAGCAGATGAAGGAGCAAGATAAAAACCCACCAGACCTAACAAATGAAGAGGAAATAGGCAATCTACCTGAAAAAGAATTCAGAATAATGATAGTAAGGATGATCCGAAATCTTGGAAGTAGAATGGACAAAATGCAAGAAACAGTTAACAAGGACCTACAAGAACTAAAGATGAAACAAGCAACGATGAACAATGCAATAAATGAAATTAAAATCACTCTAGATAGGATCAATAGCAGAATAACTGAGGCAGAAGAACGGATAAGTGACCTGGAAGATAAAGTAGTGGAAATAACTACTGCAGAGCAGAATAAAGAAAAAAGAATGAAAAGAACTGAGGACAGTCTCAGAGACCTCTGGGACAACATGAAACGCACCAACATTCGAATTATAGGGGTTCCAGAAGAAGAAGAGAAAAAGAAAGGGACTGAGAAAATATTTGAAGAGATTATAGTTGAAAACTTCCCTAATATGGGAAAGGAAATAGTTGATCAAGTCCAGGAAGCACAGAGGGTCCCATACAGGATAAATACAAGGAGAAACACGCCAAGACACATATTAATCAAACTGTCAAAAATTAAATACAAGGAAAGCATATTAAAAGCAGCAAGGGAAAAACAACAAATAACACACAAGGGAATCCCCATAAGGTTAACAGCTGATCTTTCAGCAGAAACTCTGCAAGCCAGAAGGGACTGGCAGGACATATTTAAAGTGATGAAGGAGAAAAACCTACAACCAAGATTACTCTACCCAGCAAGGGTCTCATTCAGATTTGATGGAGAAATTAAAACCTTTACAGACAAGCAAAAGCTGAGAGAGTTCAGCACCACCAAACCAGCTTTACAGCAAATGCCAAAGGAACTTCTCTAGGCAGGAAACACAAGAGAAGGAAAAGACCTACAATAACAAACCCCAAACAATTAAGAAAATGGGAATAGGAACATACATATTGATAATTACCTTAAATGTAAATGGAGTAAATGCTCCCACCAAAAGACACAGACTGGCTGAATGGATACAAAAACAAGACCCATATATTTGCTGTCTACAAGAGACCCACTTCAGACCTAGGGACACACAGAGACTGAAAGTGAGGTGATGGAAAAAGATATTCCATGCAAATGGAAACCAAAAGAAAGCTGGAGTAGCAATTCTCATAACAGACAAAATAGACTTTAAAATAAAGACTATGAGAAGAGACAAAGAAGGACACTACATAATGATCAAGGGATCGATCCAAGAAGAAGATATAACAATTGTAAATATTTATGCACCCAACATAGGAGCACCTCAATACATAAGGCAAATACTAACAACCATAAAAGGGGAGATCAACAGTAACACATTCATAGTAGGGGACTTTAACACCCCACTTTCACCCATGGACAGATCATCCAAAATGAAAATAAATAAGGAAACACAAGCTTTAAATGATACATTAAACAAGATGGACTTAATTGATATTTATAGGACACTCCATCCAAAAACAACAGAATACACATTTTTCTCAAGTGCTCATGGAACATTCTCCAGGATAGATCATATCTTGGGTCACAAATCAAGCCTTGGTAAATTTAAGAAAACTGAAATTGTATCAAGTATCTTTTCCGACCACAACGCCATGAGACTAGATATCAATTACAGGAAAAGATCTGTAAAAAATACAAACACATGGAGGCTAAACAATACACTACTTAATAATGAAGTGATCACTGAAGATATCAAAGAGGAAATAAAAAAATACCTAGAAACAAATGACAATGGAGACACAACGACCCAAAACCTATGGGATGCAGCAAAAGCAGTTCTAAGGGGGAAGTTTATAGCAATACAAGCCCACCTTAAGAAGCAGGAAACATCTCGAATAAACAACCTAACCTTGCACCTCAAGCAATTAGAGAAAGAAGAACAAAAAAACCCCAAAGCTAGCAGAAGGAAAGAAATCATAAAAATCAGATCAGAAATAAATGAAAAAGAAATGAAGGAAACAATAGCAAAGATCAATAAAACTAAAAGCTGGTTCTTTGAGAAGATAAACAAAATAGATAAACCACTAGCCAGACTCATCAAGAAAAAAAGGGAGAAGACTCAAATCAATAGAATTAGAAATGAAAAAGGAGAAGTAACAACTGACACTGCAGAAATAAAAAAAAATCATGAGAGATTACTACAAGCAACTCTATGCCAATAAAATGGACAATCTGGAAGAAATGGACAAATTCTTAGAAATGCACAACCTGCCAAGACTGAATCAGGAAGAAATAGAAAATATGAACAGACCAATCACAAGCACTGAAATTGAAACTGTGATTAAAAACCTTCCAACAAACAAAAGCCCAGGACCAGATGGCTTCACAGGTGAATTCTATCAAACGTTTAGAGAAGAGCTAACACCTATCCTTCTCAAACTCTTCCAAAATATAGCAGAGGGAGGAACACTCCCAAATTCCTTCTACGAAGCCACCATCACCTTGATACCAAAACCAGACAAGGATGTCACAAAGAAAGAAAACTACAGGCCAATATCACTGATGAACATAGATGCAAAAATCCTCAACAAAATACTAGCAAACAGAATCCAACAGCACATTAAAAGGATCATACACCATGATCAAGTGGGGTTTATTCCAGGAATGCAAGGATTCTTCAATATACGCAAATCTATCAATGTGATAAACCATATTAACAAATTGAAGGAGAAAAACCATATGATCATCTCAATAGATGCAGAGAAAGCTTTCGACAAAATTCAACACCCATTTATGATAAAAACCCTCCAGAAAGTAGGCATAGAGGGAACTTTCCTAAACATAATAAAAGCCATATATGACAAGCCCACAGCAAACATCATCCTCAATGGTGAAAAACTGAAAGCATTTCCACTAAGATCAGGAACAAGACAAGGTTGCCCACTCTCACCACTCTTATTCAACATAGTTTTGGAAGTTTTAGCCACAGCAATCAGAGAAGAAAAGGAAATAAAAGGAATCCAAATCGGAAAAGAAGAAGTAAAGCTGTCACTGTTTGCAGATGACATGATACTATACATAGAGAATCCTAAAGATGCTACCAGAAAACTACTAGAGCTAATCAATGAATTTGGTAAAGTAGCAGGATACAAAATTAATGCACAGAAATTTCTGGCATTCCTATATACTAATGATGAAAAATCTGAAAGTGAAATCAAGAAAACACTCCCATTTACCATTGCAACAAAAAGAATAAAATATCTAGGAATAAACCTACCTAAGGATACGAAAGACCTGTATGCAGAAAATTATAAGACACTGATGAAAGAAATTAAAGATGACACAAATAGATGGAGAGATATACCATGTTCTTGGATGGGAAGAATCAACATTGTGAAAATGACTCTACTACCCAAAGCAATCTACAGATTCAATGCAATCCCTATCAAACTACCACTGGCATTTTTCACAGAACTAGAACAAAAAATTTCGCAATTTGTATGGAAACACAAAAGACCCCGAATAGCCAAAGCAATCTTGAGAACGAAAAAAGGAGCTGGAGGAATAAGGCTCCCTGACTTCAGACTATATTACAAAGCAACAGTAATCAAGACAGTATGGTACTGGCACAAAAACAGAAAGATAGATCAGTGGAACAGGATAGAAAGCCCAGAGATAAACCCACGCACATATGGACACCTTATCTTTGATAAAGGAGGCAGGAATGTACAGTGGAGAAAGGACAGCCTCTTCAATAAATGGTGCTGGGAAAACTGGACAGGTACATGTAAAAGTATGAGATTAGATCACTCCCTAACACCATACACAAAAATAAGCTCAAAATGGATTAAAGACCTAAATGTAAGGCCAGAAACTATCAAACTCTTAGAAGAAAACATAGGAAGAACACTCTATGACATAAATCACAGCAAGATCCTTTCTGACCCACCTCCTAGAGTAATGGAAATAAAAACAAAAATAAACAAATGGGACCTAATGAAACTTCAAAGCTTTTGCACAGCAAAGGAAACCATAACCAAGACCAAAAGACAACCCTCAGAATGGGAGAAAACATTTGCAAATGAAGCAACTGACAAAGGATTAATCTCCAAAATTTACAAGCAGCTCATGCAGCTCAATAACAAAAAAACAAACAACCCCATCCAAAAATGGGCAGAAGACCTAAACAGACATTTCTCCAAAGAAGATATACAGAATGCCAACAAACACATGAAAGAATGCTCAACATCATTAATCATTAGAGAAATGCAAATCAAAACTACAATGAGATATCATCTCACACCAGTCAGAATGGCCATCATCAAAAAATCTAGAAACAATAAATGCTGGAGAGGGTGTGGAGAAAAGGGGACACTCTTGCACTGCTGGTGGGAATGTGAATTGGTTCAGCCACTGTGGAGAACAGTATGGAGGTTCCTTAAAAAACTACAAATAGAATTACCATATGACCCAGCAATCCCACTACTTGGCATATACCCTGAGAAAACCAAAATTCAAAAAGAGTCATGTACCAAAATGTTCATTGCAGCTCTATTTACAATAGCCAGGACATGGAAACAACCTAAGCGCCCATCATCGGATGAATGGATAAAGAAGATGTGGCACATATACACAATGGAATATTACTCAGCCTTAAAAAGAAATGAAATTGAGCTATTTGTAATGAGATGGATAGACCTAGAGTCTGTCATACAGAGTGAAGTAAGTCAGAAAGAAAAAGACAAATACCGTATGCTAACACATATATATGGAATTTAAGGGGAAAAAATGTCATGAAGAACCTAGGGGTAAGATAGGAATAAAGACGCAGACCTACTGGAGAACGGACTTGAGGGTATGGGGAGGGGGAGGGGTGAGTTTTGACAGGGCGAGAGAGAGTCATGGACATATACACACTAACAAACGTAGTAAGGTAGATAGCTGGGGGGAAGCAGCCGCAAGGCACAGGGATATTAGCTCGGTGCTTTGTGACAGCCTGGAAGGGTGGGATGGGGAGAGTGGGAGGGAGGGAGACGCAAGAGGGAAGACATATGGGAACATATGTATATGTATAGCTGATTCACTTTGTTATAAAGCAGAAACTAACACACCATTGTAAAACAATTATACCCCAATAAAGATGTTTAAAAAAAAAAAAAAAAAGATGCAGACCTACTAGAGAATGGACTTGAGGATATGGAGAGGGTGAAGGGTAAGCTGGGACAAAGTGAGAGAGTGGCATGGACATATATACACTACCAAATGTAAAATAGCTAGCTAGTGGGAAGCAGCCGCACAGCACAGGGAGATAAGCTAGATGCTTTGTGACCACCTAGAGGGGTGGGAAGGCAGGGTGGGAGGGAGGGAGATGCAAGAGGGAAGAGATATGGTGACATATGTATATGTATAACTGATTCACTTTGTTATAAAGCACAAACTAACACACCATTGTAAAGCAATTATACTCCAATAAAGATGTTAAAAAAATTTTTCTGTTTCCTTGGAAAATGCAACTACCAAAACTCTCTTAAGAAATAGATAACTTGGGGCTTCCCTGGTGGCGCGGTGGTTGAGAGTCCGCCTCCCTATGCAGGGGACACGGGTTCGTCCCCCGGTCTGGGAAGATCCCACATGCCACGGAGCGGCTTGGCCCGTGAGCCATGGTCGCTGAGCCTGCGTGTCCGGAGCCTGTGCTCCGCAGCAGGAGAGGCCACAGCAGTGAGAGGCCCGTGTACTGCAAAAAAAAAAAAGTTGAACTCCAGGCCCAGAAAGCTTCACTGTAGAATTCTACCAATCATTTAAGAATGAAATATTTAAATTCTTTACCGTCTCTTCCAGAAAAATGAAGAAAAGGGACTATCTCTGAAGTCATTTTATGTAGCTGGCATAACTGATATCTAAACCAGACAAAAACATTTCAAAAAGAGAATTCCTGACTAATTCCTCTCCTGAAAGTACATGTAATAATTCTAAAGGATAACTCATCATGACCAAGTGTGATTGTCTTCAAAAATAGCAGGGTTGTTTCAACATTGAAAAATCAGGCAATGTATTCACAATATCAACAACCTAAAAATAGAAAAATAAAACAAACAAAAATCACAAAAGCATTCACCAATTTCAATAACCATTCGTAATCAAAAAAAAGAAAGTTCTCAACAAAATAGTGCACATCTACAAAAACTCTACAGTTAACATTATGCTTAACAGTGGAGTTTTCATCCCAGTTCGGAAGGTTTTCCCTATCCCCATTGTTATCAAGGACATCGCCCACATTAATTTCAGAACTTGTATAGTTTCATTTTCTATATTTAAGCTCATTTCACTCTCTGATCTATTTTGAGTTTATACTAGGGTATGAAATAAAGTATGATTCTTCTTTTATTTTTTTCCAAATACTTATAAGACTTACAACAATTTATTAAGCAGTTTATCTTTTCTCCACTAATTTTTATGCCACTGTTGTTATATATTAAATTTCCACTTGCACTTGAGTTTATTGCCAAACTTTTCAGTGTGCTGTATTGGACTGTTTGACCATTTGTGCACCAATACCAACCACATTGTTCTAATTGTATGTTTATAATATTCTTTTATAACGGGTGGCATCATGTACACACTGCTCGTCTTTTGCAGAATTTTCCTCATTATTCCCGCTTTTTGTTATTTATCTATAAGAACTTTAAAATTAATGAGTTGATATTTTGAAAAATATTTTAAGTAAAAATTTGGTGCCTAGCCTTTTTTGCATTTATGTCTCTGTGTGTGCGTTAATTTGTCTTATTCTTCGCTTAGTTAAAAGACCTTAGGAATATCATATTATCCTAGGGACATACATTATAAATAAGAGAAAAAAATGTTACTTATGATTTATCACATTATCACTCTACGTGTGGGTCAGTTTAAATCAAACTATTACATGAAAGTTCAGGTACTTGTCTTTGAAATTTGGGGACAGATATTTTTCAAATCTGTGTGGCTTACCTGTCTTTGATAACTCAAATCATTTTACCCTGGAGGTGAACCAATGTTTAAATAATTGAGTCTGTAGAGTTGTGCAAACTCTGGTTAAGAATTCTCTCTTAATTTTTTGAGTAATTCTTTCATGAGCTATTTCTGAAATATTTCTGGTTTGTGATTATCTCACAAGAAATTCATGACTAAGTTTTTTATTTTCACTGTTACATTTTGATTCCATATTATTCAGGAGAATATCAAATGAGTGATTTTATTCACTGACAAAGCGCCTTGATTGAACAGGGTTTTGGGTTATTAACCTCATGGTAAGTTTGTGTTATCTCAGTAAAAACTCTGTGAGTTTGAATTTCAGAGTCGCTCTTTCACACCAAGGAAACAAATGACTTTGTTCTAAGCGATAACATTTTAAAACTTTAATTCATAGCTATAAAATAGCAAAAATGATAAAGTGATTGTGTTTTTCCTTTTATTCTACTTTTAAAACCTTAAAAATAGGTATTTTCAAAGCTTAGGTAGACAATTTTAGAAGCATACATTGGGTTTTTACTTCCCTAATTGATAGCAACAGGATTCAAGCAAATACTCTAATTGCAATAATCAGATTTTCATAAGTAATCATTTATTAAGAGTTCCTCTCCGATGTTTAAATATAGAAAAAAATTTCACCTAGTAGTGTGCACTGATATTTTATAAAATACAGTGAAAACGTAAATAAAATTCTGCCATAGCAAATTTATATTAATTTTATCCAATCACTAGAGCTTTTAATAAATCCCTATGGCTAAAGACTTTAAAAGAGGGATACTTATGATTTTATCCCTTTTTTTAAAAAATTAAGAAATCTTCATTTTTAGAGCAGTTTTACATTCACAGCAAAGTTCCCATAAATCCCCTGCCCCCACACATACATAGCCTCCCCCATTTTTAATATCCCCACCAGAGTGATTCATTTGTTACACTCTAAGAACCTGCACTGACACATCTTTAACATCCAAAGTCCATAATTTACCTTAGGGTTCACTCTTGGTGTTACAGATTCTGTGGTTTTAGTCAAATGTATAATGACATGCATCCACTATTGCAGTATCATACAGAATGGTTTCACTGCCCCCCAGATCGTCTTGATCCGTCTGTTTATTCCTCCCTACATATCCTAGCCTCTGGCAACCCCTGACCTTTTTACTGTTTCTATAGTTTTGCCTTTTCCACAGTGTCATATAGCAGAATCACACGATAGAGCTTTTTCAGATTGGCTTCTTTCTCCTAGTAACGTGCATTTAAGGTTCCTCTATGTCTTTTCACTGCTTGATAGCTCTTCATTTTAGCACTGAAAAATACTGCACTGACTGGATGTACCACAGTTTATTTATTCATTCACCTGCTGAAGGACATCTTGACCGTTTCCAAATTTTGGCAATTATGAATAAAGCTGCTATAAATGTCCATGAGTAGGTTTTTGTGTGGACGTAACTTTTCAACTCTTTTGGGTAAATACCAAGAAGCACAACTACTGGATTGTATGGTAAGCGTATGTTTAGTTTTGTAAGACACCACCAAATTGTTTTCCAAAGTGGCTGCCCTTTTTGCATTCCTACCAGCAATACGTAAGAGTCCCTGTTGCTCCTGACCACATGTGTTGTCAGTATTTTGAATTCTGGCCAGTCTAATAGGTGTGTAGTAGTACCGCATTGTTGCTTTAATTTGCATTTCTATGATGACAAATGATGTGGAGTATCTTTTCATATACATATTTGCCATGTATATTCCTTCTTTGGTGAGGTGTCTATTCAGATCTTTTGCCCATTTTTTAATCAGGATATTGTTGAGTTTTAAAAGTTCTTTGCATATTTTGGATAACAGTCTGTAGTTTTTCTTCTCATTCTCTTGGCATCGTCCTTCACAGAGCAGAAGTTTTTAGTTGTAATGAAGTCCACCTTATCAATTAATTATTTCAAGGATTGTGTCTTTGGTGTTATATCTAAAAGGTACCCAAAGTCATTGAGGATTTGTCTGTGTGTATTACCTTTTAGGAGTTTTATAGTTTTTGCATTTTACATTTAGGTCTGTGATCCATTTTGAGTTCATTTTTGTGAAGGATGTAAGATTCATTATTTTGCATATGGATGTCCAGTTTTTCCACAACATTTGTTGAAAAGACTCTATTTGCTCGATTGTAGCCTTATTCTTTTTAAACTTTTGGAGAAAGATTTTTATAAAGGTTTCAAATTACCACTGTTTTCTGTGTTTCTTAATCTTCTGTTTCCAAACTGATTTTATAGAAGCTTTTATAAACCACAAGCAGTTACCAAGCAGTATTACATGTTCAACCACTGTGTCAAGTAGATTCTGTGTGGAGTACACAAGACAGACTTTTCCGTAATGGTCCTCATTTTGAAGCTGATAAAGTAAATGTATTCTAAATAATGAGAAAGCAAAATGCTTACTGTGTAATTCTAAATATAATAGCCTTTCTTACAAGGAAAGCTTGATATGGTTTGATTGACTAAGTTATCAAGGTATAGAAGCTGCAGGTACTGAAATGGGCATGACGAAGACAGTTTAGGAAGGCAGTACCTGATGGGAGAGAAATTCTTACATTTGACCTTTGTGGGGAAGAGGAGGATTGGTGGGTGAACAGTATATGAACACCTTAAAATTTAGGTGTGGGGTGTAGGCTTGATGGAGCAGACAAAACATGTAGTAGTCATGTTCTTCAGCAAAATTTAGAATACATCTTTTGACAAAGGCTTTTTCTGTACTTCTTATTCTCAAATAATTATAGATTCAAAGGAAGTTGTGCAGAATAGGAGTCTCCTGTACCCTTCACCCAGTGCCACCTATGCTAACATTCTGCATTGACTGTATTATAATTCCAAAACCAGAAGATTGAGATTGGTACAATCCACAGAGATTTCACCAGGATTATACACACCTGTGACTATATGAATGTGTGTATGTGTATATATATGGTTCTATGTAATTTTTTTCATGTATTATTAGTTATTGTAAATGCAAATATCACTATATACCAATCTTTGTGACTCTCTATTTAGGACAAATCCTAAGATGTGGAAATCTTGAATCCAAAGTTATGAAAATCATTAAGGCTTTTCAGATCTATGGTTAAACTGCTTTATAAAATGTCTGAACCAATTTACACATTTACTGGTATATTTGTAAGCTACCATTTTCCATGCCATCTCCAACACACCATAGATGTAAAACAGTATCCTGTTGTTTAATATGCTCTTCTCTTATTACTGGTATGTTTGTTATAAATGCATTTTTGGATTTCCTGTTCTGGTGCAGTAGATATAGACATATCCCTTCCTATTTTTCCCATGAAATACACATAGAAACCCTGGACATAACACATAAAACAAGCACAGAGAAACTCTGAAAACTGGGAAAAAGAAGGCAGATTGGTTAGGGACTTTGGGACTTGAGGAATAAGATGGCAATGACTTCTCTCAGTTTTCCTTTTCTTTTTCATTCAAATTATCTCTCTGGATACTAGAGAAGCCCTCAACATGGAGTCTCCAATGGGTGTAGAGAAAAAAAAAGCCTAAAGAAATGCTTGTTTTTCTTAACCAAAGGACTAGGAAAGGACAGCTAAGCAGAGACTTTCTGACACTCTGCGCCCTACTCCAGCCAAACGCCATGGGGGGTAAAAACACCATACAGCCACCAGCCTCCTCTTCCCTGGTGTGGTGCTGGTGTCAGTGGAAGGCTAACTTCCCTCCCTGACCAACAGCAATGACCCAGCACTTCCCACCCTGCCAGCTCCAGAGCAGGGGGAGAAAGTAGGTGAAAAAAGGGGCTCTTTAAACTTGAATATGAAGTCCTGGGCTGAAGTCAAGTAATTATTTACTTAAAAACAGAGTTTTCCAGAGGAAAAATAAATCGTTTAAAAACATCTGCCTCAAATTAAAGTGTAATTAGTAATTACAGAAATTACATTTTCTAATGTAAAAGACAATGGAAAATGCCTGTGTGATGAGAACAGTAGCAAAATAATGTATTGCAATCTATAACAACATTCATTTGCACTGGTCTGCAGTATTTAATTAAGTGTTGCTGATGTGTTTTATTAAGATTTACATTCATTCATCTAAGTGAAGTTGTGTCGGAATAATGTTTTCAAAGACCTTCATAACAGGCTTGACAGGAAGGTGTTTGCTTTGTTAAATCCTGGAGAATGGCAGTGTGTTCTCTGTTTAGTGGGGCTGAGAACCCTCCCAACCATGTGCCCAATTGTTTTTGCACACGAGCTGCCTTCTTTTTTTTTTTTTTTTTTTTCGGTACGCGGGCCTCTCACTGTTGTGGCCTCTCCCATTGCGGAACACAGGCTCCGGACGCGCAGGCTCAGTGGCCATGGCTCACGGGCCCAGCCATTCCGCGGCATGTGGGATCTTCCCGGACCGGGGCACGAACCTGTGTCCCCTGCATCGGCAGGCGGACTCTCAACCACTGCGCCACCAGGGAAGCCCCACACGAGCTGCCTTCTTTCACTAACTTTTTGCATTAGTTCTGTCTCTAAGTGGCTGCTCAGTTTTACCTACAGAAAACCATTCATTCACCATTCATTCATTTTGCTTTGGTTGAGATTTAAGTTTACAAATGAAACTGGATTTAACTGCTTTGAGTGAACTGATAAATCATCCATTAAAAACACAAGAGAGTTAGCCTGGAGGTATTAAGTAAATATTTGAAGGAAAAGTATTTTTAAAGAGGTCTATGCTCAGATCAAAAATACAAATAATTTTACTCAACACCTGAGATTTTCTAGTAACTGAATTGATTATTATGGTGAAATAGTGAATACATTGTTATCCTTTGGCCCAGAAGGTTGTGCAGCCTGTCAAGAAACAAAAATACTTTTTTCCCCCCTAATATTTACAAGTTTAGTCAGGGTAGATTTGCAGATGGTACCAAAAAGGCCAAAGTCATATGTCAGACACCTGTGTGGGCCTATTAATTCAGCCTAAAGAGGAATATTATATCTCTGTCCCAACATTTGACCTAACTGTGCATCTCAGTTTTAATGAGACTTTGATGAGAAAAAAAGAGTGCTAAGAAAACTGATCACTTGATTTAAAAAAAGTAGCCAAAGGTGAAAAGTCTATCAACATAAGTATTGATAGCTCATGACTCAACATTAGTAACTGGTCAGTAACTACTAACATTTGTAGCCAGACAATAACTAGTCAGTAGAACAGATTATTATATACAGTCTTATATATGTAACAATATTGTTGTATATATGGTGTTCTTCAAAGAGGATTACTTCTCAAGCAGTTCAGGATGAGTTGTTTTAAAAGTCTTTGTGACTCCTTTATCGATTATAAAGAAACTCATAGAAATTATAACTATTACAATTTTAGATTCAGAATATTCCAGTATTCTGTAATATTTTTGGTAGACGTTTATACAGAGCAGAGGTTAACAGACCCAGAAGACATCACTAGGACTATTTCTTTATTGTTGGCTTACATAATAGCAAAAACAATTTGAATTTCTAGAGTTCTTTGTGCACTCCTAACATAAGGCAAGTTTAGCTGGATAGTTAAAGGTACAGGTGACAAACCTCTGTCTCAAGGAATTCAAATGATTTTCCTCAGGCCATGCAGCTAGTAACTGATAAAACAAGGACAAAGATCCAGAGCTGACAAAATATCTAGATTTTTCTAGATAGTTTTCTGATTGTTATGAACTTTGGTAATCAAAACATAGTTAATCTTCTCATGTATCCTTAGGATGAAGCAGTTAAACATGTCTTCCTTAAGGAGAACAGATATATGTTCCCCCGATGTTTACTGAACCATAGACTATTAATTTTTTAATAACTAAATAGGTTACTAATATACTAGCAGCATCCATTGACTGTCTGCTATGGTCAGAAACTGGGCTGATTGCTTTATGCATTTCACTGCACTTAATCTTACAAGAACGCTGTGAGGTATACATTATTATTACGACCACTGACTGATAAGGAAGCTGTTTAGAATGTTTAGTGAACTTGCTAAAGGTCAGACAGCTATCTGGTATCTGAGCTGGAATTTAAAGCCAAGTCTGTCTGTCTCCATGATACAAGGCTGGAAAAGCACAGACTGTCACATACATTCAAGAATATAATGAACACCTTGTCCCACTTCCTGCTGATGAGCTAGCCCTCCCATCTTCTGATTATTATTACCCTCTTCTCGTGGCTTTGATATAAACAGCTGCTTTTAGATTTAAAATGTGTTTGGCTTAAAAAGAAGCAGATGGTTACTCTGCTACTGTTCTCCAGCTAAAGGGGAAAAGGACCCTAAACTATTACATGTTACTCACTATGTGTATTCTCCATCCTTCCTCCTCTCCCCCACATACATATGCTGTTTCCCTGACTGTACTCAGTTGGCATCAGGTAATAAAATGTTACATTTTAAAAGGAGTTTCAGAATTGGAAGTAATTCAGCAGCTCTTAACCTTTCCTGACTCATCACACAAGAACTGTCTTTAATGACTCATTCTTGTTAACGGCAGATATGTTGGGATTTTAAGCAGCAGTGAGCAATACTTTATTTTACCCAAATTTTGTTCTGTATTACTCTCTGATCTGTTTTCCACTGGCAAAAAGCAAAGGGAGACAGTGGAATATATGAGGTTGTCACATCAGTCTTGCCCACTATCTGCACAATCTGTTGGTAATTTTTGAAGCTGGGAAAGTTAGGTCTGCCACTTATTTTTGCAGAGTTTCTGGGCTTGTCTTTTAGCAGAGGAAGATTGTCAAGTGAAGTACTTTGTACATGCTTCTTCCTGGTCCTGTTTGCACTACTTTTGAACTTCTTAGAGTCTCCTAAAATATACTCTAATGCTGCTACAAAAAGGATGCTTTAGGTGTTGGTGACCCGGCTTGCTTTCCACTGACCCACTGCTATATGGCCTCGAAAGGTCAAAAACTGAAGGAGATAAGGAAAGTAACTTTTATAGTGAAACCCAAATCTTTATCAGAGAAAAAGCCAAGGATCCAAAGACAGCAGCAATATCCTCCCATCTGCACAGATGGCCTTTGTGTTTTCTTAGGCTCTGACAATGGAGTGAGGACCCCACATGCTGAGGCAGAAAATGTGGAAACATTCATCTTTTCCTGGTATGATCAAAGCTTCTGTTCCTCTCTCTTTCCAAGTACTAGTATTGATGTGAAATCCTAGGAATTTACAACACCTACTTTGCCCACTAAGCTACAAAATACCCAAAACAAGCATAGTGCTGTGTAGGGTATCATTTGCTTGTCTTTCTCTTAGTAATGTTAACATTCAGTGGGAAATCTTAGCCAGCTCTTGCTTTTCTAAGGATATACCTAAGGACACAGTTTTCTCTGGAGCATTCTGACATCCTGACCTACTTACAGTTTAAACTATGGTCACCCATTCACAACATCCATTCATACAGGAGATAATTAAATGCTCAAAGCATCCATTCTTGCTGAGGCATCTTTTCAGTTAATTTTGCTCCAAACATTTGATGAAACCCGATTTTATAAAGAATGTTGCTTTATGTTTCCTTATCTCAACTTGATTTAACAATCCATCCCATTCATTGTCATTTACTGTGCTCTAGGCTAGGGTATATACTACTAATCTCACACTATAGGAGGAAGCGTTAAGAGAAGCATAAAATGAGTAAGATTTGAAAAGAAACTAATGAAGGAAGAAAAAATACAATCAAAGTTTCTTGATGTTCACCAACACTGTAAATAACACATTTTTAATAAAATGAGTGCTTTAAGTATAATAATACTTGAATTTCTTCTATACATTAAAAATAAGGTAAATAATTAGGTAATGAAAAGTATATAAGAAGGTATTGGGTACTTAACTAGAAAATAATTAGAAGCAATAATAAGAAGGTACTCTGCTTATAAGTCTTTTTTTAAACAATCTTAAATAGATTTCTCATTAAAATTACTAACCATAAGCTACCGTCACACGGTGTTTTCAACTGCTCCATGCTGTGGATGTTGTAGGTTAAAAGAAAAAAAAAAGGTGTTAGTAACCTCTGTTATCACTTCTGTTGATTCAGAGAAGCTGGTAATTTTTATTAGCAAGAGTCTGGCTTAAAAAAAAAATAGGTGTCTTCATTAATGTTGGCTGAGGACACATCTAGGTATCATGGTACCATTCTATCAAACGGATCATTTTTATTTTTATTTTATACTATCTTTTTTTTCCCCTGCGCTTTTCTTAAATATGATTAATTACCATAAGAGGCCATACTTGACCTATAATTTAAATTTACTAAGATTAAAAGGCCTGCTTTGTAACAAATGTAGCTAATATGGATTCCCATTTCCTAAGAGAAACTTAATATTATTGCAATAAAGAATGCAGCTGTAGTTGTAACAGGGTATTTACTAGAATAATTATTACATTAAATTCATTTATTTTAAAGTCTTTTATTGTCAAATAATAAAGCAATTAACATACTATATGATTATTTATTAGTTGGAGATTAGAGAAGTTGTTTAACTATTCATACAATAGTTTGTCATGGCTAGAAAAAGCAGCTCCATTACGAAGATACCTGCATTTTCCCCTGTTTTATATACCTACATACACTTTTTCAATAAGAATGCTATTTGCATTCCTACCATGCATCAAGCTTAGTAAGTAATGCCACTTTGTGGAACAAGGCACAGTCCCTGCTTTCAAGCAGCTTACAATTCTGAATACTGTCACTGACTCACTTTTTTTTTTTTTTTTTTTTGCGGTACATGGGCCTCTTACTGCTGTGGCCTCTCCCATTGCGGAGCACAGGCTCCGGACACGCAGGCTCAGCGGCCATGGCTCACGGGCCCAGCCGCTCCGCAGCATGTGGGATCTTCCCAGACCGGGGGACGAACCCGTGTCCCCTGCATCGGCAGGCGGACTCTCAACCACTGTGCCACCAGGGAAGCCCCTCTCTTGGTCTCACTTAAGACCACATTTCCTCCTTCGGCCACAGCACAGGCAGTAAACATACTAAATTCTACCCTCATTTAAAATTAGCTGATTCTAAGTGTACATTTTCGCTAGAGATTAAACCATGGTATCTGATGAATAAGTTCCTGGCCAACATTTGTGAAGTGTTACGGTAGATAATTATGTAAAATAAGATTATAAGAACAAAATGAAAAATATCAGGGATTATTTAATCCAGCCTAATAGTAAGGAAAATTTTTAAAATAAAAATTGATACAATTCTGCTGGATGATATTGCTAAGATCTTAGTTGAACATCCACAATTCTTAATGCTAGATATTATTCAATAATAATAATACTAATAATAGTAATTTAATACACTGTATAGGAACTGCTTTCTTACTTATTGTTCTTGCTTCTTAAATTGAGGATAAGAACAGATAATCTATGTATTACCAGAACCTAGAGGAGTGCTTGCAATGTTTCAGATACAAGGATATTTTTGGTAGAAAGAATGAAAACAATAAACCTTTATGTCATTGAACCTCTCTTCAGCTTGGACAGTTGAGCACTCTTTATTTCTTAAAAATGTCTATACCTTGGCTATGACACCACACTTTCCTCATTTTCTTCCTTTTCCATTGCCTTTGTTGTCACCTCTTTTTTATCTAACTTGTAAATATGATTACTTTAAGGTTTCTTCCTGGCACTTGTCTTTCCTTATTTCAAATTCTCTCCCTGAGAAACCACATTCTCTCTTATAGCTTTAATTTCTGACTATTTTGTCTAGTAAACTCAAATTCAGACCTCTCTCTATATCAAATATTTATTAAATGACCTCAATGGACATAACACAAGCACTTCAAAAAATATCCAAAACAATACACCTTCTCCATCAAAACAACTGTGTCTTCAATGTTCTGTAACTTAGTACCACTAACCAGCTGTATAAACTGTAAAACAGATGTCACCCTAAAACATGTCTACATTACCTGCATTTCACAATGACTTGATATTTAGTCTGTCATCAGATTCTATGGATTCTCCCTCCTAAATAAGTGCTGAAGTCTTCCCACCTCTTATGCATCTATGACCAACATTCTAACCCAAACTCCATGATCTCTCCTATGGACCACTGCAATTGGCTTTTAATAGAGCTCCTAAAATATAACATTCACTTTGCAATGAGAACATGTTGGTCTCCAAAATATAATAACCAGGATGGCATAGATATAGATGAATGAGAAATGAGGCCTGCCATAAACTGCCAGAAGAACTGTACTGGATAAACCAAGATTGTGGTCCTATCCCTCACTCGACACATAATCTTGGATTTATGGAATAAGTCAATGGCTACCGACATTTTGTAGTGAAAGCATTTCCCCAGAATTAGTATTCTGGCAGGCAAAATGGATGGCACCAGAAGGAGAGTTATGGTTGAAATGCATCATATTTATCTGTTTACACATGTAGAGTCTTTCTTCCGTCAATCAATTCTCATCCCTCTGATGGCAGAGACTCTCCGTTTTTATTTTTAAAGTGGGACCTGACACTTAGTAAGGCCCTGGTAAATTGGAATTACTAAATCAGTGGCTGACTGAATGAATAAATAACTGCTTATATGGATGAAGGTTAAAGTTCAGTATAATTAAACTCGGCAGTAGTGGGACTTCCCTGGCAGTCCAGCGATTGGGATTTCGTCTTCCATTGCAGGGGATGTGGATTCGATCCTTGGTCGGGGAGCTAAGATCCCACATGCCTCATGGTCAAAGGTCCAACACCTAAAACAGAAGCAATATTGTAACAAATTCAATAAAGACTTTAAAAAAATGGTCCACATCAAAAAAAAAATCTTAAAAAATTATTAAAAAAAAATTAAAATCGGCAATAGCAACAAGTCCATTACCTGGCTCTTATCTATCTTTTTATTCTCATTTCCCACCACTTTTCCCATATTTCAGTGTCTTAGACTTGTTAACTTAATAAGTTAAGCTTGTTTCTACCAAAGTCAGTATCTTTAAATACACTTTTTTTCCCTGTACAAATTATAACCTTCCCTCTGTCTCATTGACTAACTTCTAATCAGGCTCCACATCTCAGTTTAAATGGCACTTTTCTTCCTGATCCACTTCAGTTCTTTTATTTCCCTGTACCTTCCCTTTGTTAGATCTACCATAATTATATTCAAATCCTCCTTTGTGTAATTATTTTTAACAGCTATTATCTATTAGACAGTAAGCCTTATGAAGTACAGTGTTTATCTTATCTCTACTATATCCTTGGTCTCCAGATAGTACCTTGAAATAAGAGGTCCTCAGAAAGCATTTGTTGAAAAATACATTAATTTAAATGTTATTTAGTTTCAAAATAAATTAATAGTTCTTCCATCCTGAAAATGCCCCTGAAATGATACAAATTAAACCAGTTTTATAGATGCATATTTTTGAAAGCTTCCATTTTGGACAAAATTGAGAAGGGGAATTATTGTAGAAATTTTTCCACTACAGAGCAGAGAGATGTTTGTGTGTTTGTATATCTATCTATGTATCTATCTATCTATCTATCTATATATTATTAGTCTATTAAGAAATCAAGAAAGACCTTGGAGTTTAGAAATTATGAAAATGCATATATTCATGGAGGAACATGAGCACTGAAGTTGGCTTTTTTCAAGAAAGCAACTAATAATCTATGGATGCACATGGGAGTTGAGAAAAATCCTGGAACTGCATGCAGGATGGGAGGCAAATCAGAGTATCACACATAGAACCAAACAGTATTTTGATAAGTGAACTAGGGAAGAAAATCTGTCTCTGGATACAAGTATTTCAGGAATACTTAACTTACTTTGATTCAGATGGAGGGGAAAAAATCTGGATTCACATAGGACTGTGGCTAAAATTTATACTACTGTTTGTTCTAAAAAATCCACATGACAAAAATTTCATTTTACTTTGTCTGGATTTGTAGTGACCCATGGATGTGACAAATATATGGACCATGAACTTGGCAAAAATAATTAATTTCTGGGGAAAACATAGTTTGAACCTAGAGCACAAACATATAATTCCAAAGAATGTAAGTTCAGAATTAGCAATATGTAAACATAAATATATATAGTGATATATTAAGCTATATTCCTCATTATATATGCAAATGAGAAAAGTCACTTTATAAACAGAAATGAGCTGAAACAACATAGAATCTGATGTGCTACAATTAGTTATTAGCATTAATACACACAATAAAATAAGCACATAAAATACACTTAAAGAAATAAAAGTATGGATATATTAAAAAACAGAATATATAAAATAAGAATTATATTTGAAAAATACAATTAAAACTTTTAGAAATAAAAATATCTTTATTGAAATAAAAAATTCAATAGAGTGATTAACCTGCTGAACCCACAGTGGAAGAGGTAATAGGAAGACTAGAAAAGACAAGGGCTGAAAGATGCAGAGAAAGGAACAGAAAGTGAGAGAGGGGAAGAGCAAGACAGAAAGAGTTGGAAAAATGAGGCTACAAAAATTGGAGGATAGGTTATATTTTCCGAAATGATAGAAGACCTTGTATCAAACTAAACATCCTGTAGATAACAATGGTTAAATATTTTCAAAATACAAAAATACCCCAAAAAGTAATAAACCTAAAACTAATGAGAAACATGCCAAAGAGAATGACATTGTGCTATACAGCCTTTCCACAAGGCCACTCTCTGTTCTGTACTTTTCAAGATGGTTATCTCCAACAATGAGTTAGAGTCTTTTTATGAGTTGATGTACCAAAGAACAGAGGTCAGAACTCCTATTCTCTGCATTTGGAAAATAAGGGAGAAAATTTCAAAAGGAAGAAGTCCCATAGAGAAAGCTCTAAATTAGCAACTAAACTCCCCTCCAGTCCTTGGTTACTTCCTGAACTTTACATGTTGAGATAATCCAAGTAGTCCCAGAGTAAGCAATAATCAGAAGACTGATAAAGCTGAGTAGATATTAAAATTGCTGCCTACAACAACATAAAAAAACTTAAGTTATTTAGAGGGGCTCAGTAAACACCTTGGACTTTCAGTTAAAATCTCCAAATTGCCATGCCTGAGGAGTAAGAATTATGTCTTTGGAAAAAGGCAAAACTGATTCTGACATAACAGACTGTGAATCCAAGTGATCAACCAGTAATTTGTCTGTTAGAAGAAAAATACTCTCCAGGAAATGAAAATGGAATCCATACTTTTTACCATATATCTTCCACAGAATCTAACATATCAACTAAAAATAGCTAAACATTGCAAAAAGGAAAATGTGACTCAAGATTAAGGGAAAAAAAATATAACCTATAGAAACAAACCCCAAGACAACAGTGATGTTGGAAGTAAGAGTTAAAAGTCAAAGCAGCTACTATAAAAGTAAAAAGATAGTCAAAATGAGTGAACGTATTTCTCAACGGAGATACAAATATTTTTAAAAAGGGAAAATGAGAATTGTTGATGTAAAAATACAATCAAATATCTGATATGCATATATATGACATATGACAGTATTTATAGCAGACTGAAGAAGAAAAAAGGATCAATAAACTTTAAGATAAATCAATATATTTTCCAACCTGCAAAATAGAGAAGTAAAACTGAGATTTGATGATCTACAGTACAATAATACAATATCAAATGGTCTAACATAATATTAATTTAATTCCAGAAGAAGAGTAGAGAGGCAATGAGGCATTAAAAATTATTTGGAGAAGTAATGCCTGAACTTACCTCCAAAACATGAATTATTACTGTTGAAACGGACCATGATTACTTGACTAAGGTAGTGTTTATCAGGTTTCTCTTTCTTCCTTTTTATACTGTCCTCTTTGGAAGGAAATCACTCTGCACAGCTCACACCAAAGAAGTACGGTCTCATGCTCCCCGCTCCTTGAGGGCAGAGTGTCTACATATTCTGATGCACAGATTTGTGGACTGGTGGATATTTATTTTATACTTTGGGTTCTAATCCAACACTACTTTGCTTATTTTGTTGCTCAAATCATTTCAGCTTTGGCCTTTGGGAGGTTTTTGATTGGTTCCTGTGCCTCTTTGACATAACTCCATCCTTATGGGGTTTGTTTGTTTATTCATTTGTTATGAGCACTTTACTTTGTGGCCCGGCCAGCTGCTCCAGGCTCATCTTGTGTATATCCTACCGAGTTCTAGAGTCAGCCATTTCTCCAAGGAGCCCTAATTCCTTTTACTGGAGAACGGTATTAGAAACCAAGATATGTGCACTAGGTGTGCTTGTAGCTACTGAGATGTTATTGCTGTTTTAGGCCCTCTCATATGAGAGAGGAAGGTAATATATGTATGCATGCTAACCCATGTAATGCACACATCTATAAGTATTTCCATGAGTAACATCTTTATCTATATTAAACTAAACATGAGTTCAAAGTGATGTCTCCAACTCACATGGGTCATTCTAAACTTCCACCTTTACCTATCTGGAACTTCCCACTCCAGCAGTGAAAAACATGGCTCTTCCATCTATCTACTTAGTTAATAACTGTTCAATTCTAGGATATGTACATATGTAGCAGATCGCATACCCCCATATGAAACTTTATCAACTGGAATACAGTGCTCTTACCATCAGTTATATGACTCAACTCATTACTTAGTTTACTTAGGCCAGAAACTTTTCCCCCATCCCTTCAATGAGGTGGCTTCATGCCTTCCTAATAAAGTTGAATTATTTTATCCCCATCGGTATTCCTTTCTGGGTTACCTGACATCATAAATTATATTTTTCAAAAAATTGCATACACTAAGGTTTACTTTTTGTGCTGTAGTATTATCTGGGTGTGACAATTGCAGTGTCATTTATCAGCCATTATAATATTATAGAGAATAATTTCACTTCTCTAAAAAACTCTTCTGATTCACCTGTTCAGATTTCACTCCATCTCCATGAATCCCTCAAAGCTGATAAACATTTTACTGTCTGTATAGTTCTGTCTACTTCACAATGTCATATAAATGAAACTATACATATACAAACTTTTCACACCAACTTCTTCAGTAAAAAATCTGCATTTAAGGTTCACCTTAAGTGCAGCCTGCATGCATTTTCACGGCTTGATAGCTCATTTGTTCTTATCACTGAATAATATTTCATTGCATGGATGTACCACAGTGTGTTTACCTATTCATGTTTTGAAGGAGATCTTGGCTGCTTCCAGGTTTGGTTTTGTGAATAAAGTTGCTATAAGCAATCGTGCAGATCCTTGGGTGGACATAAGTTATCAACTAATTTGAATAAATATTCAGAAATGCAGTTGTTCGATCATACAGTAAGACCATGTTCAGTTTTGTAAAAAACTGTCAAACACTTTCAAAGTAGCTGAAAGTAGTGTCATTTTGCATTCCCACCAGCACTGAATAAGATTTCCTGTTTCCCTTCATTCCCCAGCACTTGGTATTGTCAGTGTTTGGGATTTGAGACAGTGTTTGGGATTTGAGACAGTGTTTGGGATTTGAGACATTCTAATAAGTGTGTCATGATATCTTATTGTTGATATAATTTGCAATTCATTAATGACATGATATTGAACATCCTTTCAAATGCTTATTTGCCATCTGTATATCTTCTCTGTTGGGGTATCTGTTCAGATCTTTTGCCCACTTTTTTGTTTGTTTGTTTGTTTTTTGTGGTACGCGGGCCTCTCACTGTTGTGGCCTCTCCCGATGCGGAGCACAGTCTCCGGACGCGCAGGCTCAGTGGCCATGGCTCACGGGCCCAGCCGCTCAGCGGCACGTGGGATCTTCCCAGACCGGGGCACGAACCTGCATCCCCTGCATCATCAGGTGAACTCTCAACCACTGCACCACCAGGGAAGCCCACTGCCCACTTTTTAATTGTATTGTTCATTTTCTTACTGTTTTTTTCTAAGTGTTTTTTGTATATTTTGGATACAAGTCATTTTTCAGCTATGTGTTTTGCAAATATTTTCTCCCAGAATTTGGTCTGTCTTTTCATTCTCTTAAAGTGGCTTTCATGGAGAAGTTTCTTAAAATTTTAATAAATTTCTACTTATCACTTTTTTCTATCTTTTTGACATATCATATAATGTCCTTAATTCTGTGACATTTATTGAAGGCCTATCGAGTATAATGAGGAATTTTTTCATGGTACCTCTTCCTCTTATAGAACTTCTTCATTTGTTCTCTAGAGATTAATGTTTGACTTCTATTTATCCAAAACAATGTGGTATCACTCTTCTCTAAAATGTCACATTATCAAAATATTTCAAGGTAAATAAAATAGTTTACATGTCCAGTTATATAATAAGATGAACTAAGCTTTTGATTTTCATTCATATATATTAGAATGTTATGAATAAGTAGTCCACAATACTATGGATTTAACATAGAATATTCTTGGGAAACTTCAAATCTTATTTTGAAATAAACCATTACCTCTAGGCTAGAATTACTGAGTTCATAAAATAAAATTCTAAACACTCGGGCTTCCCTGGTGGCGCAGTGGTTGGGAGTCCGCCTGCCGATGCAGGGGACACGGGTTCGTGCCCCGGTCCGGGAAGATCCCACATGCCGCGGAGCGGCTGGGCCCGTGAGCCATGGCCGCTGAGCCTGCGCGTCCGGAGCCTGTGCTCCGCAACGGGAGAGGCCACAACAGTGAGAGGCCCGCGTACCGCAAAAAAAAAAAAAAAATTCTAAACACTCTGAATGAGTTTCATATATGAAAAAAGTAGAAAATGTCACATAAAAAGACATTTGTAAATATATATGTATATACACATATATATTTATAAATATACACACACACTATAAATAACTAATATTCCCAAGAAATGTTGCAAGAGATCTTAATAAAATTTTCACAGAAACAGAGATATTTGAGATATCTGTAGAACTCCTTTGAGGGGAAAACTGAGTAATTTCTTAAATCAGGGAAATAAATTTAAAACGTGAATACTGACTTGTTAACTTAATAAACCTCTCCTGGTTACCCTTCAGAGTCAATGGTAGCTGAATATATGGCAGACTTCTGATCTATAAATAGTACATAGAAACCAAATTTGAATCAATATTAATAAAGATGATATGGACCTAAAGAACAAAGTGGATCACAGCTCATGTTTAATACATGTGTGATACAATATTTGGAAGGGGTAATAATGGTAGGGAGGTGTTTTCCTTACAGTTCGGGAATGTCGTGGTTCTTAAACATGTAAATCAGAATTAAATTCAAATTTGTGCACATTGAAAACAGATTTTCACATCTTATTTTTCATAGCTAACTGTACATGAGATATTCTGTACTTGTATTTGCACTCCTAAGTTACTCTTGTAATTTAAAATTTTAAGTACTACCATCATACTATATGAGATATATAAATGTTTAATTATAGCACGTCATTGAACCAAATGACTAGTGTTAATAAGTTATTCTTCTATTAAATCTGTGACATTGTAACGTGGAAGATGTTCATGTAAAAGGTACATGAGGGCCAGTCTCCTAACAACATATGAGCTTGGCATTATATTTCCCCGAGATACTTTTTGCAACTTATTTCCATTTGGAGTTGTATTAAAAGTAAAAGAGACCAGATTTAGGAAATTGTTACATGTTCTACTTTAAACAACTTCCTATATAACATATTTTTGATGTTATTAAAGTATCTTTAAAATGATAGCAGAATTTTCAGCTGTGTTAATAGTTGTGTGGAAAATGATTAAACTGATTGAACATTGACATATATCAGCTGTTAAAACAGTCCCAAATATCACATGATAGTGCTGTGGGATAGTTCAATTTCATTCTCATTTCTATAGGCATAACCAGAGGGTAAAGTTTAACTTTTTTTCTATGCTTTTTAAAAAAGCAAAAGAAGACTTTTTGACCAATAAGAATACTGTCACAGTTGAATTGGGAGTTTTTTAAAGTATTATTAGTATTTATTTATATAACAGAGATAGTGGTATGAAATTTCCCAAAGCTTGTTTTCAGACTTCAAAGAAACTCTCCTCCTAAAATTCATACTGTGTAGTAGACCAGATGTTCTCTTATGTACCATACATAATACATCATAGTAAGAGAAACAAATTACTGGATTGACAGGCTACAGTAATCTCTTTATCTCTTTGATAGAAAAAATGGGAAAAACAGAACATTAGTTATAGGAAGGGTTTTGTTTTGTTTCATTTTGTTTTTAAAACTTATTACTTTTCCTTCCTTTTATAGGAAAAGGAGCTTTACTAGCATGAAAATTTAGAAGGTAAACATGGAATGAGGATATTTCTAGAAGGTGGAAGCTTGCCATTACTCTTTTGCTTCCATCCTAAATCAGTGAATTAATGTCTGCAGTAATTCTAATTTGTAAGACCTCTGAGAGGAATTAAGATTATACTGCTTCTGAAGCTACAGAGATAACATAGTCGATAGATCATTCCAAGCACAGATTCCTATCAAAAGGATTTCTTAGGGAATAAGTTCATATTTCTCAAAATAAACTACACACTGAGGGGCTGTATGGTAATTTTTTAAACTGAAATTTAATTGGTAAGGAAACAAAAATATCAAGATAAAATTTGCATCATGTATGATATTATTTATTACAGAAACATTCCTCAACATATATATATATATATATATATATATATATATACTTCAAGTACAAATTTTACTTAATTTAAGTCAGGGAAAGCGTAAATATACTGGGTAAAAAAATTTAATTAATAAAACCAAAAGTAGAAAGATCTAAGGCAAGTGGGTTCAAAAATGAAAAAAGCTCCAAAAAGTCAACATTAAAAAAAGGTATTTTACAGTGATTAGTTGAAGGCAATTTTGTACCAAGTCTGAAGTTTCCTGAGTTTCACTTATAAATGTTGATGAGACCCAGAGTTCTGGGCTTTGCTCCTCTACTGTAAAATACCACCTCTAAGTAGGTGACCATTCATCCTCTTTGACCAATATAGTTTCAGTTTTGCTCACTGTTCTGGCTTAATTATTAAAAGTGATGTATTTCACTCTCAATTTTGTTTCAGTTTAATGGGTATGAAAACCCACAGCTTAGCCTGACCAAGGTTGTGGTCCTGCTGCAGGATGGGCAGTGGAACAGCAAGGAACTTAATGGGGAAATTCTAGAAAGACTAAATTATGCATGTGCCAGGGAGATGCAAGAGATACCAGCAAGGAACACTTAAGAACTGGCTTCAACCTCAAATTGATTACTCGTTCCACATATAGTTTGCTTGGCAGAGGCTTAGAGTCTTACAGGATCAAGGTATTTGAGCATAATTTCTGCCCAAATTATTGGGTGTCCACTAGATACAAGGGAGACACCTAGGTATACAGACTAAAAAATAAAATTCAAACAAACTCAACAAGAAACATCAGCAATTGCATATCGTGAAGAATACAGAATCTATAGTTTAGGCCCATGTTTCTAAAACAAAACAAAAACCCAACAATTTCAGAGGGAAAAAAAGAATTAAAAAAAAAAAGAATTCAGAGTTGCCACAAGATGTGATCTAAAATGTTCAGTTTTAACCAGAAATTAGTAAACAAATGAAAGTATGACTCCTACTCTGCTAAAAATCAGTCAGCATGAATTCACTTTGAATGAGTCCAGATCCTGCATTTACCAAATGACAATATTTAAAAACAGCTAATATAACATTGTTAAAGAAGTAAAGGAATATATGTTCAAATAATGAAATAAAGTCTAACAATAATTTAGCAAATTGGAAATTATAGCATTACAGTTGTAACTACAAAACATTTGAAATGTTACAGGTGAACCGTTAAGGAACTGAACTGAAAAATTGCTACAGACTAGTTTAACAAGAGATTTTTAGATAGCAGAAGAAATTGATGAACTTAAGAGTAATCAAAAGCAATTATTTAATCCAAAGAACAGAGGGAAACAATATTAAAGAAAAGTGAACATAATTGCAAAGACTAATGTGACAATGTCAAGCTTTCCAAAATATGTCATGGGAATTCCAGAATGAAAGGGAAAACTAAAATGGATGAAAAAATATTTGAAGGAAGAATGACTATAATGTTCTCAAATTTTATGGAAAACATTAATTGGCAGATCAAATATGCTCACAGAACTCCAAGGATAAATACGGAGAGAATCACACCTAGACACTTTGTAGTCAAACTGATAAATGACAAAGACAAAGAGAGAACCTGGAGAGAAATAAGATATTCTCATCAGAAACAATGGAAAACAAAAAGAGGTGAATGAAATATTCAAAGAGATTAAAGGAAAAATAATCTGTCAATCAAGAATCCTATATCCAGTGAAACTGTCCTTTTAAATGTAAGGTAAAGACATGCACAGATTCACTTATGTTATATTGAAAGATATTTTAGTTAATATGATTGCCATAGAGAGAATATAGAATTTAAAGTCAATAATAAATTCAAATTTAAGTTAAAGACAATCCTACTATCAAGCTATTGGCAAGCAATTTTCTTCAGTGTTCTCTCTCTCTCCCTCTTTCTTTGTATGTGCGTCTAAAATTTAGACTAGAGGGTCCAAACTTTCAGCTATAAGATGAATAAGGTCTGAGGAGCGAATGTAAAACATGATGACTATGGTTAATAAAATAAAATATAGACTTGAGATTAAAATGCTGTCCTCCCAGAATGGTTGTGAAAATTTAATGTGATAACATGTGAGAAAACAAAGTGGAACCCAGCAAGTAGCAAGTGTTCAATGCATTTTACTAACTCTCCTTCCTCACTGATTTTTTCAGACTATAGGTAATCATTTTCTTATGTCCTATAATAGATACCTAGGTATCCTTTTTTTTTTAACTACAGTTATTAATGATATGCACAAAGAAATAGGTATTTAGAATGGATCCTCTAAACATGAGAGTATTTTAGTCCATATTCAATCAAAGAACACCCCAAGGGTACTCCTTTATTATATATTTTCATCAACATAGAAATACCAGTACCAATCCCTCATGGAGAGTGCTATCATCAAATTCCAGAATAGCTCTGAAAACATAGAAATGTGAAAATGAAATGTGATAGAAACTTTTTTAATCACCTCACCATTATATTATTGATGTGATATATTTATCAGACTAAGGCAGATCTCCAGAGATTACAGTACTGTGTTTAAGAAAAGTAAGAATCCATTGTGTACTTAAACGAATCTTTAACTGTTTTCACAGGTTTAGATTAAGTCGCATAGCCCTTTTGCCTGGTAACATGAGTAATACAATTAGGTACAAAACGCTCAGTGTACCAGTAAATGCTAGGGAGGCATGTGAACCTTCTCAATCCTGGAGAGTTTCATTTTCTTCAGGAGTTTGATGAGGGTTCCCACCTTTATGACTAATGATGATTCACCTATATCCATCTCTTAGGACAAGCTCCTAAGACCTGCAGCTGTAAACTCCCTTTCTGGTTTTCGTTTCTATATGCATAGGACCACTTCTCTTTGGCTTAGCTGATTTTACCACAACTATGGTGAAAAATTCCACACATGTTACCAGCCTCCTTCTGCTTTTCTTTCTCCTCAGCTGAGGAAGGTTGCCCAACCTTATTCAGGCAGAAAGTGTGAAAGGATTTAAGAAGCTTGGGTCACATGGTATACAATATGACCAGTGAAGCCCATGTTCATGGACCCACTCATGCATCCTCCAGTGGTAAGTTGTTCCTCTGGTCCTATGATATGTTTGTAGTATCCCATGCCTGTGGATCAGTCATTCCTTACAGCTCTAGATAGTGAGACTGGCTAAGGCTCTGCTGGCAGGAAAGGCAAATGCATACGCAGAAGAGAGAGACAATCTATCATTGTGAGGATGAACCACTGGCTGGTCCAGGATGCAAGGGACCCAATAGAATCGACTCCAAGTGACTGGTTGGTTTCCTCATGAAATAATGCTATGCTGAGGACTCAGTTTTGGTATCTGTTCCTGGCAGTTCAGAAGTTCAATGGCAGCAGTAGTTAGATCAGTCTTGGTGAGTGAGGATCCATATTGATGGGCCCATGAATAGTCTCCATCTCTGCTGCTGTGGCCACTCCCTTCATGTGTCCAGAGCTCTGGTTCTAGGGTGATAAGTGATGAAGACTGACTAATATGAACCAGCCAGGCATTTCCCCTACTGTTTGTTCAGTGCTGCTCATGGTGGGTGCTTGTGGGTGTGCTGTTCTCATATGTCCACTTGCATGCCTCTACCTAAGCCTTCTTGATTCTGATCTTCTAGTCCATTTCCTATAGGCCCCTGATCAGCTAGCTAGTTCACCAGCCAGCGGCCAGGAACACATATATTCTAACCTCAGGCCACTTCTTCCACAAAATATCACAAACTTATTGGCTTAAACAGAAATTTATTTCTCACAGTTCTGTAGGCTTGAAGTCCAAGGTCAATGTTTCAGCAGGTTTGCTTTCTCCTGAGGCCTCTCTCCCTGAGTTGTAGATGGCCTCTTTCTCACTGTGTCTTCACGCGGCCTTTTCTCTGTACATGCATATCCCTGGTGCCTTTTTCCATTCTTACAAGGACACTAGTCCTATCAGATTAGGATTGTTTAACCTTAATTATCTCTTTAAATGCCCCATCTCCAAATACAATCACACTGGGAGAGCTTCAACATGTGAAATTTTAGGGGACATAATTCAGCACATAACAAGGAGATAGGTCTGGAGAGGCACCTGTGACCTTATAGGGAAAGACCTCTTCCTTATCAGTGCTCAGGGGGAGAGTGCTGCCTCCTCCCATGGAAAGGTAGGTCACCTCTGCAAACATCAAAATCCCCAAGTACATCCACCCATATGACCTCATTCCCCTTTTCAGGGTTTCAGGTTTTTCCAACCAGAACCTTGACTTTAACAAAACAGACCTGCCTTGCTCAAGGTCTCTGAAAGGTTGTCCCTCTTTTTCTCTAATACTGTTTCTCATCTATGTCTGCTCTTCACCTGAAGGGTATAAAGGCCTCTTTCTAAACTATTAAAAGCCCCCTTTGACTTTCACATTAGCTTCTATTTGTTCACAGCCTTTAGTTTCTCATTATTCCTCTGCAGCGCCGATATCATTTTGCAAAAACCTTGCAGTTTTGCAGTTCTTATGGGCATTGTTTCCCCCGTATCTTTCAAATGCCTGAATCGTCCAATCTGAGTCATTCCACCTTCAAGGGCATTTAGCTTGTTTTCCCATGTTATCACTCATGAAATCTTTAACAATGAGCAATTTTCATCTTATTTCAAGGACTAATTATGCTCAATTATAATACCTGAGGCAATATTTTCCTTGCTACCTTGGGCAGCGAGGGAACTAATTCTCAAGCACCAACTTACTGCCTTTATGCTCACTCTTGGTATCACCTGTGTTAATTCAGGTCCTCCAAGCAGACACCAAGAAGAACATTCGATGCGCAGAGGATGTACTGGGAGAAACTCATATGAAGGTAAAGGGGAGGGGGCAGCAGGCAGAGAAGAGAGGGAGAAGGAGCGGCAAGAGTCTCACACCGCAGCACACCTTGAAACAAGCTGGGGTCAGGAACGCGACTGGAGGTCCCCAGCCAAAGCTGCCCTCTAAGGATGTCTCTCATCCCATAGGAAGGGGCCACCGCTAGTGCCTCCACCACGCTTAGTCACTGTCTCCGTGAAGCCTGCCCAGGGAAGAAAGCATGTCTCCACATAAATGATGGCAGATCCACAGGATGTCAACCATGTACTCCCAACTGATTCTCTTTTCTCTTGGAAATGCATTTCTATGCCATGCATTTCCATAGCTGCCATGACATACTGCTTACCAGAAATTCACCTGATACACCAACATAAAAAGATTTTATAGAGTAAGAAAAATAAGATGGAGATAAAATTAGTAGGCAAAAGAAGTCATAAAGTCTTGTAGGTCACAAAATATGCTGTGATATTTTAAGAATCAAAACAAGAAAGGAAGTATCATTGGTTATATAATTTAGTTTGGTCAACAAATAAATATATGTAAGTTGTTCAGAGGAATTAAAACTATATCTAAAACTGAGATGTGAGATACAATCCAAAGATGAATTTTATTAGCTGTAACTAACATCTTCAAAAGACATGTGGAGTGACAAGCATAACTTGCCTGATATCATAAAGCTGGACTTCAGCAAAGTATACATGTAGCATATTTATAACAGTCTGATTTCAACAAGTGATAAAATGTAGAGTATCTGAAGAAATAAATTATCTAACAAGTGGTCTTCCACGAACATTACTGAAAAATATTGTATAGTGGCTGGAATAAAGTCTGTGCCGTCAATTAAGAGGATATATGCCTGACTTTACAAACAGCAAAGTAAGGGTCAAAAACATGCTTGAACCACTCATCTAAGCTTGGAGGTGTTGTTGAGGCAGTGTGGGCAAGCACGGCCAACATTTTCTGAGATAGAAATTCTAGGTTCACACTAACAAATTGACAAGTGGACAATCAAAGCCTCTATGTTGTTGTTGTTGTTTTTCTTTCCCTTAAGGTAAGGTTGCAATAACATTAACTTGAAAAATGTTAAAGTGCTACTAAATTCATACTTTGAGTGATGCACTTGGAGAATATGTAACTTCCAATAGTGTACCGTCCGGGTTTAATCCTTTAAAACAAACAGGATACAAAAAGTCCTCCCAGGCAATTGAATGGATTGAGTTATTCTGCAGAGTTGTTAACTATAAGCTGAAGGACACTTACCAAAAATTATTTTGACCTTGGCATACTTCATTTTAAATAATTATTTCTAACAGTAACTATGTAGAAGTGCCAGTTATCTCTTATTTCTCTTAAAAATACCCCTAATTTCTCTTAAAGCTACCCCTAGTTTCTCTTAAAGCACCCAACTGGATGCTTTTACTGTTTCTGTTTTCTAAGGGGACAGAGAAGGACTTCTTAGTTCATCCAAAAATGATATCAAATCACTAAGGTTCATAAAACTAAAGGAGGGCAGGAACATACCTCTCTTAATTCCAAATGGAAATACTATCCAGTAAATTGGGAAATCATCCCTTCTGACACCGATTCTCATCATATTATTAAGGTAATATTTAATTTAGTATCAAAAGCCAAAAGGTTAATGTGATTTTACAATGGAATTTTTCAAGTCATGGATTTTTTTCAATCATCATCATAGTAAAATTAATAATGAAAATCTACCATTTATTATGTATTAGACACTGTGTTAACCACATCAAGGAATCTTTCTTTCTCAACAATTATATCAGATAAGTAACCTTGCACCCATTTTATAAAAGGAGAACCAGAAACATATCTTTATCAAGATATGTTCTTAGGGTAATAGCCTGAAAGTGGTAGGTCCAGGAGTAAGTGTTATCCAGGTCAAAATCCTGTGCTTTTTCTCTATTCCTATATCTGCCATTCTAAGACTTCATAAATATAAGGAGATTTAGGGACAAATATATTATTTTGCTTAACAAAATCCCTACATGTTTCTAACTATATATTTTGGTTCATGTTGACTTCAGATTATTTTATGGAATTATTTAATTTCCCAAAGATAGCTCCATTTTGCAATAATTTTGTGATTGTGGCAACATTATTTTTTGCCATCCTTCATAAAATTACCATCCATTTTATGATTTCAGGCCAGAGGAATGCCCAAGCCATCAAATAAAATATTTTTGTTTGATAAATTATTATTTTATTTTTGATAAATTATATAGGTCATCATGATATGGATGTCCATCTCAATCAGTATCCGTTGTGGCCTGCTGCTCTCCGAAATAAGCTGACCTGTGTGAAATCTATCTTAACTAGCCACCCTCTGTCGAACTGCCAGTAGTGGATGTTTTCATCCTCTAGGTAAAAAAGCGTTTTTTTCCTCCTGCAAATGAGTTTAAATTCAAAAGATGCCAAAACATGGCTCATCAGTCATACAGATGGTATTTAACTAGACCCTGCACCTTGACACACTTTCCTTCCTGCAACAGATGATTAAAGAGGTTAAAATGAGCACAGTGAGAAACACACTACCCCTTACAAGTTAGTACTATTTGTGTAAAATCTGTAACTTTTTTCTCATTCTCTTCACTGCTGAGAAGAATCTGGAGGATCACTCTGTTTGCTTTGTCTTGACAATTGCCTAAAAGCATCTATTTGTTATGTTAGCGAACTTTAATATGAGTAGAGTTTTTTGGTAATGTCTTTCACGTTGACATTTCTTTCATGATTGATACTTCTCTCCTGATTCATAATACTCCTACCTACTTAGAGCACTGAGCCTGATTATGTACATGTACACACTTGATAATCTGTTTGAATGTGCTCTGTGGTGTATCTGGTGATGACTAAGACTGTTCTTCCCTACAAAAGAAAAGGAACAAATCTCCAGGAGTTTACACTTTATTTTGGCTTATGCCCTACCTGCTAATAGTCAAGTGCAAGGAGGCAATATTTTGAAAGTTGGGGGGTTTCCAATATGTATAGTAAAAATGTTTCAAACTGTGCTCCACAAATCCCTAGAAATTCTCTGAATACCTCATTTGTAGGTATTTTATATGTTACCTCACATATAAACAATGTTTTATTTCATACAGCAGTGATAAGTTATACAAATATATAAATGTATATACAATTTTTAAAATATAAATACCATTCTACTTTTACAGATGAGGAAAGTAAAACTCCGAGAAATTAAGCAACTTGCTAAAGTCACATAGCTAGTAAGTTTTAGATCCAGGAATACAGCCCATGACTATTTTACTCTAAAGTTTCAAGATAAATAATCCTTAATAATCACTGTCTTCCAAATAATGTTTACATGCAGGGTTGTAGCAAAGATTAAAATTAAAAAGCCATAATAATTTTATTAAAAATAAAATAATGTATTAATTTTACTTAAATGTTTACCAGTGCCACTGTAAGCTACTTAATGATTTTGCATTTGGAGAGACGACGTATCTAGAAAAATAAATAGTTTATAACATAAAATATATTACCTTCACAAAGCACAAAGTATCACCAGAGTTGAAAGGAGGAAGAGAACACGTTTGGATGGGGAAAAGTTATGCAGAAAAGTCACTTTTAAAGCTAGGCCTTGAAACGTAGGTGAGATTCCAAAGGGAGTGGATGCAGAGAGTAAAGAAATTTTCCAGAGGGCAAAGGAACTTAATGAATTATGATTTCCATAGGCTCATTTCAATAATTTATAGGATATTTCAATTCCCTTTGCCCACTAGCACGGTTCATCTAAATTAAGTGCTCTTTAACACTGTGACTTATTAAAAATCATAATAAAGAAAGAAATCCTGATTAATTATGTATGTGGAACAGATATAAATGACAACAACCCCCAAGGCAACATTTTCAGCCCTGGAGAAAAATATAAAGAACATATGCTTTATTTTTAGGATGAGTGTGGTATATAATAAGTAAAACACTTCTAATGTGCTTATAGATCATAGTTACACACGCCCCCTGTTTTTCCACCTGAGCATTAGGGGAGGGGCTGGAAAATTAGGCTAGGTCTCAGGTTCTCATTAGGGGAGATGGATTTAGCACCAACCACAAATCCCCAGTTTACGGCCAGGGTTCTGACATTCTATTCTTCTCCCAAAGCCCATCTTCATTGTCTACTAGTCTATCCTGTGTCCCTCTCCTCCAGCAGATCAGAAGCATGGGGTCAACATCAACTGGATTATTCCCTCTGAAGATTCAGAATCAACTGCCTTACCTTACTTAAAGTGACATGTTTAAACGAGTTGATCGTGCTTTAAGCTGGACTAGTCCATTGAGCAATACAGTCCATGTGAGGGTTTTAAGCTGCAAATAAGGGGAATGGAGGATATTGAAAAGGCAAAGAGAAGACATTAAACGTTTTTGTGCAGGGGGATTCCTAATTAGAAAGTTGAAATAGGAAAATTAACTACAGTCTGTCATCGTTAACACATACGTTTAGGAGGTGGTGGACTGCAAGGCAGGGTGAATGCCTCCAGGAAGGACCGCCAACAGGATTTAGCTACTCACGAGGGGACTAAAAGGAGTTGATGAAACACATGTGACTTTCCCTTCCCTTTCACCGAGGAAGGCCCTCTATGCCCAGCTTCTCAGTCACTCCCACAGCTGCAACTTCATCCCTCTGCTACTCTGGGGCCTGTAACCCATCTCCCTGCAAACTCTTAGTTTTACACCAGTCTAGCCACCTGTATTTTTCCATTCCTATACCAGGTTACAACCATGGAGACTACCATCATGACAAATGAATGGTCTCAACCTGCAACTGGACCCCCCCACCCCCGACAAGGACCATTTAGAAGAACTTGTTTTAATCTTATCAGCTCCCTCTCTCAGACCCAACAATTGGTCCACATTGGGTGGACCCAAATGTCCACCACTCTCCCCTATACCATTTAGTCAGCATCTCTCAGAATACTTTTAGCCAAAGACCTCAAATTTACTTAACAGGGAAAACATCAGCCATCTGTCAAAGCTCCGTTTGGCTTCCTATACCCTAACTGCAAAATGAATTCTTATCACAATGGCCTCTTTCCTCTTATAACTAAAAAATAAAACAATTCTCTTTCCTCTTTCCAAACCAATACTTGGAATAAGACTAGCCTTTGGCTAAGGATGTGAGTAGATCCTTTCATATGGCCCCAAATGTGCAAACAGGAGTTTCCATTAAGAGAAATATGACTCAGTACAGGGGATCAGTCTTCTCCTGGGCACCCAAGTGGACCAATTATAAAAGTTTCAAGGGCAGAGAGGAGGGGAGGAACTAACATTTCAGTGCATAATATAATTCTCCACTGGAAAGCAGTTGCCTTGTACATAGTAAAACATTGAGCAGTTTGAAGAAAGTATGTTTCTTCTGGTGGTGAGCATTACTATCTCTGAGAAAGTCTGTCTTAAATAAAGAAAGTTCTCTCTGTGTGTGTGTGAGAGTGAGAGACAGAGACAGAGAGAGACAGAGATAGAGACAGAGACAGGGATTGATTCACAGGCCTCACTAAATAATAGGAAGGAAAAAGAAAAATTTCTCTAACATGCACTGTGAGAAGGGGGCCATGAAAATCTCATGCCCACGTACGATCGCTCTTGAGATTTGTACCGTCCACATCTCACAGGCCTCTCTTTTTCCAATGTCTGCTTTTTCTGTAAATAATTCTTCAGAAATTATACCCACCCCATGACTAACATACACAAACCATTACTACTGATTGCATATCACAGACCAAGAGCCATGTTTTCTCAGGATGATATTAATTTCTATGATTTGGGGGAGGGATTTGTTGAAAGGTGACTGCGTGGATGGGGAACCACATGGAAATGTTGGGGAAGAGGTATTCCTGAGAGGAAAGACAGATGGGAACTGTGTCAGGAACTGGGGTGTGCCCACCAGAGAACTGTCTGTAAAGACACTGCACTTCCAGTGTATTGCTTAGAACAATGGGGAAAGTCATGTTTATCACAGTCTTAAGGATTTTCTTCCTTATACTGTAATTCCTTCTAGTTAACCGCACCCTCCATTAAATGTCATACTTTTGTACAGCCTTATATGGTGGTGGTATAAAGAAACACTGGGAATGCTGCTTACCCCACATTTCTCTCTCTTTTAGCCCCTCCATCACACTGAGTAGGCTGTACCTTGGAATTTCAGGTGGTGGAAAGCAGTAAGGTAAGCATGCTAAGAAAATATATATACGTAATCTAAATAGCTTTATATCAATAAAAGAATTTGGATTTATAGTTAAAAACTTTCTGACAGGGGTACTCTGGGACCAGAGGTCTTCAAAATGAATTTAACCAAACTTGAAGAAATAATACCAGTTATACTCAAACTGTTCCATAAAATCAAAGAGGGCATGTCACCCAACACATTCAATGACATCAGAATTATTGTAACTTGAAAATCAGTCAAAATCATTAAAAAAGAAAAATACAAATCTATAACCCTCACACACAGACATAAATTCTTAACAAAATTTTAGGAAACTGAATGCAAAAATAAGTAAACAGGATAATATATATTAAGTAAGTAGAGTTTACCCCAGGAATGGCAAGATTGGCTCAACATTATGAAAGTCAATCCATGTAACTTATCATGTAAGTAGACTAAAAGAGAGATGTGATCTGGTCATCTCAATAGATGCAGAAAAAGTATCTGACAAGATCTAACATCTTTTCTGATAGAGTTTGAAGACACCCTCAGTGCACAAAGATCAGAGGGAATTTTTCAACCAATAAAAGGATCACAATGAAACCACCTTCAGCTAAAATTATACTTAATTTTAAAAGGCCCTTAAGATGAGGAATAAGGTAAGGATGCTTTTTTCACCATTTCTATTAAATGGAGGTTCTATTTTATTACTGGAGGTTTTAACTAGGGCAATAAGGCAATATAAATAAATATCCAGAGAGGAACTATATTTATTCATAGATAATTGTTTCTATGGAAAATCGTATGGAATCCACAAAATAAACCTCCTACGTACAAATATATATATATATATGCATCAGAATCTGTTGAAAACATGACTTTCTCAGCCATCATGACACATCAAGAGTCACTGGAGGGACTTCCCTGGTGGCGCAGTGGATAAGACTCTGCCTGCCAATGCAGGGAACACGGGTTTGATCCCTGGTCCAGGAAGACCCCACATGCCACAGAGCAACTAAACCCGTGTGCCACAACTACTGAGCCAGCGTGCCTCAACTACTGAAGCCCACATGCCTAGAGCCTGTGCTCCACAACAAGAGAAGCCACTGTAGTGAGAAGCCCATGCACTGCAACGAAGAGTAGCCCCCTCTCGCCACAACTAGAGAAAGCCCACACGCAACAACAAAGACCCAACACAGCAAAAAGAATAAAAATAAATCTTAAAAAAAAAAAAAAGTCACTGGTAGGTCGCATATGGGATTTTCACTGTCTCAGCTCAAGATGGCACGTGTACCATTTCTACCCACAGTCCATTGGCCACGACTAGTCTCATGGCCCTGCCTGGCAGCAAGTTGAGATGTTGAATGTGAGAAAAAGATGAAATGTTTAGCAAGCATCTGTCTACCCTATATTTCCTTGTGTCCAGACAATGTCTTGCCCTATTGAATCCCTAGTATTTAGCCAAATGCTGGCACTATTCAGTGTTCCGTATGTTTTTTTTCATCAACTAATAAATGCAGAACTAATAAGAATCATTCCCCAGTTGAGCTCAATGGGAAAAGTTTCTGAAATGACTGTGATGTTATATTTGTATGTAATTGGAAAAAAAAAATTGGGGGGTAAAGAGGATTGATTTTAAGGAAAATATGAGGAATCTTAGTTTTAAATCTGTAGAGCTGAGGCATTGGCAGGCTATCTGGGTAGAAATACTGCGTTATGTGTCGGGAGAAGATCAGGAATTGAGGTTAAGTCACCAAAAGAGGTGATAATTGCAACTGGGGTGGGTGTATACAACTGCCAAAGCTACAGAACTTACAAAAGCTGCTGGTTCAAATGTACTGTCAAGTGAAGCAGTTGCTTGTGCTTGCTATTGGTACTGAAATGTATTAACTATTCACAAATGAAATATAATTTGTCTTTATTAAAAATGATGAAGTGCCCTTGAGAATAGACTTTTTCAGATACACAGTATTTATGAAAAAAATGATTTATCTTTAGCATTCCCTGATTAACGCCACTTGACTGGGATCACTCCCTCACTCAGCATTTCAAACACTTATTCTTTATACCAAAGCTAATGCGTGCTTGTTTGTATATTGCTTGGTAAAGTGTTTTAAAACCATGCCTGTATGTGTGCTATCTACCCAAAACTAATTTTCAGTTTCTAAGACTTTCTTTTCTTTTCTTTTTTCAGTTTTATTCCATTTTAAATCTTTTATCAGGGTTACTTAGGTGCCAGGTACTTTTGTAGCACTTGACAAATTTGTCACTTAATTATTCTGTTGAGGTTGCATATTTATTTTAAACAAGATTATCACAGAAATGGTATACTCTGCTCAGTGCATCTCATTAGGATATACATGATGTCGATATGTCTTATTAGTGGTGAAGTTAACCTTGATTATATCATTAAGGTATCTTTGGCTGAGTTTTTCCATTGAAAATATACTATTTTTTCCCATTGTAAAACACGAATGATTTAAGACTATGTAAGTATCCTGTCTTTTCTCAAACTTTTGCTCACTAATTCTGATTCCATTAGTAGCTCTGACCTGAAATAGTTATTATTCTGACATTCTAATGGTGATTTTCTGATTAGTTGGAATCTTTCATAAGGAAGAGCTGTGTCTTATCCCCCATTTATTTATTTATTTCAGTATGGAATTATAGATATTTATTCTATTTATGGGTTTTAATCTATTACTCCTACTATTTTTGTGACCCAAAATCCTCCAGTCTGGGGGCACTGGGAGCTCTTTCAGTTTGTCTCCTGTGCCCCTTTGACACATTCCCTGTTTCATTTTGGGGTTTTTTTTGTTGTTGTTGTTGTTTTAGGGTATTTTTTGTTTTGTTTTGTTTATGAGCATGTTCTTACTTTTTGTCATCACAGGATGCTCCAGGCTCATCTGCCAATTTTTTTCTGCCCCAGATCTGGAATATACCACTTCTTCAGGATTTCTTTTACTGGCAAATGGGACTTAGAAACCAAGATTTGGCAGCATGATATGCTCATTGCTATTGAGGTGCCATTGCTTCTAGGCCTTCTTCATTTGCAAAGCTTAGGAAATGTTTCTGCATTTACTAACTCATACACATCTCTTTATTTTTACATGCATGTATATATATATAACTCTATGCCTGTCTATCTACTATCTATCTACCTATTAAAAAATAATGAGTTAATTCTGATGCCTCCAATTCAAATCTAACATAAAGAGTTAATTCTAGCCTTTTTTCTTTTCTTATATTTTACTTCTTTCTCCAACAGCAAGGATTCTGGCTCTATTTTCTACAGTAAATTTACTTAGTTGCTGAATCTTAGTGCCCCCCGCAAAAGTTTTAGAATTGCTAACTCATACTCTGGTGAGAAATTATTTCTGATTTGAATAGGGAATTTGTTTACAGTACTTTCTGCCTTTAGACTTAAATTATTCAAAGTGTCTTCCAAAGTTACATAGGTTCTTTTTATTCTATGTTTACTTTTATTGTATTATTGTTGTTTATGTGTAGCACAGTTACTTCACTTGTTATAGTTTGTATTCTCTTTGGTGTTTTCCACATCCTGCTTGATCTTTTAAAAATTTACATACAGTTATATTCACTCTTTGTGGTATATGGTTCCACTGGTTTCAACAAATGCAAAGAATTGTGTATCCATTACCACAGCTGTGATACAGAACAGTTCAACCAATCAAATAAACACTTCTGTGCCATCCCTTTTTAGTAAATGCCTCTCTCCCCTCCAACCCTTGGAAACTACTGATATATCCTGCTGTTGTCCATCCCATAATTTTGCATACAGACTTTTGGATCTGGCTCCTCTCACTTAGCAACATGCATTTAAGATTCATTATGTTTTTACATGAACCAATTGTTTGTTTTTATTATTCGTTAGGATTCTATTTTATGCATGTACTCCAGTTTGTTTATCCATTCACTAGTTGAAGATTATCTTGGTTGTTTCCAGTTTTTGGTGATTATAAATAAAGCTGTAATAAACATTCATATACAGGTATTTCGTATGACCACAATTTTTCTTTTCTCTTGGGAAGATGTTTAGGAGCAGGAGGGCTTAGTCTTATGGTAATTGTATGTTTACCTTTTTAAGAAATTGTCAAAATGTTTTTCACAACAGCTGTACCATTTTTCATTTTCCCTAGAAAAGTATGAGAGTCCCAGTTGCTCTGGACCAGTTTACTTTGCAGAGTTTAGTGTAATTTAGAAAGTTTAATGGTATTTATTGTAATCAACTCAATTTTTGAATATTTGATTAGAGTCTAAAAAATTTGACACCTATCTACTGTTCAGTATGATAAAATCATACGGCAAGTTTTTTTGAGGATAATAAATTATGCCCTTAGTAGTCTGCTAAAGATAATTCAGGATCAAAAACAAATTGACTTCATAGGATAGACTATGTCTCTAATTCCACACTTTTATGTGGTAAAAACAACTTTGGAGACCATGGATGAAATATGATCAAGTAAGGTATCACTAGAGTTGGTTTATTAAAAGTTTTTTTTTCTTCTTTAGAAAAAAGGCACAAACAACATTTTAATAATTGGAAAAAGAAATTTCAACAGATTTTTTAAAGGACAATTCTCTTGATTTTTTTTTTAAGAACCCAAACCTATAATTTTATTTTTTGAAAGACAGCATAAATTCTTTTTTAAAAATCTTTAAAATTTTATTTTTAAATTAACATGCATTAATTGAACTCTTTTTCTTTGTTTGTTTGTTTATACTGCAGGTTCTTATTAGTCGTCAATTTTATATATAACAGTGTATACATGTCAATCCCAATCGTCCAATTCAGCAAACCACCAGCCCCACCACACCGCAGTTTTCCCCCCTTGGTGTCCATACTTTCTGACTTACTTCACTCTGTATGACAGTCTCTAGATCCATCCACATCTCAACAAATGACTCAATTTCGTTCTTTCTTATGGCTATGTAATATTCCACTGTATATATGTGCCACAACTTCTTTATCCATTTGTCTGTCGATGGGCATTTAGGTTGCTTCCATGACCCGACTACTGTAAATAGTGCTGCAATGAATATGGGGAGCATGTGTATTTTTGAATTATGGTTTTTCTCTGGGTATATGCCCAGTAGTGAGATTGCTGGATCATATGGTAATTCTATTTTTAGTTTTTTAAGGAACCTCCATACTGTTCTCCATAGTGGTTGTATCAATTTACATTCCCACCAACAGTGCAAGAGGGTTCGCTTTTTTCCACACCCTCTCCAGCATTTGTTGTTTGTAGTTTTTCTGATGATGCCCATTCTAACTGGTGTGAAGTGATACCTTGTTGTAGTTTTGATTTGCATTTCTCTAATAATTAGTGGTGTTGAGCAGCTTTTCATGTGCTTCTTGGCCATCTGTATGTCTTCTATGGAGAAATGTCTATTTAGGTCTTCTGCCCATTTTTGGATTGGGTTGTTTGTTTTTTTAATATTGAGCTGCATGAGCTGTTTATATATTTTGGATATTAATCCTTTGTCCATTGATTCGTTTGCAAATATTTTCTCCCATTCTGAGGGTTGTCTTTTTGTCTTGTTTATGGTTTCCTTTGCTATGCAAAAGCTTTGAAGTTTCATTAGGTCCCATTTGTTTATTTTTGTTTTTATTTCCATTACTCTAGGAGGTGGATCAAAAAAGATCCTGCTGTGATTATGTCAAAGAGTGTTCTTCCTATGTTTTCCTCTAAGAGTTTTATAGTGTCCGGTCTTACATTTAGGTCTGGAATCCATTTTGAGTTTATTTTTGTGTATGGTGTTAGGGAGTGTTCTAATTTCATTCTTTTACATGTAGCTGTCCAGTTTTCCCAGCACCACTTATTGAAGAGACTGTCTTTTCTCCATTGTATATCTTTGTCTCCTTTGTCATAGATTAGTTGACCATAGGTGCATGGGTTTATCTCTGGGCTTTCTATCTTGTTCCATTGATCTATGTTTCTGTTTTTGTGCCAGTACCATATTGTCTTGATTACTGTAGCTTTGTAGTATAGTCTGAAGTCAGGGAGTCTGATTCCTCCAGCTCTGTTTTTTTCCTTCAAGACTGCTTTGCCTATTTGGGGTCTTTTGTGTCTCCATACAAATTTTAAGATGATTTGTTCTAGTTCCATAAAAAATGCCATTGGTAATTTGATAGGGATGGCATTGAATCTGTAGGTTGCTTTGGGAAGTATAGTCATTTTCACAATACTGATTTTTCAAATCCAAGAACATGGTATATCTCTCCATCTGTTGCTATCATCTTTAATTTCTTTCATCAGTGTCTTATAGTTTTCTGCATACAGGTCTTTTGTTTCCTTAGGTAGGTTTATTCCTAGGTATTATATTCTTTTTGTTGCAATGGTATATGGGAATGTTTCCATAATTTTTCAGATTTTTCATCATTAGTGTATAGGAATGCAAGAGATTTCTGTGCATTAATTTTGTATCCTGCAACTTTACCAAATTCATTGATTAGCTCTAGTAGTTTTCTGGTGGCATCATCAGAATTCTCTATGTGTAGTATCATGTCATCTGCAAACAGTGACAGTTTTACTTCTTCTTTTCCAATTTGTATTGCTTTTATTTATTTTTCTTCTCTGAGTGCCATGGCTAGGACTTCCAAAACTATGTTGAATAATAGTGGTGAGAGTGGACATCCTTGTCTCGTTCCTGATCTTAAAAGAAATGCTTTCAGTTTTTCACCATTGAGAATGAAGTTTGCTGTGGGTTTGTCATATATGGCCTTTATTATGTGGAGGTAGTTTCCCTCTATGCCCACTTTCTGGAGAGTTTTTATCATAAATGGTGTTGAATTTTGTCAAAAGCTTTTTCTGCATCTATTGAGAGAATCATATGGTTTTTATTCTTCAATTTGTTAATATGGTGTATCACATTGATTGATTTGTGTATATTGAAGAATCCTTGCATCCCTGGGATAAATCCCACTTGATCGTAGTGTATGATACTTTTAATGTGTTGTTGGATTCTGTTTGCTAGTATTTTGTTGAGGATTTTTGCATCTATATGCATCAGTGATATTGGTCTGTAATTTTCTTTCTTTGTAGTATCTTTATCTGGTTTTCATATCAGGGAGATGGTGGCCTCATAGAATGAGTTTGGGAGTGTTCCTTCTTCTGCAATTTTTTGGAAGAGTTTGAGAAGGATGCATGTTAGCTCTTCTCTAAATGTTTCATAGAATTCACCTGTGAAGCCATCTGGTCCTGGACTTTTGTTTGTTGGAAGATTTTTAATCATAGTTTCAATTTCATTACTTGTGATTGGTCTGTTCATATTTTCTGTTTCTTCCTGGTCCAGTCTTGGAAGATTATACCTTTCTAAGAATTTGTCCATTTCTTCCAGGTTGTCCATTTTATTGGCATAGAGTTGCTTGTAGTAGTCCCTTAGGATGCTTTGTATTTCTGCGGTGTCTGTTGTAACTTCTCCTTTTTCATTTCTAATTTTATTGATTTGAGTCCTCTCCGTCTTTTTCTTGTTGAGCCTGGCTAATGGTTTATCAATTTTGTTTATCTTCTCAAAGAACCAGCTTTTAGTTTTATTGGTCTTTGCTATTGTTTTCTTTGTTTCTATTTCATTTATTTCTACTCTAATCTTTATGATTTCTTTCCTTCTGCTAACTTTGGGTTTTGTTTGTTCTTCTTTCTCTAGTTCCTTTAGGTGTAAGTTTAGATTGTTTACTTGAGATTTTTCTTGTTTCTTGAGGTAGGCTTGTATACCTATATACTTCCCTCTTAGAACTGCTTTTGCTGCATCCCATAGGGTTTGAATTGTCGTGTTTTCACTGTCATTTGTCTCTAGGTATTTTTTGATTTCCTCTTGGATTTCCTCAGTGAACTCTTGGTTATTTAGTAACGTATTGTTTAGCCTCCATATGTTTGTGTTTTTTACATTTTTTTCCTTGTAATTCACTTCTAATCTCATAGCATTGTGGTCAGAAAAGATGCTTGATATGATTTTAATTTTCATAAATTTACTAAGGCTTGATTTGTGACCCAAGATGTGATCTATCCTGGAGAACATTACGTGCGCACTTGAGAAGAAAGTGTAATCTGCTGTTTTGGGATGGAATGTCCTATAAATATCAATTAAATCTGTCTGGTCTATTGTGTCACTTAAAGCTTGTGTTTCCTTCTTTATTTTCATTTTGGATGATCTGTCCATTGGTGTAAGTTAGATGTTAAAGTCCCCCACTATTATTGTGTTACTGTCGATTTCCTCTTTTATAGCTGTTAGCAGTTGCCTTATGTATTGAGGTGCTCCTATGTTGGGTGCATATAGATTTATAATTGTTATATCTTCTTCTTGGATTGATCCCTTGATCATTATATAGTGTCCTTTCTTGTCTCATAACAATCTTTATTTTAAAGTCTAGTTTATCTGATATGATTATAGCTACTCCAGCTTTCTTTTGATTTCCATTTGCATGGAATATCTTTTTCCATCCCCTCACTTTCATTCTCTATGTGTCCCTAGGTCTGAAGTGGGTCTCTTGTGGACAGCATATATATGGGTCTTGTTTTTGTATCCATTCAGCAAGCCTGTGTCTTTTGGTTGGAGCATTTAATCCATTCACGTTTAAGGTTAATTATCGATATGTATGTTCCTATGACCATTTTCTTAATTGTTTTGGGTTTGTTTTTGCAGATCCTTTTCTTCTTTTGTGTTTCCCACTTAGAGAAGTTCCTTTAGCATTTGTTGTAGTGCTGGTTTGCTGGTGCTGAATTCTCTTAGCTTTTGCTTGTCTGTAAAGCTTTTGATTTCTCTATTGAATCTGAATGAGATCCTTGCTGGGTAGAGTAATCTTGGTTTAGGTTCTTCCCTTTCATCTCCTTAAGTATACCATGCCATTCCCTTCTGGCTTGTAGAGTTTCTGCTGAGAAATCAGCTGTTAACCTTATGGGAGTTCCCTTGTATTTATTTTTCATTTTTCCCTTGCTGCTTTCAATAATTTCTCTTTGTCTTTAATTTTTGCCAATTTGTGATGCCCTAAATCATGATGGTTGAGGCTTCAGTTTTGTGAAAGCTATAATTATGTCTTCACAGCAGCATTTTTTCTCATCTTGGCTCCAAGGTCCCACCATAGAGACCAGCACAGTGCCTGATTTTTCTGTTATACCTTCCAGTTGTCTTTTCCTTTCTTGTAGCCTCCATAAATCCTAGAAACATAGAGCAATCTGTGCTTGTTACCTTAACAGCTTACATTTATAAAATTAGTCTGAGAAAATATCTGAACTAGACTTGCTAACGGTCTCTGAGTTCTTTATGTGGTATGTTATTTTTAAATATTGTATTCTTTCTGATTTTCTGAGCCCTGGGTACTTTGGTTCACAGGACAGGCAGTCAGATCTAGTTACTCAGGTCAACTTAGCTTATGTGATCATTTTCTCAACTCCTTATCTACTACAATTATGCACCCCAGTACTTCTGTGCTAGTTAAAATAGTACTTTTTATGTTTTTGATCATGGCAAACTGCTTACTAAATATTCAATGAACTCTTTGTTTCTTTCTTTCTTTTTTGGTCTTGGTTGGGAGGGGTTCTTTTTTTTTGGTCTTGGTCTTTTCTCTTTTTTTTTGGTTTTGGTCTTTAATTCAAAACCTGTAATACATAGCTATAATGAGAGTGATGAGAATAACGAGTAAGGCTCTCTGGGTGTATATAAATGCTTACAGATTCATAGAGGTGTCACAAGTCATAACCTCAGCCCTTACCTGGGTTAGTGTCTACAACAGGAAAAATAATGCAATAGACATCCTAATTAATAAGGTTTTACTAATTGCTCTATTTTGAGGATAATTTATTTCATAAGCACAGTCTTCATTAATGTTTTTATGGCCCACGATTAAATGAAATGTGAAAACTTAAACCCACATGCCTTGTGCAATATGTAAGAAACAATTTCCATGCAGTCACCCTGATCACACTCAATACCTAATCAGGGGGATGGCATCTGTATAGAGACAGGGGCTGCTGAGAAGTCAACTAGATGAGAAGTACTCTCTTCATGCACAGCTGAAACAGACCCTGGTAAATTAATAATTTTGTTGAAACAATTTGCTGACCCAAATATTTAATATTTGCACAGGAGGAAGCAGAGTATCAAAGAGGTTAATTGATACCCAAAGCTACACACTTAAAAAGAGGTAGAACTGAAACTGGAATTAAGGGCTTTAAGACACTGAGCATGCCTGGCTATCCAAGCCAACTTGGGCTCGACTATGCAGCCACAGGCACTATTGCTTGTGATGACAAATTTCCCCCTTTTGTCTTAATCAGACAGCTTCCCAGCTGCATTCTGGCTGCTAAGTGAGTCACTCAGTGAATATCTGAGGTTTAATGCTTTAACATGGAGCACAATGTTTTTAAAAGTCATTCCTGAAATAATGACTGCTGTATGCCAGTACAGTCAAATTACATGAGCATCTGAAAATCTAAACTCTGCTTAATTAGCCTGTGTTTCCCTAGTGTACAAGAAATGAGAAAATTCTATTGTCTCTGAGTGAGTCGGCACTTTGAACAGTAGCAATTGTTGTAATGAGAACGTTAAGAATGAGGCACTCTTGGACTCGAAGACAGATGAGCCCATCAGAGCTCTGACTCTTCTATTCATAAATGAGAGAAATTGAAAAAGCTCATGTTGTTTATGTATATGTCTCCAGTAATATACAAATTAATTATTTTAGAAATTTTATCTCTATGGTTTTCCTCAAAAACCTATTCCATAAACATGTGCTGATTTCTTAGAATAGGACCTGAGATGCTACTCAGTGGTTTCAGAAAAGTATAGCTTCCTTTGCTTTGTTTAAGATGGAACAAAAGCAACATGGAGTTACGACATTTAAAGCTGCTCCTTCTGCCACGAATAACTATTAGGGTTAGTTTTCTTTTTTTAGTTGATAAAATTGATGAGATTTAGGGACCATATTAGGGAAGGAATGATTGCAAGGCATTAAAGTTAAGTGGAGAAACAGGGTTCTGAAATAATTCAATCTGAAATGAAGAGTCCTGCAATAATCCTCTCCCCTGATACTTACTGAGGAGAGAAACAATTGTCTGTGTTTTTCTCTCCTCACCTGCCTCTCAAAATATAGCAGGTTTTCTCATCACAACTGTATTTCACAGGAAGGGTGTGAAGATAAGTGAGTACCATTTGTAAAACACTTTAAAGTCAGAGGTGCTATGCTCGATGATGATAGCGAGAAAGTAGAAGGAAAATAGGTGACAACCTGCTGAAAAATCTGTCATTGTCCATTTACGGATAACTTCAGGGTGGCTCGTGATAAAGTCTTCACCCAAGGTAGCACAGATTTATTTGCACTAAGTAGCATGCTGAGTATAGCATAAAGCACACACCTTTTATATCCCTCTTTCAAAATGGCAACAGTTACAGAGGCGCATAAACCAGACTACATGCTATGCTGACATACCTAAAACAACTGAGAAAAAATTACGCAAGGCAAAATAAACTTCCTGCAATAAACACACACACACACACACACACACACACACACACACAACTAAAAACAAAACCATGAATATACCAATTATACTTTTCAACAAGTACTGCAAATTCAATATATCCCAAAGTGGCTTTTGCTCTTTTTCTGAGGTTCATATCTTGAATAAAGGCTTCATTATCCACTCAGCATTCCAAGTTAGGATGGAGGACTAGGACATGACTGGTAACTTTTTCTCACTGTCAGATTACCAGTCTTCATAAAAGACAACTGTCAGGGTCTTTTACAATTTCTTAACTGCAACTCTGGAATACTTCCTACCTGACATCTTTGCCTTCAAACTTATCTCACCCTCCAACTGTATATCAAATTCCATCATCCTAATATTGTCATCAAATTCCATTTCCCCATGCATGTGTGCATGTACACACATACACACCATTGCTGATATTGCCACTCCTGCAGAAACCACTCTGTTGATGCTTTTCACCAGTATGTTCAAACCCAGGAATCCTAGCACTGCAACCCAACTTACTTGATTTTGTCATTTACCTCTCAAGCTTACCCCATACCCCTCTCCAAGTGCAGGCCAATTCCTGTGATAACAGAAATCTGCATTTCCCAAATACATCATCTTTTACTGGCATTATTATCTTTTCTTGCAGTTTTACAGGACTAGGATGAGTTTCCCCCTTTTGTTATGCATCTTTCTCTGTTATTTTGCTTATTGCCTTGTATTGCAGTTATTTATATACTTATTTATTGCTTACTTACTTATATATTTATTTGCCTGTCTTGCCACTGTGAACTCTTTAAGGGAAGGGTAGTTTATCTCATTTCTGTACCCCCAGAGTCTGTTATAGGGCCTAACATATAATTCATTCTCAATAAACAGTTAAGAAAGGAAGGAAAGGAGGAAAGAATTTTAAGGAAAGGAATGGGGGAAATGAAGGGAGTGAGTGAAGGAAGACGTGAAAGAAGGATGGGAGATGTGTTTCTTTCCTGGCAATACAACTTGAAATTCAAAATACATTTTCACTAAGAAATACCGTATTATGGTAGCTTAACATGAAATTAGACCACAACATTTAGTTCACAAAATTTTAAATGTAGTTCACAAAATATTTCTTATTTTAAAATAGTATTATTTACCAATGATATATCAGTTATAATGTTTACATCAGTAACCATGTGAGAAACATCCTGAAAATTTTGATTTATAAAAGCATTATATATACTCCATCAACCCTCTAAGCAAATATGTTCTGAGAATGAAACACCTGATTGACTAAAGGATATTTTGGAACATACCTCATTTGTGATTTGCATTCAGTAATGTAACCCACAAAAGCAGCTTTTCCTCATAAAAAAGAAACCACTCAACTATACAAGGTCCAAGATCTAGGTTCATCATTGGTTTGAAACTTAAGATTGGTAAGATGCTATAGGGAGTCTTGAGAAAAATTATGAGGATAGTATATACAGAGATGTTTCATTTTCACTAGGGAAAATATTTCCTATTTATTATAACATTTACTCATATGTTTTGTTGTTAGACTTGAAAATACTTACCTAACATGATATAGTGATAAACCAATCACTTAGAGCTATCCTCTAAGGCTTTATGGGTTTATAAGACAGAACAAACTTCTCAACTCCAGAGCAGGTAAAACATAAAGGACAACATATGTGTATTGTTTGGATGACATTTAGTTTCCCTTATCACTGGTGATATTGGTGCCCTGATAGTAAATTATATCTAAAATATATAGAATATGGAATTAAAGAACCTTAATGTTGATGTTTATTCCCATTATCTGAACCTGATTTTCAGTAGCTAAGTCCTTTTTGGGTCCTGGAATAGCTTAAGTTAGATAGTAATCTAGCATGCAAAATCTAGGATTTTTTAAAATTAATATTATTATATCTCTCACAATAGGAGATAGTGCTTGCAGCTCTCCCAGCTAGCTCCATAATTAATTCTGGATAAAGATTATATAAAAAAGAGAAAAAGTCCTCCCATGTGATAGGTCCCAGTTGTCCAGGTTTAGCTCCCTGCCATCACTTTTACTTCCAAGACATTGGGAACCTAGCTAGCTCACCACCACAATCTTTACATTTGCACAGAAGAAATATATGATGGGAGGAATCCTCAAATGTTTCTCCTGTGAAGGCTCGACATATGGTAACTATGGTCTCTTTCCCATGTCCATTATAAAAAGAGTAGGAAGTATAAAAATTATATACAAAATTTGAATACCAATGTCAGAAAAAATGTAAGGAAAATAATCTTAAGACAATGGGTATCAAGTTCTGTGATATATCACTTGGGAATCCTGGTGATTCACAGAGAATATTTCTTGATATTCCTTTGTCCAATTGTGATGGTCAAAGGAGCAGTGCAGTGGCCATGGCCTGAAAAGGCCTGCATGACCAGAGGCTTATTCCACCAGGCAACACATATAGACCAGCAGAGGTGGTAGCTGGGGGTGAGGAGAATTTAAGATAGTAGAGTGAGAAAAGAGATAAGTGTCAGGTTGTAAGCTCCAAGTGGTGAGGGCTATAGTTCATCGAACTCTTCCTTAAGTTGCCTAGGAAGGGAGACCAACCACAATGCTGGAGGAGCTGCTCTCAGATTGAGTGAACATACAGAGCAAATAGAATCAAATGCTGCAAGAGGTGAACTACAGTAGATGCTGTGGAGCCTCCAAGAGGCCACCCATCTTTGGGACTGAGGCTCTTCTTCCACCAGCTACCAGGACTGTTGCCTGCTGACCTCTGTCAGCCTCCTTCCTCCCCAGGAATTCTCCTCTCACAGGCTCCACACCTTCTCTGAAAGCAGCCCACAGCCCAGGACTGGTTAATGTGGGGGCCCATAGTCCCAAGGCCCTCACCTCAATCAGAGACGTCTCTAAAGGTATATCCCAGCTCAGGTGTCACCAGTGCGATGGTCTGAGGACCCTACTGTGACTCAATGATGGGTATACTTCTCTCTCTGCCCATTCGATGTCATTACCCAACAAGCCTCTTGCAGACAAGTCTTCAACTAAGAGCCTATTTTATGGGGAACCTGACCTACAAAGGGACTAGCACATGCATGATGATGGAGGAAATACTATACATATTCTTATTACTGACCAAAATAGGAAGGAAATATTAATGAACCTTTGACTACAAATTTTTGCCTTTTACAATATGGTTCAACCTTCTCATCCTGCAGAAGAAAAACAAAAAACTGAGACCCAGAAATGAAAAATAAATGTTTAACTTCACCAAGTAAATTAGAGAAAAACTAACACCAAAAATCAGGGTTTGGTTTTTTGTTTTTCTGGGGTTTTTTGACATTTGATAAATTCTCTCAATACTGTTTCTCTGGAGTAAGCTTCTCCAATCCGACTCTGCATCAGAATCATAGACCAGAGTTTTTTAGTTTGGTTGTTGTTGTTGTTGTTTTAAATAAAGATTTCCAGATCCACCCCAAACACACCGAGTCAGAATCTGTTATAGAAGCTTCCTGCAGAATCTATATTTTTAACACTTGAGCATTAAAATAATTCTGATGATCAGGTAAGTTTGGGAAATGTGATCTAGAGTCTATATCTAGGAAGTTGTGTTTGTGTTCTAGGGATTCCTCAGCAAAGTACCACAAACTGAGTGACTTCAACAGCAGAAATGTATTGTCTCACACTTCTGGAAACTGGAGGTTTGAGATCAAGATGTCGGCAGGGTTGCTTCCTCCTGAGGGTTGTGAGGAAGAAGCTCTTCCATACCTTTCCTCTAGCTTCTGGGGGTTTGCAAGTATTCTCCCTAAATGTGTACCTGTGTCCAAATCTTCCTTTTTTATAAGCACGCCAATCATACTGGATTGGGGGCCCATCCTACTCCACTATGACCTCATCTAAACTAATCACAGCTGCAAACACCCTATTTCCAAACAAGGGCATATCTGGGTTTATATAAATTTGGGGAGACACAATTCAACCCATTACAGGAGTCTATAACTATACAGGAGTACTATCCCTGTATGATTCGATCCAAAAAAAAAAAAGTAGGTAAGCTAAGGAAGAGCACCTTGGTGGAGGAAAGGATTTCCTGTTATATATCTGGTCTCTGACTTCAAGGTTAGGAACATCAGTATAAGGTTATGAGTGGGAGAGCTACGATCCACCTTAGATTTAGATGACTTAATTCCACTATTGCACATCTTAGAGAGAACTCTTCACTCACTCTCATTACTACATCCATCCATCATTATTGCCAGCTTCATCTGAGAGGACCTCATCACTAATTCTGTTAAATCAGACCCCTAAAAGCAAAGATCTGGTCACTTTGATCATTAATATCCTGCTGACTACATGAACATTGTTTGATTTCCCATATTATTTTTTTTTCTTTCAGCTTTCCACAACTAATTATTGATTGTCCAGTGGATAAAAATGAGCTATACTAATTAGTAGAGGAATATGATATAATAGCTACTCCTAATCTAATTTCAGTGATTTTAGTAACTAAACCAAAAGTTTAGGACCAATACATATTCATGCAGTTACAAAACTGATATGTGATTATTAAGGTCACACACCATTGCTTTAAATGGCTCTTGGATTTTTTTTTTTCTCCTAGTTTTCCAGACTTTTTTTCTGAATGTCACCTAAGATATAAATTTTCATTGCCTCCTAGACATGATCTAATAAAGGAGGATGGTATCATTTTAGGAAGATGATTGATACACTGACATTTTCCAAGAGTGATGTTTTATAGAGATTTAAGACCTAAATAAACAAATCCTTACATGTAGTAGTATCTCTATAAGATTACTTTTTTCCAAAGAATTCCCAAAGAGTTAGTCTTAATTAGTGGCATACTAGAAAGCTAAACACCATCGAAGACTTTTCTAAGATTTCTGTGGAAGGAAATTGTTGGCTTATTTCATCAATCCTTGTAGGCAAGGAACCAAATTGTGTTTAATTGTCCATCGACAGATGAATGGGTAAAGAAGATGTGGCACATATATACAATGGAATACTACTCAGCCATAAAAAGAAACAAAATTGAGTTATTTGTAGTGAGGTGGATGGACCTAGAGACTGTCATACAGAGTGAAGTAAATCAGAAAGAGAAAAACAAATACTGTATGCTAACACATATGTATGGAATCTAAAAAAAAAATGATTATGAAGAACCTCGGGGCAGGACGGGAATAAAGATGCAGACCTACCAGAGAATGCACTTGAGGACATGGGGACGGGGAGGGGTAAGCTGGGACGAAGTGAGAGAGTGGCATGGACATATATACACTACCAAATGTAAAACAGATAGCTAGTGGGAAGCAGCTGCATAGCACAGGGAGATCAGCTCGGTGCTTTGTGACCACCTAGAGGCGTGGGATAGGGAGGGTGGGAGGGAGATGCAAGAGGGAGGAGATATGGGGATATATGTACATGTATAGCTGATTCACTTTGTTATAAAGCAGAAACTAACACCATTGTAAAGCAGTTATACTACAATAAAGATGTAAACAACAACAACAACAAAAAAAACCAGGTTAAACTAAAGGAGAATTTTTTTTAAAAACAAGTTTTGTTTGGTCTATTAATAGTCACTTCTGTACAGAAATTTTGCAGTCTTGTGCAGAGAGAAGTCAGATTGACAAAGACTTCTTAAGAAATAACATTTTCAACATTTTATTTCAACATTGTGATAAATCCCATTGTTGATGAAAGAAATAATGCCTTTTGGGACTTGTCTGTTTGGTCCTCAACTTGAATAGTTCAGGATGCCTGTACACTGTCAGTGCTAAGCTTGTTCTGTCATCTAATTCTGCAGAATTAGTTCACAGTGTGAGGAGAAAGTAGCTAAGTCTGACTAATTTTTTCTCAGAGCCAGAGATCACTCACTTCCTGGACCTCTTTTTAAGTGGAATTGGAAGGGTAGAGAGAAAGACATCATTCAAAAGCCAATATTATAGCCATTAAGGTTCTAATTTTTATCACCATCCCCATCCTTTCTTAACACAATCCTACTTTTTCGATAAAACCCTCAGGGTAGGGGATCATGAGAAAAATAAGGTAATGAAACCACAGAATATTTTTCTCTCATTCTCTACTTGGCAATACCACTTGCTTCGTGTGTGTATCAGAGCACATAACTTTGACTTCATCATTCAGGTTTCGGGGGTATAGTGAGAGTTTTTGTCATTGCATTGTATGCTCTTTGGGCTTCTGGTTCACATTTACAAATTTCTTCAGAGGTGTGAACCCCCTGGGGTGTCAGAGGAACTGACATTCCTGTTTATAGAATCTGTTGGCTTTTAAATGTTTTCACCTGAGAAATCCTTCTAGAAGCCTTCCTTATCCTTTTAGCAAATCTGGCCACAGTTATTTGGTGTGGATTCAGGCAAGCTAGGCAAGAAACTGCAGTAGAAGACCATGAACTATTTACTGCTAGTAAATGCAGATATGGGAAAGAGCTAAGCAGTATTCAAGGAAAACTTCCAAAATCAAAGGATTGTATAAGCCTTTAAGCCCTAATCTGGTAGCCAGTAATATTATGAGTGTAGAAGCTGACAGAGCAACTCTTTCTGCAGGAAATGTCACAGCTTCCTTTAAATTTATTCCAGTAATTATCTGACCATATTTTCCAAGCCAAGGATAGCCCTCAGATCCACAGAAATCTTGCTTCTTCACCAAGTTCATCTCAGAGCTCTAAAAGCATGCAATAGCAAACTCCGCTTAGAAGACCATGAGTCTTTTGGCTAGCACACATTTGATTTGGCACCTTAATCAGTAGCACTAGAAGCTTCATGGGTCTGGTGTGGGGATCCCCCATCACCTAGAGAAGTGTACATTTCTATCAAAACATAAGGAAGAGAATGGAAAATAAATATCTTTAAATGAGGTTGTCACAAGCATTGCTGAAATGGAAGTTAAGGCCATCCTAAAAGGCAACAAGTATAGAAACTGGATCAGAGGGGAAGGGGGCAGTGTGGGGAGGGGATCAGTAAACAAAAATAGTGAATAGACAGGAGGAGCTACTTCAAATTTCCAGAACCTTCCCAGACTAGGTAGAAGTATTCTATTCCTTTGACAAATATGAGATGGATAAGCTAATTAAAATGAAGTAAATAAAATGATATACAGTAAGATAAATGCTATACTTAAAAAATATGCAAAAGAACATTCTGTATAAATGCAAGTACATAAATTTTTATTCTGTACTTCATAGATGTATATTTATCCTTAATTTATTTCTTGCATTGACTCTTTTTTCAGTTTATTCTATGGATCTAATGTACTCTCCACTCCCAGTGAGTTTTGAGCATCTAATTGGCATTCCTTGTTGATAAGTTGAACTGAGGATATAGTTTGGGAACAAAAACACAGCTTGTATCTTGAGCAACATCTCAGATCCAGTTAGTAAATATACATTCTTCCAGACCGAGAGAAGAAATCCACAGGAAGCTGGGCTTACGGGTTTTTTTGGGCGGCGGTGGGGGGGCAGTATTGTTTTTGTTTTTTTTTTTCCAGCTTTATTGAGATATAACTGACATATAATGTTGTAGAAGTTTAAGGTGTACAAGGTATTGATTTGGTACACTTATATATTGCAAAATGATCACCAACCTAACCTTAGCTAACACTTCCATTATGTCGGATAATTACCACTTTTTTGTGGTGAGAACATTTAAGATCTACTCTCTTAGAAACTTCCAAGTATTTAGTAAACTATTATTAACTATAAGCATCATGCTGTACATTAGATCTATTAGATCAATTAGAATTATTCCTCTTATAACTGGGAGTTTGTACCCTCTTACCAACATCTCCCAATTCCCCCCAGACGCCCCAACTCAGGCCCTTGTAATAGCCATTCTACTCTCTGTTTCTATGAGTTTGGCTTTTTTAGATTCATATATATGTGAGATCATGCACTATTTGTCTTCCCCGTCTGACGTATTTAACATATTAACATTATTAACATAAATGCCCCCAAGGTCCAACTATGTTATTGCAAGTGACAGAATTTCCTGCTTGTTCATGGCTGAATAACATTCCATAGCATATATATACCACACCTTTTTTATCCATTTATCTGTTGATGGACACTTAGGTTGTTTCCATATCTTGTCTATTGTGAATAGTGCTAAATATCTTGCACCCCTAAATATCATAGGGGTGCAAATATCTTGTTGAGATCCTGTTTTCATTTCCTTTGGATACATTACCAGAAATGGGATTGTTGAATCATGTGGTAGTCCTATTTTTAATTTTTTGAAGAATCTCCATACTGTTTTTCACAGTGGCTGGAATACTTTACATTCCCATCAATATTGCACAGGGGTTCTCTTTTTTCCGCATCCTCACCAACACTTGGTACCTCTTGTTTTTTTGATGACAGTCATTCTAACAAGTATGAGGTGATATTTCTTTGTGGTTTTGATTTGCATTTCCCTGACGTTAGTGATGTTGAACACCCTTCCATGTACCTGTTGCCCATTTTTATGTCTTCTTTGGAAAATGTCCATTTCATTTCTCTGCCCATTTTTAAATCAGATTTTTTTGGTATTGAGTTGTATAAGTACTTTATATATTTTGGATATCAACTCCTACCAGATAGATGGTTTGCAAATATTTTCTCCCATTTCATAGGCTGCTTTTTCATGTTGTTAATTATTTCTTTTGCTGTGCAAAATTGTTTTAATTTGATATAGCCTCACTTATAATTGTTTTCTTTTGTTGCTTGTTCTTTTGGTGCTATATCCAAAAAATTATTGCCGAGGCCAATGTCAAGAAGCGTTTTCCTATGTTGTCTTCTAGGAGCTTAACAGACTCAGGTCTTATTTAAGTCTTTAATCCATTTCACATTGATTTTTGTGAGTGGTGTAAGACTAAGTTGAAGATAAAAGCACTAAAAAAATCAATAAATATTGAAAAATAATACTTTGGATGGACATACCCTATTAATTATAAAAATGAATTATTAAAATGCAAAAATTGAAATAATGAGTTATTCACGCAGACATAAACAAGTAACCAGCACAAAAAATGGAGAGCTCTTCGGGACTTCCGTGGTGGCACAGTGGTTAAGAGTATGCCTGCCAATGCAGGGAACACGAGTTTGAGCCCTGGTCCGGGAAGATCCCACATGCTGCAGAGCAACTAAGCCTGTGTGCCACAACTACTGATCCTGTGCTCTAGGGCCCATGAGCCACAACTGCTGAGCCCGCATGCCACAATTACTGAAGCCTGCACGCCCAGAGCCTGTGTTCCGCAACAAGAGAAGCCACCACAATGAGAAGCCCATGCACCACAACAAAGAATTGCCCCCGCTCACCGCAACTAGAGAAAGCCAGCACACAGCAACGAAGACCCAACACAGCCAGAAATCTATCAATCAATCAATCAATCTTTAAAAAATTTTTTTTAAATGGAGAGCTCATAAACAGACCTATGAAATGTGCTATTTTTATAATACACATAATATTAAAATCACTCAGCAATTATAAACAATTCAATAAATGTTTTAGAAATATATATGGAGAGGGAGAGAGAGAGGAAATTTCCTGATGGATTAAAGAACTAGAAGAGTAATAGAATAAACTATAAAGTAGCATTTGATGATCTTCAGAAGCAAGTCATACAGTCCAAATAAAGGGAAAGATTGGCAGACATGACTATATAACATCAAAAACTCATGCATTATATAATATAACATTAAAATGTTCAAAATTAAATAGCACATGTAAGAAATATTTGCAATATGTAAAACATAAATGGTTAAGGTCTTTCAAGTTAAAAATCTCCAATATTAACCTCAATTTGATTGGCAAACCATGCCATAAAGATTTTTGAAAAGATTATAAAGGAGAAAGCAATGGTGGCATACAGTGAGTATATATAGGAAAGGATGATTACCCTCACTAATAATCAGTGGAAGATGATCTTTTTCACCATGAGATAGTCAATAACAGAGAAGTGTGTTTCACAAGCAGGAATATGGGTATGCATTTTATTTGTTGGTGGTGAGAGAAGTTATTGAAAGATTTTGGTAGGACTTGGCAGTATCTGTAATTTTATTAAGTGCATTACCTATGACTCACCAAAATGTTGGTGAGTGATATTCAAAAATGTTCACTGAAACATCAAAAAGTGTTTGACAACTTAAATGTTCATTGGCAACAGAGAAGTTACATACCTCATGCTGCACCCATACCACAGCCATTAGAAAGGATGATGTAGCCCCACCTACACTGTAGAGCCACATACACTGCAGTGCTGATAAAGAAAGAGCTGCAGGATCTATTAAAGGATTAGAAGGCAAAGACTGGAAAGCGGTTTAATCAGCCTGCATTATATACATACACATATAAATGCATAGGCAGGGGAACAGGAAGACAGACACTAAATGATCAACAGTGCTTAACTCAGAGGTGGTAAGAGGAGTAAGAGTATAAGGGGAGAATATTCCTGAATTATGTAGTACTTGTGTGAATTTTTATAAAATGGGATCTAAAATTATCAATTGTATTTGGCAAACTGATCATTGGATTTGAGTTTGGGACACAGAAGCTCAATTGTAGTAGATTGAAGGATGACTAGGAAGCAAGTCACTGGAGAAAATGAATGGAAACATTCTTTCCAGAAGTTTATCTGTAAAGGGAATGATGAGCAAAACAGGACAGCAACTAGTAGATAATATGACTTTTGAAGCAAAGAATTACAGGTTTGATGTGTGTTTGTTTAGACTGTGTTTTAAAGTTGAAAATGTAAGTACTCAGTAAGTACTATTACATGCTCTAGTTTAAACAAAGCAAAAGCTCTTTTTAATTATTAAAAAGAGTGAAAACAGAGCATAGAAAACTGAACAGCAGAAGATTTAGAAGGAGGGTGCGATATTTCTTATCCTACTATACCCTACCCCCCCGGAACAACAGAATCATGCACAAAGTAACCCTGTTTAAAGCCTGACTTTTAAATGTCTCATTTTTCTGACAAGCATTATCAATCTTTGCTTTTAACTCTTATGCTAGCTTAAATATCTCTATCTCAACTTCCTTTTCTCTGAGATTAAGCATTTTAAAAGCAGTGATTTCTCCAGTAAAAAGTGGGAAGAATGGCACTGAATAAAGGATACAGTTTTCCTTTACTGCAGGAACAGTTCCCTGAGCCTTTTAGATGCAGAGGCTGAATGTTGTACTGTGTTTATAAAATTCTCCCTAGATCCCTGACTAGCCTCCTCTCCGTTCACAGATGTTTCTGGCTATTTGATGTGAGCTTTGAGAAGGAGAAAGATCATTTATAGAGTAATTCGATTACTTCAAATTAAACTTACTTGGAAGAAGAGCCATTTAGTTCAGGCTGAAGTGTTTTTTTGTTGTTTTCTTCTTGTTGCTTGGAGATATAATCTTTACTTTTGAAGAATATCAACCAAGAGATAAGCCCACATTTGCAAATAAATGAATAAAATTAGAATCTGATGCTAAACATAGAGAGATGTCAATAAGCAAAGGGTTTACATTTTGAGTTGTGGATTTAATATGACTAGTGTGGGCATGGGTTTTCCAATCTAGTATGCATTATGTATGACTTGGATAGTTGTTACGGGCATGCATTGTTCAGAGGCAATAACTGGTAACAGTGCAATGGACTGAGGATGATGAGTTACAAGCTCTGACTTTCTATGTATTGAGTTTTCTTTTTGCCACATGAAGCTGCTCAGATATTAATCACAGATTTACAGATGAGGCACTATGCAGAATAGTGTGGCTGCATTTTTCCTCTTATTCTCTGCAGCATGTTTTACTAATCCATACAGGTTCAGCTTCTGCGATTTGCAGGCTGGGAAAGTCAGACCTCCACTCTCAGAAGTGAAGATAGAAATGCTGATTTCTCGTCTCCCATTGGGAGAAACCCTCTGGCCTCCAGGCAGTTCTTTAAAAATAGCTTCTGTCTGCCTTGCACCATTATTATCACAGATACAATCCCCATCCTGACTTCCCGGGAATTAAATCAGTCTTCTGTGTTCAAAAGCAATTCATCTGTGCACAAGCTACTTTTATATAAGTCACTGTGGTCTATGTCCACTTGAGTTGTTGGTGGTTCCATGAAGACTTTACTCTGGGTTCCTACCTAATATATAGTGTGGAAAAGGCAGGTAATCTAAAGTATCTTTGTCCCCCCCCCCCCGCACCCCCCCCACACTAGTGTGTGCCTAGCTAACATAAAAGCCAGAAGAAAGGTGATTTCATTCACCTGTGAAATGTAAATATTTCATGGGGTCTTTGTATCAGTTGCTATGTTTAACAAGACCCATTATTTAACCAAGAGCAACATTTGAAATGTGGGCTTTCTAGTAACAAGGAAGAAATGGTTAAATGAAAGTGGACATGTGTATAAAAGAAGCCCACACACTTTCTGAGATGCATAATATGGTAAATAAAAAATTTATCACTTCTTCATATTATATTGTTTCTATGAACCTATAATTGTAAATTCTCCCCCAAAGCAGTATTGACTCTAGAATATAAATAGGAAATGAAGTCCACTTTTCTTTTTAACAAATTTATATAATAAAGCTGAAAATAAATTAAAATTATGTATAAAGATATAATCTATGATCTGACTGTTATAACTATGATTTCCTGGGTCACAATGCTTATTAGCTAATAAAATTACATCAGAAAGGTAACGAAAAAGAACTGTTTATATTTTTCCCCAATTTAAACAAACTAGAGAACAAACTTTAGAGAACATTCAAGCAGCAAGGTTACATTATCTGTGTGCCCTGTGACTAACAGAATGACTTGGTTACAGGGACTTTTATCTCATATTATAACTAGCTAGATGTTTTCTAAGCTAGTAGTTTCACCCACCCCTATGGCTAAATGTCATTGCCAGCGGGGAGACACACCAATGTCATTAAGGAAAGTAAACGATGTCAGTGGAAGTCTTGAGTTGCTTTAGATTCCTGGAGTGCTATAGATCCTGATGGCACCATTACTTAAAACTTTCTTAGACTGTGTAGCACTCATGGCCATGATGAGAACTTCTACCACTGCCATTCACCAATTTATTTACTCATGATGTTATCTTATATTGAGTGTCTGCAAGCCATGTCTGAGCTGTGTGAAAGTGAAGGAAAAGGACATTGCAAAAGGAAAGAGTGAGTAACAGTAGCATGCAGCAGACAAAAGAGAATCAGGTCATAAGGCACCAGTTATGTGCAGGGAAGAAGACATCTTTTCACTTCACCACACTGCCTCTCTGAGAACTTCAATAGCTCAGGATGGCATTCAAGCAAGAGGACCAGAATTCTAGATGTGCTCTTACTGCCTCAGTCTACGTTGGGCTTTAATGTTTCATTTTTGTGCTTTTATTTATTCCACTTTGATGATTATGTTTTGAGTTTGATTCTTCCTTCTTTGTTGTTGATTAATGTCTCAAATATATATTTTTAAATTCCTATGTTGTGCCACGTGCTAAGCTCAAGAGTGAGATACAATCTTGCATCCAAGGAGTTTACAGTTTAGTAGGGGAGGCAGACATGAATCAAATACCTAGAAAAATGTATCATTACAAACATAGTGCTATAAAACATAGCACCATAAGTGCTATAAAAGAAAGTCACAATTAAACAAGATTATGTATCAGTGGTAAGCAGTTCTCGTAGAGAACTTTTAGGTTGGGAGAGGAAGGAGGTATAAGAAGTGACTAGGAAATGAGGGCAGTGTAGGTCAAGGGAATGTCCTTTGCTGAGGGCCTGAGCTGGGAGGTGGTACCCTCCATTCAGGGAATAGAAAGGTCAGTGAAGCTAGAAGCCTCCTGGGAAACGACAGGGCAGGAGATACAGCTAAAACATAAGGCAGGAGGTCAAGTTGGCCTTTTCTCTAGGAGTGATGAGGAGGCTAAGTATGAATGTATTTGTTATTCCTTAACTTTACCCTCTACCCCCATGAGTGGAAAGTCTATCACTTCCTCAATTTTACTCATCCTCTGCACCTGAACTTAATAAAGCCATTTCTACTTTCTTTCAGATTTTTAGTAAGTTTCAAGTCAATTTGCCTTTAGGTATATCATCCTTTTCTTATGGCTTACCAGCACTTTTGTTTTACTCATTTTTGCTACCACTTTTATTATTTTTTAGTAGTTTAATCCTTAATGCCTTTTTAAAGTTTAATCTCATTAGTGTCACATTAATTTCTCCACGTATCACTCATGCTTTACAGTATTTGTTTGTGGCTTTTATAATCAGAATATATTCTTTTTAAATTATTGTTCTCTTTTTAAACACACTATTCCAGAGATCTAAACCATGAAATAAAACTTTTTTTCTTCACAACTCTGAAAAAATCTGGTTCCCTAGAAGCTTGGGCATCTTCTCTAGTAATATTATAATTCATCTGGAATTTCTCTTCTTTCTTTTTTGAAAATGAATCAGATAAATATTTGGTTAGAACAATTATCTTTAAAATAAGCTCATTTGCAAAGAACAGTCTGGAAGTCTCTTCCCAATTTTCAGAGAAGATTTAACTTAATAAATTAGAAATTTTCTTTGGTCACAGATTTCTGTCTGGATTTCTTTTATTCTTTTGGGCCTGTTCCTGCTCATTTGTTAGCAAGCAAGATACATATGTAAAACACAAAATATGGCTCTTCTTCCCAAGAATTTTTTTTTTTTTTAAGTTGTCTTATAAGCATCCTTGTCTGTTTTTTGGTATCAGAGTAAGGCTGGTCTTATAGAAAGAGTCTTAGGAAGAAATTTCTCCTCAATGTTTTAGAAGTGTTTATGTAGACTTGCTACTATTTCCTCCTTGAATGTTTGGTAGAATTAAACATTGTAGCCATGTGTATCTGGAGTTTTCTTTGTGGAAGGTATTTAACTATGAATTCATATTATGTAATAGATACAGACCACCCAGGTTGTCTCTTCCTAAGTGAGCTTTGGTACTTTGTGTCTTTCAAGCAATCTGACCATGTCATGTAAGTTGTTTGAACTTAGTGGCACAAAGTTGGACATAATATTTACTTATCTTTTCAATATTTGTAAAATCTGTAGTGCTGTCACTTGGTACTTCATGTCTTTTCTTTTTTCTTGATTAGTCTTACTGAAGCCTGGTCAATTACACTGATCTCAAAGAACCAGCTTCTGGTTTCACTGATTTCTACTTTCAATTTTATTTATGCTTTTATGAATATTATTTCCCTTTCTCTATTTTTTAATTTGCTCCTCTTTCTTTCTAGTTTCTTAACTAGAAACTAGAATCTTGAATCATTAATTCAAGTCTATTCTTTTCTAATATGAGCAGTTTAGTGCTGCAAATTTACTGCTTAACTGCAATCCACACATTTTGATAAGTTGTACTTTATTTGATTCAGTTTGATCAATTTCCCGTTTTCCCAATTTCCCTCATTTCCCTTTTGATTTCTTCTTCTTTCACCTAGGAATTATTTAGAAATATGGTACTTAGTTTCAAATATTTGAAGATTTTCCAGATATTTCTGTTAATGATTTTCAATTTAATTCCATTATAAAAGAAACTACTTTGTAAGATTTAAATTATTTTGAATTTGTTAAGTCATGTTATATGTCACAGAATATGTCTGTTAAAAACATCTGGGTATACTTAGAAAAAACATATATTGTGCTGTTTTAAGAAGAGTGTTCAAAATGTTATTTAGGTCAAGTTGGCTGATAGTGTTGTTCAAGTGTTCTATTTACCTACTGATTTTCTGTCTACTTGTTCTATTAATTCCTGAAGGAGAGATGTTGAAATCGTCAACCACAATTGTAGATTTGTCTAGTTGTTCTTGCACTTCAAGTAGCTTTTACTTTCTGTGTTCTGAGGCTTTGTTATTTGAGGTATATGTGTTCAGAACATGATCGTCTCTGAAATTTACTTCGTCTGATATCGATATACTGACTCCACATTTCTTGTGATTATATGGTATATCCTTCTACATCTGTTCACTCCTAGAGAAAAGGCCAACTTGACCTCCTGCCTTATGTTTCTGTTCATAATAAAAGTAGGTTTCTTATAGCAGCAAATAATTGAATCTCAATTTTTATCCATCTGAAAATCTGTTGTAACCAAACGTCTACACTATTTACAAGCAATAAGGCTGCATTTAAACCTATCATCTTGCTCTTTGTTTTTATTTGTCCCATCTGTTGTTTGTTTTCTTTCCCATTTTTTCCTTCTACTTTTTTTTTTTTTTTTTTTTTTGCCATACGCGGGCCTCTCACTGTTGTGGCCTCTCCCATTGCGGAGCACAGGCTCCGGACGGGCAGGCTCAGCGGCCATGGCTCACGGGCCCAGCCGCTCCACAGCATGTGGGATCTTCCCGGACCAGGGCACAAACCTGTGTGCCCTGCATCGGCAGGCAGACTCTCAACCACTGTGCCACCAGGGAAGCCCTCCTTCTACTTTTGAACTGAGTATTTGTCATGATTCCATTTCATTTTCTTTCTTGACTTAATAGATACAACATGTTGTTGCCTGTTTTTAGTGGCTACTTTTGGGGTTACAGTATACATTTTTATCACAATTTGAGTAATATTACACCACTTCACACACAAGAACCTTGCAAAATCACATGTCCTTGTTCCCCTCCTGAGCTTTGTGATATTATCATAAAATTTACTTCTACATGTTTTATAAGCCACATAGTATACTGTTAATGTATATTAAAAATCAATAATTTTAAAGGAGCTTTTAAGACAATATTTTTTTTTTTCATATTTACCCACATAGTTACCATTTCTTGTGCAATTCCCTTTTTGTGTAGATTTCCATCTGGTGTCAATTTCCTTCCACTCACAGGAATTCCTTTAACATTTCTTTTGATGTGGGTTTGCTGGTGCTAACTTCTTTTAGATTTTGCATGTCTGAAAAAAGATCCCTCTTTTGCCTTTGTTATTGAAGGATGTTTTTGTTGAGTATAGAATATTAAGTTGGCAGTTTTTTTTTTTTTTCTTTCAGTTCTTTAAAAGATGTAGCTTCTGTGTCTCTGGTCATTTTTATGTTTTTCCCTCTGTGTATTATGTTTATTTTCTCTCTGGCTGCCTTTGAAACTTTCACTTGATCAACTGTGTCATGAGATGAATGTTTGTGTCTCCCCATAATCCATCATGTTGAATCCTTAACCCTCCAGTGTGATGATACTTAGAGGTGTCGCCTTTGTGAGGTGACTAGGTTTAGACGAAATCATGAGGTTGAGGCTCCCATAATGGGATTAGTGTCCTTAAAGAAGAAAAAGAGAGATCAGAGCTCTCTCTCTCTCCACCATCTGAGGACACAGTGAGCCGGCAGCCTTCTGCAGGCCAGAAAGAGGGCCTCCCAAAAAGGCTCCTTGAACTTGGACTTCCAGACTCCAAAACTGGGAGAAATGTCTCTTGTTTAAACAACTTAGTCTGTGGTAGTTTATTACAGTACCCTGAGCAGACTAAGACAACTTGCTATAAGCAACTGGATATGATGGTTCTTGGTCAGATTTCTTTATGCTCCTTGTGCCTCTGGTTCATTGAGCTTCTTGAAAATGCGGGTTTATAAGTTTACATCAAATTTAGAAAATTATTGGCCATTATTTATTCAAATGTTTTTTCCTATCCCTTCTCTTTTCTCTTTCAAAGACAGCAGTTACATGTTTAATCTTATTCTATTACTGAAGCAATTCGCTTCTGACTTCTCTAAGTGATTCCCCTCGAATTAAAACATTTTCCATGCTGATTTATGGGAATGTGAACTATTCCTGGCCCTATGTGGACCCCAGTAATGATTCTCTTTTTCTGATGCTTCTTTTCTTGGCCTCCAAAAGTGTCTTCATATGTTTGAGTAGATTAGCACTCAGCTGAAGTCTGGAATGGTAAGCTCTTCAGATCTCTGGAGCACTCTCTTTCTTTCTCTCCCTCTCTCTCTTTCTCTCCCTCTCTCTCTCTCTGCATCTCTCTCCTCTCTGTTATTCTACCCTATAACTCTAGCTCCCTATGCCTCTCCAGACTGTCCACTTTATTTGCTCAATCCAGGCAACTGTCAGGCTCTACATATAGCCTAGGACCTCTCTCTGGGCAGAAAATTAGGGCAATCATTGGTCTCAAAGGCTCACCTTGTTTATTTCCCCTTTAGAGATCACAGTGCATAAACAATGTGTAGTTTAATCAGGAATAAATTGAAAGGCAGATGCAATTATTTGTATAATGTTTCTCAAAAAGAATTATGAGTTCCAGGTGCTTCTTCCTTCAAATAATCTTGAGAACTATTGGGACATATTATCACCCTGAATGGCTGCACATTCTGAACTATTCCATACTCTTCTAAGTGATGCTTTATTTAAGTTTTACTCTGTCTGAAGGCAAGGTTAACATATATAATTTAATTCAGCAAATGTATATTGAACAACTATTTAGCTGCTAAGTGCTAGCAGTACAGCGTTTAATAAATCCAGTCCCTATTACTGAAGAGCTGATATTCAAGAAGTAGAGACAGTTACAGAAGCAGATAATTTCAGTGCAACATATTTTCTCCTATTAGGTAAACAAACAGTGTTATAGGACCACAGAAGTGAGGCTGTATCTAACTTATATTCTAAGTGATAAGCAGAAACGTCTGATTCTGAAGAGGATGCACAGTACTCGAGACTAAACATCTTGATGAGAATACAGGATTACCTAAAACGTTACACCATAAAACACCATGGTATTACGACAGGTAGGTAGTGTCAGAGTGTACAGGTCAAGTTAAGAGGTAGCATTAGATTTGCTGGAGAGATCAGTAAGGGCTTGGCAATTCTGCTATACTGTAGCAGAAAACACCCTAAAGTTTTAGCATACATGGTTAAGAAGTTGACCCTTTGAGAAAAATTCTCAAGTTCATAGTAATTTATAGATTGGAACTAGTTGAACAAAACTGTAGAGTTAAGTTGGTTATCTGGAGTGCACAGAGTAAATGCTATTAATCTTTTTGATTGTGGATAACAAGGAATTGTTTTAATTGAGTCTCATTTTCAACAGGAAGCACTGACTAGCAAAATGGTTATGTAATGAGACATTGGGGACTTTTTTGTTTGTTGGATTTTTTTTTTTAAGCTAAAGGAGGAGAACATAGGAAAAGAAAATAAAAATCTGACATATATACAACTACATAGGCACAGCTTTTATTCTTCAAAGCTTATACAATATCGATATGCAGAAACAGAAAACACTTAAGGACTTCTAAATGGGAATAAAATACAAGCAAATGCTATTGTCCTAATTTTGTCTCAAACCTAAAAAATGAAAGCCTATATACTGCCAATTATTGAGTCAAATACAATAAAATATGAGTTAGAAAGGTTAAAATCTGTGATTAATAAAAATTATAAGTAGATAAGTCACATAGAAAACTTCTAGAAAAAATGCAGTATTCTCAAGGACATAAAGGAAATATACAAAACTAGTAAAAATAATTTTAATGAGAAGCTTATAGTCATTAGATTGGTGACCAGAAATATGCACTATTGTTATTCCTGGCCTTTTATTTGTACAGATTTTTGTGACATCAAGTCTTGGTTTGTTAATACAAGATATATTTGAAAAAGCAAATCTATCTCACTAAGAGGGATGCATAACAAATCAGCACAAGTGTATGTTTTGCTTTACATATACTTGATATAATCAGATATAAAAACATCAGTTGTTTTCTCTGAATACATCTGTACCCAGAAAATTGTGGAAAATACAGTAGATGTATTCAAAATAGTAAAGGAGCTTAATCTTTTTGAAAAACAGGAAATCTATATTTTAGAGAAGTATAACAATACATTAATGTCACATGAGAAAATTAATTTATTATGGAAAATCATCAGAAGGAAGAAGATAACAGTTTTATTCAAATGACTAGGAAGTCTGACAGAACCAGAACAAAATAAAGACCTTAGGAAGATTAGGGAAGAATATCCTGGGCCTCAAGTTTATAAAGATAGTCTAGGGAGCTAAGGCTGGGGCCATTTGCATGCTTCAGGGTGAAGGGGATTTTCTTACTTTTACTTTTTTTTCTTTATTGGCATGAATGTGGCTCCTATTCTCATTGGTTTATGCAGAGATGATTTGTATCAGTCCAAAAAATAGTTCAGAATGGATGATGGGCTTCAGGAAAGAGAGAACACTGCACACTCCAACTTTATCCTGATAACATTTTATAAATTATCTTTTCATATTCTGCACTATCAATATTCACTATTTAAAGTAATTATGAAGTAAAGTCTGTCAAAAAGTAAAAACTAACACTCTAAATGATGATTAATGCTGATCAATTTTCCTTTATTGAGTTCGTAAGAGGGAAACATGTCATTACTCATGAGTAATGGTGCTTTTATTTATGTCTCTACTTGTTACTGATCTGGAAGAAAATATTAAAAAGGTATAGTGAGCTATACTTTATCCTAAAATCCTTAACTAAAGAATCTGATTATGTACTCTCCTTTGATAGCACACAAAATAGAATATTTTAGAAAAGAAATTGGGAGATCAAGAACTGAGCAACTCCAGCAAGAGTTCCACGTTTGATGAGTAGTTATTTGAAATGGAAGCAGATGATAGGAGATACATGTTACTGAAGTATTTATGACTCTCCTAAACATGAGGAGTTCCTGTACATAGAAAATCAATACCAGCAGTGCCTAAGATAAGCCCATATCTAAGTAAACAACAGGCACATGAGGAACCAGAATTCTGTTCTACATAGTACATGGCTGCAGCCCAGGGGACTGGAAAGATGTGAAAGATTCCTTTATTTTGAGCAGCCGTCATGTTTCTCTCCAAGTTAAAAATGCCTGAGGTGCACATGACCATACGTCATGTAACATCTTACAAAACGCATAAAGGAAAACAACCTGCGGTATAGGAAAACTACCAGTTTCTTCGTAATTGGTTGTTGCCTTCAGCCACTGGTGATTTCTTGCACTGCTTTTTTCAAAATGTTCTTCCATTTATGGAATTCAGTATTCCTGCAAAGCTGATCCACAGTCATGCATTAATGCTTGATCTGTTCTCTACAGTACACCAACAGGGTCTCTGCTCTGGGACCAGAACATCCCTATGGTGTATAATAACAGAGCAGGCCATTCATGTGTGGAACTGAGGGAGACTGACGAAGGCAAATACAATTGGGTTTAAAATGAAAATGCTCACGTTGTGCTTTTTAGGATTTAATTGCTGCTAAGATGATGCTATCAACTGTATTTTTAGGTACTATCCTCTAGCATGGCACAAGATATATGAGTTTTAATATCAGTAATACCTTGAAGTAATGACCATCTCCTTTGCCCTCGCCCAAGGTGTTCACGGAATTCTAAAGCACGTTTTTGCAGTTAGCCTCACAGTGACCCTACAAGAGAGAGAGCTATGGGCACCCAGAAAAAGGCCATAAAACACAGGGAGATGCAGGTTATCTGAGCTGGTATTATTTTTCTTTACTTTCAGAAGCTTCAAGAGTGAAATTTGGCTCAGTAAGATGGACAGTTACTATCATAAAATTTGTTAGGATTGGAACACAAGCATATCCATGGATTGAATCTTTATTAAAATATCTTCCTTTGATAAATGAACAAAAATAATTTTAAATGCCAAATGAGTAGGCTTAGAGCATTGTGGAAGATACACAGAAATGTTTCAACTTTTCTTCTACTCTCAAAAAGAGAGATAAAATGAACAAAATGAATTTCAAAATGTACTTTTGGAAATTCAGCTAATTAGGATGATTTTCCCTCCACACTCTCCTTCGTGGTCACACCAGACTGAGGCTAACATGTGGCCATTTACTTTCAGATAGTGCCAGCATTACATGCAGAATCATCTGTAAACCAGGCCCATATTATTTCTTCCTCAGTCACCTGATCATGGAAGATTCCCTGGGGGATATAAGGTGCAGACTGAGAGGAGGGAACATAGCATAAGAAGGGGCTCTGAGCATCTGAGCCACTTGCTAATGAAACTTAGTTATCCTTTCAGTACCTGACTGCGTACATACTACTTCCATTTGATGATGTGGTGCTGATGTACATAATCAAATTGACAATGATGGGTTAGATTGCTTATAATATGTCCTTTGTATGATTTGCCTAAGTTCTCTAAAGTTCTCTTTTTTCCCTGCCAGATCTCTCATCTTGTTGATTTTGAGCTCTCTTTAATTAGAAGTCGTGAAGACTATGGAATCTAATTTATTTTGTGTTAACAGAGAGCAAATATGAAGGCATGTCAATCCTTTCCCCTCTGCCCCCAAACACACAAAACCCTCCAATGTAAAACTCAAGGAAGACCTTACTGTGGAGTGCTACCAAACCAAGTAAAATTTCAAACTCTTCCCAGAAGGATAATTTGATTTTTTTTTGGTAACCATAATTCAGTTTTAATCTGGAGGTAAACACTTTGGTTACATGCTGAGGGATGGAGACAAAGGGTTGATGAGGTTGAACTGTCCTGCCACTCATTTAGAGTACACTGATTAATAACACTGATTTCCAGCACACTCCTCTTTCCTCATGTTTGCTTTTTATACCCGAGGTCTCCAGATTCATAGCCTCTCCACAGTTCCACCTCTTAGGAGAATGCCTCCTGCTTCACCTCAAGCTTTTCCTGTGTCTGTTCTGAGTTGTGGTTTCATTTCTATGGTGTCTATCTCTTTGCATTTTTCATCGCTACAATCTAATGTGCCTCTGTTTTCCAGAAATTTTTCAGGATAGCTGTTTCTTCTTTCTTATCCATCTTTTAACTATATCCTCATATAGACACTGTCTCTGCCATGCTAGTGGGGTTGGTTACAATGACAAAGGAATGCAAACACAGTGAGCTCTCAGTCAACCTTCTTAAACCAGATGTGTACCGTCCTTTTTGTAACATGGAGCTGAAAAGCAACGTAAAGTCTTCTTATACCACTTGTAAATTATGTATTCAGAGTTATCTTGACATGTCAGAACTGAAGTACTTGAACAAGTTACTAGGTCAAGAATCCTCAAGTCCCTTCACACGTAACAGAAGTATGTGAAATCCAGGATGAGGCCTTTGATGCTCCTTCAAACATATTTTAATTCCTCATCTTTTCTGATACCTCCCTTTTTAGATTCATGCACTATATTGAAATACTAAATTATTTTCCTTTACAGATGAATGTAGTTTATAAATATGTATATATTTCACTTCCACATTCCTGTCAAATGTAATCTGCTTATTTTCAAGCCTGATGCTATGAATCCACTTGCTCTGGCAGAAACTGTCACCCACACCTATACCATCTACAACTTATGAAATTTCATATATCCCTTTAAACTCACGTATTTTCCATCCTTTGAGAAAACTCTGGGAAACTGGAGATGTATAACCAAGCATAAGAAATTATATACACTTTTAGACTTGAGAGGAAAGAAAATGTCAGTTTTGACTACAGAGTCAGTGATAAGTATTAAGAATGTACTCGACTCATAGTTCATCTATGCCATGGGAGCTAAGTAAAAATCCAGTCATCTGTGTGAAACTTGAACATTTATTCATAGTTATTATTTTAAAGAAAATTGGACATTTTTATGCCATTATTGCCTGGATTCCCTCCCATCCTTCCAACCTAACTTCCTCATTTATTCTACATTCCCAGATAACTATCAAAGTTTTCTTTTAAGCATCAATATAAACATTGACCGGGCTTCCCTGGTGGCGCCAGTGGTTGAGAATCTGCCTGCTAATGCAGGGGACACGGGTTCGAGCCCTGGTCTGGGAGGATACCACATGCCGCGGAGCAACTAGGCCCGTGAGCCACAGCTACTGAGCCTGCGCGTCTGGAGCCTATGCTCTGCAACAGTAGAGGCCGCGATAGTGAGAGGCCCACACACTGCGATGAAGAGTGCCCCCACTTGCCACAACTAGAGATAGCCCTCTCACAGAAACGAAGACCCAACACACCAAAAATTAATTAATTAATTAATAAACTCCTACCCCCAACATCTTCTTAAAAAAAAAAAAAATTGACCAAAAATTTTCAGACAGCTCTACCAAGCTGTAATTCTGTGACACCATCACACCACACCCCTAAGTTCATTTTAATTCTAAACATTGTTTCTTGCTGCAGTATTTACACTCAGTCATTAAAGCAGAAGGCATCCTTCTTTATGCATGACATGACTTTGCAGAAATGTGAAGAACTGCTACCCTTTCATGTGGGGATTGCAGGACCGTGCATTCTTTGTATCTTCACTGAGTCATTGGATATGAGATTGTAAAAGAACAAACAAGTTATGTTGCCAGGCAGTTAGTTAGTCTATCAGAATAAACAATGATCACAATTTTAACCTTTCCTCAGATGCCACCTTTTGCCCGAATGGTGCATGACTTAAGCACTGGCCTGGGTGCAGGGTAAGGAAGGACTAACCTCTGAATCATTCTTTCTCCTTCACTGGGTTACAGTCTACATTAACATCTCAGAACAATTCTTGCCTCTGTTTTCACAATCCCTTCCCTGAGTCCCTTTGTTTAGGTATAACAAAGTAGGAAATTTGATAATTGGTCTTAAAACAGGAATATTGTGAAGTCAAAATTTAACAATCATATTTCTATCTTTAGTTCAGAACCTACTAGTGTCAGTCTCAGGAGTGAACAGAGGAAACTGAGTCAAGGTTAGGGAGTGATAAGAAATTTTCCTTTTGCTCAATATATATTTTCCTTTTATCTGGAAATTCTATGTCTTTAACTTTAAATAATAAAATAATTATAACTATGTGAAAATATTTATATACCAAGATGTTTACTACAGAGTTCTGTACAATAAAGTATTTAATAATTATATGTGAGACATAGAATATATATATGATATTGAAAAGTGTACCTATTCACAAGAAAAAAATTATTTTCCACAATATTAATTACTAAAGTAGAACAAAAAGCAGATTGTACACATTATGATCCCATTTATTATAAAATTATACACATACATGCACATCCACACATAAACATGCACACATGCACATACAGGAACAAGCATATATATATATATATATATATATATGTCTATAACCAGCAAGGATATGCTACAAATCATTAGGTTGGTTACCATTACATGGATTAAACCACGGGGTGATTATTCTTCCCTTTTTCATATCTGCAATTAAACTACTACTGATAATAATCTTTTTAAAATTTCATCTTTTGATATTTTATGTAGATTCTAATGACATACAAAATCTAACATGCTTAGTGTCGTGATGTCTTTATGATGGTACAACATTTTGTAAGTTTATCTTTTATTCAGAATATGGCATAAAATATATTTGCTCTACTTGAGAAAATGTGTAGTAGTCATCAAGGTTGTTCATAAATATTCTATGCCCATGGTAGGTTTACAGTACCCTGCTCATTTGAAGTTAGGTGTGGATATATAATTTGCTTCGGCCGATGGAATAGGACTTCTAAAGTGCAGAAATAAGACAATCTTTTTAGATTTATAGATTTTCTTTCCCTTGCTAGGGAAACTTATAACGTTTCAAATAGTAGAGTTTCCATCAGCCTGAGTTTTTAAAAAAAGTGGTAGCCAAGAGCCTGCTGCTGATTTTCAAAATTTAAACCTGTACTTTTAGAAGCTGCTAATAAATTTGGGCGTTGATTATAAGAGCTCATACTGTCTAATGCATCATGTCTTACAGAATCTATCCTGGAGACTAATATGGTAAGCAATGTATTTAAGAATAAGGAAGACTTTAAAAATCTATAAAGTTCTATAAGAAATATAATAATAGCAGTAGATAATATTAGTATACTTACAACATTCAGGCATCATACTAAACCATTTATTTATATGTAGTAACTCATTTTATCTATACCACAATTCTTATAATCTCAATTTTGTCTTTGAGGAAATTTAGACACCCAGATATTAAGGAATTTGACCAGGGTATATACCTAGTAAGTATAAGTCAAGTATAAGAACAAATAAAAATATAAAATGTGATAAAATTAACAGGAACAAATGAAACAATTTAGTTAATACCAACTGTGCAATGTGCTTAAATAGATGTTTTGTATACTATCTAATTTAATCCCAACACATTTCTGAAGTAGGGGTAATAATCACATTTTGCAATGAAGAAACTAAGGTATAGAGAAGTCAACTAACTTGCCAAGATCCTACAACTGATCAAGGGTAGGTCAAAGAAAGGTTGAAGTTCAAGTCCTTCTCTAAAGCCCATGTACTTTGCACAATACTACGCTAAGTTTTGAACAAACACTTAATGTTACATTACCTTTGGTAGGAAGAAAAATAGGCTTTATAACAAATATGATGGTATCAATAAGAATGGAAGGGATATTCTTCTAATGATCTGCACCTAAAATCAGTTCACCTAAATTCACTGAACGCAGTGTAATATTTAGGTGCTAACATTTGTTCAATCATTAGGGACAGAAAATAAGACAATATATCAACCATTTAAAATAGCAATTTTGTATTGCTTTAATATTTTCTTTTTATCACCAATTATTACAAAACTTGTATCCACTCATATTCAGCTTTGCCAAAGTCATGATGTAGTTAATTAATTGTTACTAGTAGTATCCTTCTTCCTAGAACTGGGAATGTAATATTTTGGGTATCTTATTATCAAGATTTATTTCTGTGCAGAAAAGATCATTCTGTTTTATTTTATTTAAAAATTACTATATAAGTTTTTTAAGTTGTACATGCAAAAACTTCTTTAAAGTTTTTATTTCTGGCTACAAATCTTGCTGTTATATTTACACATTAGCAAATTCCAACACTTTTAAGAGGCCATTGATTACATTTGCTCCCATTTAGAAGCTTAATTAATTATATGCCATTAACAATTAAATCTCATTTATAAATTTAATATATTCACTTTCATTTTAAAGTACTTCAATAGTCTGAGTGATAAAACTACCCAAGTACTTAGGTCATTCTTTTAGTTCTATGAAATTAAACTTATAAGTATGGAGAACCAGTGATTAAATGTTCAACCATGTATTTCAACTTAATAAGGTTTTTACTTAAATTCACAAATCCAGATCAATTATTTTCTAGCAACTTTAAATTGGAATCACAAGGCTCCCCTTAACTCTAGCAAGCTGAAGTGTCTTAAATAATACAAGTAAATAAAATATCAAATAAGCACTTAGTTTTACATTTAAATATGCATTAACAACATGGATTTAGTTCTAAATATTGCTATACTGAATTATAACTCTTCCTGAGGTCCAGGGATCTTAAATCTCCAGGAGGGCAATTTCTTCCCACTTAATAGGGGTTACTTAATAAGCAGAATTTTTATGAGCACTAGGACTGAGGTGGCTTCCTTTAACTTAGTAGGGCAAATTAAGCCGCTGTTGCAGTCTACTGCAGGAGCTTCATAACTCACGAAAAAGGTTACTCTTGAGGATTCTGAAACACATAGTCCAGTTCCCTGGTCTGGTCACATACATTCACAAACTATTCAGGCTATTACTGTACTTCATCTTGTTGGAACTTCCTTGGCAATCAAAATATTTATTTAATGATATCTGAACTTGGTGTAACCCTGCATCTTCTCCATATTCTTCATGACTGATAGGCTAACACATCTCCTACAGATATTAAGTGACACCTCAACAGATTCTGAAAAAATCCCAAAGCTATGTGGATCTCAACTTTCATGGTTTTGTTTCTAAGCAAATTTTCTAGCTCTAGCAATTTAGTACTTAGATACAGTGTCAAGAGAGAGTCTAACGGCTTTCATCTAAGATGTAGGAAGTTGTAAAGACTATCACATCCAAACTAAAAACAAGGATAAGCCAGATAATTTAGACGTTATGGAAAAAACCCAAACGAACTTTTTGGTTAACCCACTATTTGAAGTCAAACTGTGATTAATTAAAGGTGTGTATCATAAATCATACAAAGGACGATGAATGGATTTGGGGGGTAACAGAACTCTTCTCCGTCTTGATTGGAGTGATGATTTTACATTTGTAAAATTGATATAATGGTATATACTAAAGAGAGTATATTTTACTGTATGTAAATAATATCTCAATAAACCTAAAAAAAGTAAAATTGGGAGGGAGACTCCTGATTCTTACTCTTACAAAAATATTGTGGGGTTCAATATGACTTGAAGGCACAGAACTACCTTGATAAGATTTATGGTCCTTATCTATGAAAGCTTTCAGAGAATAGAACCTACAACCTGGAATTCTGAGGCCAATATCCCAAGGTCCTTATCAGATAAGCTTAAAATGAAGAGGTAGTTGATGGGGGTGGGGGAGGGCTTGGAGAAGTTGGGGAACCTTACAGGACACAGGCCAAATGTGTTTTTTAAGCTCAGGAAAAAAAATGTTTATTTACATAACTTTAATAACTTTATGGGCCTGCAGAGGTACGATGATATTATCCTTTTCGTTTTTCCATACTGTTTCTCCCAGCTCAGTTTGAGACACTGCCAGAAGCCTACTCTCAAAGAAGCTTACAGGAATATGGAAAATGTGAAAGGCATGGGGGTGAGTAAAATAAAAGAAGTTAATGAAAAGAGATGGTTCTTAATTGTACTTTGACTTCTCTCACAAGCAACATGTCTTATTGGAGAGCTGCTGTAGGGACTCTGGCATCTAATTTCCTGACATTTCTGAGAATCAAATCTAACGGGTATGGTTCGATTAACATAGTTTAGTAAGGATGTTGGTTTTTTTGTCTCCTCTGACGTGTAAGAGAGGCCAATCTAATACGAAAGTCAAAGCAGGTCTTTTGTTAAAACAAATATTGTAAGCTGATCTTCCTGTCTAGGGAACAAATCCCAGTACAGATCACTACTCAGACTTCCTTCTGCTTTCTTTGGTCGGGTTTCTGGGCTCGCCTTGGCTAGGGCCTGAGCTGGTCTAAGGGGAGGGATGACTTTTTTTTTTTTGGACTATTGTTTCCCTAGTACCTAACAGTGTCTGGCACAAAATATACATTGACTATATTTTCATAAATGAGTGAATGAATAAACAGAAGTATGGCCCAAAGCTCCTCCCAATCAGCGTATGTGAGATTAATATTAGAGATGGGTGCAAAGGATGTGGTCATCTTCACCACATCCCTCATGTTTGGCTGTAAGGCTTTGGTGGACTCAGTGAAACACCTGCAGAAGGCAGGTGGCAGTTCTAAATGGTTTACTAGAACTCAGTCCACAATCAGCCCCCTGTGAATGTCTCTAGTTTCTGACAATGACATGGTAACTACCACAAATTGTTTTGAATAACATGCTTATCCCTGCACGAAAGTGTCTACACATTTCTTGAATCTCTCCGAGGGACAGAGGGACGGAGATCTTTGGCTTTTGAAATGGTCAGACCTAAATTCCAATCCTTCTGTACCTTTCCAACCCAATCCTCTCTGTTCCTTAGTCTGACTCACCTATAAAATGGACCTGATAAAATCTACAACGTGATTAAAAAGATAAGAGATAAAGGATTTAGAGTACTTAGAATCTAGCTAATTTAGAATTGACACATGCCATATACATCTTAATCTTTCAAGCAGTTAGTTCAGGGTTTGGGCTCCAAATATACCCCTTGAGTGTAAAGAGTAAACCTATGGGTCTCCCTTAATGCTTTGTACTCTGAAGCTGAGAATTGTCATGAACTGATGATTCTATTCGGGTATAGAAAAATATGTAATAACTCTGGCCAACATTCTTTGCTCCCTCTGTAGGCAATCAGCTTGTCACTGTAAGCCTAGGATCTTAAGTGGCCATATAATTATTGTATTTCTTTTAAGTCTTTTCAGTGAAAGTAATCTCAAGAGTTTAAAACCTTAATGACTCTTGAGGTGTTTCTTTTGTCATAGTTTTCTCTTTCTTGTCTTCAACACGTAACCAGGAGAAGAAAGGATGAATTCTTAAATGTCCTTTCATTATGTGTTCATCATGCTTATTCTATCTATACCAGTCCCCAACCTTTTTTGGCACCAGGGACCGGTTTCATGGAAGACAATTTTTCCACGGATGTGGGAGAGTGATGATTCAGGCGGTAATGCAAGCGATGGGGAACGATGGGGAGCGGCAGATGAAGTTTTGCTTGCTTGCCCGCTGCTCACCTCCTGCTGTGAAGCCCGGTTCCTAACAGGCCACAGACGGGTACCAGTCTGCAGCCCAAGGGTTGGGGACCCCTGATCTACACAACATATGTATGGGTGACATTTTAATACATATTTTTTCAAAAGCAGCTAAACATAAATAATATTTAATCTGATTTTTTCTTTACTTGTTTGGGATAAGAATCAACTTCTCTAATAAAACTCTGTAATTTGTTTATAATTTAAGAGTAATCCCATAATTTTTGTACTTTTTTTTGATAACATATGATGGAGATAGCAGATAGTATGAAAGATGATGGAAAATGATTTCTGCCGTCCCTTGAACACTTTGCTGTTAGTCTGAGTCAATGAAGTGTATTCCAGCATGTCTTGAGTTGATAGTCCCATCTGGTTTCAAGTCAATTAATTTAAATCCAGATCAGCCTCACAATATAGATGATGATCTAGACAAATTGTCCAACAGAACTTCTTGTGATGATGGAAAGATTCTATATCTGTGCTCTCCAATATGGTACCCCTCAGCCACACATGACTACAGACCACTTGAAATGTGGCCAGTGTAGCTGAGAAACTGATTTTTTTTAATTTCAATTAATTAAAATTTAAACAGTGATGAGTGGCTACTTGTTTTGTGTTAAACAGCACAGTACTAGATTAACCTTTATTTCAATATTTATTTTCAATCTCATATGAAACCAAATGAGCATCCCAAGAGATGTCTTCCACTGATCTTTACTATTCACTCAAGTACAGAAAACTGGAGAAGGGAAAACAATTAAGATAACAGGGCAGGGATTTCCCTGGCGGTCCAGTGGTTAAGACCCTGCACTTCCACTGCAGGGGAATGGGTTCGATCCCTGGTTGGGACACTAAGATCCTGCATGCTGTGTGGCAAAAAAAAAAAAAAAAAAAAGATAACAATGCAATTCCTTTGATACTACTAAGAAAAGAAACCCACTGTTAGTAAAACATACATGGAATGAACATTTATTCTTTACCCACTTTGTGTCTGGTACTGTGCAAAAAACTATGGAAATAAACATTAATATAAGGCATAAGCCCTGCCTAAGAACCATACAGACAAGTGAAGAAACAGGCAAATAAACAGCTATAATGCAGAGCAATAAGTACTGTAGCAAAACCACATCCTCATGACTATGGGAATGTAGAAATGAAATTAGAAAGTAACTTTGCCTAAAATTGGTATAAAAAAGTATTAGGTGGGAAAAGCTTACAAGAAGAACATTTAGGGTAGCATAAAATGCCTATGTTTTAATCCATAGCTGGATATCATGCTCTAAATTTTTCAATGAGCTTTGGCCATTCAACAACTACATGTACACTTTGTGAATGAAGAAAGTTAGTACGATTTTGGGTAAAATTTTTCAATTTAGGTTTATGTATTAGTGTTACTTGTACCCACCAGTAAGAAAATGTTTTATCACAGAAAACAAACTTACAGTTACCAAAGGGAAAAGGAGGAGGGGGAGGGATAAATTAGGAGTTTGGGATTAACATACAAAAATGACTCTACATAAAATAAATAAACAACAAGGTCCTACTGTACAGCACAGGGAACTATGTTCAATATCCTGTAATAAACCATAATTGGAAAGAACGTAAAAAAGAATGTATATATATGTATAACTGAATCACTTTGCTGTACAGCAGAAATTAACACAACATTGTAAACCAACTATCCTTCAATAAAAAAAGAAAATGTCTTAACAAATACACAAGGAATATTTTTAAACAATTTGGAAAGATAAGCATTTAAATACACACAATTTTAACAAACTGAAGAAATCTGCAACCATGAAAATACATGTATATATATTTTACATATTGAGGTACACTATACATACCATAAACTCCTACCATTGCCAGGCTACAATGCAATGTTTCTTAGTAAATGTATAGAATTGAGAAACCATTACCATACCCACATTTAGAACTTTTCAATGAGCACAAACATTTCCCTTGAGCCTCTGTATAGTCCATCCCTACCCCCACGACCCCAAACTAGACAATCACTAATCTGGCCTTTATAAATTTGGAGCATTTGGTCTCTTTTGGGAGCATTTTATATGATAGAACTTTAGAACTGTTTTGGAACTATACCTTCCTACCTTACTAATAACTCTGCTTTAGTTGATTCAGAAAAATTTGAAATTGCTAACATCCTTATGAGGCCATTGGAGAAATGCAGTGACTTGAGGAAAGAATCTTACATTGGGCTCAGAGTTGCTGCATCTTGCCCTTCCTGCTTGGGGGAGGGCAGTAAACTCAACTTTAAAGCTTGTCTTTTATAACTGTGAGTGATGACTAATTGCTGCAGATAGAAGGCTCCTATTCGGTGCCTGCTACCCTGAGTCTCAAACAAATGCCTATGTATTTGAGATGCAGTCCTACTCTTCTCTGTTGGAAGACTTAGCAATCGCATGATGCTGGATTAGTAAGTTGAACCAGGAGAAAAAGGTGGGAAACAGTAGTTTCCCAGAAGCTGTGCGGTTTCCTCAGAACGTACTTACTTTATGCTAGAGAGCACTATCTTTGATAGAGTCTTTTTAAAAGCATTGATTACTCACACTCCCAAACACGCACACACAGACATAAAAGTCAGCTGCCACTTTTGTAAGAATAGGGGCTTGAAGTTCACTTGGGATTAATTTTTCTTCTTTTCTTCCCTTCACTGCTAAATAAAAGCATGTGAGATATGTCAAACAAGTGTGTCCTACTGTGAGTTTCTTTGCATTCTTTTTAAAAGTCTTTTTGGGAATGAGGAGAAAGTCATGATTAGTGATTTGTGATTTACCTCCATTCTGATTAACGTGGATTTAAGCTGCAATTTCTGCCATTATGAATTAGATGTCACAGTTCATTAGACTAGAGCCAATTCAGTCCATTCCAAGTTTATATTCATGTTTCCGATATTAAATCCTTTCCTCTGGATTTATTAACTTGGCATCAAGATGCCCCAAGTGTATCTTTTTTCAATTAAAGAAGAAAATATCAGAGCATAACTTTTTCAGTTACATTAATGTTCAAGAGACAGGTGTGAGCTAGAGAAGCAAAATGATCTTAGTCTGATTCTAATGATTTTAGAAATAAGTTGAAATATAAGATGTTAATATATAAATGTAAGATGTTATATAAAAATATAATTTGCAGACATAAGCCAGCTTTTGCTTGGGCCTATGAATGTACGACATGGAGACTAATTTTCTGCCCCCTCCAAACAGTTGCTAATTTTATGGGGCTCTCACATATACCCAAATTAAAATATAAATATAAGTCCTAAAAATAATTTTAAAATATTTGATAATATGGTTAGATGATTAAAATTGCATATTTTTTCATGTACTTTAAAAATTTTATGGATAGGATGAAAACTTTCAACATTTTAATATGGCTGGCTCATATGAGTTGCTTAACATAGGTTAGTTGAGTAAATTAGAAATTGTTAAGGATATAACAAAATTCAGACCTATAATTTGAAGCTATTTCTTCAAATTATGTAAAGTAATTATTCTTCACATATTACAATTTATTATACTAAATTATCACAATAGATAATACATTACTAACTTAAAATGTGTCTTTCAGACAAAATTGGAATTTGGGTGAATATATAGGAATGTAAAATATTTAATGACCTGGAATAAAAAATAAAAATGAAATCATCTGATTTGGAGACATAATTAGTATATCCATAGAGATATTATTTAGGAAGAACTGATAATTGACTGATTCCTATAACTGTGCTCTTCTCTTAAAGAAAACTCCCCCAAAGAGTTTTTCTATATTTACTTTCTTCAATATTTCATCTCATTTTCTCTCTCAAACTCTTTTCAACCAGACGACTTTCACCTCAAACACTTTTATCTAGCTCACCAAAGCCCTCACTCCTGGTAAATCCAATAGGCAATTCTCAATCCCCATCTTATTCGTATGGTATTTCTTAAAATTGATCACTCCCTTGTACCTGAAACACTTTATTCAGTTGGTTTCTGGACCAACATTCTTCTCTTTCTTCTGATTTTGTGGTGGTTTCTTTCACATGAACTTCATGCCGGTTTGTCCATCTATTTCTGATTTTTCCATACCTGCGCTACACATCGTGATCTACCCAATGGCTTCATTCTAAAACCCACCTCTGCCATATTTTATATCATTATCCAGGTAACTTATCAAGTTCCATTGACTCAAATGTAATCCACGTTAATGTTGTATATTATTATGGGTTGAATTTTATCCCTCTCAGGTTTATATTTTGAAATATATCATTTCAGGTCAAATTTATATTTGTTTCCTAGGGCTGCCATATGCTGGCTGGCATAGACCACAGAAAAATCTTGTCTTACAATTCTGGAGGCCAGAATGTGACTTTATCTGGAAATAATTTTTGCACCCCCCCCCCAAATCAGTTGCTAATGTTATGGAGATACATATTGTTGTTGTTGTTTGCGGTACGCGGGCCTCTCACTGTTGTGGCCTCTTCTGTTGTGGAGCACAGGCTCCGTATACGCAGGCTCAGCAGCCATGGCTTACGGACCTAGCCGCTCCGTGGCATGTGGGATCTTCCCGGACCGGGGCACGAACCCGTGTCCCCTGCATCGGCAGGCGGACTCAACCACTGCGCCACCAGGGAAGCCCGAGATACATATTGTTTTTAAATGAGTTGCTTTAAGTTTGTAGGGTCATTACAGGTATACTTAAGTTACAATGGGATCATACTGGAGTAGGCTGAGCCCTTAATCCAAATACTGGTGTCCTTATAAAAAGAGAAAATTTAGGCACAAACATGAACACAGGGAGAAAACCAGGTGAAGGTGAAAGCAAGGATTCAGGGGTTGTTTCAGTAAGTCAAGGGAGGCCAAAGATTTCCAGCAAACCACCAGAAGCTAGGGGGAGGCATGAAACAGATTCTTTCCCACAACCCTCAGAAGGAACCAATCCTGTCCAAACTTTGATTTTGAACTTCTGTCTTCCAAAACTAGGAGACAATATATTTCTGTTGTTTAAGCCACTCAGCTGTAGTACAGTTGACCCTTGAACAACACAGGTGTTAGGGGTGCCAACCCTCTCAGTAGAAAATTCACATGCTGCTATCTCTGCCTCAAAAATATAGGAATTGATAAATGACCCACCCAAGGGCTGGAAGCTAAAACAGTTTGAATAGAATCAGGACTCAAACCCCAGTTGTTTTGATTTCACATATCATATTGTGATCTCTTAAGTGAACACAAACTTTTCCCTACACTTAATTTAAATGAAAATATGGGTATTTTATTTATCGAAAAAAAGTTGTGTATAAGTAGACTCATGCAGTTCAAACCTGTGTTGCTCAAGGGTCAACTGTCCTACATCATGGATGCCCTAGAAAACAAACATAGATATTTGATCTGAAATGATATACTAAGATTTCATATCTCCAGCTCCATTATTCCCCTGAAATGTATATGCAGATATCTTCTTAGATTTCTCACTGGCATCTTAAACTGATCTCTTGATTCCTCCATCCCTACCCCAATCTTGACCCTCCCCAGTCATTCACACCTTAGAAAATGATACTCAACTGTTATGGTAAAAATCCTTGGAGTCATGCTTTCCGTCAGTACTCACAGGCAAAGACGTTAGAAGCCTTGCTGGCCGGAACTTCAAAAGACCTGCTCACCTCAACCGTTTCTCACTGTTGCACCGCTGCCATCACCTCAATGCCACTCAGCACCATCCTCATCCACATGCCATTTCGTCCATCTGGATTACCAAAGCAAAAAGCAAGTAAAACACTCTCTTAAATGTCATACTTGTTCCCACTGTTTACCCCCTATGATTAATTTCCCACACAACAATTGGAGTTATCTTTTAAAAATTAAAATGAGATTTTTTTTTCTTTCTCTGTACAAAACCCATAAATGGTTTCCCCTTAAACTCTATGGCACAGATTATAACACACTAAAGCAGTGGTTCTCAACTTGGGGGGGGGGCAATTTTGATCCCCCCCACCTCCCTCTTAGGAGTATTTCACATCTGGAGACATCTCTGGTTGTCACAAATTGAGGATGGGGTGCTAAGGGCATCTAGTGTGTAGGGGCCAGGGATGTAGCTAAACATCCTACAATGAACAGGACAGCCCAAAATGTCCATTGTGTTGAAATTGGGAAATTCTGAGCTACAGAATCTGACTCTTCTACTCACAGCCTATCACTCTGTCCATGGTCACCCACACTAGCCATGTTTCATTCACTGAATACTCACATTTTCAAACACGCCAAACATATTGCTGCCATAGTGTTTTGCATTCACTGTTTCTTCTGCTACAAGGCTCTTGTCCTAGATTTCACACAGCTCACCCTCTCACTTCATTCCATTTTCAGTTAAAAGTCACCTCTCCAGAAAGGCCTTCTGTGATGCCCCATCTAAAACAGCACCTCCCCAATAGTCTATTAATTACCCTCCTTTAGTTTTATGCCTATCATTATCTGATATTTTCTTTTTGTGTTTAATTAATTTATCTGCACTATCACTACCACTACTACCCCAGCTAAAATGTAAGTTCCATAATTAATAGCAAGAATTTTTAAATTTTGCCTACCACTCTACCCTTAGCACATAGAACACTCAGAACAACAAAACAAAAAGCAAATAACAACAACTTTTGTGAAATAAATAAATGAATTTGTTGGTCTGGCTAATATTCCATGGCTAGAATTCAATAGGGAACTGGTGTTTGGAATAGGAAAGCCTTATTTTCAATATGTAAACCCCCACAGAAGTCGAACAGGAGAACCAGAGCTTTGTGTGCAAGTGACAAGACCTCCCACCCTCCTTTTCCCTAAAAAACACAGCCTCAGACAACTATACACCAAGAGGCCGTTCGAACTAATCTCAGCACAGTCACTCCAAGAAGCCACAGTCTTTCAGAACGTCTCTCATCACTGTACATTCAAAAACTATATTCAACCTATGTTGAAAATCTCGGTTTGTTACAGCAGGCAGGTAGCACCTTGCCTCCCCGGGAGCAGGTCCAACCCTTCTGCGGACCTCATCCTCCAAAGCTTCTGATACTCTTCCACTGCACCTTCTGGACTTCATGGCCAGTGACTAGCAAAATGCAACCTGTCCTATCCTCTTTTCTGAAATCCATTCACTTTCTCCAGTACTTTGCTTGTCTAGAGTACTTTCTCACCGTGAATATTTTATTTTTGCAACACCCCTCTTACCTCAGACCTGGAGGGTACTGGATGTCCTCCTTCCTCCATTTTGCCTCTTATCCTGCCTTCCTCCTCCCAATAAATCCAGCTTTGAATTTTATGTCATCTAATATTACACACTGTGCCATCTTGTTGCAATGGTCTTCCAGGCTTTAGGGAATTTCCTCTCCTTTAAAGAACTTAGCTCCTAGTGCACTGTCACTCTCTTGAAAATTATTCCTTTCATAATTCTTTTTTTGTTGAGGTATAGTTGCTGTACAATATTATATAAATTACAGGCATGCAATATAGTGATTCACAATTTTTAAAGGTTATACTCCATTTATAGTTATTATAAAATACTGGTCACATTCCCTGTGATGTACAATATATCCTTGTAGCTTATTTTATACATAGTAGTTAGTAGTTCTCACTCTCCTATCCTTATCTTGCCCCTTTCCTCTCCCCACTGGTAACCACTAGTTTGTTCTCTGAGTCTGCTTCTTTTTTGTTATATTCATTAGTTTGTCGTATTTTTTAGATTCCATATAAGTGAAATCATACAGTATTTGTCTTTCTCTAACTTATTTCTCTTAGCATAATGCCCTCCAAGTCAATCCATGATGCTGCAAGAGGCAAAATTTCATTCTTTTTGTGGCTGAGTGATATTCCATTGTGTGTATATGTATGTATGTATGTATGTATGTATGTGTGTGTGTGTGTGTGTGTGTGTGTGTGTACCACATCTTTATCCATTCATCTGTTAATGGATAGTTAGGCTGCTTCCATATCTCGTCTATTGTAAATAACCTTTCATAATTTTTGATACTTTCTTAACATAGATTTTCCTTTCAATAACCAAGTCCTTTAGCTCCTTAACTTACTTTCCCTCAATATAATATCATTCTCTATCCCAGCTAGGGCACTCACTGCTGATGTCTCATGTAAACCCTATAATTGTGAAAATATGCAATTTTTTTGTAACCTCAATTTCAAGCATTCTACTCTCTGAACATCTATTTTTGTCTTCACTCCAACTAAATACTTCCAGCAATTGGCAAACAAACTTGGAGTTCATCTTGTTTATTTTTAACAATACCTTATATTTACACTCAGGACCCAACCACTATTCACCACCTTCTACTATAATCCACTGCTCACTTTTTAAATAGTTTTTATAAATACCACTGAAAATAAAATCATCATTTAATATGAATGGGTAATCCAATTTTTAATGTTAATGAGGGGAAAATACTTCCCATGCCATTCTTTTAACAAGAAATAATGGATATGTCCTTTTATATGATGCATATATAAAAGATATAGGAATAGGAACACATAAGGTGAATCTATGGAGTAGGTCCATGAGTCCATAATGAAATAAGTCTTGTTGGATAAACAGAGTATGCTGAGGTCAGTGCCAGAAGCTAAAAGGAGAAATATTTGTTGTGTTCAGAATTTGGGTTAGCTTTGAATGTAAGGGAAAGTGATAGGACTCATTTCTAAAGCAGGGGATCATTTATGAAGTTTACTTTTATTGTGTAACAGGACCTGACAGAGTTGTTATCAGAGTTTGTTCATTTTATTTTAGTGTACTGAAAAACATTTCTTTATGGTTAACAGAAACCTGCTGACAGTCACAATCCTACATGACAAAGTTTTTCATTAACTAATGGATATAAATGACCACATGATACAAATAATCTTCTGAGAGTTTTGCTGGGGGACAACTAGTTATTTGCAAAAAAAAAAAAAAATGCACATTATTGATTTCTCCTGGTCAATAGAGTAAAACAAATGGTGACCTTTTCTTCATTTAACTGCTGAAAATTATTGGTTGTACACTAAAAGAAACTGACTGGGAGTGTGGCTCTATATTAATCTTACTTATAGTCTCTATTTTAGAGTTTCAAAGCAATCATTAAAGGGTCAAAATATTTGAAAATCACTGGTAATTTTAAAATCAGATGAGATGCTTGGTATACCTTTCATTGCGTCTATAAATTAATACTGGTGATTAATCTACATCTTTGGTCTTCTTTGTGTTGATGGAACATATCACAATGATGAGGTATTAAAATGTAAGAATCTAATTAATACAATGACTTTACCTTCTGTGTCTATGTAATCACTTTTTCTAATTATTTTTAAATGCACAGCTCAACAAATTAGAAACAGAATCCCAGAAACCTCTTTCATACTTCTTCTCAATTACTTAATGTTCCCTGCCATTTAAAGATAACCACCATGTGAATCACTTCTTAAGTCTGCTTTACAGTCTTCACCATGTCAACTTTCAGGCCAAAATACTATACTCTAGTTTTGCATGTTTAAAACAGAAATTGAATTACACAGAATGTAATCTATAATACGGCTTGATATTACGTTTATGGAAATCATTGTTCTGTTCATTTTAATCACCGTGTACTATTCTGGTATATGATTATAACATAATTTAATTGTCTTTTTTACTGATGATACACATTTGGATTTGTGGCAACCAAGAGTGGCTGGATTATGACAAGGTGACAAAATTCCCCAAATCTCAATGGTCTAAATCAACAAAGGATTATTTCTCACTCATGCTTCATGTCCACTACAGATTGACTGGTGACTCACAACCTGAATTGTCATCCTTATTCCAAGATACAGTCTAACAGAGCAGCTGCTATCTAGACTGCTGCCTAATGCAGTGGTGGAGACGTATGGGGTGGAAATTGGCAAAGCTCACAGTAGCTCTTAAAGCTTCTGCACAGAGATGACACAGTCACTTCTAATGTCATTTCATCGACCAAAAAATGTTACATAGTCTTGTGTAACTTCCAAGGGCAAGGAAAATGAAATCTTCCAGAGAAGAGTTGAATTGGATATTGGAGAAGAGTAATACAGCCTATGAGATGCTGTCCTTGACTTCTGCAAATACTTGTTTTATTCAACCTCACATAATCAGAACACACTAACACTCACCTTAATGGAGATAATCCAAAGGTTGCAACCAGTCCCTACTTTGAACTCAAAGGTCAGGATCTCTATATAATGTCAGCTAATTCCTATGTCAGGTCTGGATGTGGTTCTGCTTGACACAGAGAACTAAAAAGAAGTGTGTCCATTGAATAGCAGCAAAATTCACTTTTTTCTTCAAGTGCACATGGAAAATACTCCAGGATAGATCATATGATAGGTCACAAAATAAGTCTTAACATATTTAAGAAGACAAATCATATCAAGTATTTCTTCCAACCACTATAAACCAGAAATGAATAACAGGAAGAAAACTGGAAAATTCACAAATATGTGGAAATTAAACAACACACTCCTGAACAACCAATGGGTCAAAGAAGAAATCAAAAGGGAAATTAAAAAAATGTCTTGAAACAAATGAAAAATGAAAACACAACATACAGAAACCTATGTGATGCAGCAAGAGCAGTTCTAAGAGGGAAGTGGACAGCAAAAAATGCCTACATTATAAAAAGAAAGGTCTCAAACAAACAACCTAACTTTGCACCTCAGGGAACTAGAAGAACAAACTAAGCCCTAAGTTAGTATATGGAGGAAAAATAACAAAGATCAGAGCAGAAATAAACAAAATGGAGACCAGAAAACAATAGAAAAGATTAAAACAACAAAAGCTAAGAGCCGTTTTTTTTGCAAAGAAATGAAGTTGACAAACATTTATAGCTATACTGAAGGAAAATAAGACACAAATAAATAAAACGAAAAATGAAAATGAGACATTATACCTGGTACCACAGAAATACAAAGGATCATAAGAGATTACTATGAACAATTTAATGCCAGTAAATAGGAAAAACTAGAAAAGAGGAATTCCTAGAAACATAATAAACCTAGCAAGACTGACACATGGAGAAATAGAAAATCTGAACAGATAAGTAATGAAAAAGGAGACTGAACCATTAAAAAAAAAAATCTCCCAAGAAACAAAAGTCCAGGACCAGAGGGTTTCCCTGGTGAATTCTACCAAACATTTAAAGAAAGATTAATGCCAACCCTTCCCAAACTAGACACCTGGTTTACAGCATACACACACACAAAAATATCAATGGAGGGGAACACCCTCAAGCTTATTTTATGTGGTCAGCATTACCCTGATACCAAAGCTAGGTAAAAACACTACTAGAGAATAAAATTACAGACGAGTATCTTTGATGAATGTAGATGCAAAAATTGTCAACAAAATCTTAGCAAACTGAATTCAACAGCACATTAAAAGAATAATACACCATATCAAGTGGGATTTAACCCTGGGATGCAAGGATAGCTCAATATACAAGTCAATGAGTGCGATAAGCCATATTAATAGAAAAGAAAAAATCATATGATTATCTCAGTATGTGCAGAGGTATTGTTAAATAAGAATCATTTAACAAAATACAACATCCTTTGTAGAGGAGAAGAAAGAGGAAGAGGGAGAAGGAAAGAGAGGGGAAGGAGGGGAGGGGAGGGGAGGGGGAAGAGGAGGAGGAAGAGGAGGAGGAGTAACTCCATTTACCACCACCCTGTTCCTCACATTCTGACTTTATACTTTTGAAGTCCTATATTTTAAATACCAAAAGAAATTAGTAGTATTTTCATTCATATTAAGATATATGCACATATTTACCATTTTTGTTGCTCTCTGTTCTTTCCTGCATTTCCTGAAATGCCATGTAGGTCCATTTATTCTATACTTAGAAACTCTTTTGCACTACCTTTACTGCATGTCTGTTGGCTACGAGTTCTCTAATTTTTGTCTTAAAATGTCTATTTCACCTTCATTCTTACAGAAATCAGTACTGAGAATTGTAAGTAATTTGTTTTATGTTTATTATTATGCCTTTCATTACCTCTGCACAAAAGTCAACTGTTAACACAAATTGTTACTCATTTGAAAGTAATACATCTTTTTCTGGCTGCTTTTAAGGTATTTTCCTTGTCTTAATTTTGGGAAATTTTACAATGATATGCTTAGTTGAAAAGTTTGATCTTCCTTCTTCCCCTTCTCTCTCCGTCCTTCTACCCTTCTTTCCTTCCTTCCTTTTGTAAACTTCCTGATGATTATAGGAGATCTTAAATTCATAACGTAGTGTCTTCTATCAGTTTTGGAAAGTTGATAGTCTTTATCTTGGTAAATATTATTTTTATCCCATTTTTTCCTCATCTTTTTCTAGTTATTTTTAAAGTTTTTACTTTTCCTCTGAAAAAATCTGTCATGTCTTTTATCCTTTTGACCATTATAAGGATAACAATTTTAACTCTAAGACTATAATTTCATTATCTAGAACTCAGAAAGATCTATTTCTATTTTGTATTGTTTTTGCTATTTTTTTTTCGTATTGTTTTCTTGGATGCCTGGTTACATTATGTTAAAAAAAAGTGTCACATATTATAGAACTGTACTTAGCAATAACTTGAAAACTAGGATGATTTTTATCCTACCCCAGAGAGTAAATAAACTGGGAACCTTCAGGTAGTTGGGAGCTAAAGAAATATAGGTAACTTCCTATAATGAAATGAAATGAAATGAAATGAAAATGAATGATTCACAGCAAAGCTAAACCTACTCCAATGTGTTACATTTTAAAATGTAAATTGTAATCAGTGATGCAGGTTCTTAAAACCTCCTGAGAGAGTTAGTGGTAGAGATTCTCTGATAATTCACCCTCATCCCCAACAGAAGTAGGATTAATGACTACAAATCCTAGTTCTTCACTCTGGTTCTAGTTTCTGTTGCTCTTAAAAACATGGTTCTTTAAACAAAACATAACAAAGCAAAAAAACATTCACTGTGGGAGTCCAGCAGGGATGCCTCTACAAGATTGCATCCTCCCTGCCAGAAAGATATTTGCTGTTTCATTGGTTCCATGTGAGGTTCATTTAACACTGTGTAGCAAATCTCTTTATATCAAGAAAAAAGACATGCACAGCCTTAGGCATGTTCTTTCAATAGAAAGGTTTATAATAGTTTAGGATTTGCAAGTTAATGGAGTAAAACTTCTCCCACAATACCCTTAGCTGAGAACCAAGTCTACATCAAAATGGTTTTCTTAAGGGGTTCTTCATATGTTAACAAGCTTCATTACTTCTGAAATTTGATTTAGGAAACTCAGAGAAGAAAACAAAAGACCACAAGCTACACTTAGGACTCCACTACTCAGAAAAACGAGGAGCAATGTCTGACTGAGGAATGGACTTGTGACCAAAGACCAATTCATTCATGAGTATCTATTTCAGAGAATTATAAGCACTTCAGGACCCAGGAGAGCAACAGTCATTTCTGTTTTGTCCCTTTGGTGTCTTCAGCAGCTGGCACATAGCAGATTCTCAACAAATTTCAGTGACTGGCAGAAATGCCTTATTACTATCTTCTATCCATCAGGCAGAAGAGTAGTCTTCCCAACTCAGGCAGAAGGGTGTCCATCTGATTTTTAAAGGCCTCCAGGAAAGGCATGTCATCGCCACCCTCAGAATGCTTTTTCATATCTCCCGGAGTCCAACTGGGCCCCTGAATGCAGTCTGTTCACCAGCTGCTACTGCTTCCCACTGATCTGGCCAGAAATACACTGGCTATTTTCCATTTCAGCAAGCTCACTCCTTAATCATTTCTACAACAGCAAAGGAGATGTTAGAAATATCCTAAGCTCTGTTGCAATATTTAAATGTATCTAATCCGGAAGCATTGAAAAGGTTAAAAAAACAAACTATCCATAAAATGACCCTTAAATAAATTTCATCTGATGTATTTGGACAAATCTTTTCACAATGAATATAAGGAGATGAAAACAAGATTCTCATTTAATTTCTACCAGGACATCAGGTTTCACACTAGGATGAGCTTATTTCTGGCTTCAGATTTACTTACCATGATTACGTTCCTCAACATTTTCTTTATTCTATTAAGGCAAAAGAAGTTTGTGGCTTGCATTTTAGGATTGAATATATTTATTAAGTTGATCTAGGTTCCTAAAACTATGGTTTTGCTGTGGAAAATATGAGATCCTCTGTCTATGAAATTCTGAAAGACAACTCCAGGGATTTTCAGATAAATGAATAATGCATATCACATCTCAAAGGGAGAAGGAGTGTTAAAACTCTGGGTTACCGATTTTCACATTTGTGAAATTTTAGTTTTTACTGCTAATGTAACTTCTTTTTTTTTTTTTTAACCCAAAAGGTGGTGAGAGATGAGAAAGTTTTACTGAGGAACAATATGATTCATTTTAAGAACATCTTTTTCAGCTTATTTTCCTTTTATTACTGTATAGGCTCTATGAGCACAGGGTCTTTATTTTGTTCACTGATGTGTCTAAAACTCCTAGGACAATGCTGGGCACACAGGCAGCACTTAATGTATAGAGAATTCTGATTGTGTTTGTCCATTTATTTCTCAAAAAAAGTGGTTAATTGATACAGAAGATGGTAACCAGCCTCAGGAAGCTAGGTTATTTCCCTAAAATAAGGATCTGAGGCATATATCTAAGTTTAGTTCCATATAGATCACAAACCTTAAAATGTTCTTAAACGTCATTCTACCAGTAGCATAAGGACTTTTTGCATGTGGGGATGCTGCTAAGCCCCATCGAGCATTGTGCTTTCAAAGGCAATCGGCCTTTGAATTGGTGGTTCATCCATCAATGAATGCCCTCTTGTCTTAGATAATAAACTCTTAATGGGAAAACATTATGTCTTTATAACTGGTATGTTGAGTGCATAACCTGTGGAATATGATGAACAAAATTTTATTACCTACTTCTCCCACTACTCCTTTTACATAGACTGTGGCAACAACTTCTTTTGTCTTGGAATGCAAAAGTGGCCAAAATCCTTAGTTTTTCTGTTTACTATTAAATAGATATCATATGGTAATTTTGTGTCACAAAATATAACTTGATCTACTAAGTAGAATAAGATCAATCAAGGCATTAACAAACACTTCAATCTTCATTCAAAGTTAAGACTTCCTCCTCTTCTTTCCTAGTACCACCTTTCGATCCAGACAAGAGAGACCCCTGCCTTGTATCCCATGCTTTACTTTTCACAAAAAATGCTAACTAAAACATTTATTAAAGAAAACACGAGTGCCTCTGTCGCTTGGAGTCTGGCACTCAGGGCTGGCAAAGCAGGATCCATAACCCTCAACACCCACTCTTCTGACTAGTATCATCCAGGCTACAGTGAAACTCTTACTCAAATCTCTTGTCCCATGTTCTTCAAACAAAAGAACACTTGTCTCTGAACGCCAAGAAGATTTAAGGGCTGTGCCATTGCTGATGTCAAAGACAGACAGTGGGTGGGACTGCTGGAATGTTTAAGCAGTAGAAATGCTTGAATAAGTAAACTAATCATATAGATTAGGATCATCCTGCTAAAAGCATTTCATAGACAAGGGCTCCCCTACTAGCAAATACTACTAGTATTAGTTTGTTGACCACAAGTCTGTTATTATCATGTTTACTGGAGATTTTATTTGGGTGACCTGCCTTCTCTACCTCTCAGCTCACACCAGCTCTGAAAATGGGAGAGAAATAAATTGGTTAACCACCTAACCCTTTCCTTAGCAGTAAGAGAAAAAAAATCAATTTGTCAAATCCTTCTCAAGAAATCATTAGCACAACAGAGTTTTATATAATGAGGTCTTACTTTCTCGTAGTGCTCAATGTGCATTTTCTTGCCTTTGTGTTCCAATTGATGGTCCTGGAAGTATTCATGAATTTAAGTGGCATTTGCAGTGGTTAGTTATATATGGTGACTGAGAAATATTCTGCAATTATAAATAGTTCAGAATAATATAAAATAGAAAGATGTATATATATAGATACATGAATTAATTATAAATATAGATGCATTATCTTTCACAATATTATACATACCTAGATATTACTTTGAGAGAAAACTGATAATTTATATGCTATATTACATTATTTAAAATATTTTAATATTTTATTACATTAAATTACATTAAATTATATCATAATAATTTATTACATTAGATCTATCTCAATACTTGACCTTGACATGTATTATAATTTCATTCTTATATAAATACTGCTTTAATAAGTTTATTGCCTTAAGTTGCTACAATCAGCCAGGTCAAGTTGCCCTGAATGGAAGTAATAATTCAAAAACAAAATCTATCTACAATAGCTCAAGACAGGTGGTCTAACTTGGCATTATTATCAATAGATAACTGTGTGTGAAAAACATTAAATATGATAAAATAGTGATTTTACTGAAATCAATGCAATAAAAATACATTATATGGAAAAATGTGTACTTTGTAGATCATTCTTTTTTAATTACTCATCCTAACATTGCCAGCCTAGCAGCTGCACACCCAGTGACAACACTGGCGGTCAATTATATGGTCTTTGATACTTGCCAACTCCCAGGAAAATAAAATCATGAATTTAAAACAAATTTGTTTTATACTGTCATTATAAGGGGTTTGTCAATGTAAGACAAGAGAACATATTTTGCCTCACAGTTGACTTGGTATATAACTTTGAATACTTTGACCTGGAGCATATGGGCCTGCATCTGTACTCTTGCCTTGGTTCCACAAATGTTGGGGGTGTCCTCCCTCTCCATGCGAAGGTGGTACTTGGTGGCTGCCTACCTTTGAGAAGGGGCATCTTGGGCTTTGGCTCCTTTTCTGAGACAGCCCCCTCCCCAATGACAGAAATGCTCTATCAGCCTGTGTTTGGGGTCCAGGCAGGAAGAGAATGAGAGAAAGTGCTTTTTACTTGACCTAGTGGCTTCCTGTTCTCAGGGCCTGACGTATTTTTCTCTCCTGGGGTGCTCTGACCTCTAATTCTCACACAGGAGCCAGACAGGCTAGTCTGCACTCACACTCTCCAGAGATTCCTCCACACAGGGTCCTGCTGTTGAAATCCCTTTACTTTACAGACAGGGTTCTTAAGTGGCCTCTGCCTACACTATGGTCTATTCTTTGCTCTGACTTATTCTGGAATGCAAGCTGATTCAAGGCAGCAGAACTTGCTCATGTTGTCATCACAACACCTATTTCTTGCCCTCACACCGCAGGGAATGGTGGCTCTGAGCAAGAGATCTTGCTGAAGCCTATTCTTTCCCAGTTAGGGAGCTCAGCTCATTCCTTCCCTGTGAGAGAAAAGGGAATATTGCATGTAAGGCTGCTTTCTCTTTAAAAAAAAAGTCTGCACAAGCACTTTTCAAAACAGCCAAGACATTGAAGCAACTTAAATGTCCATCGACAGATGAATGGATAAAAAAGATGTGGTGTGTGTATATATATATATATATATATATATATATATATATATACATACATATACACACAATGGAATATTACTCAGCCATAAAAATGCATGAAATAATGCCATTTGCTGCAACATGGCTGGACCTAAAGATTATCATACTAAGTGAAGTCAGACAGAGGAAGACAAATGTCATATGATATCACTTATTTGTGGAATCTAAAATATGATACAAATGAACTTATTTACAAAACAGAAATAGACTCACAGACAGAGAAAACAAACTTATGGTTACCAGGAGGAAAAGGAGGGGAGGGGATAAATTAGGAGTTTGGAATTAACAGATACACACTACTATATATAAAATAGATAAACAACAAGGTCCTACTGTATAGCCCAGGGAACTGTATTCAATATCTTGTAATAATCTATTATAGAAAAGAATATGAAAAGGAATATGAAAAAAAATATATAAACTGAATCATTTTGCTGTACACCAGAATCTAACACAACATTGTAAATCAGCTATACTTCAATGAAAATATTTGCACAAATTTTTCCCCCTTTCCACACTCCACATCATCCCTTCTACATCTTTCATCTGGCTGAAGGGTCTATGCTACACTCGTTCTGGTAGCTGATATTTATCGTATTAATGATAACATATTATTGAGACACAACTGGATTTTAAAATCCTCGAACATCTGTTAAAGTGAATTGTTATATTCACTTGCTACCTTCTTTATTATTCTAATGCTAATGTAAAATATATAGAATCATAAAATAATAATGACAGAAAAATCCTTTGAAAATAATTAGTTTTCTTAGCTACCAGTGTATATCAGCAGAACCCAGGACACTTTATAAAAATAAGTATGACTGGCCCCCACCACTAAAGACTCTGACCCTAAAGCTGAGGCTTCCTACTCACTTGTTTTCGGAAAGCTGCACAGCTGATTTTGATGCCATCCCAGTTTAGAATGGACAATCTAGTTTCATTTCACTTTACAGGTGAACAAACAAACTCAGAGAGACAGAGAGACTGAACTGATTCAGTAAGGAGACAAGTTGGGGCTAAAAACAGATCGCAACTCCTCATCCCATCCGTGTTCTTTCCACTTTACCAAATGGTAATTAGCTATTATTTAAGTCTTTTTTTTTTTTTTTTTTTTGCCTCATAATAGTAACATTACAGGTGAAGGCAAAGTTTTCAGGCTGATGAATTTGTACATGCCTCCTTTATTGCAAGGACTTAAAATGCAATCACTAACATCCTTCAAATAAATAGATCCTTAAAGCTGAAGTATGTTCTTTCTCTTCCTATGGCATTCCCTCAGTAAACTCATCGGGTTTTTTCAGAGAATTATCAGAACTATTCTTAATGTCTTACAGGGCAACCCAAATATTTGAGACCAATACTAGAAGGACCAACAGCTGTTTGACAGCCTAAAATCATAGAGATGAGTCTAGATTGTTTAGTAAAGTTTGTTTTTTAAAGAAAGCTGACAGATTCTTTCATTAATGGTCTTAATAATAAAAGTTATGAAATTTCACATTAGTTTATGCTTAAATATTAAAATTAACTTTCAGATTTTAGGAAATGAAAAACAATTAAGATTAGTCATCCCGGATATCTTTGGCCTTCATGAATTAATGTTTAATTAATGTTTATTCAATCTGGTTAGGTAGGCACCTCTTCAATCATGGAACCGCCATATTTGAGAGAACTCCATCTCTTCAACCTCCTTCCCAGTACTATAACTGATACGTGTGTTCCTCAAAGAATCCTGATGTTCTGCAAAAGCATGCTTTAAAATAGTATTAGGGGGGCTTCCCTGGTGGCGCAGTGGTTGAGAGTCCGCCTGCCGATGCAGGGGACACGGGTTCGTGCCCCGGTCCGGGAAGATCCCACATGCTGCGGAGCGGCTGGGCCCGTGAGCCATGGCCGCTGAGCCTGCGCGTCCAGAGCCTGTGCTCCGCAACGGGAGAGGCCACAACAGTGAGAGGCCCGCGTACCGCAAAAAAAAAAAAAATTATAAAATAGTATTAGGGGAAACTGGGTTAGAGGCAGACTGCTTGAACACTAAGAAAGGCCAAGTTTGCGGAGTTACGGAAACAAGGGGAAAATGTACAAAGCACTGTGCAGTGATCTCTTCAAGGGCCAAGCACAAAACCAAAGGTAGCAGAGGGGGAAATGGAGAGGAAACGGACAACTTTTCAACATCGTATTCTCCTGTGCTGTATGTGTTCACTGTCTCAGTTTACTTTACTTTGTTAACAGCAGAAACCATTCATTCTTAGAACAATCATAAATGAACTACTGTAACTTTCATGTTACAACGACACCATTCCCCTCAACATAAGGGTGAATTTTGCATTTACCACCCTATTTTGCTTTACAGAAATGTGTTATTCTGAAAGAGATTGCATAGACTCTTCTGTTATGCATTAAAAGTACTATTTGGCCTCTGTTTAAACATGTCATACCTTTTTTAGTCAGCTCTTACCAATGAAGATCAGCTCTAGTTATTGGAATAGTCTTTCTTTTTTGAGCCAAAGTGATCCCCATCTAAACGCTGGTTTGAAATACATCCTCTGTAGTACCATAAACTGCTTTTCCTTAGAGGAGGACTTTCAATTATTTGAGTAGAGCTTGTTTCTCACATGTGTTAACTTTTCCATGTGTTTGTAAGTGTGTGTAGTTTTTGAATGTATTTAGTAGCTTTAGGTTGGGTATAAAGCAGCATTAAATGAAATTACTGCCTATCCTGTTGTAATTTATACAAATCTGCAATTAGTATGACTTCTTTCGTATAAATCTAGGCTAAAATTTGTCCCATACGTCTCTCTTGAACAATGGAAAAAAACATCTAGAAACTGTTGCTTAGGGCTTCTAACAGGAATTCTAAATGATTAAGGTATGTTATATACCACACTCCTTACCTGGGTACCCACCCCTTTCATGTTACTTTCCTGAGATGTTGCCTCCTCTTTGTTCCCAGACCTTCACTGTACAGGAAACCTCTTGCTTCCTAAATTCCTGACTTCTGTCCAAAGCTATCAGCATTTAGTTCTTTCCACTTTCCTACATATGTCTAATCTTTCCTTCTTCAAAAACACCCACTTCCTTAGTTTCAACTAATGGAAATTGTCTGAGTCATTTATTTATTCAACAGATACTTATTAAGCACCTACTATGTCCCAGACACTGTTCAAGAGTAAACAGAAGGTTTGTAGTACAGCTGAGTCCCCCAGAAGAAAGTGCTTTGCTATTTCTGTTTAAATTTTAAAGTTTTGAGGGACTGATAGCCTACATATCTATGAATAATATGCCTACATGTACTCTTTGAATCAGTTAGTGATTACACTTGAATGCTAAGAACGAAACTCCAAAATAACAGTAGCTTGAACAAATTAGGAGTGTGTATGTACTGTTACAGACTGAATTGTGCTGCCCCCCCACCCCTTCCAAATGTACTATTGATCCTAACTCTCACTATCTCAGAATGTGACCATATTTGCAGACAGGGCCTTTAAAGAGGTGATTAAGTTAAATGAGGCTGTTAGGATAGGCCCTAATCCAATGTGACCTGTGTCCTTATTAGAAGAGATTAGGAAACACAGAGAGACACCAGGAATGCATGCAGACAGAGCAAAGACCCCATGAAGAGGTAGCAAGAAGATGGTCATCTGCAAGCCAAGGAGACAGGCTTTGGGAGGAGAAAAATCTGCTGATACCATGACCTTCGTCATTCATCCTCCAAAACCATGAGAAAAGAAATGTCTGTTGTTTAAGCCACCCACTCTGGTATTTTTATGGTAGCTATCTTAGTTTTTTTTAGGCTACCAATATAAAAATACTAGAGACTGAGTGATTTAAGTAACAGACATTCATTTCTCACAGTTCGGGAGAGTGGAATTCTATAGATCAAGGTGCTGACCAATTTGGTTCCTGGTGAGGACCCTCTACCTGGTTTGATGAACATCTTGTTGTCATATCCTCATGTGGCAGAGAGAGAGAGAGGGAAGCAAATCAAGTTCTCTGCAAGCTCTCTCATGTCTCTTCTTATAAGGGCACTAATCTCACCATAAGGGTACCACCCTCATGATCTAACCTCCTAACACCATCACATTGGGAGTTAGGATTCAACATATGAATTTTTGTGGGACACGAACATTCAGTCCTTAGTAGCAGTTCTAGAAAACTCATACAAACACACACACACACTCTCCCCCACCTCCCCAACTTGAAGTCTAGAAGCTGACAGGGTAGTTTGGGGCTGGTATGTTTGTTCTGAAACCAAACTCTTTCTGCTTTCCTGCTCCACCATCCACTACTGGCTCCACTTTCTTATTCAAGGTTGCCTCAAGGTGGCTATTGGAACTGCAGCCAGCAAACCACATCCCAGGCAGGAATAAAAGAAGAAAGCTTAATAACTTGAAAGTTATTATAAAGCCTTCCTACCAATCTTTTTCTAGTTTGAAAGATAATTCTTCCTCTCATGTGCATCTACTCTGTTCAAGTTACAGTATGAAACAATTTGGAAAGAGAAACAGTTTAGTATATTGTATCTAGACACCCAATAAATATGAAATAATTATAATATTTAGTCCCATAACTTTAAAAATTATGGAATATAGGTATACATTATAAGAAATAGGTGTAAGGGAAGTGTTTTCCTTTTCTTTCTTTTTTTTTTTTAAATAAATTTATTTATTTATTTTTGGCTGTGTTGGGTCTTCGTTGCTGCACACGGGCTTTCTCTAGTTGTGGCGAGTGGGGGCTACTCTTCGTTGTGGTGTGCGGGCTTCTCATTACGGTGGCTTCTCTTGTTGCAGAGCATGGGCTCTAGGTGCACGGGCTTCAGTAGTTGTGGCATTTGGGCTCAGTAGTTGTGGCTCACGGGCTCAGTTGCTCTGTGGCATGTGGGACCTTCCTGGCAGGGCTCGAACCCGTGTCCCCTGCATTGGCAGGCGGATTCTTAACCACTGCGCCACCAGGGAAGTCCAGGGGCAGCGTTTGCAATTTTAGAAATGAAGCCACTTGGCACTTCCTTCAAAATTGATGCTGCTAATACTCAAGACCTTTTGCAAGACTCTTTAAATAGATGTCTCTTCTTTTTTCAGACCTAACCAAAGCCCTTGCAGTGCCCGTAGTTCAATTTTTCTCCTTATCCTCTATGGATCCTCAGATCCTTCACCAGGCCATTTTTTACCAGGACATCCAAGAGCTATTCTGGTACAAATATTTCAAAAAAGCCTGGGCTATTTCTAATCTTATTCATGAATTACAAAAGTCTAGTTGGCCAATGTTACTATGCTAGTCTCTTAGCAATACAGTTGCCTCCTATCATAATATCTGAAATGTTCCCTAAGGATAATAGTGAAATGAATGGATAAAGAGAAAAAAAAATCAAATATTTCCTGCAAAGAGATAGAAAATAGTACGTGTCTAATTTACTATGCACCACATGGGGAAGACTATTAAAACATATATTCCCTTAGCTTTCAGAAAATTGGTTTAAATATTCCATATCACAATAGAATTGCAAAATAACTTTAAAAAATAAATACCTTACTAAAAGTATTATACCATGTCTCAGTATATTCTCCAAATGGCACTATATATTATTTAAATTCTAAGACAAACTCTTAGAAATACTAATTTTTTATTTCCAAGTAGTTTTAAACCACAGTGACAGAGATTGTCTGAGATTTTTTACTATTTAATGCTTATCATTCTGAAAGATATATTTCTTCCCTCTCTGTCTCTCTTTAAAGATTGAAAGAGGACAGTAGAAAGGAATGGTTTGAAACTTGCCTGGAGGGCATAAAACTAATGATCCAATATCTATTAAATTCTTTGTGATTTCCGTGTATATGATATTTCTTCATGAAAAATAATAACATTACTAACAGTTTTGTTTCTTGCCTCTTTTTATCTATGAAATGTGAAATGTGTTTGGTCTTTTTTGCTGCTAAAAAAAGAACTTAATGTTTCTAATATTTTAGATTATCATTCAAATATAAGACAAATTAAATTATTCACTAAATTTGAATTCAAACTTCAAGACACTGGCCAACAGGATAGCATGCATTATGCATGTGGATGTTCGTATATATAAACTTCATGACAGTTCAGATAATGAAAACAATAAAACTAGTAATGATGCAATATAATTTGTACTCAAATGTTTGCTTGAAACATGAAAAAAACTAGACTATCTTTGAAACTGCATCTCCTTTATTAACTCCTAGACACATTCTTAACTTCTTTATCTAATAGGACATTAATACTTCTCCCAGAAGACAAATAAACAGATGTGGCTTAAGAGCCATGGTAGGATTTCTAGAATGATGGTACATCATTCTTATTTCTTATTTCATCATTCTTATTTCTTATTGAGTAGACATCAGGTTTTTACATCCACATTATTCTCATAGCATCTCTAGAAAACTGACCATCTATGATAATTTTACCACTAAAAATATATGTATATTGGGCTTTCCTGGCGGTCCAGTGGTTAAGACTCCACACTTCCAAAGCAGGGGGCGCAGGTTCGATCCTTGGCTGGGGAACTAAGATCCCACATGCTGTGCAGTGCGGCCAAAAAAAAAAATTGTATATTAACGATATACTTATCGAAAATAAACTACTCATTGAAAATATTACTTATTAGAATCTCAAAGAGAAAAATTGCTTTTCACATTAGAAAATGCATGCACAAATATAAATTAAACAAGGTCCACTTGGTACATGATAGGGAGCATCAATAAGTGTTTCCTTCCCTCAGATTTCCATCTGTGAGGTATGTCTGCTTTCACATTAGATGTATTCATAAGTTCATATATTCTTTTATTTAACAAATACCTGGTGTAAACCTATCACTTTTCAGCCATGGTGCTTGGTGCCGGGAACGCAATGATTAGCAGTGCTGCGATTTCATGGTGCTTACAATCTGTTGCATGAGATAGATAGGAGTACAGCAGTCAGAGATCGTATGTGGTATGTGAGTTATGTGACATGATGGAAGAAAATCTGATGCTTTGAGATTATACAATAAAAGAAACTAATCTAGACTAGGGATCAATCAAGAAAAGAAAAAATCGATCTGAGCTCTGAAGCATGAGTGATTGTTAAATAGAAAAAGAGATCATATTTCAGATAGAAGTGGAACAAGAGTAAAGAGATTAGCTGAGGAGAGAATGTAGTGAATTTGAGAAAAGTCAGAAAGAAATCCATCATAGCTGGGCACAGAGAACCATGGGAAGAAAGGAGGCAGATTAAGGGAAGGTTGCAGAGCTCTGTAACCATTAGGAGGATTTTGTTCCATTCCTCAAGCAAAGAGAAGCCATTGAGCAGTTTAAGTCAGATTTGGGCTTCAAAAATATCAGGAAATAGTAAGCAAACTTTTGTTGTAGTCCAGTGAGAAATGATGATAGCTTTAGATATGGAGGTAGCTGGGAAAATGGCAAAAAGGGATAAATTTGAAAAGAGTAGAAGGAAACATTGGAAGGGCTTGTTGATGGATTATATGTAAGGATGCGATGAGGGAAAGGGAGAAGGTCAAGAGTGAATCCTACATCCATGCTTGCACAACTGAATGAGTGACGATGCCATTCCCTAAGATAAGAGCGCTGAAAGAGGGCCAGGCTTTTGAGGACAGATCATGCATTAGAAAGACTGGGATTGAAGGACTTTAAGTATCATACCAGTTAAAGTCCATTCAGGAGACAGAAATCATACCAGTAGTTTTAACAGAGAGAATTTACTAGAAAGAAGGTTAAACTAGGTATAAAATTATTAACTAATGAAAGCATAAAGAGAAAAAATTAAGATGTCACAGATGTGTAAACTTCAGGAACAACTATCATCCTTCTAGCTGAGAGAATAGAGGGAACACCAAGAAAAATGTAGGATCGTAGAGGAGAGTCTTGGCAAATCTGAAAGTCAGATCTTTGAGGAGGCACCTTAGCTGGCCTGGAGTGAGTGTCTTGGAAAAGATGGGGCCCCCGTGAGTCCAGGACACACAGTTCTGAGAAGCAGTCACTGGCAGGTGGTTCTGGTATCTCTGAGTTAAAGCTTTCTGCAAGTGATGGAAAATATGCAAACTGGATTCAGTTGCTGTTTCAGGAAAGAACTGCTGCTGCAGGAGTAAAGAAGCCACAGCACTGAGAGCAACCTCAAGCAAGAAATAAGTCACCCATCAGAAGGAAGCGCGTGTGCACACATACACACAGACACCAAGAAAGATAAAAAGACTGAACTTCTTCCAGCCTTCAGTCTTCCCCTTATCCCCCTATTAGCAGAGGCTAAGAGGAATGCAGTTGCCCAGGAAGAAATGTAGTTTTCAGGCTCCCAATCGTAACATCACAAAGTAGAGCAAGAAAGAGTTTAGAGCTGAGAGGCAATAACATAATACTTGACAGAACAGCCAAGTGAAAGTGACAATCAGGCCAGTGGATATATGATACTGGGACTCAAGTGATGTATGATGTGTACGGTAGAGAGTCTTCAGCACATTGAAATGATGATGACTGCCTGGAGGGAGAAAAGAATGACAGGGGCAGGGTCTTGAGGAAATGGATATCTGAACAGCTGAGGAAGACAGTCCAGTGAAAACCAGGAAAGAGAAACCATAGTGTTCAGAGAAAATAAGGCAGAAGAATTTGTATTAAAGTTTAAAATGATGGAAATGACATTTAAAACTATAGAGAGTGCTCAACATTTTAAAATGCTGCTGAAAAATCAAGTTACATGATGAGTGAAAAACAAAACAACAACCTTGAGGTGTTTTTTTGTTTTGTTTTGTTTTGTTTCGTTTAAACCTCCACTGGGCAGGGAGGAACTGGCCTGAGGATGTGCGTGAGTGCCTGGGGTTTTCTGGTGTATGTATTTGTGAGTGAATGGGTGTGTATATGTATGTATTTGCACGTCTTTCATGTCTTTTTTTAAATTCCTCGTACTGCATGAAGTGCACTAATCTCACTCTCTTGCTCGTTCTGGAGAACAGTGCTCAGCTTGGGAAGCCCAGGGTGCCTTAGGACCAGCCATTCACTGAACTCTTTAGGATACCTTGGGTTTCTGGAGTAAGGGCCGTTTTTTTTTCCCCCCTTAGGCTCAACTTGCACAGGGAAGGCCATTTCATTCAATGGAACACTCACCCCAGTCTAGTTGTGGGACCGGCCACACCACCATGCTTCAGGGCATCAGTCCCTAGTTCTGGAAGGTTGGTGCGTGCCAGTGAAATGTAGGCCCCCTGTGCACTGTAAAGACCAGATTCGGAAGCCTTTCTCTAGGGTATCCCTGTCGGCCCTACATCTGCGTGTCCCCAGGCAGTGTCAGAGGTGCGGTGCCCCACTCCTTCAGCTATCCGAGGCCCTAGGCTTCTGAGGGGTCACGTCTGTGATTTGTGTGGACACAGAGGCAAGTGGTCTTCGAAGGACACTATACTCACGTCTGCAGAAAGAGGAGGAGGATGGCTGCAGACCGTACGGGTGAAGACGGCAAAAGGAGATAGTACCTGGTGACATCAGGCCAACTCCCACTCAGGCCCTCTGCAGGCACGACACACCTTACTTTCTAATATCAGAATACAATGGCGCATTGGGGATGGCTGGGGCCTTGCCCCTTGGCAGACAAGCGATTGCGCAGCAGAAGCCGGACAACCGCGGCCTTCCGGGATCCTGGTGGGACGCAGTGCGGGGGCAGCACATGCGCACTTCACTCCCACACTCCGGCTGGGGGCACAGCGTTTGGGCGAGAGAGACTCCCCAGCACCTGTAGGAGCTCTGGGGCAAGGAGCCTCAACCCTGTGACTCTGATTAGGGCTACGAGGAGTCCATGAGCTCCGGGAACTGCAGGACAGGTGGTGTGAGCGAAACCCCTGAGGACAAGCCTGGAAGGAGGAGCCTTTGCACCAAGGCACCTGTTTCTCGGTCCCAGGACTCCCGTACTAGGGCCTGCCATCTCCCGAGATCCCGCGAGATCTGGCTTCCGGGGAAGTGTAGTCTCGGCCGTGGTGCCTGAGGTGATTCTGCCTTTTTCTGAGGGGTCCCTGGTGCTCTGCGCATCCCAGCCCATCCTCTCCCAGCCCGTAGCTGGCAACGTTATAAAGCGGTTTTGGTGGTGACGTGAGCAAAAACTGACCGAAGTGGATAGAGAGGTGAGTAGAGTTGAGAAAGCGGGAAGAGACTAAACTTGTACTAACTCCAGCCTCCGTGAACGAAGTCTGAGAGGTAAGTGGTAGAAATATGGAATCAAGAGAGGTTTCTTCGTCTGATTTTAAAAAGGTGCTAAACTTGACTAAGTTAATCCATTCCATGAAATTATCCAAATGAGAGGAAGTTACATATAGAAAAGAAAGAAGAGATAATTGGTGGTGAAAGGCACCTGAGAAGGCAGGTTACCCTAGACATGTAAGACACATTAGGAAGGAGAGATTTTTAAAAATACCTATGCTGATCTGTTATTATTAAACAATTGTTTTAAAATCAGTTTAGAGAAGAAAGATGAAATATGTATCAATAATGTATTTTGCAATCACATAATTACCTTTACCTGTGCTCTGTGTTTTTTCACCTGGATAAAAATTACCACCTGAGATCACTTGCTTTCAGCCTAAGAACTGCCTTCAGAATTTTTTAAAGGGATATCTGCTAGCATCATTATTCTTTCAGTTTTGTTTATCTGGGAATGTCTTTATTTTGCCTTTTTTTTTTTTTTTCGGTATGTGGGCCTCTCACTGTTGTGGCCTCTCCCATTGCGGAGCACAGGTTCTGGACGCGCAGGCTCAGGGGCCATGGCTCACGGGCCTAGCCGCTGCGCCGCATGTGGGATCTTCCCGGACCGGGGCACGAATCTGTGTCCCCTGCATCGGCAGGCGGACTCTCAACCACTGCGCCACCAGGGAAGCCCTATTTTGCCTTTATTTTTGAAAGATAGCTTTGATGGATATAGGAGTCTTAGTTGACAGCTGTTTTTTCTGAGCACATTTCTTTTTTCTTTTAACATCTTTATTGGAGTATAATTGCTTTACAATGTTGTGTTAGTTTCTGCTGTATAACAAAGTGAATCAACTATATGCATACGTATATCCCCATATCCCCTCCCTCTTGCATCTCCCTCCTACCCTCCCTATCCCACCCCTCTAGGTGGACACAAAGCACAAGCTGATCACCTGTGCAATGCAGCTGCTTCCCACTAGCTATCTATTTTACGTTTGGTAGTTTATATATGTCAATGTTACTTTCTTCGTCCGGCTTACCCTTCCCCTTCCCTGTGTCCTCGAGTCCGTTTTCTACATCTTCGTCTTTATTCCTGTCCTGCCCCTAGGTTCATGAGAACCATTTTTATTTTTAGATTTCATATATATGTGTTAGCATATGGTATTTGTTTTTCTCTTTCTGACTCACTTCACTCTGTATGACAGTCTCTAGGTCCATCCACCTCACTACAAATAACTCAATTTTGTTTCATTTTTATGGCTGAGTAATAGTCCGTTGTATATATGTGCCACAACTTCTTTATCCATTCGTCTGTCAATGGACACTTAGGTTGCTTCCATGTCCTGGCTATTGTAAATAGAGCTGCAATGAACATTGTGGTACATGACTCCTTTTGAATTATGGTTTTCTCAGGGTATATTCCCAGTAGTGGTTTTGCTGGGTCATATGGCAGTTCTATTTTTAGTTTAAATATGCTTTTCAACTGCCTTCTAGGCTGTATGGTGTTTGATGAGAGAAGTCAGCTGTTGAAATCAAATATTTTGAACCTTATTAAAAGACTCCACACCAACTTTCATGTTAATTTTTAAATTGATGCTGAAAATACAAAGCACTGTTTTTCTTTTTACATTTTATACAAACTGGAAGGCAAGCTACAGATTGAGCAAAAGAGCATTAATTGTTTAAAAACTATATGTTTACTAAAACTTCTCCCGTCAACCAGAAGATACAAATTCCTCTTTCTAGACCCTTCGCAAGTCATGATTTTCCTTGAGAAACAAACATAAAAAAGATCCTCACAAAATTGAAAATACTGTATAAAATTGCTGAGAACTGGGCTTCCCTGGTGGCGCAGTAGTTGAGAGTCTGCCTGCCGATGCAGGGGACACGGGTTCGTGCCCTGGTCCAGGAAGATCCCACATGCTGCGGGGCGGCTGGGCCCGTGAGCCATGGCCGCTGAGCCTGCGCCTCCGGAGCCTGTGCTCCGCAAAGGGAGAGGCCACAACAGTGAGAGGCCCGTGTATCGCAGAAAAAAATAAAAAATTGCTGAGAACAGTTCAGCAATATGGATCCATAAACATATGTCAGTACCGTATTTCCTAAAATTTGTTTCCTTGAAGATTAGTCCTGTAAGAAGCACATGGAGAAAATTTCTGGTCAAATAAATTTGGGAAATTCTACTTCCTCAATTTCTTTGAAGTGTTTCTATATTAAAGGTTTTTCAAAGTGTTACACTAATAATTCTATTTAACTTTGTCTATCCTAAAAATTTTTAAATGTATTTGGGCAAGGACCTTTTATACATGGGTGTATTAACATCCTGTGAGCTAGTGTTCTGTAGACCACCCTTAGGAAACTGTGACCTGAAGGAATGGTCAGTTAACAAGCTATAGATTGGATAGCCTACCACCCACATCATCTGAAAAATAACTTAAGAGTCTTTCACTGTGCCTGATATCATGAATTTTTCTTCTAGGTTATATGCAAAATTTTATTTACATCACTCCTCAACATAAAATGCAAATATGCTCAAAAATTTAAAAAGATTATTTGTTCTTTTAATGTGAGTGCCAGATATTAGACTTCTTGTCATCCACTCTCCTTTTTCTCCACACTCCTCATTTGCCTTCATGATTCCTGAGTAAAACAGGATAAATGAACGCAATTCCATTAAAAAATAAAACTACTGTCTTCTGTGTATTACCTTATCCTGTGTAATTATGTATTCCACAAGCAGTAATTATTCTTTCATGTAAAAGATCCTCCCTCTTCCTTGCAAATAAAGGCAGTAGATTTTACTTACACAAAGTCACAGGATCATCCTTCCCCTAACATCCTATAGTCCCAATGATCAATGACAATTCTTTACCATGTTATTTGGTCCACTTGTACTAAAGCTTGTCTTAGTGGTTTGTTCTATCTGTTTCTTTATGTTTAAGTTGTTGTCTTCTAAAGTCATCAATTAATAATAAAACTAATAACAAAAAAGTGATATTTTCACCTTTATCTCAAATTGAAACATGCCATAGAGATGCTTGAAATTTGCAGTATTTCAAATACAGTGTTGCCTTTTTATTAGCAAAATGGAGTTACACAACTAACTGGCTGTTACATTGAATGTGATACAGTTTTGGCCCACACCTCTTCCCCTGCTGGCAGTGCAGGAGTTCTACTTTTTCACCCCTTTTCAATATGTTTTATTATTTAAGCCAAGAGAATGGTCACTCAGTGAATATCCTTGGCAACTCCAAGACACAGAGGCTGGGCTCTCACATTTATCTTTTTCCCAACTGGAGCAACATGGAAATAAGTGCCTAATTTCTTGGCTTGGAGCCAGTTAAGCTTTTTACTAGGCCTACTTGGCTAGATTTTGTGACAGCCACAAATTTACCTTTGTGCTAGCTACATGTTAAATGGCTGATTATCGCTTCTGATTATTTTTAATGATGGGCTTCTTGCAGAGTGATTTTAATTTAAATGATTTATTTCATTGACTAATCCCAGCTCTTCATCGATTTTATACTCTAGACTACAATTTATGGCACTTATGCCTCTAAATTTCTGCCACCGTTAAGAAGTAATAAATATAAATTAGAGAACTAAAATTAGAAAATTTTATGTGTAACATAAAACAGATATTTGTAATTAATTTATTCAAAGTTCATTGTTGTATCTAAACTTTCATATTATTTTTGGTATGAAGTCATGGTCTTTGACATTAAAGAACATCCAGGCCAATTTAAAAAAAAAAAAGAAGGGAGATGCAGGAGCAAATTATTACTGAAATATCAAATTGTGATAACTGATCCTAGTATTAGAATAAATACCTAAATAAAATCTGAAATAAACACTCAAGGAAAAAGCAACTAATTTGGAGGTTTTACCATTTGGACTGTGAAAAAAGTATACCAGCTAAAGAAAATGGTGAAGATAGATTCACTGGGAGGAGGAAGTGCAGTGGGGGAGTTTGAGATATTTTTATGATAGGCGACCCAGGTTTGAAAAGGGCTTGTATGGGATCCTGAGGAATTTGGACTTATGATGATCTCGTAAACAGTGGAAGCCACTGACAGTTGTGGCAAGACAGTTCATGTATGTGTTTTAAAAGACAACTTTGGGAGTATGGGAGACAGCTTGGTTTCACGTGGATACAAGCCAGAGACACTCCATTGAGAAATAATCTCAGCAGTACAAGATAGAACTAATAAGGGTTCCAGTTAAGACAACAGTAGTGGAAGGGTGATAATTAGCAGGGCTTCCAAAAATATTTAAGGAGAAAAACTGTATTACTGGGGAGAGCACACTGAATGCATCTCATGACAGCTTTTCCCTCCCAACTCTGTGCTAGAACAACATGAGGAATAAAATAAACATAATGTTAGACCCAGACATAAATCAGAGAATTTCTGAGGCCTTGAATTATCTAGAGGAGAGAATAGGAAACATTTTTTTTTTTTTTTTGTCTAGGAAACCTATTAGAGAGCAGGGAGGCTGCTTGAGAAGGCTGACACCAGTGTTCTCAGAGCAAGGATGCACTGACAGTCCCCTGAAAGAAGTCTGTCCTCACCCCACACTCCCTACCCTCATCCCTACCCCATATATCCCAGGAAACCCTGAGACTGGGAGCCAAAACTGGAGGGGAGATTTCAATTTTGATAACATCTTTCAGCTGGCTTACTAAAACAAATCTTAAAGTAATATTAACCTTTGTGGCTTTAGTGTGGTCCCAAAAGCCACCAGCAGCTTCACCTCCTAAATATTATATCAAAATGAAAAGAAAAATGAAACTATAAATCATTCAAAAGTTAACTAAAAACATAAACCATATTAAAATACATGGTAGAGGGCTTCCCTGGTGGTACAGTGGTTGAGAGTCCGCTTGCCGATGCAGGGGACGCGGGTTCGTGCCCCGGTCCAGGAAGATCCCACATGCCGCGGAGCGGCTGGGCCCGTGAGCCATGGCCGCTGAGGCTGCACGTCTGGAGCCTGTGCTCCACAACGGGAGAGGCCACAACAGTGAGAGGCCCGCACACGGCAAAAAAAAAAAAAAAAACATGGTAAAGAAGTAGAGCTGTGTTAAAAGGAACTTTAGAGATATACATTATTTTATTGTTAAAAATAAAGACTGACAATGATTTAAATATATAAAAGAACAATGTTATTATGTAAAGGTAAATAAAAGAAGACAGGGAAAATTAGTAAAGTATTATCAGGTGACATAAAGGAGGATAAGGAAAAAGCAGTAAAAGACTTAAAGAAAGCAAATTTTAGCTTTTTGAAAATACAATATGAAAACACTTAGAGAACCTAATAAAGCCAAAATAAGAAACCAGAATAAACAGGTTGAGGAACATAAATTGATATATAATCACAGATACAGAAAGGGTTAAAAATACCATAAAATTGTAAAAATATAATAAAGAATATTATATGCAGCTTGATGGTGGTAAGTTTGAAAATCTAGAGGAAATGCAATTTTTTCTGGTAAAATATAATTAACAAAATTGACCCAAGAAGAGTGAAAAAATCTAACAAATCAATTATAGTAGAAATTGGAAAGATTAATAAAAATCTAATAAAAATAGTATGGTCACTCAGATTTGCAAGCCGATTTTAATTTTAACAAATATATCTATGTGTTTTAAACTGTTCAAAGACACAGAAATTATGATGGCTTTCCAACTCATTTTTTTACATTTGAAATATAGTTGATTTACAATGTTCTGTTAATTTCTGCTGTACAGCAAAGTGATTCAGTTATACATATATATACATTCTTTTTTGAATATTCTTTTCCATTATGGTTTATCATAAGATACTGAATATAGTTTTTTGTGCTATACAGTAGGACCTTGTGGTTTATCTATTCCTTATATAATAGCTTACATCCGCTAACCCCAACCTCCCACTCCATCCTCTCTCCCAACCCCCTCCCCTTTGGCAACCACCAGTTTGTTCTCTATGTCCATAATTCTGTTTCTGTCTTGTAGATAACGTTCATTTGTGTCATATTTTAGATTCCACATATAAGTGATAGCATATGGTATTTGTCTTTCTCTCTCTGACTTACTTCACTTAGTATGATAATCTCTAGTTGCATCCATGTTGCTGCAGTTGGCATTATTTCATCCTTTTTAATGGCTGAGTAATATTCCATTGTATGTATGTGCCACATCTTCTTTATCCATTCATCTGTCAATGGACACTTAGGTTGTTTCTGTGTCTTGGCTATTGTAAATGGTGCTGCTATGAATGTAGGGGTGCATGTATCTTTTTGCATTAGAGTTTTGTCTGGATATATGCCTGTAATAGGGAAGAACTTTTTGTATTCTGTTACAAGTTAATCACTAAAGGGATATTGCCTATAAGCTTAAATTATACATAATGGCCCATCTTTGGGAACCCTGCCTCCCAGGTAATGAGCATTAAGCTAAAATACCTTTGTTTAGCTCACAAGAAACATCCTGACCAGGCCCACCTGTAAATGACTGCAGGGAGGAAGAAATTAACACCTCCCCTCAGGAGGCTGATAGGAACCAGAAAGTGTTCGACTTTACTTCCTCCCCTTTTAGTATAAAATGAGCCTGAATTCTAACTCAGGCTAGATGGTTCTCTGGGGCATGAGCCCACCATCTTCTCGGTTTGCTGGCTTTCCAGATAAAGTCGTTATTCCTTGCCCCAACAACTCATCCCTCAGGCCTGTCATGTGGCAAGCATTACGAGCTTAGACTCAGTAACATGCCCAGGAGTGGGATTGAGTTATCATGTGGGAATTCTATTTTTAGTTTTCTGAGCATCCTCCATAGTGTTTTGCATAGTGGCTGCACCAATTTACATTCCCACCAACAGTGTAGGAGGGTCCCTTTTTCTCCTCCTTCTCTCCAGCATTTGTTATTTGTACACTTTTTGATGATGACCATTCTGACTGGTGTGAGGTGGTACCTCATTGCAGTTTTGATTTGCATTTCTCTAATAATTAGTGATGTTGAGCATCTTTTCATGTGTCTATTGGCCATTTGTATTTTTTTTTTGGAGAAATGTCTATTTAGGTCTTCTGCCCATTTTCAATTAGGTTGTTTGTTTTTTTGTTGTTAAGTTGTGTGAGCTGTTTGTATATTTTGTAAATTAAGCCCTTGTTGGTCACATCATTTGCAAATATTTTCCCCCATTCTGTAGGTTGTCTTTTTGGGTTTTTTTATGGTTTCCTTTGCTCTGCAAAAGCTTGTAGGTTTGATTAGGTCTCATTTGTTTATTTTTGTTTTTATTTCTATTGCCTTGTGAGACTGACCTAAGAAAACATTGGTATGATTTCTGTCAGAGTATGTTTTGCCTATGATCTCTTCTAGGAGTTCTATAGTGTCATGTCTTATGTTTAAGTCTTTAAGCCATTTTGAGTTTATTTTTGTGTATGGTGAGAGGGTGTGTTCTAACTGCATCAATTTACATGCGACTGTCTAGCTTTCCCAACACCACTTGCTGAAGAGACTATCGTTTATCCATTGTATATTTTTGCCTCCTTTGTGGAAAACTAATTGACCATTAAGTGTGTGGGTTTATTTCTGGGTTCTCTATTCTGTTCCACTGATACATATGTCTGTTTCTGTGCCAATACCACAATATTTTGATTACTGTAGTTTTGTATTGTCTGAAGTTTGGGAGGGTTATGACTCCTGCTTTGTTCCTTTTTCTACAGGATTGCTTTGTCAATTCTAGGTCTTTCATGGTTCCATATAAATTTTAGGATTATTTGTTCTAATTCTCTGAAAAATGTCATGGATTTCCCAACTCACTTTTAAACCCATACATCTCTAAATTCTAGCCAAGTTAAAGATACACAAACATATTTAATTTCATTTGTAAATATAAAGATAAAACTTGAAAATAAAATTAGAACAAGTTCAATAAATACAGCAGTATACCATGATCAAGTAGAATATTACAGAAATGGAAGATGTTTCAACATTAAGGAACATAGATTTTTCTAGGTTTGTTAATGTATTAAAATTTATTAAATTATTACATTCAGAAGTTAAAACATACAAGTTCAAAATACTTAGATATATCCTAAAACTCAGCTATCATTCTTAATATGTTTTTCAAGTAAATTAGGAAGAGATGCCTAATTATAAGGATATGTTCCAAAAATGTCTGAAATACCATATAAAATTGCAAATACTCCACTATTTCTGTTCAAATTTAATGAGAAAGAAGCCTACATATGATTATAGACACAGAAAACTCAAGATACATAATTAAAAACTAACAGTCACTTTTTAGAACTAGTAAGACTTTGATAAAGCACCTACATATACATAATAAATATGTAAAAGTCTATAGACTTTCTATGTTAACAACAAACACTTTGAAATGGAAATGGGGGATAAAATGAGACCTTAGCTCAATAACATCAAAAACAAAAAAACAAAAAAATCATAATAAAGAGAAAGGTATGGGATATAATATGAAGATAATCATCAAACTTTATTGAAGAGTAAAATAGGGCTGAGTGATTAGAGAGAAATATCTTTCTGGAAAGAACTAGTGTCACTAAAAATGCTAATCATACACAAATTAATTTCAGTCTAAATTGTGGTTTAAATTGTGGTTTAACTGAATGCAATGACTTTAAAGTTCACATGGGAGAATATGACTAAGAATTTCACAGAATAATTTGGAAAAATGAATGATAGTAAATGGAGATTCTCCTTGAGAGATTATTAAATGTATTGACTTCCATCAGATATTGTAGTTGCAGCAACAATAGCCACCTCTGGCAAATAAAAGTGGGAAAATGTTTCATTAATGATACTGGGGTAGCACATACACTCTTAGACAAGAGAATAGGTTTGGAGGCTGTGCAACCAGGATCATCTCCCAAGACCATATAAATAGAGGTCCCATTGAAGGAACCACTGCTACTGTAACAGGAACACACACCACAGCCAAGAGAGAAATAGGGGAACAGAAATTTGAGCCAAGAGAGAAATAGGGGAACAGAAATTTGAGTCCAGAACCTGCTGAGACCTGGACTGGGATACCAAAAGTCTATGTAATAAGAACAAAAATGATCCAGAAATAGACACACCCTTAAGAAATATTGAAGCCTTTGAATCATTTTAGTCCCTAAATTGAATGAAGTTGATACAGGATAGCCAATGTCCTCAAATGCCTGCCGGTGTTATAAATATGTATTTCTGTATCTTCCTAGGACCCAACATATTTTTTTCAGTTCTTTGTGTGTTATGTCTAATACCCAATCAAAACTAATACTGTACATGAAAAATCAATATGGCTGAAATCCAAGAGAAACTAACAATAAGAACAGTTCCACAAGGGGATAGTACTTTGAAATAACTATGTGATACATATTCAGGAAATTGAGGCACAAAATTAAATTTTCGGCAGGGAACTGAAAACTAGGAAGACATAACAGAATGTAAATTTTGAAACATATGTGAAATCTAAAAAGATGAATATGTTCTGGGGGTCTACAGTACAGCATGGAGATTATGGTTAATAATGTATTATATACTTAAAGTTGTTTAAAGTGTTGATCTTAAATGTTCTCACCACAAAAAGAAATGGTAATTATATGATGTGATGGGGGTATTAGCTATGAGTTAGGTGTGTGTTAGCTAACTGTTAGTTACTATGGTAGTAATCATTTTGCAATATATATAAGTGTATCAAACCAACATATTGTACACCTTAAACATAGTGGTATATGTCAATTATATCACAATAAAGCTGGAAAAATACGATAACCAAAATCAACAATTTGAGTGGATTTAGTAGCATTTAGAAACAACTGAATAGAAAATTAATGAAAGAAAAGGAAGTCAGAATAAAATATCTAAAAACAAGTCACAGGGAAAGTTAGGGATTGAAAACAAAGAAATAAGGATTAAAGATATAGGGGCAGAGAATATTTAGCAACTGTGTACTTGGAATTCCCAGGGAAGAGGGAGAATGAGGCAAAAGCAGTTTATAAAGAAGTAAGGTTTTTGTTTTCTCCAAAATGACAAAAGATTTCAATTCAAAGATTCAAGAAATGCTTATGAATAGCAAATAGGATTTTAAAAATTCTATAGATGCTACTTGAACCACTGAAAATGAGATAAAGGGACAATCTTAGCACAGCCAGAAATATGAAGACATGTTACCTTCAAAGAGCAACATAAAACATTGATGACTAATATTTCAAACTACAAAGCAGAAGTCAAAAGGCAACAGAACAGTAACCCTGAAGGAAAATAACTGCCCAACAAGAATTATATGTAATTTTAAGTTACCCAAAAATAAATTAAAATAAATATTTAGCCAAACCAAAACCAAAATTTCCACCAGCCAACATATATTAAGGAAAATATAGAAGAGTGTTTTTCTAAGAGAAAGAAATGATTCCAGACAGAAGTTTGAAGATTTAAGAAAAAATAAAGAGCAACCCCACTACTGGGCATATACCCTGAGAAAACCATAATTTAAAAAGAGACATGTACCCCAATGTTCATTGCAGCACCATTTACAATAGCCAGGACATGGAAGCAACCTAAATGTCCATCGACAGATGAATAGATAAAGAAGATGTGGCACGTATATACAATGGAATATTACTCAGCCATAAAAGGGAATGAAATTCAGTTATTTGTAATGAGGTGGATCGACTTAGAGTCTGTCACACAGAGTGAAGTAAGTCAGAAAGAGAAAAACAAATACCATATGCTAACACAACATATGGGATATTAAAAAAAATGGTACTGATGAACCTAGTGGCAGGGCAGGAATAAAGACGTAGACATAGAGAATGGACTTGAGGACATGGGGGAAAGGGGAAGCTGGGACGAAGTGAGAGAGTAGCACTGATATATATACACTGCCAAATGTAAAATGGATGGCTAGTGGGAAGCTGCTGCATAGCACAGGGAGATCAGCTTGATGCTTTGTGACGACTTATAGGAGTGGGAGGGAGGCTCAAGAGGGAGGGGATATGGGGATATATGTATACATATAGCTGATTCACTTCATTGTATGGCTGAAACTAACACAACATTATAAAGCAATTATACTCCAATAAAAATATGAAAAGAAGAAGAAATAAAGAGCAGCAATAACAAAATGGATATGTAGGTTCATCTAAGTAAATATTGACTATGTAAAGCAATAATAGTAATGTTTTTGGAATATACGATAATATGGAATTAAAATAGAAAAACATTAATAGCACATAATTTGTTAGGGTTGGAATGTGTAGTTATTGTGTTCTATTTGTACATTACTTGACAAGAGACAAAACAACTAGTTTATATCAGACTTTGATGAGTCAATGATGAACGATTATTCCTTTAGTGTAACCACTAAAAGAAAAGTAAAATAGAAACCTACCAACCTAATAGGAAAAAAATTGGATATTAAAAAATACTCAGTTGATTAATAGGAAGGAAAGAAAGAAGAGAGAAAAGAACATAGAATAGATATGACAAATACAAATCAAATAGTGAGATGACAGATTTAAACCCAAATGTATCAGTAATTACATTAGCTCCAGGTGAAATATTGTCCTAAAATACAAGGTAAAGATTGTCAGCCTGGGTAAAAAAAAATCAAAATATATCATGTGTTTCTTGGAAGAAAGGCATCTAAAACTAAAAACTCAGAAATAATGTACAAGTGTAGCAAATTATACTTAGTAAACATTAACCAAGGACATTGATTTAACTATATTAATGCCAGGTGAAGAAGAGTCAAGGCAAAAAAATCATTACTTGAGATAAAGATGGACATTTCATAAGCATGAAAATTTCATTTTGCCAGCAAGATATAAAATTTTCATCTTTTTATGTGCCTAAAAATACAGTATAAAACTCATAAAGATTAATAACTAAGAGAAACAGACTAACTTACAATAATAATGAGAGGTTTTAGCACAACTCCTCTCCATACAAACAACAAACAGACAAAATAAATCAGTACTGAAATAGAAGCTTTAAACAACACAATAAGCTTTATCTATTGGAAATATATAAACAACTTAATCCAGCAACCATAATATATACATTATATTCAAAGGCACATAATCATTTTTAGTTCATTGACCATATTCTGAGTCACAAAGCAAATCTGAACAAAATTTTGATTGACTTACAACATTCATAGTATGTTTTTAACCATAGCATAGTTAATCTAGAACTTAAACAGAAAAAGATAGCTTTTAAAAACCTACATACATTTGGAAATTCAAAAACAAAATTAAATTTCTAAGTTCCCATGGTTCAAGGAAGAAATGAAATAAAAGTAATAAAAATTTCTAAATAAATGATATAACTGATATAAAAAGCTCTTGAATGCAACTAAAGGTTTCCTGTGAGTAAAATTTATAGCTTTAAATGTACACATTAGGAAAAAAGGAATGCTGAACTTTAATTATCCAAAAATGTAGTTAAGAAGGTAGAGATAGGGCTTCCCTGGTGGTGCAGTGGTTGAGAGTCTGCCTGCCGATGCAGGGGACACAGGTTCGTGCCCCGGTCTGGGAGGATCCCACATGCCGCGAAGCGGCTGGGCCGGTGAGCCATGGCCACTGGGCCTGCGCGTCCAGAGCCTGTGCTCTGCAGTGGGAGGGTCCACAGCAGTGAGAGGCCCGCGTATCGAAAAAAAAGAAAGAAGGTAGAGATAAATTAAAATCAAATTGTACAAGTAATAAAATAATATAAAAAGCAGAAATGAATGAAATTAAACACACAATAAAGAGGATTGGCAAAATTAGAATTGGTTTATAGAAAAGCTTGCTAAAATTAATAATCTCTGAAAGACAAATTAAAATATGAGAAGTTATAGAATAATGGAATAAAAAGGGTTACCCACTAGATTATAGAGAAATTAAAACAGTATAAATGGATTTGATGAACAAATTTTGCAATAAACTTTAAAGCTAATTGAAATAGTAAGATTCCTAGAAAATACTACTTATTAAAATTGACAAAAGAAGGAATTGAAAATATGGACACTACTATAAATACTAAATAAGTGTGATTTCTGATAAAACACTTCATAAAAGAAAGCTTCAACTTAGATGGCTTAGTCAGTAAATTCTTAAGGAAAAATTACAAATATAAAAGCTCAAGAAAACATAGCAGAGTAGAAAGATGTGCGCTCACTCCCTCTTGCGAGAGCACCTGAATCACAACTAACTGCTGAACAATCACCAACAGGAAGACACTGGAACTCACTAAAAATATACCCCACATCCAAAGACAAAGGAGAAGCTGCAATCGGACAGTAGGAGGGGCTCAATCACAAAAAAATAAAATCTCATAATTGCTGGGTGGGTGACTCACAAACTGGAGAACAATTATACCACAGAAGTCCACCCACTGGAGTGAAGCGTCTGAGCCCCATGTCAGGCTACCCAACCTGGGGGTCCTGCAGCATAAGGGGGAATTCCCAGAAAATGACTTCTAAGGCTAGCAGGATTTGATTGCAGGACTTTGACAGGACTGGGGTAAACAGAGACTCTACTCTTGGAGGGCACAAACAAAGTAGTGTGTGCAACAGGACCCAGAGGAAGGGTGCAATGACCCCATAGGAGACTGAACCAGACCTACCGCCTCCTGCAGAGGCGGATGTGGCTGTGGCTCACTGCTGGGACAAGGACACTGGCAGCAGACGTTCTGGGAAGTACTCCTTGGCATGAACCCTCCTGGAGTCTGGCATTAGCAACACCAAAGAGCCTGTAAACTCAGGTGCTGGGTCACCTAGGCCAAACAACCAGGAGGGAGGGAACTCAGCCACACCCATCACCAGAAAAGTAGATTAAAGTTTTATTGAGCTCTGCCCACCTGAGCAACACCCAGCTGTACCCACCACCAGTCCCTCCCATCAGGAAGCTTGCAGAAGCCTCTTAGATAGCCTCATCCACCAGATTGCAGACAGCAGAAGCAAGAAGAACTACAGTCCTGCAGCATGTGGAACAAAAACCACATTCACAGAAAGACAGACAAGATGAAACAGCAGAGGACTATGTACCAGGTGAAGAAACAAGATAAAACCCCAGAAAAACAACAAGATGAAGTGCAGATAGGCAACCTTTCAGAAAAGAATTCAGAATGATAGTGAAGAGGATCCAGGACCTTGGAAAAGAATGGAGGCAGAGATCGAGAAGATGCAAGAAATGTTTAACAAAGACCTAGAAGAATTAAAGAACAGACACTTAGAAGAATTAAAGAACAAACGAACACAGATGAACAATACAATACCTGAAATGAAAAATACATTAGAAGGAATTGATAGCAGAATAACTGAGGGAGAAGAACAAATAAGTGACCTGGAAGACGGAATGGTGGAATTCACTGCTGCGGAACAGAATAAAGAAAAAGAATGTAAAGAAATGAAGAGAGCCTAAGAGACTTCTGGGACAACATTAAACTCACCAACATTTGCTTTTATATGAGTCCAGGAAGGAGAAGAGAGAGAAAGGACCCGAGAAAATATTTGAAGAAATTATGGTTGAAAACTACCCTAACATGGGAAAGGAAACAGCCACCCAAGTCCAGGTAGTGCAGAGAGTCCCAGGAAGTATAAACCCCAGGAAAAACATGCCAAGAAACATAGTAATCAAGTTGACAAAAATTAAAGAAAAAGAAAAATTATTAAGAGCAACAGGGGAAAAATGACAACATACAGGGGAACTCCCATTAAATTAACGGCTGATTTCCTAGCACAAACTCCACGAGCCAAAAGGGAGTGACATGATATATTTAAAATGATAAAAGGGAAGAACCTACAACCAAGATTACATGGCAAGGATCTCATTCAGATTCAACAGAGAATTCAGAAGCTTTACAGACAAGCAAAAGCTAAGATAATTCAGCACCACCAAACCAGCTCTACAACAAATACTAAAATAACTTCTCTAAGTGGGAAACACAAGAGAAGAAAAGGACCTACAAAAACAAACCGAAAACAATTAAGAAAATGGTAATAGGAACATACACATTGATAATTACCTTAAATGTGATAGGATTAAAATCTCCAACCAAAAGACACAGGCTTGCTGAATGGATACAAAAACAAGACCCATACCTATGCTGTCTACAAGAGACCCACCTCAGACCTAGGGACACATACAGACTAAAAGTGAGGGGATGCAAAAACATATTCCATGCAAATGGAAATGAAAAGAAAGCTGGAGTAGCTATACTCATATCAGATAAAATAGACTTTAAACAATGTTACAAGAGACAAGGAAGGACACTACATAATGATCAAGGGATCAATCCAAGAAGAATATATAACAATTATAAATATATATGCATCCAACATACGAGCACCTCAATACATGAGGCAAATGCTAACAGCTATAAAAGACAAAATCAACAGTAACACAATAACAGCGGGGGACTTTGTACCTCACACCAATGGACAGATCATCCAGACATAAAATTAATAAGGAAACACAACCTTTAAATGGCACAATAGACCAAATAGATTTAATTGATATTTATAGGACATTCCATCCAAAAACAGCAGATTACACTTTCTTCTCAACTGCACATGGAATATTCTCCAGGATAGATCACATCTTGGGTCACAAATCAAACCTCAGAAAATTTTAGAAAATTGAAATCATATAAAGCATGTTTTCCGACCACAATGCTATGAGACTAGAAATCAATTACAGGGAAAAAAAAGTAAAAAACACAAATACATGGACGCTAAACAATACATTACTAAATAACCAAGAGATTACTGAGGAAATCAGAAAATACCTAGAGACAAATGGCAATGAAAACACGATGATCCAAAACCTATGGTATGCAGCAAAAGCAGTTCTAAGAGGGAAGTTTATAGCAATACAATCTTACCTCAAGAAACAAGAAAAATCTCAAACAATCTTACTTTACATCTAAAGGAACTAGTGAAAGAAGAACAAATAAAACCCAAAGTTAGTAGAAGGAAAGAAATCATAAAGATCAGAGCAGAAATAAATGAAATAGAAACAAAGAAAACAATAGCAAAGATCAATAGAACTAAAAGTTTGTTCTTTGAGAAGATAAACAAAATTGATAAACCTTTAGCCAGATGCATCAAGAAAAAGAGGGAGAGGACTGAAATCAACAAAATTAGAAATGAAAAAGGAGAAGTTACAATGGACACTGCAGAAATAAAAGCATTGTAAGAGACTGTTACAAGTAACTATGCCAATAAAATGGACAACCTGGAAGAAATGGACAAATTCTTAGAAAGGTGTAACCTTCCAAGACTGAACCAGGAAGAAATAGAAAATATGAACAGACCAATCACAAGTAATGAAATTGAAGCTATGATTAAAAATCTCCCAACAAACAAAGGTCCAGGAGCAGATGGCTTCACAGGTAAATTCTATCAAACATTTAGAGAAGAGCTAACACCCATCCTTCTCAAACTCTTCCAAAATTGCAGAGGAAGCAACACTCCCAAACTCATTCTATGAGGCCACAATCAGCCTGATACCAAACCAGACAGAGATACTACAAAAAAAGAAAATTACAGACCAATGTCACTGATGAATATAGATGCAAAATCCTCAATAAAATACTAGCAAACAGAATCCAACAGCACATTTAAAGGATCATACACCATGATCAAGTGGGATTTATCCCAGAGCTGCAGGGATTCTTCAGTATACACAAATCAATCAGTGTGATACACCATATTAATGAATTGAAGAATAACAACCATATGATCACCTCAATAGATGCAGAAAATTTTTTTTACAAAATTCAACACCTAGTTATGATAAAAACTCTTTGGAAAGTGGTCATAGAGGGAATCTACCTCAACATAATAAAGGACATATATGACAAACCCACAGCAAACATCATCCTCAATGGGGAAGAACTGAAAGCATTTCCTCGAAGATCAGGAGCAAGACAACGATGTCCAGTCTTGCCCCTATTATTCAACATAGTTCTGGAAGTGCTAGCCATGGCCATCAGAGAAGAAAAAGAAATAAGAGGAATACAAATTGGAAAAGAAAAAGTAAAACTGTCACTGTTTGCAGATGACATAATACTATACATAGAGAATCCTAAAGATTCTACCAGAAAATGACTAGAGCTAATCAATGAATTTTGTAAAGTTGCAAGATACAAAATTAATGAACAGAAATCTCTTGCATTCTTATACACTAACAATGAAGGATCAGAAAGAGACATTAAGGAATCAATCCCATTCACCACTGAAAAAGAATAAAATACCTAGAAATAAACCTACCTAAGGAGGTAAAAGACGTGTACTCAGAAAACTATAAAACAGTGGTGAAAGAAGTTAAAGATGACACAAACAGATGGAGAGATATACCATGTTCTTGGATTGGAAGAATCAATATTGTGAAAATAACTATACTACCCAAAGCAATCTACAGATTCAGTGCAATCCCAATCAAACTACCAATGGCATTTTTCACAGAACTAGAACAAAAAACTTCACAATTTGTGTGGAAACACAAAAGACCACAAATAACCAAAGCAATCTTGAGAAAGAAAAATGGGGCTGGAGGAATCAGACTCCCTGACTTCAGACTACACTACAAAACCACAGTAATCAAGACAGTATGGTACTGGCACAAAAACAGAAATATAGATCAGTGGAACAGGATAGAAAGCCCAGAGGTAAACCCACGCACCTATGGTCACCTTATCTTTGATAAAGGAAGCAAGGATATACAATGGAGAAAAGACAGCCTCTTGAATAAGTGGTGCTGGGACAACTGGACAGCTACATGTAAAAGAATGAAATTACAACACTCTCTAACACCATACACAAAAATAAACTCAAAATGGATTAAAGACCTAAATGTAAGGCCAGACACTATCAAACTCTTAGAGGAAAACATAGGAAGAACATTCTTTGTCATAAATCACAGCAAGATCTTTTTTGACCCACCTCCTAGAGAAAAGGAAAGAAAAAAAGAATAACCAAATGGGACCTAGTCAAACCTGTAAGTTTTTGCACAGCAAAGGAAACTATAAACAAGATGAAAACACAACCCTCAGAATAGGAGAAAATATTTGCAAACGAATCGACAAAGGATTAATCTCCAAAATATATAAACAGCTCATTCAGCTCAATATTAAAAAAAGAAACAACCCAACCAAAAAATGGGCAGAAGACCTGAATAGACATTTCTCCAAAGAAGACATACAGTTGGCCAAGAGGCACATGAAAAGCTGCTCAACATCACTAATTATTAGAGAAATGCAAATCAAAACTGCAATGAGGTATCACCTCACACCAGTTAGAATGGGCATCATCTTAAAATGTACAAACAGTAGATGCTGGAGTGGGTGTGGAGAAAATGGAACCCTCTTGCACTGTTCATGGGAATGTAAGTTGATACAGCCACTATGGAGAACAGTATGGAGGTTCCCTAAAAAACTAAAAATAGAATTACCATATGACCCAGCAATCCCACTACGGGACATATATCCAGAGGAAACCATAATTCGAAAATATGTGCACCCCATTGTCCATTGCAGCACTATTTACAATAGCCAGGTCATGGAAGCAACCTAAATGCCCACTGACAGAAGAAAGAATACAGAAGGTGTGGTACATATATACAGTGGAATATTAGCCGTAAAAACGAATAGAGCTGGGTCATTTGTAGAGATGTGGATGGAGCTAGAGACTGTCATACAGAGTGAAGTAAGTCAGAAAGAGAAAAATAAATATATAAAAGCTCAAGAGAAAATGAAATTATGGCTATGATATTTTAAAAAGCATGATAAGCATATAATGAGAAAAGTATAGTTCAATCTCAGATTAAGTTATATTTAAATATTCTAAACAAAATATTGCCAAAATAAATTAAGAAGTATAAAATATCATATAATTAGCACCTTTATCCAAGAAATGAAAATTTTTTCCAAAATTCTAAACTCAGCACAATTCACTACTTTCAAAAATAAGGAGGAGGGACTTCCCTGGTGGCGCAGTGGTTACGAATTTGCCTGCCAATGCAGAAGACACGGGTTCGAGCCCTGGCCCGGGAAGATCCCATATGCTGCGGAGCAGCTAAGCCCCTGCGCCACAACTGCTGAGCAACCCCCGTTCACCATAACTAGAGAGAGCCCACACACAGCAATGAAGACCCAGTGCAGCCAAAAATAAATAAATAAAAGTACATTTATAAAAAAAAATAAGGAGGAAAAATAATTTGACCCTCTCAAATGGTGAAAAGCATTTGGTAAAATTCAACAATTTTTCTTGATTAAAAAAAAAAAAGCAAACTGCAATTAGGAGTAAATATCCACAATCATAGAGTATGTAGAAAAGCACGTAAAGCAAGCAACCTAGTGGAGATTAATCACTACTTCTTTTCAACATTTATGACCATTCAGTCACTGCAATAGCCAAGAAAAGGAAATTAAAGTTATAGAGGCTTGAATGTATGATATTAAAATATTCATATTGCAAGTTGAATGTGATTTTGTTATGAAAAAATAAACAATTGACCACTTGTTAAAAACAGTAAGTTAGTTTAGCAGTTATTTTATTTTATTTTATTATTTTGTGGTACGCGGGCCTCTCACTGTTGTGGCCTCTCCCGTTGCGGAGCACAGGCTCCGGACGTGCAGGCTCAGCGGCCATGGCTCCCGAGCCCAGCCGCTCCGCGGCATGTGGGATCTTCCCGGACCGGGGCGTGAACCCATGTCCCCTGCATCAGCAGGCGGACTCTCAACCACTACACCCCCAGGGAAGCCCAGTTTAGCAGTTTTGCTGAACAAAATGGTAGCATAAAAAACCACTTGTATTTTCTATTTCAGAAATGAGTAGAATGTACAAAAAATACAAAGATACCATTTATTATTGCAGCCAAAATATCAAATATGTAAGATAAAATACAACAAAATATTTAGAAGACTTTGACACAGAAATTTACATAACATATTGAGAAAAATAAGACTTAATCAATCATGGAATATACCATATTCATATATTGGAAAACTCGATAATGCAAAATACGTTTATTTTTCCAAATAAATATATATTGAATGTGACTCTTGTCACAACTCAAGTGTATGTATCAATGTGTTTGTTTAAATTTATAAAATGATTCTAAAAATTTCAAAACACCAAAAATGCTTAAGACACTCTAGAAGACAAAGTAAAATATAGGAAGAAATACATAAACACCTATGTAAGTTTGTTATAAAATAAAACTAAGGCAGTACAGTATTTGAAAAATATATGTTTTAATAAGCCTATGTGAAATAAAACAAAATGTCCTTGATGACATTATGGCTATTTATTGATTTTTTGGATACCCTAAAAACATTGTATTATAATACAACTCCTACTAAACGGGTATTAGGACAGAAACAGAGAAGTTGACCAGTGGATCACATGGAGTCTACAATACAGACCAACATGTGTTCATATTCTGTGTGTGTGTGTGATAATTTAGTATGTGAAACAGCCAGCATTTTCAAATCAGTGGTGATACGACAGATTATTGAAATAATAGCATTAGCACAAGTGGCCGTACCTTTCGAAAAATAAAATGGAGTTAAATTATTGTTTCAAATACTCGAAATATTCTAGTTAGTGTATATTTCTAAGCAGAATGGTGGACATATAAACTTTAAAAATACTCTAAAACTATTAAAATTGTATGCACAAAATTATGTTTGCAAACTTGGGATAGGAAAGCATAAAATATGACCCAAAACATGAAAGTCATAAAGGAATATTTTGACATGATCAGATAATTCACAGGAAATGAAACAAATATAGCCAATAAAACATATGCCAAGATTTTTAGTAATTAAGAAAGTACACATCAAAACCATCAGATGAGAATTTTATCCTATCAGATTTTAAAAATGTAAATGTTTAATAATTCAAGCATAGATGAGAATGTACATAAATGTATTATTTCATATATTAGTATAAATTTAGAATTATCAATTAAATTTTAAATGTGCTAATTTCATAATCCAGCAATTCCACTTTGAGGTATGTACACTAAAAAGTTGCATGTTAATGCACAGGCATAATGAAGGAAATTCATTTTACATTGTATTGGTGAAAATTTGAAAACAATCTAAATGACTATCACTAATAAATAATCTATGGAACACTGATTGTATAAAGTATTATTTAGTTATAGGATTTCATTGAATTCTACAAATATATTCTTATATTCAAAACACAAGTTAAGTGCAGTATAATGAACATGCTTTTAGACTCCACAAAATGTCATCTTTTTACACATACATGCATTTGTCATTGTATGTAAAATTGCTCTAAAGCTATACAAAGCTGACAGCCTTGATAACCTCTGGGTAGTAGATGAAGCTGGATGAATGGTATTACAAAAGTCTCAACAAGAGGTGTGAATTCATATATTTCAATGATTAAAAGTAGAGTTTTACAATGTAACACCACTTTATTGTATAGCTAACGGAAGATTGCTCTCTCTAATTATGCCATGTCAGCTGTTTACTTCTGATATTTTATTATGCATAAATTGTTCTTCTCAGTGTGTGGCTGGCTCTGTAGTTCCTCCATTCTCACTGCACTCTTATTTAGAATGATTTGTGTTCTACATCTGTGCTCTGCAGTATCTTCACTTGAAATCAGAGCATGGTCTTCTCCTGTTGATAGGATGAGAGGGATATTTTTCACTTCCCCATCTTTTACTAGAAGAGTTAACTAAGCAAAATTATTTAAGCCAAAAACCCTGTCCTTGTAAAAGTAGTAAACATCCTTTCTGGGAAACACAGGGACTGTGTGATATGTAACCCTTTGATACTCAAGATACATTGGATATAGCCAAGGCAGTAGAGTGTACTGCATAAGAACATGGGTTTGTAATCTAACATCTCATTTTCAGATTAAAGGGGAAAATACATAATCATCTTAATAGATATAAATAATCACTGATAAAATCCAATACCTAATAATGATAAAATTAGAAATGAAAAGAAATTTCTTAATCTGATAAGACATCTATCAAGACCCACAGCCTATGTACTTCTAATAGTAAATTGAGGGTTTCATCCCTTTTAATACAATAAAAAAGAAAATAATACTTCTGTGCAGTCCTTTACTGGCAACCTCAGAAAATGCAATAGGGCAAAAAGAAATACAGCTGTCCCTCAGTATCTGTGGGGAATTGGTTCCAGGACCTGCCATGGATGAAAAAACCCATAGATGCTTAAGTCCCATAGTTGACCCTATGTGTCTGCAGTTTCACATCTGTGGATTCAACCAACTATGAATCCTGTAATATTGTAGTATTTATTGAAAAAAGTCTGTGTATAAGTGGACCTGTGCACTTCCAGCCCATGTTGTTCAAGGGTGAACTGTAGTTGTGTGAGGATTTGAAAGGAATAAATATATCTACTATTATTCAAGGATAATACTGTGTATCTGGAAAATTATAAATAATATACAAAAATTTTTAGGATTAATAGCTTTTAGAAAGTAGTTGGAGTAAGATTAATATACAAGAAAAAAGTATATTACATTTGTATTAAACAGCAACTAACAGAAAGTATATTTTAATGACTTTTATGCATAATTTGAGTTGTCAGGAAATATTAGATTCCTCCAGAGAGGATTGTTATTTCTTCTTGCCAGGACCAAGGCTGGAATGTTTTCTATGGCACCAAAACAGTTCTGAGAGTACAGTCTGTGGAGACTTTTGGGTGCCAGTACAGAGCCAGGGTTGTATGCTATAGTCTTTGCCTTTAGAAGGTGGCAAGCTCTAACACTGGTTCATTCAGCATCCAATGTCCATCAAGTAGGTCTACCTTTTGGGAGTCTTCTGAGTTGGGTCAATGTAAAACCTGTAGCTCTAGATTATACTCTAAGGTGAATGAAGCAAACCAGTGAGAGAAGGGCCATATACAAGTTCTTAGCACCTAACAACCTAACCCTGCTCCATTACACTAAGCCATTAGTAACAAGGGGCTAAGACTCTCAGCTGCTTTTCCTGGACTGACATATTCCTGGAATAGAAACCTCCCAGACTCACATCTTCCAGGTCTTCTCTTCTCTGAATTCCTGCCTAGGAATCTATAACTATTTTATTAGGCTGTGAATACTGTTTAGTAATTTTTAAAACTTTTTTCAGTCTTCTTCTCTATAACAAGCTAATTAGTTACTATTACTTAATAATCTTTTCTCAAGAAACTGGAAATGCTTTTTATATCTTTATAGTTTCTGCTATATAGGTACTCATATCCTTCCTTTTCATCCCTAATACTGTCTGCTTGCATCTTTTTTTTCCCTTATCAATCTCATGAGAGGCTTGTCTATTATATTAGCCTTCTGTTTACTCTATTGATCAATGCTATTGTACATTTGTTTTCTGTTATATTTGTTATTTTTTATTTTCTCCCTCTTTCCATTTTCTTTGTATTTATTCCATTGAAATACTAATTTCATTATGAATTCATTTTTTCCCTTTATATCTTTCTATTGTAGACATTTAAACCACTAAATGTCCTTTGAAATCTTGTTTTGACTTCATTAGTTTGAGCTGAACTGTTGTATTATAAAGTTGAAAGTATTTTAAATTTTATATTAAGATTATTTCTTTTGCCCATAAGTTATTTATATATACAGTCTAATTCTCAACTGTATTTTTTAATGTTAATTTTGTTACTTATTTCTAGCTTAATTGCAGTGTGGTCATTGCACATACCTATTCTTTTGAAATTTATTGACTTACTCTATGGCCATGTTATTGGTCATTTAGAAAACTGATCATTTGAACAATATATATAATTTAAAACAGGGTTATAGATAAATACATGAATATATATTTATACATAAATATAAAAAACCATGTTCAAATATTCCTTCTGTAGAGTCACTGTTTCTTTGCTGTAACTACCAATAATTATTGAATAATTGAAAGGATATTGAAAGGATGTTGAAATCTCTCACTATGGTAATGGTTTTGTCCATTTCTTCTTCTACACAGTCACCTCTTTCTTTAGCAAGTCTTCATTATATCAATATTTTACTCTTTTATATGAAGAACCTTAACATAATCAGCTTAGACTATGGAAAGACAAATGTAAAATAAATTAATTAAAAGAAAAATACAAATTTTCCAGATTGAGAATTACAGGAAAAAGTGTCCTTCCACGTTGTGTAGAATTCACCTATTTGTAGGTTAATGTATGATGTACTTGAATGTAGCATGTTATGCTGTTTAACCATTTTAAGCCTTTTATGTAAGGGCTATAAATATCAAGAATCTTGCAAGGATGGAACTCAGGGAGACATTAGTGCTTAAGCATAGACAAAGGAGAAGCATTCAGTGCAGAAGGCTTGAGAGGAAAAAATAGCTATAGCTTTACTGTAAGAGTCAAGAGATCTTCCAGAAAATATCCTTTGGATATGAGGGAAATCTGGCCAAAATATCCATAATTCCATTAACACTGATCTAGATGGCAAAGCAGTTCCCTTTTTCCTACCAGTTTTCCATGTAGGTCCCTTCTAAAGTCATGCCTTCTTGATGAGTATGGTAAGTTTTGATTAAGAGCACAGTATATGGAATGTACATGGTCACCGTTTCTGATCTTTACTCCCTTCCTTCTCCCTTAAAAAGAGACTCACATAAATCAGGGTTCTGTTAAGTTCCCAAAATCAGATTGGTTATTATTTTAAGTTCCACTGCAGTAAGGATTATTATACTTATGGCTGGAACTTACAATATATGGTCTTCTTCTTTAATATAAATAATAGAAAAAATATACTGGTGAACAAAAGGGAAGAAGAGTGTTTGTATATGTTGGCTTTGGCAGCCATAACAAAATACCATAGACTGGGCAGCTTGAACAACAGAAATTTATTTCTCACAGTTCTGGAGGCTAGAAGTCCAAGATCAAGGTGCCAGATAGGTTTTTGGTGAGAACTCCCTGTCTTGCAGATGGCTACCTTTTAGCTGTGTTCTCAGGTGGTGGAGAGAGAACAAGAGAGAAGGGCACTAATCCCATCATGAAGGCTCTACTCTCATGACCTCATCTAACCCTAATTATCTCTCAAAGACCCTATCTCCAAGTGCCATCACATTGGGGGTTAGAATTCCAACACATGAATTTGGGGAAGTATGAAAACATTCAGGCCATAACAGTGTTTAAATAATGTTTGATAAAGAACTCCAGACTTATTTAAATGTGAGTAGAGGCAGAGATTTATAGATATTTTGACCTAAGAGGCTCTGATCTGGCCTCTTAGACTATCATGAGATAAATCTCTAAATCACCGTAGGTATTTGAGTGATTCTGATGCTTAATAGAATGAAATAGTTGTTTTTGGAGTCTGTGCCTGAGTTATTGGGTTCCCAGTCCCACTTGTTCAAATTCATTTTAGCTTCTTGGTTTCTTTCCAATCCATAGAGTTCCAGAGAGTATATCTGGCTGGCAGCCTAATTTTCTAAGTATCTTGAGCTACGCAGGTGATAAGCTCCAAGCATGGATAAGGAAACTGGGACAATCATTTTTCCCAAAACCTTTCAAATATTTATCCCATGATTGGCTCTCATAATTATTCATCAACAACTTCAAAAAACCAGAAGTTTAAGGGAAATGATACCCCTGTATTTCATTTAGACATTCTTTGCATTTTGATTCCTGAACTGTTTGAAGTCCAGATGAGAGGAAGTTTTAGGATTTTATCAGCTTTTAAAATATGCTCTTCCTCTCTTTCAAAAAAAATTGCAAATGCTTTATGATCTACACACACTAGCCCATCTTGCTCCCTTGAACAACCAAACTGAACAGGGCTGCTTCACAGAGCAAGTAACAAGCACACTGGAATCAGGGAGGTCGATGATAGGAATGGGAGAAAGAGAGACTGTTCTTATTATATTATTCTCTATCTCATGTTTTTTTCCTCTTTAACTCTATTAAACTTCAAATAATTTATCATTTACTAGCATGTAGGAAAAAAAGCTTATTTTTAATAAAATGCAATGGAAAGAAGAAAAACACATGCAATATTTTTTTCTCTCATAGTCCCATCAGTAAAAGATCTGAAGATAAAAATTTGCTTTTATCCAGGCACTTTACTAAAATTTTGAACTTATGCTTCAACAGGCATTGAAAGAATACCTGTCCTTTTTAGATCTTTTGGCATTTAAAAGGTGTAAAAATAACAGGAAATGTATTTTTCTTCCTGTTTTTAAAAAGTACAGTGTTCAGAAAGTATATTTCCTAATCAACATATGGGCTACATTTTTCTGATTAAGACTAATAGAATTTCATGCTCAAAGCATGCCTGTTGAGTCAAGAATACGAGAAAATCCGTGAGAAATTTAAGTGTCAAAAAAGGCTGCTTCTGCCTAATATATTCTTTCATTGCAAAATCAAACTTTATAAAAATTGCTTTAATCCTGAAAATTTGACTGGACTTTCATGTACCAAGTTAAAGAGGAAAAGGTAAATGGGACATTTTGAAAGAAAATAATGGCAAGATTTGGTATGTACTTAGGAAGATATATTAAATCATTACATTGATATAAAAATTTACTTTTAAATATGTCATCAAAATTGATTCTCACATCTATTGTCAAGTCATAGAAATATTTTAAATGAGGCTTAAAGTAAACTTCACTCTAAAATACAGAAATAAATATCATATGGAATTAGATCTAAAGACCCTTCCCAAATATCCCATTTGGAACTACATGTTTGGGCTGGTTTCAGAAATTTCAACATAATGTAGTTATAAAATCATGGAATTTTAATCAAAAGGTGGATAGTCATCAACAGGCCATCAGATAAAATTTACTGAAAATGTTATGACTAGCCTGAAATCTATCAATGCTCAAGGCAAATGCATTGAAACATTCTTAAAGTAATTTGATAAATGTAGTAAACTTCTATTTGGGTGAACATAAATATCATTCTTATTCTAGGGTAGGCTTAGTCCTTGGTAACATCCTTATAAAAGATTATTCATAGAAGATTGAATCCTTATAATACCAAAAGATACCAGTTAAAACTGAAAAATGAATATATTCAATGAATTCCTACCTGCTAGAACAAAATCCAGGCTTTTTAATATAATAGAGTAGGTATACTGGTCATTTAGACTACAGTTTTGAGTTTAGTTTTGGGTTAACCTTTCTTAATATAAACAATCATGCCAATGATAAATATCATGCTGTACCCTCTAACACATATATAAGGATGCTTTCTTGTTTATCAGTAAGAATCTTTATCTAGGTAGTGAAAGAAAAGTCAGATTTTCTTTAATGTACTCTTAGCATGTCTGTGCGAGAAGGTCAGTTCAACTTTTGAAATGTAGGCTGCTGGTTAAACAAGTGTGTTTGTGTGTGTGTGTGCGTGCGCATCTGAACACTACATCCATACACATAAACGTATGTAAGTGCGTAGTATATATCAATACTTGCATTTTTGTTTGTATCCATGAGTTGATGTATACATGTAAATACACACACATACTGCATTAATTCTGGTCCTCTGGGAAACCTATGCCAAAATGGAATTAATACTGTAAGAAAGTCATTGGGGTAAACATTTGTGAAGGATGAAGGAGAGAAAGAGCAGGAGTGGACCAGGGAGAACCTTCAAGTGCAGTGTTGGTCTGACATCTGTGAGAGAAGAGAGGGAAGGGTGAAGGATGGAGTAAGAAGAGCCTTCGACTCTAGGAAACTCAGAGAAATTCTTAGCCAGGCTGGTGGTAGCTCCAGAGTAAAGATTGCCCATTGGAAGAGATCTGCATGGCTGACCCCAGGACTCCTACCAAGCCCAGTCATTGGCTAGGAGCAGCCTGGGGAGATGGAGACCTCGACCTCAACCCTGTGGTGGATGCTGAAGATGCAGCAACTCGGAGCTGTCAGCCAACTCCTCCTCTTAGAGCAGACTCTCTCTGGAAGGCAATCTGAGTAGGGCAAGCCCAAGGCTGCCACACACATCCATATCTTAATATGCATTAGATTAGTCATTCTTCAGTCTTTCTGAACCTAAGGTTGATTATTTATAACCTTCCCAACTTTTTATCTCTTCCCCAGGATTCTATAATGATTCAGTGGATTTTTGAAGAGATATGCATGTTGAAGGGAGAAGTTATAGATAGCCCAAAATATTTCACATCCTTTGGCCATTTGTGTAAGATATAAATCATTTTATTTAAAATATTGTTATATTTCCAAGTTGGCCGATAATTCCATCATTTCCATTGCCAGAAAGATGAATTATCCTTGGAATCTTATTTTGTATTGTTGATTATCACTAATAGTCCTTTAACTATTAGAAACACAAAGGAGTGTTGTTGATGCTTGTGGTCAGAAATGCTTAGACCAGAATTACAGATTTCAGAAATCCAAGAGGCTTACTTGTGATTTAAAGCCCCCTTCAACTCTTAGGTCCAAACAGAGAGAAAGGGTGGGGTGTCAGATCCAGCAGATGAACGTGTCAGAACTAAAGTGTCAGAACTAAAATATGCCAATTCCCTGTGAGACAGCTCTAGATGAGGGGTCAGAGGAAGCAGAACAAAAGCAGCCCTTGTTATGGACTGATTGTTAGTGACCCCAACTCATATGTTGAAGCCGTAACACCCAAAGTGAAAGGATTTGGAAGTGGGACCTTTGGAAGGTGATTAGGTTTGGAAGAAGTCATGAGGGTGGGACCTCCATGATGGGAATAGAGTCCTTATGTGAAGAGGAAGAAAACAGAGCTGGCTTTCTCTCTGCTACATGAGGACATACCATGAAAGCAGCCGTCTGCATGCTAAGAAGAGAGTTCTCATCTGAACCTGACCATGCTGTCGCCTTGATCTTGGACTTCCAGCCTCCAGAAATGTGCGAAATAAATTTCTGTTGTTTAAGCCACTCCATCTGTGGTATTTTGTGGAAGCTCGAGCTAAGACAGCCCTTTATCAGAGAAGTGAGGGGGAGAAAGTTGAATCAGCCAGTTCTGCTGCGAGTGACTCACATCATCCCCTGTGACATGGAGATGAAGAAACTTCCTGGGGGATAGGATGCCAGGAGGGGGAAGAAGCCCAGAGCAGAACAATGGACTGAACACCAACCTTCTGTTGACCAGCAGCTCTGCCACCATCTACGGCAATGGAAGAGGAACAAACAGTGTTGTAGCAAGTGGGTGCGGGTCATTGACATTCACTGCAGCCAGGGAACGTGAGGATGGCACTGATCCACATGCTGAGAGCCCAGGCAATGTGTGTTTGAGAATATCTTCCCTTTTCACCCACTCTCATGGCAAGTAAAAGAACCTGAGAAAGAACCAGGGTTCCAGCAAGTGTACTGGGGAGAGGAAACACTCAGTTGATGTTTTCCTTGCCCAGTTTATGTTATTCACACCCTCTCCATTGTCCTTCCCCTGGCTGGTGCTGCATGTGTTTAAAGCTCAAACTTCCCAGAGCATTGAGATTCTTTCTCCTATCAAAGTGAACTGCTCAGATTTCTCCTTCAATATTATCAGAATCCCCTGAAGTGAAAGACAAACTAATCATATTAGATATTGTTAAAGGCAAAGGGGGCCTTTCAGCATATAATAATTTCATTTTGCCGACACTTCATGGGTTTTAAATTTACTTCCTTATACATTTAAAGCTAAATATGGTCTTGGAAAAAAAAATGAAAAATGATATTAGGGGCTTTGAAGCACCCTTTTGCTTTTTTTTTTTTTTTTTTTTGAGGTACGTGGGCCTCTCACTGTTGTGGCCTTTCCCGTTGCGGAGCACAGGCAAATTTGCTATTCAAAAGCAAAAGGGGGCTTCCCTGGTGGCGCAGGGGAACCCTGTGGTTCCCCTGCCGATGCAGGGGACACAGGTTTGTGCCCCGGTCTGGGAGGATCCCACATGCCATGGAGCAGCTGGGCCCGTGAGCCATGGCCTCTGGGCCTGCGCGTCCGGAGCCTGTGCTCCGCGGCGGGAGGGGTCACGGCAGTGAGAGGCCCGCGTACCGCAAAAAAAAAAAAAAAAAAAAGAGTTTATTAAATACAAATATCTGACAATTAAGATTTTTAAATATATTTTTCTGTAGAACAATATATTGATTGACGTTATTTCACTCTAAACAGAAGGGGGTATTTCTAAAACCTCATACAACAGTGCTTCAAGATCCTCAGGGAAAGAAAAAAATCCCTGGCTTTGTATTGCGGAACTAAGAAATCTGAATTGTTCAGATAAAGTTTAGATAAGAATCTGAATGTCAAGTGCTTATTCCACTGAACCTGTTGCAATTCACGAATCTCTTCTGTATGTGTGATGCACCGTGATGGTGTGCTGGGGTGAATTTCTTTGAGCAACTGAATAATTTCTTTGCACTCTGGACTTCAGTGCTGATTAGTTCTTTCTTGTCTGGCTTGTTCATACAAAGGCTGCCTTGACATAAAGAAAGCCTGGAAACATCTAGAAAAAAAACAGAATTACACAGAAAAAAAAAACAGATTTTCATTAGCACATTCTGTCTATACATAAATCCATATATAGTCCCAGGGAACGGATGATATATTTAACTATGTGAGTTGGTTCATTTTAATTAAAGCGAATGTAGCCTTTTGATCTACAGAATAAACAATCTAACAATAGGAAAAATGCAATCTGTTGAGACATATTTGAGTTATTTTGCAGTAATTGGCTTGGCAACAGCTTCAGTCACAGATTTCTGTTTCACAGATTGTCCCCAAATGAATAAAGGTTTGCTTTGAAATGTAATTAATATTACATTCAGCTGCAAGACATTCTCAGGTTGTCAAAGGAATTTGAAGGAGGTAGCTACAGAAAGTGAACAAAATAAAAGTGAAACTGAAAAGTAAATTAAGTGAAATTAATGCACACAAAGTACACTGGACCAATAAAAAAAATGTCAGTGTCATGAGCTAGATTTTACCTTCAGCTCAGTCTCCCATGAACATTAAAATTATGAATATGGACAAATATTTCACAGGGTATATATTTATTGACAATGATTGCCTCACTTTATCATTCAAACATGAACAAGTGTGGAGAATGTAAAAAGCTATTCTGTCCTCTAATGAGATAGAACGGATCTGAAGGCATAGGGCTGCACTTGGGGAGTTGGGTCCCCTGAATTCAACTTGCATTGATCAGTACTGCTTCCTTACTGTAATCATTAATCATCTCCTTGCTGCAGGCCTTTAAATAAGTATTGAGTTCTACTGGTGAAGGGCATAAATACTATTTACAGTATTCAATTATGAATGCTTTAATTACAGTATATTTTCATATTTCCCATAAGCCCACATGTTCAATTTTAGTAGGGGATATGGACCTATGCAAAACACCCAGAACAAATAGAAATGTAGTTGCAGTTATTCATCCTCAGAGATGTCCTACTACCCAGTATATTTAAAACACCAAGGCCCATGATACACTAACAATTATATATAAGTGACACTAATTGCACATACTAGTGGAATCTTAAATATCTTTTCTCCCCCTTTTGACTAAGGAATTTGTAAATACATTTGTATTTATTAGCTTTAAGAGTTGATTGTGGTAGTTAATATAAAGTTAGAAAAAAACGTTGTGATTTACAAATAAGGACATATGGTTTATAAAAGGTAAGTGTAATGATTTTTTTTTTCAATCTGGTCTACTGGCATTAGGGAGTTGCCTTACAATATATCTTAAAAAGGTACAATTGCTTCACAAATCAGCAGAAACTTGGTGTTTTTGCAGAATAGAGTTTGTATTGGAAAATTATTTTATTCTATGATCAAACTCTAGATTGTTTCCTATACACGATTAACCCAGTTTTCTCATGACACATTTATCACTATCATTATGTGACCTACAATTAGCTTTGACCTGTGATACATGGAAAATTTGATAACCTAAAGAAGTTTGGGAAGGATATTTTAAAAGGAAAGGGAAGGGGAGAGATTAGTAAAGTGGTTTACCATATATCCTAACTCTGGCTGGAAGACCAGCTTTTGAACAAGCTGTTATTTTCCACATGGGAGTAGCATTGCTACAGTAAAATGCCAGATTTCATCCATCATAATGTCATGGCTCATATTAAAATGTCATCAGGGACCAAAGGGAGGGATGGGCAAAAGACATCAAATCAATTTTCAGGCAATTGCTATGGTTTTTAGAAACTAAGCCCTATGTGATAGAGTTATGGCTGCACAAAGGGAGGTTATAAATAAGGTCCATACATCAAGGGAGGAAGTAATTTAGAAAAAGAAAGCTGATTTGACTTTTGTGTGAATCTGAACATATGGTTAGGGTACAGCTGGGTTATCATGCTATACATTCTTACAAGAGAAAAGGACCAAATCAACACTGCAGAGAAATTAGCCCATCAACAGAGTCTTGAAACTGACAGCTCTGAAACCATACATCCTTCTTGATCAGTTGATAAGAACTTCAGGTTATTTTGCATTTGTTATTATGTGATCATAAGAAAATGTAGTTAAGCATTATTATTTGGTGACCTTGTTGGCCAAGAACTAACTTCTGTATAGAGGTGTCTTTTCCTAGGAGGATGGGGAAAAAGGATTGGCCCAATTAAGAGACCTGCAATTTAGATGGCCTTTCATACATAAAATTCCTTTTTCTTGACTGACAGTTTATTGTTAAACTAGAGGTAAAGCACTGCAGCATAGTTGTCAATATTGCCTCTACTCTGTAAACAGCCTGTCTTCTAAGAACTTAATCATCACCAAATAAGCCTTGCGTGGAAGAATTGGAAAAGGGTGGATGGGGGAGAACCTTGTGGTATTTCCACGCATTAATATCACTGAAAAAAAGATGTGAATAATGTGACATGATATTTCCAGGAGAATAAAAATTAAAATCTCAACATTTGTGATATCCTAATCTCCTATTGAGGCTTTAATTATGACAATATAGATGATATCTTCCTTTTAAACTGTAGAATCACAGTAAGTCAGCATATACAACAAAAATACTTATATCAATGTTCCTAATATATAATTTTTTTCATCTAATTTGAAGAAATATAGCTTTGTAAGAGTACTAATCTTCAAATGCTTCGTTCCCCAAATTATCACATGTTGAAAGAAGCTGTGTTTCAGTTTCCTGATCATCAGAGTAAGTTAGTACATCTCCCTGCCCTCACAAAGGAGATCTTGTGTGACATACTGATGACATGTTAGAGGGTATGCAACCCCATATACAGTTATGTAAGATAGAGTATAAAAGCACAGTATACTTTTAAAAACTATAATATGTGCAGAGATGATTAATAAGGAACCTAATTTGGAGGAGTGACATGCTACACTAAGATTGAGAAAATAAACTGCCTCAAAATTTTGCAATAAGCAACTCAGTTGGAAATAGTTCTAATATGTCCTGGGAAAAAAGAAGAAAAAAGATGTTTCTTTTGAATATTCAGTTATGCTTTATTCACATCCAGATCAGGGATTTCATAAACTCTAAGAGGTCACAATCAGTTAAGAAAGTCCAAACAGTTTTAGGTCAATGTAGATGTCTTGTTGAACTGGATATAAACAAGGTTCTATTATTTACAAAAAATAAATGTTTGATGCACCATTAACATTAAAGTAGATTTTGCTGTGTTTAATTATGTAGTCATTTGTGATTTGATTTCCAGTTTTAGTAGATTGATGCAATATAATTTTAGTTTGTGTTCAACAGAAAAGATTTGTTCTAAGTGTATTTACTCCATATGTTTATTAGCAATACAACACAGTGAGTTAGCTAATTTAAGCTAGTCATTGATTTATGAAAAACAGGGATAGGAAAGAAAAGAGCTGTTTTGTAGAAGGATCTTGATAAAATTCTCTGCCCAGAGTGAAAATAAATCAACCAAGTACCTGGTTTTGGCGTATAATTTTATTAAAATATACATTCTAAGTTTTCCATAGGTAACAGGAAACTTGTAGATTACTAGAGCTACCACCATATTGCACATTCATTTAATGCCTTAGTTTTAAAACGATGAAGGAAGCATTAAACCAGGAATCATTAGAGGGTAATGTTTTGTAGGTACTCACTTTCCAAAAATGATGAAACCTTCTGTAAGTTGAAACATTATTTGTTTTAATATTTTATCATCATTTTGTTTTTAATTAATAAAGTGAGTGTACATATAATAATGCTTATTCTCAAATCAAATGATTCATTCATTTAACAAACAATTATTGGGAGACTGCTATTATGCAAGATGTTGTAACAAGTCCTGGGACTACCAATAGGAATAATGAGTATTATTGTTGTTATTGCTAAAGCCTATTTAGTACTTTACATGCCAAATTCAGTTAATGCTCATAACAACACGATGGGTTAGTAGCTATTATTATCCCCATTTTCCAAATACAGAAAGTGAGCCTTTGAGAGCTTAAAAAACCTTGCCTGAGGGTACAAAGATAGTAACTGGGAAGTAAATCCAAGATTTCCTGGCTGAATGTTTGGCTGGCCCAGCTCTCAAGGAGCCATATGTAATGAGATAAGGGTTATAAAAAGATTGTGTAATACAAATTGTAGCATCTTGTAAGACAGAGAAAAGAAATCACATTGTTGGTGGGTCATGAACTTTTGAGGAAGTTTTCCTAACACTGCCACTGACGTATCTTTGAGAAAACGGCACAATTCTGTGTTTCTCTTCTTTTCACCTGGTATATGGAAATGTTTCTTCCATCACATCTTTGTTGAAAAGAATGTTGAATGATTGGCTAGAATTTCTCAAATGCCTTTCTTTATGATAAATAACAGCTGCAATTGTTGGAATAAGATTTACTGTCCTGCCATAGTCTCACTTCAGCTTCAGGACTCTGCAATCTTTACACTCATGAGACAGCCTGTAAGAGATACCCACCTGTGTGGAGACATTCTGGGTCTTGCACAAATTTAAATACAGGACTTCTCTCTGGGAGTATAAAGTAGTACCTCCTAATCCCAAACATAGTTTGCTGACCATGATTTGCTTTAATAAACATGTGTTCCATTGATTGGCAATATAACCATTAGAATAGGGAACTTTGAATTGGGAATCAAAACCAAAAGAAACTTATAACAATTGCCCAAACCAAGGATTGAACCAAACATTGTATAACACTTTGAAATAGTAAATTAAAGGTAGGTAAGTGGGTTATTTATATTCATGGTTTAGGTATGTGAGAGAAGGTAGGTGAGCAGCTAAGAAGGCAGAGAATGTGGAGTTAGATATAAATGAGATAATGCACTTAAGTCCTTTTTTAGATCAGTGTCTGGAATTCAGTTAACACTAAAAATAGGGGGAAAGTAGTTAGTATTATGGAGCAGCAATTTAAAAGTTGTAGTGTCTGGACTCACCCAGCTGTGTACACTTAAAAAGGATGACTGCAAAGATGAGAAGCAGGAAACACACTATGGGGCAGAAGGAATGGGGAGAATGGATTCAGGCTGCCATGTTAGATGGTATGTGCCAGTTAGGAATTTGAAAAATTAAATGTTTTTCCCCTTTGAAAAGTTTGTTTTTCTTTTTGTTTTGTCTCTTCTGCACTTTTTTCTTCATTGGGGTTTCCTTTTCCTATTCTTCTCTCCTCTCGTTTCTTTTGTGTGTGTGTGCTTCCATCTCTCTTGTATCTTCCTCCCTTCTTCTTTTCCATCTTTTTTTTTTTTTGCTTCCCCTTTTCTACTGTGTCTTATTACCACTATACTTTTTCTCTTTTTTATTGTCATTCTCTATTTTTCCTTGTCACCATATTGCCTTTGTTGTTTTTCTTTTTTCTCTTCTCCCCATTCTTGCTTCATTCTACTTGAATCTTCTCCTTCATCTGAGCATTTTACTGTTTGCATGTATTCACAAATGTAGTCAACTGTAAGAAGTACTATGCTGCTCTGGGCAAAGGGTCACACTTTTGAAGGATTAACTATGCATTAACCTCAGCTTGTCTTTTCGCTCATTTGTATCCTGAGGGCTTTCTTCCCCTCTTGGGCAACGTGGAATAAGAGACAAAAAAAAAAGAAGACAAATTTTGTACTTTTAGGTCTAAAAATTTAAATTTAGCAGTAGAAGGGGGATGAATTACAAAATATAGCCTTTGAGTTCTAGACAAGAAGCTCCACCCTGGGAAGAAAACTAATAGCTAGAGAAGAAGCAAGGAAGTTGGAAGCTGGTGTGGGTGATAAAGGGAGCTTTGGCATCCCCACAGAGTTACTTAGTTTAGGATGATGGATATTCCTTAAAATATGTAGAACCAAGAGTGGGGGAGAATATATTTGCTTTTCATTTGGAAATCTGGGAGGCAGCAGCTTTTCCCATGTGCCTTATGCAATAGCATGGCTGCTAGTAGGAAATTAATCACTACCTTGGATACATAGAAATATAGGCATTATGGGGCCTCATTATATCAGGGGGCTGTTGGTAAGCAGCTAAACATTTCCAGTGTCCAGGAGGACAAGAAAGGAAGGTAGGAAGGGAGGGAGGGAGGGAGAAAGGGAGAAAGAAAAAAAGAAAAAGAAAGCACAAGAGAGCCATGGGTCCAGATTGTTGTCTAATCTGTGAAGAGAGGATGGTAAAGGGTAGGCTGCCCATTCAGTAGGCATAGCAAGAATTGAGAATCTTGGAAACTGTGGATATTGGTGCTAATAAAAAAAGACCATAAGGGAACAGTTATGAGTCTCAGTGAAAGCTAATACAGGATGGATCAAAGACAAGCAGTGTTGTTTTACTCCATGAATGTTTTTACACTGCAAAAACCCTTGAGGTTAGAATTAATCCCAGTGAGAAATAGATGTGAGAGGAGCATTACTGGATCTGACAGAGTATACCTGGAAGTGCCTAAAGTTTTAGCTATGATGCTCAAATGGACACTCTGAATGGAAATTAATGCAGTTGGAGTCACACCAAGATTTGTGACTTTAGAAAAGCAAAACAGCTACACGACATTCTCCTATGCCTAGGTTCATTCACACTATTACTAGCATAAATATTATAATGGATGTTTACTACATTCATCAACTTAACATGGGCTTTGGAATCACATAGACCTGTCTTCAATTTCCCATTCTACTCCTTAATACTTATATGACCTTGGGACAGTCACAGCTTTCAAGTTTCATTTTCCTTCTTTATAACTTAGGGACAATAGTATATAGCTTAAGGATGTAATATGGGCAAAGTACAACAGCTTATAAGTTGTGGCACTCAGTAAATATTAGCTCATAAGAATAGTTAGTATAAAAATGTAATTGGTTGTTTTCCAGACTGAGAAACACAAAGCATAATTCTAATTTCTTTTGTAAAAGTTTATCAGTATCCCCAAATTCAGTGCTATTTAGGTTGAGTGACCACATAATTTTCCATGCAAGTCTTCTATTTGAGAAGGGGGAAGCAATTAATAATTATAGTAGGACTAGACCATTCCAGGCACAACAGCATATGTGTTCATCCTATGTTTTGGAAACATTTACACCATGGAAAATGTATAATGATGTATAGACACAAAAAGAATGAGTTCTTGGCATCAAGGAATAAAAGTCAAACTTCTGATAGAAAATTTTAAAATTTCTGAATGTTATTTGTACAAAAACAATATTTTTTTCTACATCCTGCTTTTTATTATTTTAAGCCTGCAATATTTGAATTAAAATATTTTAAAGAAGTTAACACCCTTTTTAATACAGAAACATATTTATTTAATTGTCCAAAATAACGTGTCTGTTTTCCTATATTTTATTTGTTCTGTGTAATTTGTTGTTTTAAAATACAAAACTATTCTTTTCTCTTAGAGATCTTTGAGATTCATTACATTTTTTAAGGTTTTGAATCTTAATTTTTTCCTAAGAGAAAAATTCATTTCAGCTTTATATCAAATTACTAGTTGAAACTACTGGAATAGTAAAGCATTTAAATCTTATCTCTGCTGAATAGAGTTTTCATCGACATAGTTTTCATCTACACATTGTAAAACTATCTTATCTTTAAGATCTTGACTTACATAATCCCCATTCATATCTATGTTGTAGTCATAGGAAAGATGGATTTGTGCAGCATCTGAATGCAGTTTTCATTATTAGCAAGATATTGGTTGCTGTGATAATAAGTATTTTAAGGAGGAAGGTGTTTGTCACTGAGGATGTGGCAGTTTTTCTCACTGTACTGAAAGTCCCACTTATAAGCACACAAATATTTTATACTAAACCTTTTTAATCTACAAAATACATGTATCACTGCCATTCTCCCCAGGAAACTCAAAAGAGTCTATGTTATATAGAAAATATACAGAAAGTATAGAAAATTTACAGATGGCCCTTTCTAGTTATTGTGTTAACATAAGGAGTGGTAAATCACACATGGCTTCCAAAGAAAGGGTGATGGTTTCTCTTGGCCTGTTGGTCATTGTCTTAAAAGCTGATATTTGTAGGTGGGAGCAAATTTGAAGTATTGACATTGGATTGCATTGGGAAATCTCATTAGGATTTGCATTTAATTGTCATAGCCTCCCTCCCTCAGAATCGCAGAAGGCCATTGTGTTCTCTTCAGCTTGACGGTTCTAGCTTCTTCTAGCTCCTGCACCTTGGCCTGCCCATTGCCAGCAGTTAGCTCTGACCCTTCTTGTTATGAGGCAAAGTTATTTCAGTTAGTATCTGATTGTATTGTTTTCTCTCTGCATGCTCCTTCCCACCTAATTTTCCATTTATTTACCCTTCAAAGCCTTCTTTATACTCACTGTTTAAGCCTATATTTGGCTGTCAAGTTTGGGAAGAGTTACTTTCCTCATCCTATTATGACTGTGACTTAGTGTGCAAGGCAGAGTGTAGTATTGTGGTTTCTACCATAGACCTCTTTAAAGCATGCACATGGATTAACACTGAGTAAATGCACGTTAAAAAAAAATGGGTCGCCTTTCAATACATTAAATTTTGAGCAGACAAGTCTCATCCTGTAACTCGTGGGATTAGACAATTTTGTGGAGTGAGAATGGTTTCTTACACCATTGATTTTCTACTCCCTCTAACCTCCCAATCCTATGAAATTCTCTGTTTTCATTAACCATACCCTTTACTCTCTACCTCATTCTTTCCATATCTAAAGAAGAAAGAAGACAAATTGAATTTGGATGAATGTTGATTTGAAGTTTAGTTCAAGAAACAAACTTTGGACCTAGTTTTTCCAGAGCATCATTATATGTTTCAAGACTGTAAATTCCCACTAGTTTGTAAATTCCACGAAGGCAAGGATTTTTGACTCATTGTTTCCTGGTCTGTCCTCAGTGCTTAGTATCCTGCCTGGCATATAGTACTTGTTCAGTAGAAATTTTTCAACAAAAAAAATAATTCTTCTTCCTAATCTGCCTAACTGAAATGAAATAAACTTCACCAAAAGCACATACATTTCAGTTTATTATGTTCCTCAAAATAGCACTAACTATACAAAGCTGTGTTTTAGGGGTAACAAAATTAGACCTAGTTGTTTTCTGTTTACTATCTGGTTAGCATTTAAAACATACATAAGAATGAACTCAAGACCAGAGAGCAAAGAGCAGAAGCAAGAAGAACTACAATCCTGCAGCCTGTGGAACAAAAACCACATTCACAGAAAGATAGACAAGATAAAAAGGCAGAGGGCTATGCACCACATGAAGAAACAAGATAAAACCCCAGAGAAACAACTAAATGAAGTGGAGATAGGCAACGTTCCAGAAGAAGAATTCAGAATAATGATAGTGAAGATGATCCAGGACCTCGGAAAAAGAATGGAGGCAAAGATCGAGAAGATGCAAGAAATGTTTAACAAACACCTAGAAGAATTACAGAACAAACGAACAGAGATGAACAATACAATAACTTAAATGAAAACTACACTAGAAGGGATAAATAGCAGAATCACTGAGGCAGAAGAATGGATAAGTGACCTGGAAGACAGAATGGTGGAATTCACTGCTGCAGAACAGACTAAAGAAAAAAGAATGAAAAGAAATGAAGACAGCCTAAGAGACCTCTGGAACAACATTAAACGCAACAACATTCACATTATAGGGGTCCCAGAAGGAGAAGAGAGAGAGAAAGGACCAGAGAAAATATTTGAAGAGATTATAGTTGAAAACTTCCCTAACATGGGAAAGGAAATAGCCACCCAAGTCCAGGAAGCGCAGTGAGTCCCATACAGGATAAACCCAAGGAGAAACACGCTGAGACACATAGTAATCAAACTAGCAAAAATTAAAGACAAAGAAAAATTATTGAAAGCAGGAAGGGAAACATGACAAATAACATACAAGGGAACTCCCATAAGGTTAACAGCTGATTTCTCAGCAGAAACTCTACAAGCCAGAAGGGAGTGGCACAATATATTTAAAGCGATGAAAGGGAAGAACCTACAACCAAGATTACTCTACCTGGCAAGGATCTCATTCAGATTCAATGGAGAAATCAAAAGCTTTACAGACAAGCAAAAGCTAAGAGAATTCAGCACCACCAAACCAACTCTACAACAAATGCTAAAGGAAATTCTCTAAGTGGGAAACACAAGGGAAGAAAAAGACCTAGAAAACAAACCCAAAACAATTAAGAAAATGGTCATAGGAGCATACATATCAATAATTACCTTAAATGTGAATGGATTAAATGCTCCAACCAAAAGACACAGGCTTGCTGAATGGATACAAAAACAAGACCCATATATATGCTGTCTACAAGAGACCCACTTCAGACCTATGGACACATACAGACTGAAAGTGAGGGGATGCTAAAAGATATTCCATGCAAACGGAAATCAGAAGAAAGCTGGAGTAGCTATACACATATCAGATAAAATAGACTTTAAAATAACGAATGTTACAAGAGACAAGGAAGGACACTACATAATGATCAAAGGATCAATCCAAGAAGATGATATAACAATTATGAATCTATATGCACCCAACATAGGGGCACCGCAATACATAAGGCAACTGCTAACACCTATAAAAGAGGAAATTGATAGTAACACAATAATAGTGGGAGACTTTAACACCTCACTTACACCAATGGACAGATCATCCAAAATGAAAATAAATAAGGAAGCACAAGCTTTAAATGACACAATAGACCAGATAGATTTAATTGATATTTATAGGACATTCCATCCAAAAACAGCAGATTACACTTCTCCAGGATAGATCACATCTTGGGTCACAAATCAAGCCTCAGTAAATTTAACAAAATTGAAATCATATCAAGCATCTTTTCTGACCACAACGCTATGAGATTAGAAATCAATTACAGGGAAAAAATGAAAAAACAAACACCTGGAGGTTAAACAATGCGTTATTAAATAACCAAGAGATCACTGAAGAAATCAAAGAGGAAATCAAAAAATGCTTAGAGACAAATGACAATGATAACACGACAAACCAGAACCTATGGGGTGCACGAAAGCAGTTCTAAGAGGGAAGTTTATAGCTATATGAGCCTACCTCAAGAAACAAGAAAAATCTCAAGTAAACAATCTAACCTTACACCTAAAGGAACTAGGGAAAGAAGAACAGACAAAACCCAAAGTTAGCAGAAAGAAAGAAATCATAACCACCAGGGCCAAAATAAATGAAATAGAAACAAAGAAAACAATAGCAAAGATCAATAAAACTAAAAGCTGCTTCTTTGAGAAGATAAACAAAATTGATAAACCATTAGCCAGCCTCATCAAGAAAATGAGGGAGAGGACTGAAATCAATAAAATTAGAAATGAAAAACGAAAAGTTACAACAGACACCACAGAAATACAAAACATCCTAAGAGACTACCACAAGCAACTCTATGCCAGTAAAATGGACAACCTAGAAGAAATGGAGAAATTCTTAGAAAGGTATAACGTTCCAAGACTGGACCAGGAAGAAACAGAAAATATGAACAGACCAATCACAAGTAATGAAATTGAAACTATGATTAAAAATCTTCCAACAAACAAAAGTCCAGAACCAGATGGCTTCACAAGTGTGTTCTACCAAACATTTAGAGAAGAGCTAACACCCATCCTTCTCAAACTGTTCCAAAAAATTGCAGAGGAAGGAACACTCCCAAACTCATTCTATAAGGCCACCATCACCCTGATAGCAAAACCAGACAAAAATGATACAAAAAAAGAAAATTACAGACCAATATCACTGATGAATATGGATGCAAAAATCCTCAACAAAATACTGGCAAACAGAATCCAACAACACATTAAAAGGATCATACACCACGATCAACTGGGAGTTATCCCAGGGATGCAAGGATTCTTCAATATATGCAAATCAATGTGATACACCATATTAACAAATTGAAGAATAAAAACCATATGATCATCTCAATAGATGCAGAAAAAGCTTTTGACAAAATTCAACACCTGTTAATGATAAAAAAACCCTCCAGAAAGTGGGCATAGAGGGAACATACCTCAACATAATAAAGGCCATATATGACAGACTCATGGCAAACATCATTCTCAATGGTGAAAAACTGGAAGCATTTCCTCTAAGATCAGGAATGAGACAAGGATGTCCACTCTCACCACTACTATTCAACATAGTTTTGGAAGTCCTAGCCATGGCAATCAGAGAAGAAAAAGGAATACAAATTGGAAAAGAAGAAATAAAACTGTCACTATTTGCAGATGACATGATACTATACATAGAGAATCCTAAAACTGCCACCAGAAAACTACTAGAGCTAATCAATGAATTTGGTAAAGTTGCAGGATACAAAATTAATGCACAGAAATCTCTTGCATTCCTATACACTAATGATGAAAAATCTGAAAAAGAAATTAAGGAAGCACTCCCATTTACCATTGCAACAAAAAGAATAAAATACCCTGGAGTAAACCTACCTAGGGAGAAAAAAGACCTGTATGCAGAAAAGTATAAGACACTGATGAAAGAAATTAAAGATGATACCAACAGATGGAGAGATATACCATGTTCTTGGATTGGAAGAATCAATATTGTGAAAATGACTATACTACCCAAAGCAATCTACAGGTTCTTTGCAATGATTCAAAGCAATGTACAGATTCTACAATCTACAGATGTAATCCCTATCAAATTACCAATGGCATTTTTTATGGAATTAGAATAAAGCATCTTAAAATTTGTATGGAAACACAAAAGACCCCGAATAGCCAAAGCAGTCTTGGGGGAAGAAAACGGATCTGGAGGAATCAGACTCCCTGACTTCACAGTATACTACAAAGCTACAGTAATCAAGACAATATGGTACTGGCACAAAAACAGAAACAGATCAATGGAACAAGATAGAAAGCCCAGAGGTAAACCCATGCACCTATGGTCAACTAATCTATGAAAAAGGAGGCAAAGATATACAGTGGAGAAAAGACAATCTCTTCAATAAGTGGTGCTGGGAAAACCGGACAGCTACATGTAAAAGTATGAAATTACAACACTATGTAACACTATACACAAAAATAAGCTCAAAATGGATTAGAGACCTAAATGTAAGACCAGACACTATAAAACTCTTAGAGGAAAACATAGGAAGAACACTCTTTGACATAAATCACAGCAAGATCTTGTTTGACCTACCTCCTAAGTCCACCTCCCACCTCCTAAAAACAAAAATAAATGGGACCTAATGAAACTTCAAAGCTTTTGCACAGAAAAGGAAGCCATAAACAAGACAAAAAGACAACCCTCAGAATGGGAGAAAATATTTGCAAATGAGTCAATGGACAAAGGATTAATCTCCAAAATATATAAACAGCTCATGCAGCTCAATATTAAAGAAACAAACAACCCAATCCAAAAAGGGGCGAAGACCTAAATAGACATTTACCCAAAGAAGACATACAGATGGCCAAGAAGCACATGAAAAGCTGCTCAACATCACTAATCATTAGAGAAATGCAAATCAAAACTACAATGAGGTATCACCTCACACCAGTTAGAATGGGCATCATCAGAAAAATCTACAAACAACAAATGCTGGAGAGGGTGTGGAGAAAAGGGAACCCTCATTCACTGTTGGTGGGAATGTAAATTAATATAGCCACTATGGAGAACAGTATGGAGGTTCCTTAAAAAACTAAAAGTAGAATTACCATATGATCCAGCAATCCCACTACTGGGCATATACCCAGAGAAAACCATAATTCAAAAAGACACATGTGGGCTTCCCTGGTAGCGCAGTGGTTGAGAGTCCGCCTGCCGATGCAGGGGACACGGGTTCGTGCCCCAGTCCGGGAAGATCCCACATGCCGCGGAGTGGCTGGGCCTGTGAGCCATGGCCGCTGAGCCTGCACATCTGGAGCCTGTGCTCCGCAATGGGAGAGGCCACAACAGTGAGAGGCCCACGTACAGCCAAAAAAAAAGGAAAAAAAAAAAGACACATGCACCCCAATGTTCACTGCAGCACTATTTACAATAGCCAAGTCATGGAAGCAGCCTAAATGCCCATCGACAGACAAATGGATAAAGAAGTTGTGGTACCTATGTACAATGGAATATTACACAGCCATAAAAAGGAATGAAATTGAGTCATTTGTTGAGACATGGATGGACCTAGAGACTGTCATACAGAGTGAAGTAAGTTGGAAAGAGAAAAACAAATATCGTATATTAATGCATGTACGTGGAACCTAGAAAAATGGTACAGATGAACCGGTTTTCAGGGCAGAAATTGATACACAGATGTAGAGAACAAACATTTGGACGCCAAGGCGGGGAAACCATGGTGGGGTGGGGATGGTGGTGTGCTGAAGTGGGCAATTGGGATTGACATGTATATACTGATATGTATAAAATTGATGACTAATAAGAACCTGCAGTGTAAAACAAACAAACAAAACAACTAATACTAAACTTTTTTGGGTTATTTGTATGGAAATATGTTAATATAAATGTCTCAGACCTAAAAAAATAAAAAAATGAGGAGCTCTGAACAAATAGAATTATTTTACAGGAATCTGGTTAAAATGCAATTTGCAAATGTCAAGGTAAATTTCATAACTTGACATATGAAATAGGCATCCATGCCTATATTCACACAGGGAAAGTGAGTGTGTTCATTCATTCCCTGCACTCTTCTGGAATCCCCCTGAGCATGGCTTACAGCCATCTGATGTAGGTAAAGAAATCTGATAGAGCAGCCTCACTTTTTTTTTTTTTTTTTACCATTCACAGTTTCTTTCGGTGCTTAAAAAAAAACCTTGTATACATACTTTTGCAGTTACTGAATGGAAGTCAATGCAGGGGGGGCAGTTGGGTTCAGTGCATGGAAGTTTACTTTCTATGTAAAATTTCAGAAGGTATCCAAATGCATTTGTTAGATAGGGAAGGAGAAAGTGAGCTACATAGGAAAGCAGAAGATCACTCAGCAACAGAATGAGAGCAATGAGATTGGCGGACAGGACTTGGTGGCAGTACCTCCTGCATGGCTGTGAGGTGTCTCCAGCAGCCCTCAGGTACCTTGTTCATGACAGTAACAGGATTTGGGGGAGATAAGGGGGAGTGCCTGAATTGCCTGAATGTTACCAATGGAAATAATATTATTAACTCTGTTTTATGCAAAGGCTAACTCTTACAATTAGCCTTTCATTTTGAACTTCAAGGAGTTTGAGGGCTTAGTACATCTTTTATCGCCACAACCCTGGTCTCTGTGGAGCAGCAAAACCTTGCTCAGAGGAGCTTCAGGAAGCAGTGCGTGACTCAATTCTATCCTAAAATTTTGCCAGGATCCTGATGGAGGAGAATGAGAAGGAGTGAAATCTTTCAAATATACAAAATTAATCTCATTACATTTTCTGTTGTCCATATATTGGGGGTTGTTTTTTCCTTTTTAACACTGTACTATGAGTTTTAAAAGATTCAGTGATAATTGTTTGGCAAGAAGGTGTAATTATTTTTACACTACAGCTGTGTGTCTTTTTTTTTTTTTTTTTTTTTTTTGCCGTACGCGGGCCTCTCACCGTTGTGGCCTCTCCCGTTGCGGAGCACAGGCTCCGGACACGCAGGCTCAGCGGCCATGGCTCACGGGCCCAGCCGCTCCACGGCATGTGGGATCTTCCCGGACCGGGGCACGAGCCCGTGTCCCCTGCATCGGCAGGCGGACTCTCAACCACTGCGCCACCAGGGAAGCCCTGTGTGTCTTTTATGAAAAGGCATTGGCTAAAGAGATTTTTTTTTTTTTTTAGGTTGAGTAACAATTGAAAAATAAAACTGGAAGTGAATCCTATTGTGAAGAAAAACCCCTCTGTAATGAAAACAAACCCTCCTGAGCCACTTGCTCAAATATAGGTCCAAGAAGCATTTACTAGCCCAGTGGTTCTCAACCCAGCTGCAAGAAGCTTTTTAAAAAAATATTTATTTCGAGGTTTCACCCCAGGCCAATTAAATTAGAATCTCTTGGTGTGGTGCCCTGGTAATAGTATGAATTTAAAAGCCCCCCGATAGTTCGAATAGGCAGCCTGAGTTGAGAGGAGCTGATCATACCCTTTTCTAACCTATCACTTTCAAAGGAATTGTATTCCAGAAGTTTGGTGAGCATTTGTTTGCATTTGGGAATACATTTTCTCAAATGAAGGATGTTATACATTGTGGTTAATTCCCCAGGGCCTTTCCATAAAAGCCTAATTAAGTCCAATGTATCTGAAGCTTAGTACTCTGCTAATGGAATTATACAACTTAAACACCATGTATAAGAATGTTCCTGCTAAAATAGGCTCCCAATTCTAATGGGGAGGGAGGAGAATAGAAAACAAGATCACAGCCTGCAGCCCAGACAATGAGTCTCGTTCTGCTCATCCTCCAACCTCTCCACCCATTTGCCTGCCCTCTAGTAGTTAGGAGGCTTGAGGACCCTGAATAGTACCTCTCATGTCCCTGATTCTCCTCCATCAGGTAGAATTTAACCTGCCAGCTTCCCTTCTGCTGTCACAGCAGTGCTTCTGGCCAGGAGTTCCTTCCTTCTCTGGATAGACAGATAGTACCTAAAACCCTTGTATTGCTTTTGTGTGTGTGTGCGAGTGTGTGTGGTGTTGCTGTTGTTGTGGTTGATTGGTTGGTTTGTTAGTCTATTCCTCCCCTGCTCTTTCTTGCTGTCTTTTTTAAGTGATGGAGTTATTTTTCTGCTAGTAATGTGAAACAGACAAGAGATAAAATGATTGTTTATCTTTTTTTTAATTTTCATTCCTCCCCATCAGATTTTTACACTTAGACCCTATAAGCACAGTGTCCATATAATTTGTCTTCAAAAACAGCACACTTTGGAAAGTAAAAAGGGACACTAGGTAATTGTGCTGGACAGCGCTACATGAAAAGGAATGTTTGTTCCCCCCTAAATGTGGCCCTTTGGCAGCTCAAAGACTGAGATCAGATTTATTTGCATTTCACTGCATGTTGGCAAGGGGTTAAAATAAGGGAATAAGGTTGAGTAGGGAGTGTTACTGTTATCAAGGGAGAGATAATATTAGGTAATAATCTCATCTGTATCTATTTTTCCCTTTGCCACTCAAATTGCCTCACTGGTCCAGCAGCCCTGGTTTAGGGTGGCAGTAATCAGATGCAGTTTCTGGGTTGGTAAATCAAGAGAGTAGAGTGAAGTCTCTACCTAACAGTGGTCCAAGTGAAAGGAAAGGAAGAAGAAAATGTCCCAGAAAGATCAGAGAGAAGAGAAGAGAATTCTCATTGAGTCACTGAGAAATACGTTGGCTATTTTAGGTGAGGGGTATTCATTTGTAAAGGATAAAAATACGTTAAACAAGTCAAGTGAGAACCATTTATACAACCTGAATGTTAAAAAGTGAATAAATACAACAGAGTCGTAGGGACATGAGAGCTTTTTATATACCATTCTTTGTTCAAAAAGACTAAATTGAACTAAGCTATTTCTGCTGCTTCTTATCCAGATGTCTTTCCATGTCCCCCTTTCCAATTGTATGCATATGGTTGGCATCTAGTTAGTCAAACCAAGATGGCAGTATCTGGTGCTCCCAACTTGACTGGGAGAGAGTCCATCTCTACTTATGTGGACATCTGTCAGAGGACATTTCTACTCCTTTCTACATAGCAAAGATGGGAAAAGGGAGCTAGGGAAATCAGTATGTGAAATGTCAACCTCATGGCACATTGATTTTTTGGATTTACTTATTTGTCCCTCCGGGAATCTCATTCATGTGACACTTGGCACAATTCCTCATCCAACCGTCTGTACTGGGATTTTGAATGCAATCAGTTTGTGAGCAGGCTGGCAATATGATTGATCTTGTCATTATTTTCTTTCAATTTAAATTTATGATCTAATGATCAATTTGATCTTTAGGGAACATTTGAAATTGAACTGGTTTACCTTTTTTTTTTTTGGTCCCACTTTCCTCGTAATACTCTCACCATTTCAAAGACATCTGACAACCAAATCAAATCTTTTGGCCCACAGAAAATTAATAATACAGGGATGACCAGATACTATTATTTACTATAATTAGAAGTAGTCTGTCTTAAAAACCAAACGCTTTTCATAATATTATATGAATTTTTTTAGATTTCGAATAAAAATATGTCAAATGAATATCCACCTTGATAGGATACATAATAGTCATTTCAAAAAATATTTGATTATTTAAAAATAGTTATTAAGTATATACTATTTGCTAGGCACTTTAAACTTGATAGATGTTTTATTTGATCTTCATAGTGAATCCCTGAAGTGGCATTGTTTTGAGGAAAAGGAAACTGAAACTCAACTGGCTGAGTCAAGATTTTAGCAACCTTTTTTTTTTTTTTTCCTAACTCCAAAGCTTTGGTCTTAACCACTCTACTCCTTCATCAGATGTTAACATATTTTTCATAATCTCTCTATATGCATTTATCTTTCATATTAATTCTGGAGAGTGCTAAACAAATGTTTTTATTTTCATGTAGCTACTGCTAGAAAGCTTGCTATGACTGTTTTGAAATTCTTCAATCCCTGTTTGTGCTATAGAGAAGATTTTTCTTGAGCATATTAGTGATCATGTTATTTGATTCTCCATCATCTCTCTACAGGATGGTCAAACTTCTTAACAAGGTTTTGAGGGTGCCAAAAAATATACCCTCTTATCTATTCAGCTTCACCTCCTGCCTCATTCCCATGCATAGAAATATTCCCATAGAAATACATGGAGTTCCTAGGATACCCTGGGTTTCCCACATGTCTGTACCTTTGTGTTGGGTTGGCCAATGAGTTCGTTCGGGTTTTTCTGTAACATCCTGTGGGAAAACCCAAACAAACTTTTTGGCCAACCCAGTATATGGTCTTTCCTCTGCTTAGAATCCATCCTTCATCACCAGCCCTTTCTCCCTTGCTTGAGTACCTCCTATTCATTCTTCAAGTCTAGCTTAGAGTTTCTCTGTCTACTGAGCATGACTCTGTGTCCAGTCATTATACTATGAGGTTATAATGTTTTCTTGCCTCTCTTCTCTATTACATTTTGACTTTAGTTCAGGGACCATGTTCTATCCATCCTTTAATCTCTGCATCCAGCACAGTTCCTGGTGTTTATCTCATGGCTAATAAAGATGAAATGAAGAAAACAAAAATACACTTATTTATAAGTTATATGTGTAGTATACTACTCTCAATAACAAAACACTGTTAGTCTGGGTGGAATTTGAAACTTCAATGTGTAATATATAATATTAATCTTTCTCCTTACCTTGATACATTAGAAGAGTGAAATGAAACATTTCTGTATTAATTCTTGGGAGTGCCTGAAGATTAAGCTCTTTATCCAGTCTTTTTGGCATTATTCATACCACTTTGGATATAATACTAGATAACCAAGGTATATAATGAAGAACAAAAATAGAAGGAAGGGTTTGTAGTACGAGAGTAAAAGAGAGTGTGTGTGGAATCTGAAGCAATAAGAAACAAAGATTTGGTTAGTTAGCTGGTGGGGCTCATAAAACTGGGAGCTGATCCTGGAACAGCTTCCAAAAAGAGCCCTCACAGTAGTGGTTGCAATGCTGGTTCTCAGTGATCCACTAAGCCATGCTCTTTGGAAGTAATGACATACAGATATTTTTATTGCTAAAGTGTTATTACCTCAGGCATGAATAAGCAGTTCTTTCTCCATCATTGGCTGTCTTTCCCAGCCTTCTCCTAATCTACTTCTCCCTGCTCTGCCTCCTTGATGCCCTCTTTCCAAGCTGTCTTATGAAAAGCTGACTACTATTTTCTGAACTGTTTTATATGTATGCTAATTTATTCTGGTCATTTCATTGCAAGCCAGTAAATTTCAACATGAACTGGTATCAGTGTACACATTAGCCCTTGAGAACATGGCTCCAAGCCCTTAGCTCAGTTTTCTGTTTATAACATTTCCTGTGTAAATAGCTACTGATTGATTTTAATCCTCAAATGTCTAAAAAAGAATGGTTTTATTATTCCCCAAGTTCAGTGCATTGAAGTCCTTAAAATGTTAAATTCAAATTTAAATGTATTCCTTAGTAGCAACTTCATAGACTGCTTACCACATTCTCCATTTATAACTTATTATTAATGTCTCCCCTTAACAAGCCATCTATTGTTTTCATTAGACCTGGAGAGCCCTGGAAGGCAGATTTTCAGGACTGGGATCACCTGGAGGAGACCTTGGAGGAAATTTCTTACCAGAAAAAATGAGGTTGATCCTCAGGGTGTGGGAGGGTCCACATTTCTCATGCCTAACAATTGAGAGCTCGTGGAAAGTTAGCCCAATGGAGTAGAATGATATTTGAGTAATGTATGCATGCAGCAGGTAGTACATAAGTGCCTGCGAGACCACTTCCTCCCAGGGTCTCTGCAGTAATTAGGGAGTGGTGCAGAAGATAGAGTCAGGCAGGTTTGGACTAGAATGATAGCTATCCCATTGATCTTGGACAAGTAACTTCTCTGTTCCCATGAGTACAATTATACCTAAAACCTCAAAGGATTGCCAGAATGCTTAAAAAAAAAACAATCAAAGAAATTAGTTATTATAGTGACTACTGTGCAAACTTTCCTCATTTTCTGAGACTCATGTTCGTCTTACTCTTGGAGAAATTAGTTGGATCCTATGACACTTCTTGCTGTCTAAATCTGTTTATTTCAGGATTATTTAAGACACTGATGGAACTCCTTCTATTGCATAGGGCCTAGAACTATAAACTGCCTTGGTCTGTGGCCAAAAAGCAAGTCACATACTATTGATAGCTGCTTATCAAGGAGTCATAAAGACATACTGGTGAAAGAATAAGGGTTTCTGGAATTCTCTCACATGAAAAGAGGAATGGAAGTACATTGCCTGGGCTTAGTTAGTAGTAAGCCCAGTGCTTCTGATTCCAAGATTCACAGCTGAAAATTTAATCTGCTTTTGGAATCGTACAGAAAGCATTGGGCATAACAGCTTGGGAACCCAGACGTGAGGTCAGAAGGAATGGAGACAAATAGGTTGATGAAACCATATGATCCTTAGGGAAGGAGACCCAGGATATGCAGATAAGGTGGAACCAGATGATAGAAAAATATAACCTCTATTGGCCATTCTTCATGGCTACCAGCCAAAGTGGCTGTTATATTTCTTATGCCACTAAATTTTAAGTAATTGTGTGTTACACCAGTTAGCTCACTTTTACCAAATTATCAGGAGAAGGGAGGAGGGCTGCTGTTTCAGGTAGAGGAAACAGCATGCTGAAAAGTTCTGTAGAATTAGTGAGTGTGGGGATGGAAAAGAAGGCCAGCGTAGCTAGAGGAGAAGAAGGGGAACATGGTATTAGATGAGGCTAATATACATAGTGGGCCATGAGTCAAGGTGAATTGTTTTTAGCTAAGTGTAGTTAGAAAACACCAAAGTGTAGTAATCAAGGAAGGGCTAACATGGTTATACACACACACACAAATGACTTGGAGGTAAGGCAGTGTGGCTATGGGGGTGCCATTTAACAGGCTGTGACAGTAGTTCACATGAGAGTTTATAGTTATGTGGACTGAGGCTGGAGAGTGATGGACTGCCTTGAGAGATTTTTAGAAGGGACAGTAGGATTGGGCTATACAGTTGACCCTTGAACAACATGAGTTTGAACGTGAAAGTCCACTTATAAGCAGATTTTTTCACTAAATACATAACTACAGTTCTACAGGGCCCGTGGTTGGTTGAATTGGTGGGTGTGGAACCCTGGATATGGAGGGCCGCCTATAAAGTTATACACGGATTTTCAGCTAAGTGGAGGTTTGGTGCCCCAAACCCCAAAGGTCAACTGCATTTGTTATTGGTGGAAAAGGTGATATTAAGAATAATATTAATTATTGTGTTTTGCCTTACTAAATGGATAGCAGTTTCATTCAGAGATAGGAATCTCTGAAAGAGAATCAGTTGTGACCAGTTTGAAGTGAGTGATTCAGGGAGTAATAATAATGTGTCTCACTTTAGATATGTTGAGTTTGAAGTGCTTTTTAAGTAACCATGAGTACTGCAACTTCATTGTCGGGCATACAGTCTAAACTTAGGTGAAGATTATAAATATGCGAGTTACCTGTGAGCAGATAGTAGTTAAAACCAAGGGTGTGAACGACAGGCCCAAAGATGGAGAATAAGATGAGATGAGAGGGCCCACTACTGTGGCTGGAAGGATACAAGTATTTCATGTTAGGAGGTAAAGATAAGGCTTGTAGAAGGCATGGAGAATGAGTGGTCAAAACCTTAGGAGACACAAAGAGTGAACAATAATGTAAACCATGGACTTCAGGTGCTCATGTGTCAGTACAGGTTCATCAGTGGTAACAAGTGTACCACTCTGGTGGGGATGCTGACAGAGAGGAGGCAGTGTATGGGGAGAGCAGTGGTTACAGGAGAAATATCTGTATCTTCCCCTCAATTTTGCTGTGAACCTTCAACTGCTCTAAAAAAATAAAGCCTTAATAATAGTAATTTTTTAAATTGTTGGAGACTAAAAAGGAAAGTGTTGGGTTATATAGCCAACATAAAACAGTGTTTTTTAAGAAAGAATTCATAGTGTCACTTGCTACTGAGGAATCAGGTCAGCTGAGGACGAAAGATTGCCTGCTGAATGGAGTGATGTGACCAGGTAGAAAGGAAATTGGGAGAGGTGAAGAAGGCAGGATTAGATATATATTTACTTAGTATCATGTATTATTAATGTTTTATAATCTCGTTTTCCACTTCCTAATAGGATTGTGAAGATATTTCCATGTCATTAATATTCTTCTAGCAGAGTGCTACCATAGTTTATTCAATGCATTTCATGTTGTTGGCTGTTTAGTTTGATTCTAACTTTTTTGCCACTATAAACAATCCTATAATGAGCACCCTTGTAGCTATGTCTTTATGAATATAATTATGTCCTTGGGCTACATTTCTAGAAGTATAATTGCTAGGTGAAAAGTTGTTCTATTTTTTAAATACAAGGTTACATAATCACTAGAATGTTATTTTACCAAACCACTCTGAGGCTAAGGCTGCATAGTCTCCTAATGTCTTTTCTCTGGGTAATGAAGTAAACCAAGGTGATTTTTTTCATTGATTATCCACATTTTAATAGGTTTACACATGCCTCTGAGACCAGTTTAAGTTGAACCACAGTATAAAACTTTACTTCCAAAAAACAATGGTTAACATTTTGTTGCCACTTACTGTGTGGCAGGAAGGAAGTCTTTTAAGTTGATGGATAAATAGGTGATAGATACGTAAAGAAAGAAAGATAGACATAAGGTTGGATGGATGGATGGATGGATGAATAGACAGACATATAGAGACAGAGATAGGTAGGTGAGTGGGTAGGTAGGTAGATGATAGATGGATACATACATACATCATATAGATAAGGAAGTCATTGAGCACTCTGAACTTTGGGAAACTGTGCTGTATTTGCTTTTTACCATCCTAGAACAGGTTATTTTATTTGTGCCATGTTTCTATGTTGGTTACTTAGTTTGATTGAGTGTGCTTCCCTGCTTTACTCTATTGGAGTTTACATGTGGCACTTAGTATCCAGAGTCAGTATAGGGACCTATTATTTGGGACCTTTTTTCACTTGTCTGTAATATGAAGGATTTTGATTAGATATTTTCTAAGATCCTTTCCAGCTTGAAAATATGATTCTTATTTTCATCTCTTGATACTCTTTATTTTTTTAAGTACGCTTTTATACAATTAGGATTTAAAAAAATGTAGTGTATATTTCCTGATGTAGAATTTCAGTTTGTCCACGCCTCATTTAGAGCTATTGAGGCTTGCCTGGCTTGCAATGGAATGGTATTCTAGGGTTAACTCACTCACTAACAGAAGCTGGAATGCAGTTTCTGAATTTTATGCATATGTATATATCTCATATACTGATACTAACATTATGATGAAATGTGTGGTTACTATACTTGTCCCATAGCTCAAAATCAGATTGATTACTATTCATATTACTTATTTATATATTAATAAAGTTATAAAGATATCTGACCTATATTTTGCATTTCCTTCAAAGGGCGAATTTACTGTAGTTTAAACTGCCATTCTCAGTATGAAATAAAAATAGATTGCTTGTCTTTCATCTGTACGTTCGTCTTGTAAACATTTGCCAGCAGAGACTTCCTTACATAGCGAATGGGCTTGGTTTGCTTCCAGACAATATGCTGTGATACTGAATTTGGTTTTATAATTTCAAACAGAGCAGAAATACAATGAGTCTTATCTTCTCTATTCTGAGAAAACTAAATTTGTTAATCCTCTGCATAACAGAGTTAAATCAAAAGATTCAGACTTGGAGAAATTATAATTCTAGTGTCTGGGAACATATTCTTTCCGATTTCCTTCTCCACTGTGTTACTGACATTTTAGGTGACCTGAAGTAAGCAATATAAATGCATCATTTCCCTTTAGTAAATGAGTATTACTACTGAGTCTCATAGGGGTTTGTGTAAGTTGTCAATTTGTCGAGAGCCTTGTACGTGAAGAGTATTTTAAAATTACATTTATTTTACAAAAGATTTTTTTTTAAATCAAGAATTAGAATCATGGGCTATGTCACGGTACTGTTTTATACATACCATGAACTTTTCCTTCCTCTCTTCTCACCTGCCAGCTCATCACCCCCATCTTAGAGGAAAACATCAGTGTAAAAGTGCTGTGAAAAATATAAAGTACCCCACAAGTGAAACGCTTTCTTAGTATTAACTCCTGAGAATGGTATAATTACTAAACAAAAGCTAGTAATGACTTTTAGAAATAAAATTAGTATCTTGGGAGAGGTTCTCCGTTGAAGGAAATGTGTTGCCGTGGTATCTCCTTTGAAAAATCATCCCTTTAGATAGGATGGGGGTATCACTTTTATAATTAAATATCTAGCCTTAGTGATCAACCTTAGTAATTCTCAAGAGGCTTAGGATATGTCTTTATAACTACTTAAGCCAAAGTTCAGTGGCACTGGAATCTGTGTTTTTCTAAGTCAGGTGACAAGTACCAGTGAGGAGAATATTAGAAGTCACAGGAGACACTAGATGACCCAGCAGTAACCCCTTGTCTGCACCGTGTAATCTGTAGATTTGTGTAATTGTGTCATCCAAAGAATAGTAGCAGTTAAGTCCCATGTGTGGTCACTATGCTGTGTGCCCACCACGTCCTGCATCTTCAGGAAGAAGCCCTCTTGTTACAAAATCAGAGGACTCCTTTTTCTTTCCATGTCTCATTAACCTCTCAGGAGTGGTTGATGCTTTTAGTCACTGCCTGATGATGAAGCATCACTTTCCTTTATGACAAAACAGTCTCCTGATTTTCCTCTTAACTCTGCAGAACAGCTCCTTCTCAGGCTCCTTACCCTCTAACTCCACATACTCTTTCTCTGCAACCCCGTGACCACAGAATATACTGCTGATAACTCCAAAACCTATGTATCCAGTCCAGATCCCTTTCTCCAGATGGATCAACCCTTCCAGCTGCCCACCCACTTTGATACCTTGCAGGCATCTCCCACTCAAGTTGCCACTACTCTAGTGTCATCTGCCCTCCTGCCCTTCACCAACCATGAATCTCCTTTGGGATTCAGGGTCCAAGTGAATTACCTCCCTCACCACCTAACAACACAAGTGCTCACCCGTGACCTCCTTCTCCCTGTCACCTTACCCACCTCTGCCAGTCTGTCATTGAGTACTGCCAATTCTTCCTCCTAAATTTGTACAGAAGGCAGATCAAAGACAGAACTCTGAAGCAAGGCTTCCTGGCTTCAAACCGAGCTTTAGCCTTTTGGGAAGGCCTGAGTTTAAGCCAATTTTCTCTTTGAACTTGAATTTCTTCATCTTTAAATAGAAAAATGGTATCTGTTTTATAGGACTTGTGTGTGTGTGTGTGTGTGTGTAGCAATTCGATGAGACAGTATGGGGAAAGTGCCAGGTCTAACCCATGATAAATACTCAATACATTGAGCTCTTCTTATCATTGGTCCCCTCTTTCCATCTGCCCTACCCCTGTAGGGTTGTCCATAGACATTTCTCACGAGAATCACTTCAATAGCTTCTCCATTGACCTCTTGCCCCATGTCTCCTCCAGAGTCCCTTCTGTACTTCACCCTGAAGTCAGAAAGATCCTTCTGAACTACAAGGATGCCTGTATACTTCCTTGCTTCCTTTATGCCCTTCATTTACTTTTCAGATGCAATCCAGCTCTTTCACCTCATGATGAGACCCCTCCTCATCTGACACTCCAGCCTCGTCTCAGGCCCCTTCCACTGGGTACCGCCTGCTTCAACTGCGCTGAAATTTCAGCTCCTGGAATTCGCCATGCTCTGTCTTTCTTCCCAACCCTCATATATACTTTTCTCAGTGTCAGGAACATTCTCTTCACTTTCTTCCTCACCTGGGCCAACCTTCTGCATCCTTCCTCTTTGTCCTTTGCCCCAGTTTCAATTCAGTGCCTCTGCTGCAGCTTCTAATAGCACTGACATTCATCAGGGCTACAACCATCATCTTGTGGTTCTGGAAGTTTTAAAAACAATCTCTCTCCTGAGACTGTTCTGTTGGCTTCTCTTCCCTGCACATAACCGTTGTCTTATACCAAGCAGCATTATCTTATGCAGAATAAATGGCCTCCAGCGGTAACAGAACACGTTTGCAGCCTTGCTCCCTTTGCTGGAACCTCCCAGATAGAATTGCTAAAGATGAGTCTCACAGATGTCCCCAGGGGGCATAGGTGAACCAGCTCCCAGGGACATATATCCCTTTTGCCCCTGAAATTTAAATACTTTTGGTTATAGTTGTCAAGTCTGTTATTTTGTCATTGTTCTCTCTTGCAAATGAGGCAATAAGGAACAGAAAAATTAACTGACTTCGAATCATTTATCTAAGTGTAAGACAGTTCTTTAGATCACATCATTAGCAGGGAGAGAAAAAAAGAAAGGAGCTTTAGTTAATAGAGCAGGCTTGCAAAATTTGAGGAACCAGGAGCACATCTGTCCTGATGAGCAGATTCAGACCTGAGTGACTTCTTTTGGGTTTAGGAAACTGGTAAATGAAAGAGGCGGAAACACCAGCAGCGCCCTACACTGAAAATGAAAACAATGGCGCCAAATGCAACAGCCTTTGCGAGAAGAAAACAGATCAGTCTCTTCAGCAATAACAACACATGTAGAGAACAGCACTGACACAAATATGCCAAAAGCACCAGTGTTTAAAAGGTGTTTTCCTCAAGAGAGTACTTTTATATGCTTTAAATAATACTTAAGTGCAAAATAAAAGTGACGCTTGAACTTGCACATTAGGTATTTTGCTTAAAAACCCTCAAACTTGATTTGAGGACAAACTCTGCATTTTTTATTACTTAACTAGAAGAGAATATTGTAGATATTTTTCAGCTTCGTTAAACATCAGCTCTGACTAAAAAAGTGTATGCCTAGGTGGGTGTTGATTAATGATGCTAAGAACACTTTGTGTAGAATTTTATGCTAATTACCCTTTATACCCTAACCCGTGTCAATTTTAACAATCTAAATTAGCATTTTCTCCCAGGACTCAGGAATGTGAGAATTGTGAAATTGGCTCAGTAAGCTGAGCTAGCAGTGAGAAAATTGAGATGTTCCATATTTCTGTATTAACATCTGCTGCTTGTTCAAAGCATGATCCTTTCAAAATGATGAAGATATTGGGAAAAAATGAGAGATGGGAGAGGTACTGCGTACTTTATATATATTTTTAAATTGTGATATTTGACATTGTCATCACCAGTTCCTGGTAATCATGGCTAGAATAATGGATATTTGATAATGCAATGTTTGAAAAATTGATCGCATTATTATAGTTACAAATATTTTAGCTTCTTTGTTATTTTGGCACCTGTATAATAGGACACACTCTAAAAGGTGCTTGGTTATGGAAAAACATCAGGTTAAATCCCAGTAAAAATTAACTTTCATTTTGCTTATTTTTGAGGCAGCTCAAATGGGAAACACAGGCATTTCCAGATGGTTCTTTTTGAAAATAGAATACCAGATCTCTCCAAGGAGGCAGATTTATAATAAACGTCTATCTCATAAAGTGGGATATGGACTGAGATATCTAAAAATCAGATGTAGTAGTTGTAAACTACATGGAGAAGAATCTTTATCCATCACCCGAATGATCTCTTCCAGGTTTGTGAAGATACTCAATTTTATGTCATTATCATAACCTGTAAGACCTAGGAGATATAAAACAATGTTAAGGTGACAGGATTAGAAGAAAAACTTTTCAGCCTCAGACGAGTACTACTCAGCTGTTCTCAGGTCGGGTAGAGGCAAGTACTTGCTTAGTTGAACTCACAGTGTTGGGAAATCTGAACCATAATTTAATTCTCAGTTCACAGTTGAATGTGCCCAGAATTCTTTGACTTTTTCCCCAAATCCAAAATCTGTGACTGCTGACAGTTAAAAGAGTTGAGACCTGGATGCAGATTGGTTTGGAATATTAGTTACTGGTTGTAGTTTCCCTGGCACTCTGGGGAATGCTTGAGCCTTGATCCAGACTTCTCTCTAACCCTCCAAGTTCCAGCATTAGAAACAAACTTTTTAGAGAGAATGGCTTCCTCTCAAGATTCTAATCTAAGGCCCGTGCAGAGAGGCTGCTGAGAACAGCTGCAGGCCACTGCTCCTTAAAATTTCCTAGACAATCTATGGCTCCGCGAGGATGTGGCAGACAGGTTGCCTGAAGTGGGGGGCACAGGTGAGCGGCGCTCAGGTGTGCTGCCTTCTGGCACCCCTCATTTGCCTTACCTTCTCAACAAAATCACTTGCTATCTCCTTGCAATTCCCTTATGGTTGGAACTTCCTTTCTGTAAACATAAACCTTTCAAATCATCTTCATCAACCAAGCAATGTTGTGTTCTTAGCCCCATGGATTGTATTATAGGGCAATCGCAATACAAAAATTTTAGGTCATGCAAAATCGCTTAATTTAAGACCAATTTTAGAGAGTAAATGTGAGTTTATGGGGAGCGGGGAAGCAGCTACGGTATTTTAGGAGCATGTCAAACTAACAATTCTAAAACTTTAAGATCACATTTCTTCTGTGTTATACTTGCCAAGATTTTTTTTTTACAATTTTCATTATTTTTGCCTGATTATGTGATCATTTTTGCAAATGTAAAGCTTTATGTGCTCTAATATTGCCTATTTTCTCAAATTTCTCTCTGATATTTCATAGAGCACCTTTTAATAAATTAGCAGCATATCATGGAAGTTGTTCAGTCATCTCCTTAGTGTTTTTATTGCACGTAAATAATGGTCCAGCCTTACTGATTTCCAGCTTGTTTTTCAGCACAAGTTTCATCACTTAACTCATGTTTGGGAGACATTTTTATAGGACATTAAAAATACTTTAAATTATAATGACAGAGAATGTTCAAATAACAGCACAAAAAAAATCACTCAGAATTTTTAACAACGGGATTTTTCACAAGCTACTAACAATGGATGTTACTAAATTTCTGTTTATTGACTGAAGTGGAACCCCCAAAATGTAAGCACAGCTGACAATTGGGCTTGAAATTATGGAGGTCTTGATTTTTAAATATTATGGAATTTACATTTCAAACAAGTCTGTAAAGTGATTATATCAATACTTTATGTAATATAATTTCAAATACTGGGAATGATCATGAGAAGCTGTGTATAGAGCACCTAGGACTATTCCCGGCACAAAGGAGGTACCCCTAAGTTCTTTTGAGTTTTTTCTTCCACTGCTACACCGGCCTTCCCTTCTAAGCACACTTACCAGCCCCTCCAACCAAATGTTTGTGTTTCCTCTTATTTCATCTCTGTCTCTTCTTTTCCTACACTGTGTCCACTTTCTGGGCCACCTCATCTACTGTTAGGTCTTCAAAGAGTTAATTGTGCCAGTGATTTCTGAAGCAGTGTCTCTGGACCAAATATTTCTGAGTCAGTCTTTTATTTCTGCAGCCTGTTGGACATCTTACTGGATTTCCTTACGGCATCCCAAACCCAAGTGTTTTAATATAAATGGTGTTTAATTTTGTCTTGATTTCCCATCTATTTAATGAGACAGGAATCCTGTTAATCACACCTCCTCAATATCTCTTGAATCCGTCTTCCCCTCCTTCACTAGCATCATCGCTGTGCTCATGCAGATACCCTCATCCCTTCTAGATCATCCCAGCGATCTCCCTGGCTCTAATGCTCTCACTCTTGCTCACCCCACGCCATCCTCAGAATCACTTTGCAATCAGATGGATCCTTCCACAGTGAAAGTATAACCATATAACTCCTCTGACTCAATTCATTTTTTAAACTCTTTCCTACTTTTATGATAGAATTCAGTCTCCATCGCATGACATCCAAGACCCTTCATACTCACTCTAGATTCTATGCTTTTGCACATTCATTTTCCTTTGGCTGGAACATGGATTCTCCCCTCCTCGGCCTTGTGAATTCCTGTCTATATTCAAAGACTCAGGTCAGGTCTTCTAAAGAGCCATTCTTGATACTCCACAGACAGGATTTGGTTCCTTGGAATCATACAAATTTCATAATTAGAGCATTTAGCCATTTAAAAGAGGTGTATTGCAAGCAAATAGTGGCAATAGATCTGATGAGAGCACTGTGAAAGCAATATCTGCCTAACCATTTTACTTTCCCAGAGTCTGTACATAGTAGGGATTGATATTTAAATGAATGAATGACAGAATAAATGAAGGAACTTACTTCCTTTCTATCTTGGTCTTGGCAAGCCAAAATGCATGTGGTAACTTCCTACTTTTACTTATATGCTTGGGGCCTGCTAGGTATTCCAATCGTAACAAGTTTGGACCCTGTCCATTCTTTCATTAAAATAAAGCAGACTTCCTGTCAAACCTGACTTTAATCCTAAAAATCTCTGTCTTCAGAATAAACTTTTGCCCTCTCTCCAGCCAGAAAAACTTAAGTAATTTTGCTTCTCCTTTGAGGAAGAATTGTACTATCATTTTTCATGTATAAAGATTTCAGAACCTCTAGTATCTTATTAAAAATTAGAAATCATAGACTTCAAGAGGGATTTGATAACAAAATTATCCCCAAATAAATACCAAAATAGGGGCTTCCCTGGTGGTGCAGTGGTTGAGAGTCTGCCTGCTGATGCAGGGGACACGGGTTCGTGCCCCAGTCCGGGAAGATCCCACATGCCGCGTAGCAGCTAGGCCCGTGAGCCATGGCCGCTGAGCCTGCGCATCCAGAGCCTGTGCTCCGCATCCGGAGCCTGTGCTCCGCAACCGGAGAGGCCACAACAGTGAGAGGCCCACGTACCGGAAACAAACAAACAAACAAAAAACAAAATAGTGTTTAATGCAGTTTTCCTAGTTAGGCATCAGAAATTAAATTTTTGTTACTTACACAAGAGATTAACACGTGTACTGTACCTAATGGCCTGAAAAATGCAGTGAGACAACTGAATTACTCAGTACGCCACATACATCTAATGAGGAAAAGTTGCACATCTCCAAACTACATTTTTCATCATTTTTGGCCTAATTTAAACTATACTCAAAACTGTACAACATGTTGCCTTCATTTCTTTCATTGAAGCATTTACACATCTGAAGTCAAAGCTGTTTCTTGCAAAGTGGATCTTTATTAAATATATCTGATTTACGTTCTGCAGGCTTGAGAAAGGTCAAACTAATTTCATCATAGTTTCACTTTCCACTGGCATCTGTTAGGCAGCATGGTACTGCTGTTATAAATAAGGCTTCCTCCTAAGTAACAACATGCTGTCTTAAATTATATTCAGCACCATAAAAAGATTCTAAGTCCCATTCTAATCAGGCTCTATGTCTCTGGCATGTCACATATGGCCCCTTTGGAAATTTGTTCTAATATGTCTTTATGTTTCAAAGAATTCTGTATCCAAAGTTAATTTACAAGAAAGAAATTCAAAGAACGGCACAGAAAATTGTATATTCACTAAGGAGATACGTGAAATTGCAAGGGTGACCTGGCTTTGAATACATGCATGCATATATGTATAAAATTTGTGGTTTTGTGGAAATCCGTCTTTTTCAGCTCCCTGTGCTTGTCTATTGTAACACATTAACTTTGCCTAAAATCATTAAGAGCTAGTGAAACCAAATAAAATGTCAAAACACTGTGTAGGTGGGCTGAGTGATGTAAATACAAAGGTCTTATACTTTGAGTATAATTAACAAAATTCAAAGTGGGTATCAAAACTAAGAAAAGTTGCACACAAATGAATAGTGAAAAAGAAAGGAGAATTGGCTCACACTGGATTCTGGAATTTTTTTTAAATCCAAATTAGGTTTTCTTCTGTAAATATGGTATTTTTGAATTATATTTTCCTACTAGTTGTGTTAATATACACAAGTTATTAATTTTTCCTTATTTATCTTGTAGCGATTTCATCATGTTTCAAAACTTCTATACTTTCTAAATGTTTTTCTGGAGATTTCTTGCATGTTCTCAGTATCAGGATACATCATTTGAAAATAATGGCTAATTTGCCCTTTTTCCTTGCAATCTTTAAAAACCCAGTGCTTAAAACAACCAGAAAGGTAAATGGTAGTATTAAGTACAGGTCTTTGGTTCTTGTTCCTGACTGTGAATAAAATGATTACATCAGTAAATATATTCTATACTGATTGCTTTTGATAATATTTTAAGGAATAATTTTAAGGTCACTTCCTTCTATTCCTATATGCTAAGTCTTCTTAAAATTAAGAATGACTGTGAATTTTAACAAATGCCTTTCAACAACTATTGTAACAGTATTTTCTTTTTCCTTTGACAAAGGCTAATAGCAAACTATAGATGTGTAAAGGTATAAAAGCAAAAATAGAGAAGAGACGAAAACATGTATAGGGTAGAAAAGTCCACAAAACGGTGATGTCTTCTCCCTGGGAAGGAACGGTAGTGAGCAAAGGCTTTACATCAGTGGCTGACTGGATACTTTTTTTTTTTTCTTTTTCTTTTTTTTTAACAGGTGCTATTTTTAAATTTTATTTTATTTATTTATTTATTTTTGGCTATGTTGGGTCTTCGTTTCTGTGTGAGGGCTTTCTCTATTTGCGGCGAGCAGGGGCCACGCTTCATCGCGGTGTGCAGTCCTCTCACCGTCGTGGCCTCTCCTGTTGTGGACACAAGCTCCAGACGCGCAGCCTCAGTAGTTGTGGCACACGGGCCCAGTTGCTCCACGGCATGTGGGACCTTCCCAGACCAGGGCTCGAACCTGCGCCCCCTGCATTGGCAGGCAGATTCTCAACCACTGCGCCACCAAGGGAAGCCCCTGGATACGTATTTCTTGATCAGCAGTCTAATTCCTCAATTTATAAGTGCCATAATGTTGATTGTAAAATGCCCAGAAATGTAGATGGAACAGACAGTACATCTTGCAAGATATGTTTGCTTAATAGAGGAAAAGTCAGAAGTAAACAAAGCAGTGGAAAAATGCAGTGGGCAAGTAACATACACTTGTTGGAGCCCAAGTAAAATATAAAAAGAGCTTTTCACAATCACTCCAGTACCACCACGACCACCACCATCCATACCCCTTCCCCAGACTAGCAGCATCACTTTTAAAAATGGCTCATGATGAGACCATGAATTACTTCAACCTGAATGAAGAAGAAAATTGCTGACTTTAGGATTGGACATTGGGACTTCCCTGGTGGTCCAGTGGTTAAGACTCTGAGCTTCCAATGCAGGGGGCGTGGGTTCAATCCCTGGTCAGGGAAGTAAGATCGCACATGCCGTGTGGTGTGGCCAAAAGATTAAAAAAAAAAAAGGATTGGACATTAATTGCAACGTGAGCTAATTTTTCTGGACGTGCTCCCTGCTACTCCGATTATTTCTCAAGTGGAGTAGGGGGAGACAAAAATAAAGGGGAAAAGTCATGAAAGCTTTGTATAATAAAATTTGTATTGATGTATGGAACTCAGATCAGAAAATAGAACATGTCAGTGACACCAGAAAATATCCAGAATACCAAAATATGCCACTTACGTAACATCATAACTATGCTACAAGCAGGAATGATGCTAAATGAAATGGATTCCTGGAGCACTGTGTCCATTTGTGAGGGTAAGAATTCGATTGTAACTAGAGAAAAAAAAAGCCTCTTTGAGAATATGATGCGGATTGAGAGTTGAATTAATTTCCTAGAAAGAAACTTTGTCCTGCTACCGGGTACTTTTAGCCATTTCCAATTATTTTCATGCCCAACAGACACTATAAGCGAGGAAGGTAATTTTCACTGCCACTTGGCCAAAGCCTCAAATAATTTGCTGCAACTGCCTAAGCCTTCATTTCCTCGTAATAATGGGGCCTTGATCCTCCCCTTCACAGGGACAGTGGAAATTAGTTATGATACCTAAAGCACCACTTCAAAGAAGATTCTAGAGAAATAAAAAGCATTGAAAAAGCACTTGCAGACCACTTACCTGACTCTGTGTAGGTCTTCTTTATCAAACTTCTCAGGATTCTGCAGTTTTTGACTTACAGTACTTTTCAATCAGGTTTTTGTTGTTGTTGATCAGCTCTGACCTTCTATTGGTATACATACTTACACTGTCTACTATGCATCTGAAACAATGAGAAAAATGTGGACACAAGGTTGGGAGGTAGATAAAGAAGGATGACATGGATGCAGTTTTGGAATCCCAAAGCTAATAATGTGAAAGAATAGAGCCAGGACTGCACTAAGAAATGATTGGAGTCTCGGTGTTCATACAAGTCTTTTCAAAAAGAAATAAATCACTTCTGTTATTTACTTTAACATAAAGTTTATTTGGCTCTGACATCCAACCCTCCCAGATTTCAAGGGCATTCATTCTGTCTTGGTTATGGTTGTGGCTTCCTCTCCCTACAAAAGGCCAGAGTCTAGGAAGCCAATATGGAACCCAGAAATGGAGAATGGGTAGCATTTCCAGTTTATCATGTTTCTGCTGACATTCATTCTTCCACTCTTTCAACAAATAATTTTAGAATGTATTAGCATAGAGCATAGAACTTAAGAGTGCAAATTCCTCTAGATTTTGAATCTCAAGTACAGAATAACTGGGTAACCTTAGGAGAGTTATTTCATTTGCCTCTTTCTCAGTTTTAGTTCAGATAGCCCAAATGGCTCACGGTGAAACTTAATAGAAGTCACTCCTATGGGCGGATGTGGCACATGCCTTGTCAAGTGGAGAGGGGGCTGGACTTCCTGAGAAGGCCAGAAAAAACTACTCTGAAGATGTTAAACTAGAGATGGAAACTGAATAAGGAGATGTGTCCTTTGATCGAGAAGTCCAGGGGAAATTGCGTGAGTCAGCAAGAAGAGACCACAGCAAAGCCTGAGGGGACATAGCATTCCAAACAGAAAGAGAGTGAAAGTGTCCCAGGGTGAGTACGGAGAAGCAGGCAGAAGCCACATCCTGTAGGTACTTTAGGTAATGACTATATTTTCATTTTAAGTAAAAGGAAGATTTTAGAGGTTTTGGAAGGAGAATGACATAATCTGATTTGCGTTAAATGATAAAAATCTATTTTGTAGGTTAAAAGAAAACCAGCATGGAGGAAGTTAGGAAGCTATATCAGAGAATACAGAGAGTGGTTAGTGTAGGGTGGAAGCAGTGAGTGGACAGATAATGAATTTGAGAGGTAGAAGTACCAGGACTCGCTTCGCGGTTGACTGGGGAGAGGATTGGCAGGGTGAAGAAAAGGAGACATCAAGGACAGCTCCTAGAGTTTCATAATTGTTACTAAACTGATGGCATGGTTGAAAATATCAGGGAAACTGTGTGTATGATGGGGAGGGAGATGTTGAAAAATCGAGTGTTTCATTGACAAAGCATCTTCACAGTCTAAGACTAGGACGGACTCTTGAAGCTAGAAGTATCACGTCAGCTTCTATGATCTTCTGGATGTAAAACTCTCTGGTGAGCCTGGGAACCCTAGGGCTCCATCTCTTTAGAGGTATTTTGCAGTGATTCTTTATTACAACCTTGCCAAGGATCTGGGGCAGGTCGCTGGGCCCTCAAGAGCCAAGAGCCACAGACTTTTCCTTACTTCATCAGGAGGCTGCTTCTCTCTCCTTCTGACTTTGCTCTAATTATTAAAATTTTTTAAAATTTATTTTATTGAAGTAGAGTTGATTTACAATGTTGTGTTAATTTCTGCTGTACAGCAAAGTGACTCAGCTATACATATATACATTCTTTTTATATTCTTTTACAATGTAGTTTATTGCAGGATATAATTCCTTGTACTGTACAGTAGGACCTTGTCGTTTATCCAGCCTATATGTAATAGCTTGCATCTGCTAATCCCAAACTCCCAATCCACCCCTCCCTCACCTCCCCTCCCCCTCGGCAACCACAGTCTGTTCTCTATGTCTGCAGGTCTGTTTCTGTTTCCTAGATAGGTTCATTTGTGTCATATTTTAGATTCCACATATAAGTGATATCATATGGTATTTGTCTTTCTCTTTCTGACTTAACATAGTATGATAATCTCTAGGTCCATCCATGTTGCTGAAAATGACATTATTTCATTCTTTTTGATGGCTGAGTAGTATTCCATTGTGTGTGTGTGTGTGTGTGTGTGTGTGTGTGTGTGTGTATGCCACATCTTTATGCATTCATCTGTTGATGGACATTTAGGTTGTTTCCATGTCTTCACTATTGTAAATAGTGCTGCAATGAACATTGGGGCGCATGTATCTTTTCAAAGTATGGTTTTCTCTGGATATATGCCAAGGAGTAGAATTGCTGGATCATATGGTAGTTCTATTTTTAGTCTTTTAAGGAACTTCCATACTGTTCTCCATAGTGGCTGCATCAATTTACATTCCTGCCAGCAGTGGAGGAGGGTTTCCTTTTCTCCACACCCTCTCCAGCATTTGTCATTTGTAGACTTTTTAATGATATGGCCCTTCTGACTGGTGTGAGGTGATACCTCATTGTAGTTTTGATTTGTATTTCTCTAATAATTAGTGATGTTGAGCATCTTTTCATGCACCTGTTGACCACTTGTATGTCTTCTTTGAAGAAATGTCTATGTAGGTCTTCTGCCCATTTTTCTATTGGGTTGTTTGGTTTTTTTTGTTATTGAGCTGTACGATCTGTTTGTATATTTTGGAAATTTAGCCTTTGTCTGTCTCATTTGCTCCATCAGTTTTTACTTCTCTCAACCTTATATGGCTCAAAGGGGATTTTGAAAAACAGAATCCAGAAAGTATTGTAGTAAGCTTCTGCATTGGGCCCTGTCACAACACTTCTTGAAGCGATGAAACATGGTTTCTGTCTCACATTGCTCTTAGCTCTTTATTAGGGAGAAAGGAAATTTTAAAAATATATGAGAAAAGTAAACATAGATTCATATCTAAAAAAATTCAGTTCCTTTATAATTTTATTTCCAGATTTCAGCAATGTAGATTATCTAATAAAAAATGGTATTGTTCTAAATTTTTTAAATCATTTTACATTTCTAGAGACTACGTAGGATGACAAGGCATTTTCTCACATTCACACACACAAGAAACAAGCATAAGTACCAATAAAGTATGCTAATCTACAGACAAACACTTATTTCTGCCAACTGTATGGACAGCCCTGAGCTGAGGATGAAAAGGAATTAAGAAGTGAATAGACAGGACTGAACCTGTGTGTATGATTTACAAAAATTAGGTGACAATTCCAAGTTTTTCCAATAGTTCATGCTTTTAAACCCAGGAGCTTTCTTTGAAATCTCTAATCACAAGGCACACATTAAAATCTTTTTAGATGTCATTTATTTGCCCTACGCTGTCACCCTAAAATAAGGGTTGCAAAGGAATCAAATGGTTATTCTGCTTAAATCACTTACATTTACGGCACATGTGCATCATCCCGTTCCAGCAGTTGCTTGGCATCTGCAGTAAACTCATTTCTTCCCCCCCAAAAAAAGAAATCCTGTAACTGAATATAGTAGCGCTCAATGAATTTTTTTGAGAGGAAGAGTAAACGGGACTGAGATCCTTTCCCCTGAACCCCTTGACCGACTATTTTCTTATGTCTATAAAATTCACAAAATTAAAGATTCTAGTCCTGAATAGAATTTTTCTGTGACTCAGTTACAAACCTGGGAGATGAAGTTCTCATTAATATTGCTTCAATTTAGTGTTTGGGATTTGGAGAAGATGGATTCACAGTTTTGGTTGAGGTAGCTCTGAGGTTTGGGCGGGTCTCTATCGCAGCTGATTAAGTAGATAGCTTCAACCCATCATCCATATAGAGCGCACCCTAATTCCTGACTTGGAAGTGTGTAGATGCATTATCTGTGTGTCATCAATGGCCCCTCTTTTTCTCTTCCTCTGGACCCAACTCTTCCTCTTAAATTATCCCCTCAGAAGATTTTACCTCTAATTTACTATCCATTTTAGGCCTGTGGCATTTTATTTTCCCTCTGAGTGTCCCTTAACGTGGTCATTTATTCAGTAACCCTAGTTTATTGTTTAGTGCCCACGATGGGCTAGGCAGTATATTAAGCAAAAACAGACACATTTCTTTCCCCACTCCCCCCCCCATGAAATAAGTAAAATCATTCAAACAACACGTGGTATAAAGGAAAGGTACTTGGCATTAGGAGAGCAAATAATCAAAATGATTTGAGCATTGTGGCAGCAAAGGCTTCCCAGAGGAGGTGATATTTGCATTTTTCTAGTAGAAACCTTAAATCTAAAGAGCTGCCAGAACACAAAAATATGAACAGTTAAAACAAGGGAATGCAAAGTAATGTGATTCTGGACTCAAGTTTTGTAGTCACCACTAAATAAAAACAAATATATCATAGTGTGGCTGTAGTTACCACTAAATAACAAAAATAATTATCATAGGGTGACAGTCTGTGTAGGAAATTTAGGAGCTATGAATTACAGTTTTGTTCTTGAGCTATGTGCCTTTGAACAGTTGACTTGAGTTTTCTGAGTGTCATTTATTCATTTCTAAAAAAGAGACAAGGTGGGTTTGAGGATTAAATGAGCTGATATGTAAAAGGCTTAGCACAGAGCACAGGAATTGTGGATGCACCATAATGGAAGTTCTCCTTCACTTTCCTCTCTTTGTACACCTGATACTTTCTCACTAATTTTTCAACAAATACTTAAGAACTCCTACAAGATGCTAATCGCCATGAAGGCAGTGACCAGTGTTTTCATTTTAGAATTCTCAGCTGAGAATAGTTGCTGGATTCTGCCCATGTCTGTGCAGTTAATAGGCTTGCTTATTTATTTGCTTTAGTAGAACAGAGACAGGCACCAATACTGAGGGTGGCGTCTTAAAATGCTTAAGAGGAAAAAAAAAAAAACACTAATTACTTATTTAGAAGACAAAAGACATAGCAACAATGGAAAGATGACACTTTAAACAGGCGTGGAGTATACAAAACCTGTACAGGTATTGCTACACACAACTAAATTGCCATACTTCTGTTATCACGGTATATTTTATTTTGAGCTTGATTTGAAATGCTTCTTCATACAGTTATTGGTTCTGGTTCAGCTGGCAGAACACCTCTGGGCCTATTATTGTGCTATATTTTCCATATTTATTGATTTTTAGGTATTCTCAGAAAATGATACCCTTTTCATAATAGTCCTATAAATACCTTCAGTGATGTTATACTGTGTCTGCTTCATTGTTTAGCAGAACTGTTTTCTAGTCTTTTAAGTCAGATTGTATAAAAACATATTGCAGGAGAGAAACAGGGCATACCAACAAGTGTTTGTCATTTTCTAAGAACAGCTCACAGTAAGAGAATATAAGGCTAGAAGTTATACAGCACCAATTTTTTAAATGACGGTAAATACAATTCTTAAGGAGTTAAAGGTGGCATCTGAGAAGATTAACTTTTGCCTTCAATTTGTAGTTTTATAATATGGGTTTTGTGTATCTTAAATTTGCTTACTTTCATAGATACATGATTATAACTAGATTTATATCCTTATAGATTAGTGAAGTGTCCCCTATAACCTGATCAAGGCTCTTTTACTTCACCACTTAAGAAAATGGAGAAGTTCCAGCACTCTCCTTACAGTGCTTTTCCAAATTGATGTAAAATCTCCATTTCTTTAGTTGGAAACATTTTGGAGCTTACTCATATTGTCTTAAAAATGTGGAGGTTAAAACAAGGCAGGGTATTTGAATACCATCTGGCTAATAATATGCAGTAATGTAAAAATGGATGTCCAGCCCTTGAGATCAAAGGTCCAAAGCATCTTCAGGTACCATACATGTTACTTCTACTCCCAGGATATCCAAGTGGAGCGTGGGCTTCCCAGGAAGTGCACTAGATGATTCATATGGGTGTGGGAAAAATTTTTAAATTGTTTTTAAAGAGCACATTAAAATTGAGATGTAATTTGCATCCATAGAAATGCACTCATATAAAGTGTACAGTTTGATTAGTTTTGACAAATGCATATACTTGTGAAACCCACACACCTACCAAGGTGTTGAATATTTCCATCACCCTGCAGAGCTCTCTTCTGCCCATTTCCAGTCAAATAGCCCCCTTTCTGGGCCACCACTTTCTGACTTCTGTTACCATAGATTAGTTTGATTTGGTTTCAAGCCTTAAACAAATGGAGCTGTAGAGTCTGTGCTTTTTGTGTCTTGCTTTTTTTTTTTTTTTCACACAACATCATTCTTTTGAGATTCATCCCTGCTGTTACATATATGAAAAGTTGTTCCTTCTATTTCTGAATAGAATCCCATAGCACGCCCCAATGGGTAATATGTCTATAATTAAAATATTTGTATTTAAATCTGTCATTTTGTTATGTGATTTTGGTTTGTTCCATCTGCTTTTTGTGCCTCTATTTTGTCTTCTCTGTCTTCCCATGGGTGAGGTAAATGTTTCATTTTCTACCTTATATTCTCTTTTGACTTTTTAAAAAATTTGAAACAATTATAGATCCACAGAAAGTAGAATAACAAATAGATAGGTCCCGTGTAACCATAACGTGGTTTTCTCCAGTGAAGACCTCTTGTATAACTGGAGTGCAATATGAAAATCAGAAAATGGTTATCAGTGCAATCCATAGACCTTATTTAGATCTCACTAGTTTTCCATGCACTTGTGTGGATGTGTGTGCCTGTTTGAAGTCCTCTGCAACTTTATCACATGTGTAGATTACTTTAACCACCTCTGCATCCAAGATACAACTGTCCTAGCACCATAAAAATCCCTCATGCTGGTCCTTTATAGTCACCCACCCCCTTCTCCCCATATCCCTAAGCCCTGGCAACCACTACTGTGTTCTTCATCTCTATATATACATATATAAATATATTTTATCTTAAAAACTCACCAATTCCTCTGTTGTCTTCATTTTACTATTGAACCCAACTAATAAGTTTTCTTTTTGTATTTTTCAGTTCCTAACATTCCATTTGGTCCTTCTTTGTATCTTTTATTTCTTTGCTAAGATTTCTATCTTTTCATTTTTTAAAGCAGCCTTGTAATGGCCCATTGAAGCATTTGTATGATGGCTTCTTTGAAGTTCTTCACAAATAACTCCAACCTATGAGTTTTCTCTGTGTTTCGTCTCTTGATGGACTTCTCTAATTCACATATGGATTTTCCTGGTTCTTGGGATGATGAGTGATTTTCAATTATTTACTGGATATTTTAGGAATGATGGCATTGAGACTCTGGATCATATTTACTCTTCTTTTTTTTGGAGGCAGTCATCCTGTTTAGGTGAGGTATACATGGCCAGATTGGGGTCAAGGTTTAGGTACTGATTGGGCCCTGCTGATACCAACCCAGCAAATGCAGAGCAGTCACTGGACTACCTCATCCTGCCAGGCAGGGGTAGGAATTCTCTGTGCTGTGCCCCACTGTCACTGGGCTGGGACAGGAATGGACTGTCCACTTGTACTGCCTCCTCCCTTCATTCCGTCTCGCTGTTGCTTTGTGAGAGTGAAATTTCTACTCCATTCTGGGCCCTGCTGACACCAGAAGGCACAAAGCAGGACACTGACTCCATAACTTCCTTCTGTCTTAACTCTTTTGCCTTCAGATGTGAGAAGAAGCTCAGTTCCCCTCTTTCCCAAAGTGACACCAGCAAAGTGCCAGCTACCCGAGCCTTACTCGACTCGTTCCACATTGTTGCTGCTGGGTTAGGGTGAAGACCCTGGACTTCACTGACTCCCTGGGGTTGGGGGAAGCAGGGTGCTGGTCAGCATCACCTGGCACTGCCTCATCCACTTCATTGCTGTCATGTGAGGTGAAGTTCAGCTCCCCATTGGGCCATGTCTACGTCTAGAGGGCTGGCTAGTGGAGCAGTGACTGTACCGCCTTACTGCTCCTGGGATGGAGGAGAAGTTCATCTCCTCAGTGGACCCCACAGACATCATTCCAGTGAAGGAGGAAGAGCACTGACTCCCCACCTTGCTACAACCAGGTGGGGCTGGAAGCCCAGCATCTCAACCAGTCACAGTGATACTGCAGAGCTGGGCAGATTTTACTTTGGTGATTAGTTAGAGCAGGGTGAGTGTCACCAAAATGGTTTTCTATTCTGCTAAACCAAACTTATTCCAGTTCTTTGGCCCCAGGGAACAAGCTTTTCTTGGGGTTTTGTTGTTTGTGGTTCCAACCACCTGTTGTTGGTTACAGGTCGCATGTTTTCTCTAGTGCCGTGTCTGGGATATACTGTGTCATTTCTGAAGCCCTGAGGTCCCCAGCCAGTCTGCTTTCTTCTTTCCACATTTCAGTGTCTTCCTGTCTTTGTTTCCCATTTATGGGCCCCAGTGTTTTAGTTGTAAGAGAGGAGTAGCCTGGAATAGACCCGTGGAAGGGCGCTATATCAACTTAACCAGAACTGGAAATCGCTCTATTAACTTTTTTCTTTTCCTTACTTATTTTTGGCTGCATTGGGTCTTCATTGCTGCGCGCGGGCTTTTTCTAGTTGCAGCGAGTGGGGGCTAGTCTTCATTGCAGTGCGCGGGCTTCTCATTGTGGTGACTTCTCGTTGTAGAACACGGGCTCTAGGTACACGGGCTTCAGTAGTTGTTGCTCACGGGCGAAGAGCACAGGCTCAGTAGTTGTGGCGCACGGGCTTAGTTGCTCCGTGGCGTGTGGGATCTTCCTGGACCAGGGCTCGAACCCATGTCCCCTGCATTGACAGGCAGATTCTTAACCACTGCACCACCAGGGAAGTCCCTATTAACTTTTTAGTTATGCCTTTCTTGTTATTTTTAATGGTTGCTCTGAAAATTATAATATGCATCTTTAACTTATCACAGTCTAGCTTCAAAGAATATTCTGCTGCTTAGTTAAAAACGCAAAAATCTTACAACAGTATGCTTCCAGTTAACCAGTCTTCCAATATTTATACTCCTGTTATCATATACTTCTAAATATAAGCTGCACAATACATTTTATTATTTTAACTTTAGTCAATAGCTTTTTAAAGATATTTAAAGATTCTGTGTAAAAATAGGGAAATGTTTAAGTTCCTTATATTTTCCAACATATTAACTCTTTCCCGTATTTCCATTCTTCCCTACAAAACCAAGACTCCCTTTGCTATCATTTCTCTGCAGCTTAAAAAGTTCCTTTAGCCTGTTTTGTAACTGAAGTCTGCAGAAGATAAATTCCTTCAGTTTTTGTCTGTTTCAAAATGTTTACATTTTGCTTTCATTTTTGTAGGAATTTTTTTTCTAGATTTAGAATTCTATATCAGCTTTTTTTTTTTTTTCTTTAAGTATGTGGTTTCATTATCTTCTGACCTGTATTGATTCTGGTGAGAAGATAGCCATCATTTTTATTCCTCCTCAGGAAGAATATGCCCCATCCCACTGATCTCTGGTCTTCAACAGACTATGATACATCTGGGTGTAGCTTTCTTGGTATTTTCCCCACTTTGGTTTTGCTGAAATTCCTGGGGTTTTGGTTAATATCTTTTATCAATTGAAAAATATATTGGCTATTGTCTCTTCAAATTTGTTTTCTGCCCCACTTTCCATCATTTTTCCTGCTAGGCCAGTAACAAATATGATAGACCTTTTGATACTGTCCCATGTATCTTGGATGGTCTCGTCTATGTTTAATGCTTTTCTATGTTTAATGCTTTTCTTCTCTTTGTGTCTATGTTTGGACCACCTCTCTATCCTACACAGTTTAAGAACCAGAATGCCTAAAGAATTTCTCTAATTCGTCTGCTCACCCCCAGAATTCAGTGGGCCCATGGCCCTGCACTTCAGGTGAGGTTGGGTCCCTCAGTTTTTCTGACCTTTTCCCAAGCGTGATTGGAAGTATTTGGTGAAGGCCCATGGAGAATAGTTGGCAGTTTGCTTCCAATTCTCTTTGTTTATGGAGGTCCAAAGAGTCATAAACTGTTAATCCAGGTCATCCTTGACCTTTAAACTGCAATGAAAGTTTAGCTGTTTTATCCTCACCCACATCTTTGGTGGCTATTTCTTGCTTCCAATGTTCCACCAAGGATGATGGCAGCCGTAGTTACCTTCTCTCCTAAAAGGGACCTTTCATCTTCTAAATTTTACATCATTGGTGTCTTTACACCCTTAGATCTCTAATGTGTTAAAAAAATATATAGTTTTGTAGATTATCTGCCTGATTATCATTGCTATATAGGTAGTGATATTCTCTTGAGACTTTCTAAATCCTATATAGGAGGAAAAGTCTATTTTTTTAAACTCTTCATTTGTCTTTTACATTTTGTGAATTTTATAATGCATATACATCAGGTTATTATAAACAAAAAATATTTATTTAGGTGTCTTATTGATTGATAAACCGTATATTACCAAAATTTGGATACTGTATTAGTCAGAATGGACTAGACTATGCTTAGGTAAACAATAAACTCTAAAATCTCAGTGACTTCAATAAATAGAGGATTATTTCTGGATCACAGGGATTATTTAGAAGTTGGGGTAGTTTTCTCAATGACCCAGAAGTCTGAGCTGCTTTTGTCATGCATTACCAAAAGGCAAAGTTTTAGTATTAAACTCTATTTTTAAAGACCCAGATCTCAAAATCATTTACATCACTTCTACCCACAATGATTTTGTCAGAGCTCAGTTGCATGGTCTTGAATCTAAAACAGAAAAAAATTGTCTTTTTGTGTGTCTAAGAAGAGAAAATCGTGTGGTAAAAACAGCATTTTCTCTGCCAAACAATAATAATAATGATAAAAATAGGGATACTATTCTTAACAATGAAACTGCATGGTTTATGTTATACTTTTACTATTTAATCATCCAAGTAATAGTTTTGTCAACTACTGTATTCTTAGAATCTTTATTTTGTCTGTGCATGGCAATGTTTCATAAAATAGTTGTGGTCCTTATTCTTATATCTGTTTAGCTTTATAGGTTAATGAATCAATTCTCTTATTTACAAAGTAATAATTGTTCTTACTGTGATCTGCTGTTAGCAAAAACTTAGATTACGTTCCAGTTAGAATATTCAAGTTAATTTCATTTAACAACTTGATGTACCAAATTTTATTTCTATTTTATTTCATTAGTTAATACACTGAGAGGCTAGTTGCTGTATTTCGGGGGTAGGCTACACGTGCTGTCTGGCTCATGCTTCATGCACGACAAATATTTTAATTGGAAAGTATTTTGTTCAGCTTGTACACTTTTGTAAAGGCAAAGCTTTTCCAACCACATCCTGCTCCTTGCTTAGTATCAATACATTTAAAAATCGAGTGCAGTATACCTGAGAGATCACCATGACAGGTACTAGGTACGAAAATGTAGGTAAAGATTGCTTTGTGGATAGATTAAAAACAACCCCCATTCCTTTCTCTTTATTCCAGTAAACTGTAAGCTCCTAGAACACAGGGAATTACCTGGTCCATCCTCTGTGTTTAAGAGATGTCTAATGAATGAGTACTAATTTATTGGGTACATTCATCAGTGAGATAATAACATAAAAAAAAAAAAAAAAAAAGAAAGGAGAGAAAAGTGGTATCTTAGGACAAAGTCCCCAAAGCAGACCCTGACAGGGGAATTCATCTGTAAGGGATTTATTAAGGAAGTTCTCTGAGGGGTGCCCGCAGGGAGCAGGGGACGCAGGACAGAAGAGAGAGGAAGTCAGACAAGGGTATGATTTCAGGCAACGTCCCCATCTCAGCCGGCTTCTGGCCAGGGAGCCCTGGAACATAACTCATGCTCAGGGTGTTGCCTGCCTGGAGGAAAAGTTGCTGGGCTTTTGTGCTCTAACTCCTATAGCTGTATCCGTCAAGGGTTTTGAGATGCAGACTCCAGTGTTGACCAGCTCTGTGTCTGAAGGCCGGATGCTTCCAATAGTTCAAGAGAAGTACTCCTAAAAGAGTTTCAGGGGTGGGCTGTTAAAAGCCAAGGAACAGAGGCACCAAAAAGAAGCTTACAGAATAAATAAGTGTTCCGAAAACATTTGGACATGGTATGGATTGTATCTGCTGCAAGTGACGCTAGTTGTTTTATTCCTCTTCTGTTTTAGCAGCTTTATCGAGGTATAATTTACATACCATACCATTCACCCATTTAACGTGTACTATTCAGTGGCTTTTAGTATATTCACAGAGTTGTGAAACCATCACCACAATCTAATTTTAGAACATTTTTCCACCCCAACAGGAAACCCAGTACCCATTAGCAGTCACCCCACCCCATTCTCCACCAGTACCCTGAAGTCTAGGCAGCCACTAACCTGCTTTCTGCCTCTATGGATTTGACTATTCTGGATATTTCTGAATTAATGTAATCATATGATATGTGGTCTTTCGTGACTGGCTAATTTCACTTAGCATTGTGTTTTTGAGATTCATATATGTTGTAGCATATATCACTATTTCATTCCTTTTGATTGTCTAATAATATTTATTCCATTGTGTGGATAAACCACATTTTATTATCCATTCATCAGTTGGTGGACATATAGGTTATTTCCACTTTGGGGAATGACAGTAGTTTTTTTGATGACCTTAAAAGAAACATATTAACTACTGTAGGTGCCCATTGTGGACAACAGAGAGGACAGGAAAGAGCTTTGACAAAGTAAAGGTGGGGAAAGAAAGGTCTTTGCAATGGAGTGTCTACTGATATACGGTGATAACTTATGACTTTCACTAGTGACTCATCAGTTGATAGTAAATATGTATCTTGTTTTCTTCCAGAAATAGTTTTATATTCTTATTCTTTAAACACTCAGCGAAAATAACCAAAGCATATAAATGTATCTCATTGACTAAGAAAATAAAATTGCTTTTGACCAAACTAGTAAACATATTTTTCTCTTTAAACATGCAAGGCTTTTAAGAGAGGAAAGAACACCCTAGGGTAGATTCAGTTCCAGTCAATCCCCAGTAAGATGAGTTGGAGATTTCTGGTGTCTTACTGGTGATGAGCTAACGCAATTAGGTGCCTGAAGTTTGTCATTTCCTTCTTAATAGGCTTCTGGGTTTGCCTGCAGCTTCCTTAGCTGGTAAGGCTGTAATTCACTTGACATCAGTGGGTTATTTATAGAACATTGGCTCAGGAACTGCAACCTATATAAAATTGGGCTCTTTTAATTCCTGTATGAAGGCGTATTTGCTAAAAATCTGTGTGTTTGAATTGTAAAGTGCAGGTTGACGTGCTGCTTCCCTTTATATCAGGTTAATATTCCATGTTCATAAAATTGTAAGACAAGTTTGAACTCTCCAAGTGAGCTCTGCCACAAGAGGTTATAATTACTGTTTTTTACTTTGCCCTTGTCACCCTTATCCTTGCTCTATATCCTGTTTCATGTAGGTTTTTTTTTCCTTTCGAAGGCTAATTTTTAATTTCACCTTTTTCTGAAATACAGAATTAGGTTTGGCTTTTAGTTGAAAGGTTTTCTAAGTTTGGTTGATGCATACCTGACAAATTGGCTCTTGAGTTACATTAGCAAAACTGCTATAATTTATTAGGAATTAGTACTACTGGGCATTATCTTATGTCTTTGTATTATTTAAAGTTATATTTAAAATTTTATATCTCAGGACTTGAAAACTTAGCAAACATTGTAAAATAAAGAGATTCTTTGAAATCATAGGTTGAAATTTCTGTGTTGCTTTTCTTGTTTTAAGGTTGATCACGGTCATTAAAGTGAAGCATTTTTGCTGTTACTTTCAAAACATCTGTTTTTCTAAAGGCAGATATTTTTCTCTCACCTCCCTCATCTTAACATTAAATGTACCTAACATCCATAGAAAATGCCTTCTGTTTTCATTCACATTCTTATTAGCATGCTCCTAATATTGAGGCCTCAAATCTACTTCGGACTGTTTAAGAGGTTTGGAGTCTTTCTACTCTCAATTATAGATCCTGAAAGCACGCACATTTGAATACCCTCTCTCAGCCTAAATGTCCTCATCACTAACTGAAGGTAATAAAAGCACCTACCCAGGGGTTCGTGGAGATTAATGAGATAATGCCTGAAAAAATGCTTGCTTAGATAGTAATGACTCATACATGATCACTATCATTATTTTAGTCAAATTAATCTTCAAATGAAAACAAAATTGAAATTACACTCTTGCCACCATGATCCAGAAAAATAATATTTATTATTAGATATTCATGGTAAATATCTGTTACTGTCTTCCCAACTCCCAGCAACCTGTGACATCCTTTATTCAGGAACAACCCACAGTTTCTAGTCCCCAAGTGAGAACCTCCAGCTGCTCTGTTTACATTTCATGGTCTGCCTCACCGTCTGTGCAGTCAGATTCTCTCCCCTGAGGAGCTGAACTGAATGACAGCAGCACAGTTAGGGTGTTCTTCTGAATGGGGAATATGCATTCTTTTAATCGTTGGGTAGACATGGATGTGAAGCATTGAGAAATCTGAGATGAAGAAGATAGAAGCACAGGGGAAGCAAAATCAAGAAATGGAGACAGTACAGACTGTGTTGCTAATGGCTTTGCTAATTTGTAGTTCTCCATCTCTCCGTGCCTCCTGGGTACTTAGAAAAAGGAAGCACTGTGCTTCCTTAAAATGCCCTTCTCACCACCCTTAGCCTTTGTTTGTCTCTTCTTGCTCCTCCTTCTCCTTCTCTACTTCCTTTCACTAAAGTTAATTTATTATATCTGTTTGTGTCACTAGCAACTGTGCAACCACAAGAATTTAGCATAGGTATTTCCTGATTAACAAAAAGATGGTTTGAAAAATTGCAAGTAAATTTTGGAGTGAGAGAAATTAAATTCATACTCAGCTTTTACTCACACTAATGGAACTTGCCCATCCCTATTTTACAGTGGGGAAATAGAAAGGTTAAGTTCTTTTTCCAAGGTCACCTTTGTGATGTGTGATTCAAATTCTGTTGGCCAGATTTTTTTCCACTTAGGTCTCTAGAGCTCAGTAAGCCCAGAACAAGGATTTTATAAGCATCTCTCTCAATTTCTGTATGGATAACACTTAGAAATTCTTATCATTCAAAGCAAGTGATGAGTATACCATTTATATTCACATAATTATAGGAAACATAACTAGGTATTTAACATTTAGTCAGTGTCAGACATTTTATGAAGCCACCAAATCTCCCCTTTGTACTTGTCTTGCTCTCAAATCTCTCATGATGAAGGCTTCCTTCCTTGGGGAAACCTTAGATGGTGATTCTTCTACTTGGCTTGGTGACAGCCAGAGTTTCACGGTGCCTGTGATGCAACGTGATCCACTCTGGTTCATATGCTTGTTTATTTATTGCTGTTTGACAGTAGTATCAGGATAATCAACCTGTCTGTTTTCATTCCCATTGACCATCTATTTGTTTTGTAAGTGTTGACAGTTAATAAGTAAGCTATGTTTAGAGCTTTTTGGTAAATCTTCAGCCTCATTATATTTTCTGGTCAGTCCTACCGAAGAAATCAAAATCTACTCAGCTGGTAGTCAAGCTGCAGTGTTCCTAACATAACAATGTGTCCAACAAGGAGATAGACCAAGCCAAAGTGTGATCCTCCAAATGACTAACATACCCTATTTTAAAATATCACCACTTCCTTTCTATTTACAACTCTAGCCCCACTTTAATCTTTGCACCTCAAGGAGAAAAATTATTGCAGTATCACATTACTGAATTGTTCCTGCTTTTCAATGGCATCCTATCCTGAATAGGACCCCATTTCCCCAGTCCTTCAGAATCATCTAGCACGAGTCCAGGCCCCCCACATCCTATAAGGAGCCCTTTTCATCTCTCTCCTCCTGAAACCCTCCTTTGGTTCCCCTAGAGTGTGTTCTCCTTACTGTAGCAACCAAACAAATCTAACTTTGACTACTAAGGTATTCCTGGTGGCCTTTGGTAGGGGCTTTAATACTACCAGTAGATAAGTGACATTCCTTATTCCTTTGAGCTGATGTCTGTGTTTACATCTGGACTTCTCATTTTCTTCTTGCAAATTTCTAAATCTACTTGAGTGAGTGAGATGCTTTTAAAGTGCAAATCCCTGCACACATTAGTGAATACTGATAGCTATGCTCCCCTCACCACCTCACGGATAATAGAAGGCCCTTCTGTTTCTCGTGACCATTCTTGGTGGAAGCCAGTCAGCCTGTGAACAGATGGGAGAGGCAGGAAGCAGGGGCTGATGGAAGGATTCCACCAACCACAGATTGGTGCCTTCAGCAATTTGCTTTCTCTTATTCCAGAAACACACACATTCTATTCAGACACCTCCAATTTGATAGAGATGAGACTTTAGTTTCATTTACTCTCCCCTTACCGATTCATACCCTTTACTTCCTTTTTACTCTTCTTTTTCTGTGAATGCCCAAGACTTTTTGTCAGTTCCCACTGGAGCCTTTTATTTATTTTTTCTTAAACTTTCCTTCAAAAATCCCTCCACCCAATCGGTCTTCCAGGAGTGACACTCTGATGAGATTTTTCTTGTTTTTCTGCTGCATTACACACTTTGGAATTAGCACAGGAAAAACTACATGGAGAGTTGCTTATCAAATTGAAGACTTCCTTTGCAAAGCTTCTTCTCTAATTTTTTTTATAAATTTAGATTTTTCACAAGTTTTGTTGACTTAAAATGCCATACTTTTGAATTGATAGAAGTTCATCCTTCTTGATGTATAAGGTTTCTTCTAATTTCAGCATATTTCCTCTTCAGCAAATTCTTCCTAATTGCTGCAGAGTTTCTTGAAATAGTCATTTGTGTCTTTTACAATACTTTATGACTTCAGGACAGATTTTATGACTTTTTGTGCATTCTTAGTGTGAAAAAAATGAACACTAAATGTTGGAATAATTTTAGGCTTTTTTCTCCCGTGAGCTTGCATTTTGTTTTGATTTTTTAATCATCACAAACTGCGAAATCTAAATATCTGAGGATTGGGGTAAAGGCGAGAAAAATAAGAAAAATCTCATAGCAAAACCAAACCAAAGCAACAACATGGCAACAGGATTTTGTTTCCTTGTAGTGGGGAGAACAAACATCCTATATTAAAGAAATTTATATGTTGATACCGAACAAAGTGATTCCATATTATATATTCAGATATGAGGGACGGAAAAACATTAATTATTGGGCAGTGGTTTGGGTTCAGTTTTTATTTTCTTAAACTAGACAAAAGTTTTGATTGACTAAAGCTCTATTATTGTGCAATTTAGTTTTAACCTGTGAACCTGCTGGGTTTATTTTATGCTTAAATTTATAACCTAAAAGCCATTTGAAGAATTGTTTCACCAGTCAGTTAGCCCAGGGTCATGGTTAGAATTCATTTGAATATTTACTTTGAAGAACTGTTGCTGTCCCTCGGGCTGAATTCACATCGATGCCTGGGGGTGAGAATGCAGGCTAGAATTTGAAAAGAAATTTGAGACTATTTCCAAGTATCCTTGAAATTTCAGTTTGTGAGATTCCGGGAGTGACAGACTCTTCAGGCTATTTCTCTGAGAGGAAGTGTGGTGTCTTCACTCTGCACCAGGATGTTATAAGAAATAAACTAAACATGTCCACCATTCAAAAGGACCACTATTTCATCAATTCTGAAATGCTAACCATTATACAATAAGTGTTTTGTTTTGTTTTGTATTGTAAAACAAAGAAAAACTCCTTTGCTGCTAAACTATGGAACAAATCTTTTTTACCACTTAGAATTTTTATTTTATGCTTAATCAAAGAGCTACTTAATTTAGACATAGGTTGGTGATTATTATTATATCATTCTTTTAATATATATTAAATGGAAAAGATAGGAAAACGCATTAACTAGGGGGTTCCTAAAACTTCTTCACATTCAAAGTTCAACTTCTAAATCAACTTGGGACCCAGAGGCACCAATATCAGTGTTTTTTTTTCCTCATCCCCATGCGATATAATTCTCTGCCTTTAAGGTTATTGGTGCAACATTTCTTAAATGATTCTGCACTATTATCTCTAATTTCCAGACTGATGCTTATTCTGCAAGCTGAAATGCTGGGACTTTTTTTTAATCTTGCCAGAATGCATTGATAGTATCACATATGTTCTGACTACCATCTAGCTAACAGAGATTGTAAAATGTGTACTGATTTCAGAAATGTTATATTATTTTTTAAAGGTACATTTTAGAGTCAGCAAAACACTGATATCCTTCCTGTAAAGGAGTGTCCTTCAAAGAAAGACATTTCAGACTGATGCTCCCACAAGTACGTATGTTTATTAGTTTATTAACATTCCTGCAAAGGAAAGACAAGCAACATGAAGCCCTTTCAGGTGCCTTGGAATTCAGCTAAACTTCCAAAGACAAAATCCTCCAATAAATAGCTATACACAGGCCACAGAAGAAAAGAAATTCAACGTGGGCCTCCATTTCAAAGGCTAGAAAATATGAATCACTTACATTCTTATACACTATTCAGACTAGTGTGGTAATGTCTCTATAAAATTTCTATCCAAACCACATATTTTTATATCACTAAATTCCAGCAATAAAAAATCATTTCTAACATCCAGCATGCTAATGGAAATACTATTGCTGCCTTGGCATGTGTATATGCAATGAGAGTAAATGTTAACTAAATTCTACTAGGTTATAATTTAAAGACAAATTGCATGCTATTGATGTGGAAGAATTGTAAAGAAAATTACAGACAGTACAAAAGATGTATAATTAGATCCATGTCTTTAGCAAAATGGAGATGCATGGCTGGTAGATATGCCACACTCAGTAGCCTTGCTTCTCAAATTCACTAAATATTAGCAAATGTTGAACAAAATGTTTAAAAACATTTCTCTTTGACTCTTTCTTAAAGCTGCAGTCAATATTTTAGGAGAATAAATTGGCCTTCTTTCTTTTGTATGGAAGAGTTATTTTTAGCATAAGTATATAAATATATAAAATACATATTTTATATAAGTACCTAGAATGTAAAACATATAGAAACAAATGTATTTAGCATTAATAAATGGCCTAATATCATGGATGGCTTAGTGAGATCTTAAATCAAGAATTGAGGTCACAAGAGCAGAACACCAGATTTCTAAGATGATTTTTATCATTCCTGGGCTTCTTCAAAGTCATCTCATTTTATTAACATCAACCACAGGGCTCTTGAACATGGGTCATGTACAGTAAACCATACAAAGTACTGGAAGGCACTTTGGTTTATGACAGGAGCTAAAGCCTTCAGTGGCTTCTCATGCTGCGAGCACAGATGACAGAGGGCCTGGTAGAGCCCCACTCTGGCCCCCCAGCAGGTCTGTACAGCACACTTCTCTTCTCTGCTGTTCAGAAACAGGAACTTCAAACCCTACAAATCATGAACACAAAATGTTTCCCCAAATAACTTTATGTCATATGTATTAGAATGTTCTTAGGACACAATCATTTTTGACAATTGTAGGTTATATATATAAACATTTATATTATATAAATATAATATGTTTCCTGGAATGATTACAATCAGTGTAGTAACCCAGGTAACCCAGACCTGGAGAATCCTTGACTCAAATTTAAAGATGGCATAACTTTACAGATTTCCAGAAAGAAGCATCTCATAAGCCATTGCCTCTAGACATTTACCTCTGAGAAAGAAGCAAGTGCCCTAATTCATCAGGCAAGTGGGTATATCCTACTTTGCTACAATTTCTTGTTCAATCATTCTAATTATGATTTGCGTCCAACTAGGCTAGTCTCTCATTTCTGGCCCTGTTTTCTAATAGCACTCCAATATTACATCTGTTTTTTCTCAAAATGCGATGTTTGTTAAAATCTATGTTCCTGGGCCCCTTTTCATATCAAATGAATCAGAATTGCCATTAAGTTAGACTTTATAACAGGTTCCCCTACTGATACTTCTTCCTGCTAGGGTTTGAAACTCTTTTACAGTCCACTTTCAATCCATCAAGTGCTATATATTCTCCCACCAGAATATAACCTTATATCATTCCCTCTTCTGCTCATTTCTCATCTGGGTGACTAAAATAGCCATTTAATCTAATTTCATTTCCTACATTCATCTTTGACCTTGCTCATTCCAATCCATTTGTTACGTTGTGGTCCTGAACCAGGAGTGATTTGCCCCTTAGGAGACGTTCGATCATGTCTGGAGATATTTTTGGCTATCACAATTGGGAACATAGGGCTACTACTGGCATTTAGAGGGTAGAAGCTAGGGATGCTGCTAAACATCCTACAGTGCACAGGAGAACACAAAAAGAATTATCCAGCCCAAAATGTCAGTGGTGCTGAGGCACTGAGGTTGAGGAACCTTTGCTCTGAACTGGCACACTTCTACTCTTTCCCTGTTCAAATCCACTATGTCAGTTATTTTATTTAATTTTTTTTTTTTGCGGTACGTGCACCTCTCACTGTTGTGGCCTCTCCCGTTGCGGAGCACAGGCTCCGGACGCGCAGGCTCAGCGGCCGTGGCTCACGGGCCCAGCCGCTCCGCGGCATGTGGGATCCTCCCAGACCGGGGCACGAACCCGCGTCCCCTGCATCGGCAGGCGGACTCTCAACCACCGCGCCACCAACGAAGCCCCGCTATGTCAGTTTCTTTAACTGGGTCTGTCATAGTGCCCTGATTACCTTTATTATACGTTTTTGTGTAGTATTGTTTTAAAAAGTATGTTTCATGCTCTGCCTTCCTTTCAAGAATATAAACATTTGATGCCTAGCATCTAGCATAATAATTTATACATTGTACCTGCTTATTAAATTTTAATTAGATTAAGTAGGCCATGCTTATTTGTATATCGTATGTGTTTGCGTACACAGGTAATTCAAAAGAAGTGACATATGCAAAAGTGACTCAAACATTACATCAGCTATGCAAATATTAATTCTATGAGCCCCTAGAGGGCTTCACAAAATGCTGGAAAAATCCTCAAAAATACTTTCTGTATTCCATTGAATTGCACTGAATGAACCACTATGGGTCATAAGAATGTAATATATCTATTACTTTGTATGTTTGGGCACAGTTCATCTGCATTGCAGATTAAAAACAATATTTCACGCTATTTTACATCATTTCCAGTTAAGTGAATCAGACCTGCCATTGGTCTGGCATGGGAATCACAATTACAGAAAAGTAGGTAATAGAGTTATAAAGAGCCCATCCATCCCAGACCCTTGAGTGTAGGGAAGTCAGGTATTATTATTTCCATTTTTGAAATGATGTGTCTGAGTTCATGAATATTTACATGCTTGGTCTAGATTCATAATGGTGATACATTTCTAAGACAGAATTTAAATCCCAAACCCTCGTTTTATAGATCATCAAGGCTAATAGTTAAAAAACAAAAAAATTGAGTAAGTTTATTCCTTACTTCCCCACCCTTAACTTTTTTTTCACCTTTGGCATGCATCATGATACAGTTGAAAAAAGCACTGACATTGGCATCAGAAAACCCTGGATTTGAAAGGCAGTTCTCACTGAGTGACCTAGAGCAAGGATCAGCAGATTTTTTTTTTCTGTAAAGGGCCAGATAGTAAATATCTTTAGCTTTGCACTGCATATCGTCTCTATTGCAAATACTCAATTCTTCCACTGTTGAGAGAAAGCAGCCATAGACAGTATGTAAATGATGGGTGTGGCTGTGTCCCAATGCAACTCTAATTACAAAAACAGGTGATGGGCATATTTAGAGCACGAGCCATAGTTTGTTGATCTCTGATGAAGAGCAAATTACTGTCTCTTCTCATCTACATGTGGAAGCACCAGAGCTTAGAGGTTTGATGTAACTCAGAGCAACTGAGATAATGTAAGTGACATACCTATGAGAGAATGTAGCCTGTTATAGACATTAAATGTAGCTATCATTATGATGGAGGCAAGCAAATTAATGTTTAAGCTCACTCATGCAATATGCTCTAGGCAAGTCCATGAGAGAGAGTTAATTATTAAAGTAACAAAAGACTGAGATTATAAGGTTACTTCAGCTTTAATGATATTCATGTCAAAAGTTCTCTATTCAAAGCTCTGTATCTTGAAACTTTAGTATAATTTTTTTTTTCATACAAGGACAGAAAATTTTAAATTATTCTTTTAAGAAAATACTACAAGAAGCAATTAGATTCTCTAAATCTAAGTACTACATCATTACAAAATAGAAAAAAAGTATAAGTTCATGTTATAAATTGTTCTCACTGCTAGTAATTACTAGCTTCTTTAATGGCTCATAATGAATTCCATGCATTTTCTAAGAAGTATTTTGCTCCCAGAGTTATGTGGATTAATTTATGTGTATTTAATTTAAAAATTAGCATCACTTTGGGGATTTATCTGTGTCCCCTCAACATTCCATGAAGAAATCAGCCAGCTGAAGCTTTTTGAAAATGCATAAATATATACTCTTTAGCACATGTGCTTTTGAAAATAAACAATATTCACAAATAATTAAACTTTCATTGACTTTAGTTAGCCAAAATTTTAAAAGAAAAAGAAATGCAATTGTGAGCTGACTGTATGTCTAATACTTTGTTCTATACTTTGTTTATAGTTTTATGTGAATATACATCTAACTCAATTTAAAATTTAAAATATTTTGTATTACTTCTCTTAAATTAAATCCATGGATACTTTTCAAGTATCCTGACGTTAAAAAAATAAATAATACACCCATTTTAAAGCATCTTACTCTATGGATTAAATTATATGTACCACATCTAAATGCTATATAGTTTACTAATTGTTTACAAATGTCCATTTTCAAAATGCCTTAGCTTAATCAAATTACATTGATTGGGGAGAGGTGCCACCATTTTAATTCTTGTTTGAAGGATGAAGAATTGCTTTTTCAAGAAATATAATCTTTCATTAGAGTGTCTTTTTATCAGCATGGGAAAAATATAGATAATAGACAAAGGTGAATAGATAGATTTAGATATAAATGTAGAGATAGATATATGTACCTATATGTATATATGTATAAAATTTTATAATAAAAAAGTGTGTTATACCATAGATTTGACTCTATTGAGGATCCTTCCAAAGTTCTATATTTGTACAGTTTGCTGAAATTCTATACTAATGATTTTGCGATTCACGGCTTGTTCCCATGAAGACCAATTTAACTCATTCTATGCTATGGAACTAGGCTGTGCCACCAAAATCACTCATGTCATTACATTACATGGTCAGGAAAACAAGGATGAAGCAGCATAAATCCATGATGGTCGCTACTGTACAAACCTAAGTGAACCTAAATAAAACAAAAATCCCTCAAAGTGTGAGCAGTAGGACATTGATTTTGTGCTTATATAATTGATCTACTTGATATCCTGTCCTTACATTCCTTTATTTCTCACATCTTTTACGTTTGAAACTACCTATAAGTAGAACAATTCCATTCTATCCTTGATGTATTATCCTGAGTTGAATCAAGTAGAACAGAAGGACCTCCAGGTATCCATTAACTATCCAACATCATCCTTCCCATAATTCCTCTCTGAGTTTCTGGTCCACATTGAGGGAGTGGGGTGAGCCATAGAGAGAAATTGTTGTCTTTAGAGTTGCATCAATATAAGCAAAGAAAATTTTAGGGAGGTGTACTTACCAGAGGCAGCTTAGAACCCATAGAATCCAATAGGCTCTCTTAAAGCAAACAAATAAGTATATGCTGTGAAATATTATAAAATGCTTTTTTAAAATGCCCAAGAATATTATACATCTTTCCTAACATTCAGGGATTAGATCCCCTACAGCTTTTACCTTCACCATATATGTGTTAAGTAAGTGGTCAGCAGTCTTAAAAACTCATTTCTATACTCAGTAATCTGCTTTTCAGGAAGTAAATTTTACCCAAGTAGAGCAAGTAGAGAGTCTTCTTTGACTTCCATTCACATTTTTAAAAAAATTTAAACTCTCTAAATTACTAATGTGTGTAGAATAAGATCTTTGTAAAAATGATAATTTACACATTATGTTCAGCGGTGCCACAGTTTCAACCCTCCAGAAGTTAAGAGGAATTCATTATGTCTCAATAATTACTGACATTTTCCTTGCCAAGAAGTTTTAGAAGGCTTTATCTGCACTGCTGATCCCTACTTCAAAGGAGAACTTAGGATAGCAATTCATCCAAAGAATCTCCATTAAAGCATAAGTAAATAATCTAATTATTTTCTCAGTTACGTTTTTAATTCAAAGCTTGCTTTGAATAACCTCTTCAAATGGTCCCACAGAATGTTTTCTTTGAAGAACTTAAACTTTGATTGTAGAGTTCCTTCAAAGCCCATCAAATGTTTTTTTCTTTCTTTTTTTCTCTCTTCCTTCCTTCCTTCCTCCCTCCCTCCCTCCCTCTCTTCCTTTCTTTCCTTCTTTCTTTCTTCCTTCCTTCCATTTCTTTCTTTCTTTTTCTTTCTTTCTTTCTTTTTTCTTTCTCTCTTTCTTTCTTTCTCTCTCTCTTTCTTTTTCTTTCTTTCTTTCTCTCTTCCTCTCTTTCTTTCTTTCTCTCTTTCTCTCTCTCTTTCTTTCTTTCTTTCTTTTTCTTCTTTCCTGAAACCACTTCTTTATTCATTTCTACCCAGCCATGATTTGTGGACTTCTGTTCCAGTTATATACTGGTACACAACAAACCATCCTAAAACTGAGTAGTCTGAAGTAACAATAATTATTTATTTTGCTCACAGATTTTTGATGTGGTCAGGTTTGGTGGGAAAGACTCAGCTCTGCTTAAAGCAGCTTCAGCAGAGGGCTGGAGGGTCAGCTTCCAATTTGAATTACTCAGCCATCAGTTGCTAATTACTGGCTGTTGTCTGGAAGATCAGATAGAGCTGAGGACTGGGGGCCTCTGTTCTATTTGACGTGAGACTCCAAGGTGGCCTGGGCTTCTCCTGGAGTGTGTTCCAAAGGTGAGCATCCCGAGACGGAGCCAGGTGGAAAACCGTGTTGCCTTTTACGCTCCAGCCTCCAAAGTCACCTAGTGATACTTTCCCTGTATCTATTAGTGGAGGCAGTCACAAGCATCTCTGCAGGTTCAAAAGGGAGGAAGCCTAGACTCCACCTCTTGTTGATGGAGGTGCAAGGTTCTGGAAGAACATGTGGGGTAGGAGATATTATTATGGACTTCCAGGGGAAAAGCAATCTGCCATACGTTCTCTGTTATCATTGAGGTGATTGTTACCCCTGAAGGCAATTCACATGTTTGGTAAAAGTTGTCTCCACCTCCTATGCTCTGAACAGTATGGTCTTTCCTCTCCCCCAACTCTAGCCACCTAAAATGCCTTTTAAATATCATTTGTAGTCAGAGATGTAATAATCAGAATATTTGTATGATCTTATCCTGTATTCTAAAGAAACTTGAGGTGAATACCTGATGACACTCCTGACGCTAATGGTGATGGGGAAGTTACGTGTAGGCGAACCCTCTATAAAGAGAAGAAAGAATACATTGTTTCTGACTCTCTCTTATAGTGCCACACTATGCCAACACCTTGAAGATTAAACTCAATTCAGGGGATTAAATACATTTTTAACAATTTCCAACCTGCTACAAGAACTTTAGAATCTTGAGTTTAGGCTTTTGTGTGGCATCTCACCCCTTGGCTTCCAATACCAGTGGAGGGAAGCTGCAGGGAATAACAGTGCTTATCAGGACATAAGTATTCTTCTATCAGGATACAAATTTACCATGACATTAGACAAAGCAACTTTCAAATTTCTAATCCATTCAAGCAAACTGACTAATACCAAGAAAATAGCAAAGCATATTTACAAAATGAGCACACCATGCCCAGCTGTGCAAGCAATGGAGTATCTATCCAAAGTGATTAGCTCTGTTTTCTCTTGATTCAGAGTGCATTTGATTTCTCCTCTGGCTTGGTTTGCTTCTTTAGGGCAAAACAACTTTATAATTCAGTGTAGGGATTTCTAACGTGATAACTATGTACTTTCAGTGGATCACTAAGTTTGAGGCAGGGGTCTTCATAAAATAAAGATATTGTCAGGAGTATTAAACAGTAAATACATAAGGATTTTAGAAGGGAATTATCATTATAAAGGTTGGCAGATTCTTGACATAGAATGAGGGCAGAAACCTCCTAAAGGCACAAAAATTTAAAGGTCCCCTATCAAAAAATCCACTCACCTCCCTTTAAGATACTATTTCAGGTTGTTCAAAACATCTTTCTTGGGCTTCCCTGGTGGCGCAGCTGTTGAGAGTCCGCCTGCTGATGCAGGGGACACGGGTTCGTGCCCTGGTCCGGTAGGATCCCACATGCCGCAGAGCAGCTGGGCCCGTGAGCCATGGCCGCTGAGCCTGCACGTCCGGAGCCTGTGCTCTGCAACGGGAGAGGCCACAACAGTGAGAGGCCCGTGTACCACAAAAAAAAAAAAAAAAAATCTTTCTTATGGTAGTTTCAACAAACTCTCCAAAAATAATTCATTCCAAGCAAAAACAAACAACAACAACAACAAAAATTAATGTTACTTACATTTTGAGAATATATATTTATATTTTCTTCTTAAAGGAAAGGAATACTTCACTTAAAAAATTGATTACCATTGTTTTATTCTGGCCTATAGATATGACATATTTGTGCAGATAAAGAATACTAATGAAGAAATACATGTGTATGCATTGTATCTAGCTGAATAAATAGAACATTGTCAGTATTGCTGGAAATCCCATGTAGGCATCTTTTGGATTTGATCCCAGTCTTTCCTCTCTGAAAGTAATTACCATCTTGATTTTGTGTTAATAATTCTCTATAAAAATTAATTTGATGACTTTTTTGTTTAGTTTTACTTATTTGTCACCCAGATAAAAATGGAATTACACTCCCCCAAAATGGAATTACACCATATATACACACACAGACATATACATATATATATACACATATTTTTTTCTGTGACTGTTTTTTTCCTTTTACGTCATAAAATATATAACTATAGTATACTTTTGCTGTTGTATTATACTCCCTTGTATGATTGCCAATTATGCTACTGCTAGCACTTGAATTGTTTTCAACTTTTGCTCTTATAAATGTTATGCTGTATACAATGTTCATTATGTCTCTTGATGGAAATGAGCATAGGTCTCTTTAGAGTAGTCACTGAACAGTTAAATTACTGGTCATAAAGTATATACCTATTCAACTTTAGTTTTAATACTCAACTGCTTTCTGAAATATACATAATTTACACTTCTATCAGCAGAATATATGTGCTAGATATCCTATTCAACACTTGTTATTATCAAATTTTTATTTTTGCCAATCTGGTATATGTGAAACTATAACATATTATTGTTATAATTTAAATTTTTTTGATTATTAATCAGGTGGACACTTTTTCACATTATTTATTCCCATTTCCTCTTCAGCAAAATGCCTAGTCAGGCTCTTTACTGATTTTTCTTCTTCATAGTCCTTCTCATATTGATTCATTTGGGTTCTTTTAATTTTCTTAATAATGATCTTTTCCAAAAGTATAGCTAGTGTTTTTACCTTCTTTTGGTGATGAATGATATTTGATGATACAAAGACATGGTTTTAAATTTTCAAAGAAAATTTAAAGTTTTGTTTTTCATATTTATCCTTAATCTATTAGGGATTGCTATGAGAATATAGTTTGAGGTAGAGATTCAGTTTCACATTTTTCCACATAGACAACCAATGTTTCTGCAGCAATTACTGAAAATTCATTTTTTCCTCTTTGATTTAGTATGTGGATTTTGCCACATATCAAATTTGATAAATCTATCTTGTTTAACCTTACTGCATTTTTAGACTGTCTTAATAAATTGAACTTTATTATTAGTCTAAATATCTGAGAGGATAAGATTCTTCAGCTTTTCCTTTTAGAAGATCTTACCTATCATTAGAATTTTACATTTCCTTATAAATTTTAGAATCAAGTTATCAACTTAATCAAATTCCATAGGAAATGGTGATTGTATTTAGCCTGAAACTGTCCTGAATCTAGATCAATTTCGGGGAAAACTGACAGGGAGTAAACATTTAATCTTCCTATTCATAAAGGTGTCACAGTTCTTTATAGTTTGGAATTTTAATCTATTTCTTGAGGCTTTATATTTTTTTTTACAAAATTATTTATACTTAGATTATATATAATACACACACACATATTCTACATATATGTGTATATATGTGTATTTGTATATAATGTATTTGGTGCTGCTGTGAGTTACATTTTATTAAAATCAAATTTGTTGTTTCTATAAATGCAGATTACTTTCACATAAGATATAATATGCAACACCATTGCCAAACTTGCTTCACAATTCTAATCATTTGTCTTATAGAATCTTTGAATTCTATAGAATATAGAATTCATATAGAATTCTATGTAGACACTCACATCATCTTCAAATAAAATCTTTCTAATCATTACACACTTCATTTCCTTTAATCTTAACGTAGGGAGCTGACTAGGAACTCTTGTACAGTGCTGGATAGATGTAGTGGTAGGAATCATTCTTATTCAACTTCTAATTTTATAAAACTGTCCAAAGAATTTTACTGCGGAATATAATATTTCATATGGATCTTTTGTAGACACCTTTTATTGAGTTAAGGAAATTGCCATTTATTCCATTAGCTGAAAGTTGTTTTATAGCTTGAATGGATAAATTTTATTGACTTTGCTTTTTTGGTTTTGTTTTACTTTTTTTAATGTCTCTTGAAAGGATCGTATATTTTGTTTAGCTTTAATCTGTTACTGATGAATTACATTGATAAATGTTCTAATATTGGACCACTTTGCATTAATAGGATAAAGCCAACTTAGTCAAAATGTAATATCTTTTCTGCATGTTTGGATTTTTTTTTTAATTTTAGTATTGATACATGAGATAGGCCTGTAGTTTTATTTTGGCACCAAACCAATTGTAATCTGTTATCAAATTCAATATCATCATAAATAGAATGGAGGAGGATACTTTAAAAAAAATTTTAACATTAGAATTATCTGGATTTCTGTTGTTGTTTCTTTAATTGTTGCTGTTTTTTTACTATTTTAATAGGACTCCTTTATTTGTGGAAAATATTTGAAAATGGATTCAATTTGTTTAATGACTATAAAATGAAATGGTTATTATTTTAGTTAATTGTGAGCATAGGTCTGTTACGTTTTTCTCTAGGATTTTCACCTAATCTCTGAGCCATGTCTATTTCTCTTCGAATTTGTCATGCACAGTAAAAGTAAACTCAGGTACTAGGAGGATGCGGAATTCGTATCTCCTCACAACTAGAGCGCCCCCCACCCAGGGCCCTACCTCTACACGCAGAGACCCCCTCCAACGTGCTGGGCCTAAACCCCATCCACACACCCTCACTCAGGACCCTACCTCCAAACTCCGGAAATCCACACTCCAGAGGCCTTCCTTTCAACGTGCTGCCTCTCCCCCCCTGCGCAGTTTTTTATTTCCTGTCTTTGTAAGAAATTTCTCATGCCCTAGACAGCACTCGTAGTTTGTAGATATGTGTTTTTTAATATTTATATTTAGAACTTTAATATATTTTGGACATTGTTTTATGGTTATTCAGATGGGTATCTAGTTATTTTACACAATTTATTAAATTAGTCACCTTATAATTGCATTATACTATGACCTATATCTTATACTAAACTGTACTGATTATTAAATCTATTTCTGATGTTTCTATTTTATAGTGCTTTGTCAAACACTATTCACAAATTATATTTATTTGATTATAATAGTTTATTTTCTTATTTCTGATAAGGTTAATTTCCCCCAATAAATACTCACTGCTGTTCTTTTAAATATTTTTCTTGGTTCTTTGTGGCTAAATTTACTTGAACTGGATTAGATAAGTAAATAAATTTATTATATCAGAAAATATTAAATATGCTCTCATTCAACAAAAGAAAACAAAGATATTCTAATTAGAATTGCATTAGCCTTATATAATAATTTGGGAGAAGTTGATGGTTTATTGTTTTTCCATTCAACTATTCAAAAATATGAAAACATGAAGTTTTCTGTATAATCCAGATCCCCAGACTCCTGAAACGGGAATGAAAATGTTTCCCCTAATGATAAAACGATTATAAAGCATAAAGAAGTAAATGGTAAAGTGAACTGGAATGTGTATTTACCAGTCTGATGGCTGTGGGGCAAGAGGATAAACAGAAAAGAACTTGGAGACAAAGAAGGAGGGAAAAAAAAGGATATTAGGAGAGATAACCTATGCTCTCACTGCATATCCATCAGAATGCAGCTAGTTTGGTATTCCTTGAGTGTCTAGAAAAATAAATATACCTGTATATTTATTTATATTGTTTATTATATTTATTTATATATTGTTTTATTTATTTATAAATGTTAATACGCTATGTGTGTATATAATTATTCTTTCCTCCACAAATATCTACACAGGATATGCAGAGTTGACTATACTTTTTGGGGTTTTTCTAGATTTTTTTATTGCTCCATTTCTTTTTTTTTTTTTTAAACATCTTTATTGGAGTATTACTGTTTTACAGTGTTGTGTTAGTTTCCGCTGTATAATAAAGTGAATCAGCTATATGCATATGTATATCACCGTATACCCTCCCTCTTGCGTTTCCTTCCCACCCTCCTTATCCCTCCTCTCTAAGTGGTCGCAGAGCACCAAGGTGATCTCCCTCTTCTATGCAGCTGCTTCCCACTAGCTATCTAGTTTACATTTGGTAGTGTATATATGTCAATGCTCCTCTCTCACTTTGTCCCAGCTTACCCTTTCCCCTCCCTGCGTCCTCAAGTCCATTCTGTACATCTGTGTCTTTATTACTGTCCTGCCCTTAGGTTTGACAGAACCATATATATATATATATATATATATATATATATATTTTTTTTTTTTTTTTTAGATTCCATATATATGTGTTAGCATATGGTAATTGTTTTTCTCATTCTGACTTACTTCACTCTGTATGACAGATTCTAGGTCCATCCACCTCACTGCAGATAACTCAATTTCGTTCCATTTTATGGCTGAGTAATATTCCATTGTATATATGTGCCACATCTTCTTTATCCATTCATCTGTCCATGGACACTTAGGCTGCTTCCATGTCCTGGCTATTGTAAATAGTGCTGCAAAGAACATAGTGGTACATGACTCTTTTTGCACTATGGTTTTCTCAGGGTATATGCCCAGTAGTGGATTGCTGGGTCATATGGCAGTTCTATTTTTAGTTTCTTAAGGAACCTCCATACTGTTCTCCATAGTGGCTGTATCAATTTACATTCCCACAAACAGTGCAAGAGGGTTCTCTTTTCTCCACACCCTCTCCAGCATTTATTGTTTGTAGATTTTTTGATAACGTGCATTCTGACTGGTGTGAGGTGATATCTCATTGTAGTTTTGATTTGCAGTTCTCTAATGATTAATGATGTTGAGTATCCTTTCATGTGTTTTTTGGCAATCTGTGTATCTTCTTTGGAGAAATGTCCATTTAGGTCTTCTGGCCATTTTTGGATCGGGTTGTTTGTTTTATTGATATTGAGCTGCAGGAGCTGCTTGTATATTTTGGAGATTGATCGTCTGTCAGTTGCTTCATTTGCAAATATTTTCTCCCTCTGAGGGCTGTCTTTTTGTCTTGATTATGGTTTTCTTTGCTGTGCAAAAGCTTTTAAGTTTCATTAGGTCCCATTTGTTTATTTTTGCTTTTCTCTCCTTTTCTCTAGGAGATGGGTCAAACGGGATCTTGCTGTGATTTATATCATAGAGAGTTCTGCCTAGGTTTTCATCTAAGAGTTTTAGAGTGTCTGGCCTTACATTTAGGTCTTTATTCCATTTTGAGTTTATTTTTGTGTATGGTGTTAGCGAGTATTCTAATTTCATTTTTTTGTTGTTGTTTTTGCGGTACGCGGGCCTCTCACTCTTGTGGCCTTTCCCATTGCGGAGCACAGGCTCCACACGCGCAGGCCCAGCGGCCATGGCTCATGGGCTCAGCCGCTCCACGGCATGTGGGATTCTCCCGGACCGGGGCACAAACCCATGTCCCCTGCATCGGCAGGCGGACCCTCAACCACTGCGCCACCAGGGAAGCCCTCATTCTTTTACATGTAGCTGTCCTGTTTCCCCAGCACCACATATTGAAGGGGCTGTCTTTTCTCCATTGTATATTCTTGCCTCCTTTATCAATATAAGGTGACCATATGTTCATTGGTTTATCTCGGGGCTTTCTATCCTGTTCCATTGATCTATATTTCTGTTTTTGTGCCGGAACCATAAGGTCCTGATTACTGTAGCTTTGCAGTATAGTCTGAAGTCAGGGAGCCTGATTCCTCCAGCTCCGTTTTTCTTTCTCAAGATTACTTTGGCGGGCTTCCCTGGTGGTGCAGTGGTTGAGAGTCCGCCCGCCGATGCAGGGGATGCCGCTTCGTGCCCCTGTCCAGGAAGACCTCACATGCCGCGGAGTGGCTGGGCCTGTGAGCCATGGCCACTGAGCCTGTGTGTCTGGAGCCTGTGCTCTGCAACAGGAGAGGCCACAACAGTGAGAGGCCTGCATACCGCAAAAAAAAAAAAAAAAAAAAAAAAAGATTGCTTTGGCTATTCGGGGTCTTTTGTGTTTCCATACAAATTGTGAAATTTTTTATTCTACATCTGTGAAAAATGCCATTGGTAATTTGATAGGGATTTCACAGAATCTGTAGATTGCTTTGGGTAGTATAGTCATTTTCACAATGTTGATTCTTCCACTCCACGACATGGTATATCTCTCCATCTGTTTGTATCATGTTTAATTTCTTTCATCAGCATCTTATAGTTTTCTCCATACAGGTCTTTTGACTCCTTATGTAGATTTATTCCTAGGTATTTTATTCTTTTTGTTGCATTGGTAAATGGGAGTGTTTCCTTAACTTCTCGTTCAGATTTTTCATCATTAGTGTATAGGAATGCAAGAGATCTCTGTGCATCAGTTTTGTATCCTGCTACTCTACCAAATTCATTGATTAGCTCTAGCAATCCTATGGTAGCATCCTTAGCATTCACTATATATAGTATCAAGTCATCTGCAAAGAGTGTCAGCTTTACTTCTTCTTTTCCACTTTGGATTCCTTTTCTTTCTTTTCTTCTCTGATTGCTATGGCTAAAACTTCCAAAACTATGTTGAATAATAGTGTTGAGAGTGGGCAACCCCTTCCTGCTCCTGATCTTAGAGAAAATGGTTTCAGTTTTTCACCGTTGAGAATGATGTTGGCTGTGGATTTGTCATATATGGCCTTTATTATGTTGAGGTAAATTACCTCTATGCCTACTTTCTGGAGAGTTCTTATCATAAATGGGTGTTGAATCTTGTTGAAAGCTTTTTCTGCATCTACTGAGATTACCATATGTTTTTTTCCTTCAATTTGGTAATATGGTGTATCACATTGATTGTTTTGCATATATTGAAGAATCCTTGCATTCCTGGGATAAACTCCACTGGACCATGGTGTGTGATCCTTTTAATGTGCTGTTGGATTCTGTTTGCTAGTATTTTGTTGAGAATTTTTGCATCTATGTTCATCAGGGATATTGGCCTGTAGTTTTCTTTCTTTGTGACATCTTTGTCTGGTTTTGGTATCAGGATGATGGTGGCCTCATAAAATGAGTTTGGGAGTGTTCCTCCCTCTGCTATATTTTGGAAGAGTTTGAGGGTAGGTGTTAGCTCTTCTCTAAATGTTTGATAGCATTCACCTGTGTAGCCATCTGGTTCTGGACTTTTGTTTGTTGGAAGATATTTAATCACAGTTTCAATTTCAGTGCTTGTGATTGGCCTGTTTATATTATCTTCCTAGTTCAGTCTTGGAAGATTGAGCTTTTCTAAGAATTTGTCCATTTCTTCCAAGTTGTCCATTTTATTGGCATATAGTTGCTTGCAGTAATCTCTCACGATCCTTTGTATTTCTCTAGTGTCAGTTGTTACCTTTTTTTCATTTCTAATTCTCTTGATTTGAGTCTTCTCTCTTTTTTTCTTGATGACTCTGGCTAATGGTTTATCAATTTTGTTTATCTTCTCAAATAACCAGCTTTTACTTTTATTGATCTTTGCTCTTCTCTCCTTCATTTCTTTTTCATTTATTTCTGATCTGATTTTTATGATTTCTTTCCTTCTGCTAACTTTGGTGGGGTTTTTTTGTTCTTCTTTCTCTAATTGCATTAGGTGTAAGGTTAGGTTGTTTATTTAAGATTTTTCTTGTTTCTTGAGGTAGGATTGTATTGCTATAAACTTCCCTCTTAGAACTGCTTTTGCTGCACCCCATAGGTTTTGGGTCGTCGTGTTGTCATTGTCATTTATTTCTAAGTATTTTTTTTATTTCCTCTTTGATTTCCTCAGTTATCTCATGGTTATTTAGTAACATAACATACTCTTTAACCTTCATATGTTTGTATTTTTTACAGTTTTTTTCCTGTAATTGATATCTAGTCTCATAGCACTGTGGTCAGAAAAGATACTTGATACAATTTCAATTTTCTTAAATTTACCAAGGCTTCATTTGTGACCCAAGATATGATCTATCCTGGAGAATGTTCCATGAGCACTTGAGAAGAAAGTGTAGTCTGTTGTTTCTGGATGGAATGTCATATAAATATCAGTTAAGTCCATCTTGTTTAATGAGTCATTTAAAGCTTGTATTTCCTTATTTATTTTCATTTTGGATGATCTGCCCATTGGTGAATTTGGATGTAAAGTCCCCTACTATTACTGTGTTACTCTTGATTTCTGCTTTTATGGCTGTTGGCATTTGCCTTATGTATTGAGGTGCTCTTATATTGGGTGCATAAATATTTACCATTGTTATATCTTCTTGGATTGATCCCTTGATCACTATGTAGTGTCGTTTTTAGTCTCTTGTAATAGTCTTTATTTTAAAGTCTATTTTGTTTCATATGAGAATTGCTACTCCAGCTTTCCTTTGATTTCCATTTGCATGGAATATCTTTTTCCATCCCCTCAGTTTCAGTCTGTATGTGTTCCTAGAACTGAAGTGGGTCTCTTGTAGACAGCATATGTATGGGTCTTGTTTTTGTATCCGTTCAGCCAGTCGGTGTCTTTTGGTTGGATCATTTAATCTATTTACAGTTAAGGTAATTATTGATATGCATGTTCCTATTACCATTTTCTTAATTGTTTTGGGTTAGTTATCATAGGTCTTTTCCTTCTCTTGTGTTTCCTTGCTAGAGAAGTTCCTTTAGCGTTTGTTGTAAAGCTGGTTTGGTGGTGCTGAATTCCCTTAGCTTTTGCTTGTCTGTAAAGGTTTTAACTTCTCCATTGAATCTGAATTAGATTCAGACTGTATTCAAATACTTGGTAGGTAGAGTAATCTTTTCCCTTTCTTCACTTTAAATATGTCCTGCCACTCCCTTCTGGCTTGCAGAGTTTTTGCTGAAAGATCAGCTGTTAACCTTATGGGGATCCCCTTGTATGTTATTTGTTGCTTTTCCCTTGCTGCTTTTAATGTTTTTTCTTTGTATTTAATTTTTGATAGGTTGATTAGTATGTGCCTTTTTGTGTTTCTCTTTGGGTTTATCCTGTGTGGTACTGTCTGTACTTCCTGGACCTGACTGACTATTATTTCCTTTCCCATGTTAGGGAAGTTTTCGACTCTAATCTCTTTTAATATTTTCTCAGACCCTTTCTTTTTCTCTTCTTTTTCTGGGACCCAGATAATTCGAATGTTGGTGTGTTTCATGTTTTCCCAGAGGTCGCTGAGACTGTCCTCAGTTCTTTTCATTCTTTATTCTTTATTCTGCTCCCTGGCAGTTATTTCCACCATTTTATCTTCTGGCTCATTTATCCGTTCTTTTGCCTCAGTTATTCTGTTATTGATTTCTTCTAGAGTATTTTTAATTTCAATAATTGTGTTATTCATCACTGTTTGTTTTCTCTTTAGTTCTTCTAGATTTTTGTTAAATGTTTCTTGTATTTTCTCCATGCTGTTTCCGGATTTTGGATCATGTTTACTACCATTACTAGGTAGGTTGCATATTTCGTCTTCATTACATCTTTATTTATTCGTTTTGTATGTTTTTATCTTGCTCCTTCATCTGTAACATATTTTTTTGTGGTTTCCTTTTGTTTGTTTTTTTTCTTGATGGGTGGTGCTGTATTCCTGTCTTACTGGTTGTTTGGCCTGAGACGTCCAGCACTGGAGTTTGCAGGCAGTTGGATAGAGCTGGGTGTTAGTGCTGAGATGAGGACCTCTGGGAAGCCTCACTCTGAATGATATTCCTTGGGGTCTGAGGTTCTCTGTTAGTCCAGTGGTTTGGACTTGGAGCTCCCACCACAGGAGCTCGGGTCTGACATCTAGCCCGGGAACCAAGATCCTGCAAGCTCTGTGGTGTGGGGGAAAAAAAAACAAAAAAAAGATAAAAAGAAAAAAAGGAGGAGTACAATATCAAGGAATAAAAAACAAAATAAAATTAGAAAGATAAAAAATATATTAGGAAAACTAAAACTATAATTGAAACAACTGCAACAAGGTAAAATAAAACTACAGAGAAATAAGAAAAAAAAAAGGAGGGGGGAACAAACCAAAAGGAGAGAAAATAACAAAATATAAATAAAATAAGGCTTCCCTGGTGGCACAGTGGTTGAGTCCACCTGCCGATGCAGGGGACAGGGGTTCGTGCCCTGGTCTGGGAGGATCCCACATGCCGTGGAGCGGCTGGGCCCGTGAGCCATGGCCACTGAGCCTGCGTGTCTGGAGCCTGTGCTCCGCAACGGGAGAGGCCACAACAGTGAGAGGCCAGTGTAACGCAAAATAAATAAATAAAAAATTAATAATAATAATAATATGCTATTTCACATAAAAATTGTTAAACGCTGAACAAAAATATTATTTATATGACTTGTTAAAATGGACTACTGGTGAGAATGTAATTGCTACAAGCCTTCTGGAAATAAATTTGTAAATATGCATCAGAAGGTTTAAGTAAAGCATAACTTTTGACCAGGTATTTATCATTCTAATAAGGAATTATTCAGAATTGTAGTCAAAGCTACATCTTCAAAAATCTTATAGATAATAGTTATTTATCTTTATGAAAGATCACTACACAACTTATTCAACCCCATGTATCCAAATAACTTAATAAAATGGAGACATGCTCACAATGTAATTCCATGTGAAAAAAAGATTAAAACTTTTATGTAAGTGTTGGTCTTAATATTGCATAGTCAGAGGAGAAGAGAAGTTGATCAATTACTTCACATGGAATAGAGTGGAAGAAGAGATTTATAAGTATTTTATTTTTTCTTATATTTTTCTTCATTTCAAAAATTCCTAAAATCAGTGTATGTCGTCGTTTCCTTGAGCAACATGATAGAATTACTGAAAAGGCAGCAGTAGTTTAAGTGCATTGCTGTTAATTTGCACCTATTACGTGTTTGTAAATATAATCTCAAAGCAAATATAACTCCTAACTACCTGTTCTAATGCTTTTTTGTTTCAAAATATCACAAGAAGTGAAAAAATAGCTCATTCCTGGAGAATTTTTTGGAGTTGACATTTTGCTCTGTGTGGTGTTGTATCAAAAGTCAAAGTGATCTTGTAAACTAGTTGTACAAGTAAGATTCCACAGAGAAAGCAACTAAAAGTCAGTGATGACACAGATTTAAATGTCAGTGTGGGTGGTTGATATTAGAGGTACAGTAATCACTCAGGGCTGAAGAGAGTTATTAGAAGCTGGAATTTTGGAACTTTTTACAGCAGTGTATGTCATTGGGATAGAGGGAAATTATGCAAATACTGGAGTACGTAGGCTGCATTAAAGCGGAAGCATAATGATCAAAATGTTAAAAGTTACAAAGACGGGAGCAGTAAAGTGTGTGGAGAACAAAAAGGAAATAGAAGAGATGTTGAATATTCTTGTTCTAGGCATATTCGATTTTTTAAAGTTATAGAGAATTGAGTGTCAGAATAGAGACTTTTCAACAAGTTTTGGGTCCTTAGAAATGACAAATGTGATGGGATTAAATTGATTGTTAAATATGCTGGGGATCCTTCTACTTGCCAGTTTCTGGATGAACTTGAAAGAGGAATAAATTTGGGAAAGGAAATAAAATTCATCCCTGAATAATGAAATATAATCTTAAGATGGAAAATATTTTGTAACCATTATCTAAACTATTAGCAAAATAATCAGTAAAAGTTAGGAAAGATTTTGGGCTTCCCTGGTGGCGCAGTGGGTGAGAGTCCGCCTGCCAATTCAGGGGACGCGGGTTCGTGCCCCGGTCCAGGAGGATCCCACATGCTGCGGAGCAGCTGGGCCCATGAGCCATGGCCGCTGAGCCTGTGCGTCCGGAGCCTGTGCTCTGCAACGGGAAAGGCCACAACAGTGAGAGGTCCGCGTACCGCCCCCCCCCAAAAAAAAAAAAACAAAGTTAGGAAAGATTTAGTTATAAAGAGTTCAGCGCAATTATGGAAAGAGTTTGAAATGTAGGCAATACTATTTGTAACCTAAGCCAAGAAAACAAACGTCTTCATTGTTCATTTTTGCTTTACCTAGAAACCAATCCAAGAGCATATATGCAGGTTGTCTCTAAAGTTAGGATTGCCAGATAAAACAAAGGATGTCCAGGTAGTTTTTAATGTCAGATAATAAATATTTTTATTCTAAGTATTTTGCAAAGTATGGGACACTTATGCTAAATATATGTATACATATTTGTAGTTTATCCCAAATCCAAAATTAATTGGGTATCCTGTGTTCTCTTTGCTGAATCTGGTAACATAACTCTAGAGGCTGATACTTCTGAGTATATTCTAAATGACCCCAGTTGGGGACAGAAAAGTATCCACCTTCCCCTTAAGAGGCAGGGCAAGATAACTCTACATATCTAGTCAATTGTCTGACCAATGAATACACTCTGACATCTGGGCCAAGCACTGATTGCCTTAATAAATTTGGTTGCAAGAAATTGAATTTGGTGTGTTTATAGGACGAGCAAGGGGAGTTGTCCCGTGAATTTAGACAAGTAGTTTTTGGATTTCATGATAAAGATCTAGTTAGGAAATGTTGGAGACATTTTTATTCTGTCAAAATGGTGGATGACATTGTCCAGAAAGAACATACATAGAAAGAAGAGAACACAGATCCTTAAGACGTTGATATCATAGGTCAGATACATAAGAGAAGTTTTCCTTAACAGGCAAAAGTAGCCAGTTATTAGCCAATAAGAAATTACCTGTTTTGTTTTGTTTGTTTGTTTGTTTTTAATTTTGCGGTAAGTGGGCCTCTCACTGTTGTGGCCTCTCCCATTGCGGAGCACAGGCTCCGGACACGCAGGCCCAGAAGCCATGGCTCACGGGCCCAGCCGCTCCACAGCATGTGGGATCCTCGCGGACCGGGGCACGAACCCGTGTCCCCTGCATCAGCAGGCGGACTCTCAACCACTGCGCCACCAGGGAAGCCCAAGAAATTACCTGTTTGATAGATAAATGCACAATAAGTTTGATTGGAGGCAAACTGTGGAATTTCACTGTTTATGTCTCTACTAACTTAATTTTTAATACAGTTCAACATAATATACATCGAACATTTACTGGGATTACAGCAACAGCTCTCTATAGAACTTTTAATAACATAACAATTTTCCTTATCACATAACATACAGACACCTTTCAGAACCATTGAACCATGGGAAGATAGAAGGAGAATTTCTATGTTCTTTATAGATCCTAGATAACGTTTTAACTGTATATTATTGAATTGCTTTAGTACAATCAGTGCAGTGTGGCATGTTGTAATAACTGTCATTAAGTTCTCTGTAGAATAAAAAGACATCAACCAAACACTTCTGAAAACACATCCTGTAATTTCCAGTAGTATAAAGATATCTACTAGATGATAGTTTAATTGTACCTGATTGACCATATAAAAATTTCTCCAAGAATAATTCCATTTCCTATCGTCTCATTTAATGAAGTGACATAAATTTTTATGGAGATTTTGCTTTATAGAAATTATATCAATAAAATTCAATATGGCTTTCATTGGAATTTTTCATTTCTTAGAGCCTTTAAACAAGACATGTCAAAAGCAATAAAATAAATGCTAGATTCAGTACTTGGCCTAGGTTACCATATTAAAAATGCTATAACCCAACAGTTTTAACTTCAATAAAATATAGTAATGATTTCCTTTAATGTCTTATCCTGCAAAGGTAGAAGAAACCAAAATATCTCTAAACAGTATTTGTATAGCCCTAAATATCACTGCAGAAAAGCATTATTCATATTTGTAATACAGCTTTATGGCACCAATTTAGCTGAAAAAACGTATATGTATATATCTTTTATGGCACTTTCACTTCAGAGAATTAGATACGACTTGTTTATGCAATGCTGAGTAAAATAGAAAGGTTTTCTCTTTTTTTTTCTGGTAGCAAAGCTTGGTATTAAGAATGCTTCATCTTATAGGGAGGCCTTGATTCTGAATGTAACCAGAGTCACATCTCAGAAAAGGCAATATTGGACTTGAAAATATATGGGGAACACTTGTGAAATGTGGGACCAATTTTTGAGTCATATTATGAGAAAAGGAGAAATACAGGAGTCATTTGTCACCAAATGCTCTTTCAGCCACACGACAAATAGTCAGATATGGGGAGAATCACCAGTGATTCTCCCACTCCTTTTTGTCCTTACTTTATGTTTTATTCTGGCTATTAAAAAAAAAAAATCTGTGTTCTTGGTGTGTTAAACAAGAACTCCAGGAGAAGATACCAAGCACTTGATGCTGTCTCAATAGAACGTGGCACTTTCAGTTTGAATTTAGATGTTTTTATGGTTACTGAAAACGTGCAGGGTTTTAGAACTGGCTCTGTGGGAATCCTGCCACTATGTTTCATTTACTTTTTTGTTCTGTGCTGCATTTACCCATTTTTCCCTTTTTAAGCCATGTGACTCCTAAAACATCTCCAAAGGAGAGGGACAAGAAGAAAGGTCCTTTTGACTCCTCATCATGTTACATGTTTCTTCTTAGAGTCATCTTTGATCTTTACTCTGCATCACCTCAGCAGAACCCTTCAGAGCAAGGCTTGTTTTTCAGTGTTCTCCTAATTTCCCCAAGTTTATGGTGGAACATTGGCTTCCTCAGAATGTTAAGAGACATTAAATAAAAATGGTTCCAGGGTCAACTCCATCTGGAAAATACTTGAATAGTTATAACGGGAGTATGTTTTAGTTGCAAGAACTTCTCAATTCTGCAACTTTTATATTTTATATGCTTTCAAAAACATTTTAATCTGCTAAAGTACAGTGTGATTTTCTAAGTGGGAGACACAGTAAGCAAAGTTTCCACATATGATTGTGAGACTTTTTTTTTTGGTGAGCATTTGTGGAACCAATGACCCACCAAAAACACTTTAAGAAATATGAACCTGGGGCAGAAGCTTTCATCTCTTTGTTATTTGGATCATTATAAAGATTTATGCTTTTAATAAAAGAACAGAGATGTGCTAATGAAAGTCCAGGAAACTGGATGTATTCTCAGGACTTCCCTGGTGGTTCAGTGGTTAAGACTGTGCTTCCACTGCAGGGGATGCAGGTTTGATCCTGGTAGAAGAATTAAGATCCCGCATGCCTCAAGGTGCAGCCAAAAAAACAAAAGAAAAAGGAAACTGGATGTATTCTCTCACTCATTCATTCCTTCGGACACTTAGTGAGCTTTTATGTTATCCACCTAACTGCTGGGAAGACCTCAGTGAACAAGGTGAGTCAGATGAGTCCTTTACACTCCAATGGGAGGAGGGTGAGAGGGAAGGAAAAAAAAAAACCACACCAGCCTCTTTGTTGTTGCTTGAATGCATCAGGTATTCAGCTGTCTTAAGGTCTTTGGATTCACAGTTCTCTGTGCCTAAAGTGTACTTCCACAGATATGCCCATCACTAGCTAGGTCTACATAGAGTAAGTATGTGTTCAACTTTTTAGTGGATAATGCCAAACAGTTTTCCAAATCATAGAAGCAATTTAACTTCTCACCTTTAGTTCATAAGTATGTCAGATCCATATGTTCTCCAAATTCTGTACATTTTGCCCATTTGAATATCCTCTGTTCAAGTCCCTGACCCATTTTTCTATTAAGTTTGCTTTTTTTATCCTATAAAGGGTATTTTTTGATGGACAAGCTTTTCTAATTTCCTTTCCAATTAGTAGTATTTTCTTGGTTAAGACAACTTTGATTACCTTAAAATCATGAAGATTTTCTTCTATGATACCTTGAAGAAGATCCTTTTTTCTTTAACATTTAGATTATTATCCATCTAGAATTGATTTCTGTGTATATTGTGAGGTAGAGGTGAAAGTACATTTCTCTAAATGATGTCCAATCGACATTTATTGAACATACCATCATTCCTCTGCTGCATCATATACAAGTAGTCTCTTTGTTGACCATCTATTTCATTGGTCTATTTCTCTGTGTCTATCCTGTAGCTTTATAATGACTTTATTATACAGTTATTTTCCATTTTTATTTTTCTTCTTCAAGACCATCTTGGCTCTTCTTGGTCTTTGATTTTGATTGAGACTGTATTTATCATACAGATCAATTAGAGGTGAATTGATGGTTTTATAATACTGACCCTTTCAATCCATGATATATTCCTGGTAAACATTTCTGAATCTGTCTGTGAGTGTGTCTCTGGGAGAGATTAGGCTGTGAATTAGTAGACTGAGTTGAAGAAATCTCCTTCACCAATGACAGCAGGATCATCCAATCTGTTGAGGGCCTGAATAGAAGAAGGGGGAGAAAGGCACATTAGCTCTCTCTGCTTGAGCTGAAGCATCCATCTTCTTCTGCCTTCAGACATTGGTACTCCTGGTTCTTGAGATTTGGGACTCAGATCGGGACTCACACCATCGGTTCCCTAATTCTCAGGCCTTTGGACTCGGACTGAATTACACCACTGGCTTTCCTGGTTCTCCAGCTTGCAGATGGAAGATTATGGGACCTCTCTGCTTCCATAACCAGGTGAGCAAATTTCTGTCATAAGTCTCCTCTTATATATCTCTCTCTATATCCTATTGGCTCTGTTTCTCTGGGGAACCCTGACCAATACACCATAAATCACATTGTTAGGACAGACTTATCTGGTAAAATGGGTGCAGCATAAGCCAAAGTCAGAGGCATACAAAAATGGTCTTACCAAGCAGAATATTACAAGAGTAAAGAGCTCATTTCCTAGGAGCCATCCAAGGACCAGTCCTGAAGACAGGCCTTTCTTTGGAATGTGTAGGGTTTGAACAACCCTGGTTTAATGAGTTAACCCTTTCCTGAAGAAGTGCCAATGTTTTATGATGGTTTGGCATAGGAGCTGGGAGAATATACTGAAATGTGAACATTGTTAAGAATGTAAGTTTAGGAGAAGTATCATACTAGGTTCTAACTGTGAGATTTGTTGAAATTGTAGGGCCTATTGAACATCCAATAGATGTTAATTAGGCAGCCAGATATACAGGTCGCGGGTCTGGTATGGAGTTTTAAGCAAAAGATATGATTCTGAGAATCATGATCATACAACCGTGACAGTCTATGTGTTCATGCAAGTACCGGGTATAGATAACCAAGGGAAGAAGACCAAAGACTAAGAACCTAACTTATTCTAAGGTTGGAGGTCTTAGAGCCAGCAAAGGAGATAGGGGAGGAACGTCCAATAGAACCAGTTTCTCTTTTCATTGATTTTTCTGTATTGGCTGAGGGCCATCCCAGGAAGAAAGGAACTCTCAGGTACTTCTGGTTCTCTTCTGGTGTATTTAGCCAAAGTGATTCTATTAGGCTAATGGCAGTCATCAAAGGCAGTATACTTCAGAGATTTTATAATCAATAAGATACAAAAGTCTAAAAAGAAGCATAAAGAAACATAAGTGGGATCTGAAGAGAAATGGGCAAAACATTAGCAATGTCCATTATATAATGTATGTAAAAATTATGAAGCATCATAATAGAACTTACTGGTAAACCCACCATGGAATTTGGTAAGTAAATCGTTATCCATGCCAGTGTCACTATTAGTGTATTTTCTTCTGATCCTTGCAACTCCTTAAGATAACCACTGTTGTGAATTTTATATTTACTATTTCCTAGCTTTTTTAAAAAACAAACTTTTCAAAAACATTATACAACTTAAAATATATAAAATTGATTTTGCCGTTTTCAGTTTTATAAAACTGATATACCGTCATAGCCTTCTGAGTTTATCTTTTTTTATTCAATATTGTTTGAATTATTTTTCTAAGATGTATTTATGTTATTCCATGTATGAATATTCGTTCATTCACTTTGCTGTGTAAAATTATATAAAAACTTAAACATTTTTTATTATAATGTATATTTTGGGCTTTCCTAGATTTTGGCTATTTCACATAGTATTACTACATTCATTCTTATATGCATATAAAACAATTTAGCAACTTAAGGAATAATGTTGTTTAGAGAAGGGTATATGTATGTTCATCTTTAAGAGCCATTGCTTACAAATAGATGTGTTTGTATATTCGTGTGTGAAAACCAAACTTTTGTTTATTTGTTTTTTTTTTAATTAAAAATTTTAATTGAAGTATACTTGATGTACAATATGATATAAGGTATAGGTGTACATTATAGTGATTCACGATTTTAAAAGTTTTTAATCCATTTATAGTTATTCTAAAATATTGACTATATTCCCTGTGTTATACAATATATCCTTATCTTTGTATAAGGATATATTGTATCCTTATCTTTGTATCCTTACTCAATATATCTTTGTAGATAATAGTTTGTATCTCTTAACCCCCTATTCCTATTTCACCCCTCCTCACTTACCTCTCCCCACTGGAAACCACTAGTTTGTTCTCTGTATCTGTGAGTCTGCTTCTTTTTTTTATATTCACTAGCTTGTTGTAGTTTTTAGATTCCACATGTAGGAGATATCATACAGTATTTGTCTTTCTCTGTCTGACTTATTTCACTTAGCATAATGCCCTCCAAGTCCATTCATGTTGTTGCAAACAGCAAAATTCCATTCTTTATATGGCTCAGTAGTATTTCTTTGTGTATATATTACCACATCCTCTTTTTCAATTCATCTGTTGATGGATCAAACTTTTAAAATTATAGAGAATGCATATATTTTAATAATTATTAAGGCTCTAGCTCATTATTTCTCTTTTTTAAAAAAAATTTCATTACTAGGCATTGATCTGTTCAGATTTTCTATTTCATCCTGATTCAGACTTGGAGAATTGTATGTTTCTAGGAATTTATCCATTTATTCTAGGTTGTCAAATTTGCTGGCATATAACTCTTCATATTATTATGATTGTTTGTATTTCTGTGATATCAGTTTTAACTTTCCCTGTTTCATTTCTAATTTTATTTATTTTGGCCCTCTATTTTTTTGATAAATCTGTCTAAAGGTTTATCAATTTGTTTACCTTTTTAAAAAATCATCTCTTACATTGATCTTTTCTATTGTTGTTTTGGTCTTTATTTTATTTATTTCTACTCTGATCTTTATTTTTTCCTTCCTTCTTCTGACTTTGCATTTTGTTTGTTCTTCTTTTTCTAATTTCTTTCCTTTAGGTGGAAAGTTAGGTAGTGTTTTTGAGATTTTTCTTATTTATTGAGGTAAGCCTGTATTGCTATAAACTTCCTACTTAGAATTGCTTTGGCTGTGCCCCCATAAATTTTGGAAATATTTGTTCCTGTTTTCATTCATCTCAAGGTATTTTTTAATTTCCTCTTTGATTTATTCATTAACCCATTAGTTTCCTAGTAGCATGTTGTTTAATCTCCAAGTGTTTGTGATTTTTTCTGGTTTTCTCCCTGCAGTTGATTTCTAGTTTCCTATCATTGTTGTCAGAAAAGATGCTTGATATGATATCAGTCTTTTAAAATTTATTAAGACTTGTTTTATGGCCTAGCATGTGATCTATCATGGAGAAAATTCCATGTATACTTGAAAGGAACGCGTATTCTGCTGTTTTTAGATGAAATATTCTGTAGATATCAATTAAGTTCATTTGATCTAATGTTTCATTTAAGGCCACTGTTTCGTTATTTTTCGTTATTTTTTTTTTCTGATGTAAGTGGGGTATTTAAAGTCCCTTACTATATTGTATTACTGTCAGTTTCTCCCTTTATGTCTGTTAATACTTGCTTTAAGTATTTAAGTGCTCTTTTATTAGGTACAAATATGTTTATGAATGTTATAACTTGTTCTTAGAATAAGCATATATTTTAATAAGAATTTTAATAATAATCAGAAAACCAGAAGAGAGAAAAATATTTTTCAAGGCCATAATTGACCATGAGAAATTCACCTTGTAGGTGAATTTGCTAAAGTCATAGGAAGAAAAATAAATCATGTAATACCAAAAACATGCCTGAATAGTTTAATAGAGGATTTTGCAATATGTTAAAGGAATTGTGAAATCATTGATTCACATTATAATAACTATTCTCAATCAGATTACTTATCACATTTTATTTTAATTGATTTTTTTTGTTCCTATCTGCCATTGCCTCATGGTAAACTCAGATCATTTTTGTCTCTTCACTACTAATTATCACCTCTGTATGCAGTATTTTGTACATGTAGGCAAAACAATAAATACTCACTGAATTAATGACTGAGAAAAAACATATAATAACTGTGTGCCAGTTGCTGTTCTAGGTGCGGCTGGTACAATGGTAAACAAGACAGAACAATCTCTGATTTCTTGTTAGTTACATCATCATTTGGGGCTTTAATTCTAGTGAGGAGGTACAGTATAGTGGCTGTGATACACTGTTCCTAAAATAAATTACCTGTGTTACCAGTTGGAAAGAATTGTCACAAAATTACTATCTCCATTATGTTTGTTCCTCTTTGAAGTAACTCTACCAAGCTTTATTAAAGCAAAGCTGTATGTGTGTGTGTGTACACATATATTAACTCTCCAGTTAGAAAAATCACACATGCTGGTACACCATTGAAGGATACAGTTATGTAAAACTCACCAGTGATAATGATTTTAAATAATTTAAATTAAAATCATCTCCTGAGAGCTTATGGTATTCATTCTGTCTCTGAGAAACATGAAAAATAAAAAACAACTCATCAACCTTCAGTGAGGAGGTCACCACGCAAACGAGCACAGAGGCTCAGGCACCATGCCTTCCAGTCCAGTTGGAATGGCTCCATCAGCAAGACCCTGTCACTGAAGCAGCACTAGATGTTAGAAATGTAACTAACTGCAGCAAGCTTTCTCTGACAGCACAAAAGAGAAAGAATGTTTTTCAATGAAATTTTAAGGATTATAAAATGGATTTTGAAGTCAGTGGCATCATGAGTAAAGCTTTCTTTTATTTAACTCTTCTGCTGAATGAGTCAACACAAATTGGAGTCATTCAACCAAAAGGGACCCCTTACCCTTCAGAAAGAGAACAAATCAGGCACTTTTATGAAATAACATAACAGCCATCTTTGGTAGCACTGGCAAAAAATATGTGTGTGTGTGTGTGTGTGTGTGTGTGTGTGTGTGTAGTAGGTGCTTGCATTTTACCATCTGGCCTTGTAAAAGGAAGGAAACTTTTTACAAAGCGGTGGAGTATATCCTAGTTAGTATAGGTTTGTCTCAATTTCTACTTTATATTGCCAATAGGAGAAAAAAGCTTTCAATTATACGTCCTGAAATCTCAGCTGATTGTTTTTTCTTTTGGAAAAAAAAGTAGGAAAATCACATTATCCATGCTTCAAAAATAAATTATTGCTACTACATTTGTCTGCTAGTTCCTCATATTTTGAAAGTGATACAAGAACTCAACCTATTGCTTGAACCATTGAGCTTGCTTTCTTTATGAGATGGTATTTTTTAGATGAAGAAAATCTTTCTGAGGGTATTATGAAAAACAAGGTTCTTACCTTTTGATATTTTTATCATTCTATTGTGAAATTCCTTGCTGAGTCTGGACTTTTATAGCTAAATGCTTTCCTAAAGACAGATGAAGAATGTACTTACGTTTGATTGCAGGAAGAGACCCTAAGAAATAAGAACTGAAATGTCATTTTGATGCATACTGGCAAGTCTGTGTGCATGGCTGTGTTCAGGTGGTAACGTATAACTATGTAAACCATTATATCTGTAAAACCTATTTCCTGAGACAACCATACTGGAAGAGAAAAATTAAGAATGGTCAGTAGATGTTGACTAGTTGTCATTTATATGTTTCAAAAGAACAAAATGCTTTTGCCATCAACACAGATTTAATTATTAGGACTCATTTCCTATCCAATATAGGTGATAATTTTATGTTCTTCTATGTATTCTTCACTGACCATTTTATGGAACTTAGATTCAAGTTCTGATATTTAATATCTATGAAATATTTTGAAATTGGTTTGGGTCTTTTTTCACAAGTGGTGAGTTGTTTCTATAATATCATGCAATTCTGAGACAAAAAAAAAAACCCACAATAAAGAAAATACAATTTTATTTCCCTTTCATTTCCAAGAAAATATGCCAAAAGAGACCAATTTTAATGCAATTAAATTGAAAGCCATGCCTTTTCTGGTACTGCTCTGCTTTGAGAAACACCATAGAATTTATGTTGGCATCCTTGTATTGTAGGTATTTGCATAATCTCTATTTAAATTTGTACCATAAGCATTGATGATGGGCTAAAAGGCTGTTGTAGAAAGCCAAGAACTGACTTATTATATAATACATTTTTGACATGAACACTAGGTCCAGTGTTTCTCTGCTTGGCAAGGATGAATGTTTACTTCAAGGGCTGGAGAAAATATGCCGTGCCCCATGCCTCCAACAGTTTCTCTTATTCAGTAGCTAGCCTCGTTGAGAGCAGAATGGAGAAAACAACTGAAGAGCTGGAGCTGCTTAAACTGAAAGCAGGTCCATGGAAACTGGTCCCTAGGTGCTGCTCTGAACTCTGTAAGAGTGACATCAGTGTTTCCACACTCAGTCATTTCAAAATTCTTGCATTTTTATGTTGTTTATTCATATATTTTTGCTTTACTTATGCTATTCTTTGGCTTCGAATTCCCTTCTATTGCTTTATCAGAAGGAATAATGCCTTAGCTTTGTTATTCCTTCTCCTAAAATAATAGAATACTGTAAGTCCTGAATATATATTATATAGGAGGACCCCATGAATAAATGCAGTTCTTGAGCATCTCCATATTGTAAGGTCTTTGATATGAGATATGGTTTTTATTGTGTACAACTGTAAACTCTTTTGTTTCTAAAGGTCAATTGTCAGTATTTCTTTTTTTTTTTTTTTTTTTTTAATTGTCAGTATTTCAAATCATCAAAGAAAGGAATCAAAACGGCATTCTGGCTACTGAAAATTCTTTTTAGTCCTCAAGCCCTAATTTGTATTTCAAACTGATGTAGGTGGCTTCCCCCATTCTTTCCCTATGTACCCATCTCCGTAATGATATGTACCACACTTACATTCATGTGGTAGTCTAGATTTAATTATTCATTGCCTCTACTTTGATGCATTCATTTACACAAGTATTTATTGAGTGACTATGATGTGCCAGACACATAATAGGCAGCACAACATATGGAACAAATGCCATACTGTCTGGTTCAAACCCTATGTCCAAAAAATTCTGTCTCTATGACTTTGTGCCAGTTAATCTCTCTGTGACTTACGTTTTTCATCTTTAAATGGGGATAATAATAGTAATAATAAAAATAGTTTTGTTTCTTTTTACTTCTAGAGAGTCTTATTTGGGGAGGAAAACTCTGTTTAATGACAAAAGTAAAAGACTGGTGCTGATATCAACTCCCTGGACATGTCTTTGGAGAGACTTGGGCCATATGGGAATGCCCACAGCCTTCTCAATACAGTAGTCCCTCCTGATCCAGGGTTTCATTTTCTGTGATTACAGATACCTGTGGTCAACCATGGTCTGAAAATGTTAAATGGAAAATTCCAGAAATAACTCATAAGTTTTAAATTGTATGCTGTTCTGAGAAGCCTGATAAAATCTCGCGCCTTGCCGCCCCATCCTGCCTGGGATGCGAATCATCCCTTTGTCCACGCTACATTTGCTACCTATCAGACCGACTCTCACAGTACCAACAGTGCTTGTGTTCAAATAACCTTTATTTTACTTAATAATGTCCCCAAAGCACCAGAGTAGTGCTGCTGGTAACCTGTATATTCTCTTACTGTGCCTAACGTGTAAACTAAACTTTATCATAGTATGTATGTATATGGAAAACCTATAGGATTCAGTACATCTGTAGTTTCAGGCCTCCACTGGGGGTCTTGGAACAAATGTATCCCCCATGGATAAGGGATGGCAGAGCAATGTATTCCCGTCTAGGAGATTAGGAAAGGCCTCTCTGTCAACCACAGTTTAGGGATTAAGAAGAAACAGAGTCGTGAATTACATATTCTCTGTGCAGGACCACTGTGAGTTTTACCAGTGCTATTTCATTCTGTCCAACTCATTCTATCTCAAACCCACATGGTTGGTAGGATTATCTCTATTTTACAGACTGACAAAACCAAAAACACAAAAACTGAGAATCAGAGAGGTTACATATTTTTTCTAAGATAACAGAGTAGGCGGCAGAGACAAGAGTTAAAAATCATGGTTTTCCAAATCTAAGCCTTACTGTCCTCAGTCATCTCCACAGCCACCAACTTCACTCTCTAGCTTCAGTGCTAATTTTATTTTTCTTCATATAATAAGAGCTAATAATATATGTGTCAGGCTGAGATCTAAGTGCTTTCTATCAATCCTTCTAACAATCCTGTATGACAGCCTCTGTTATTCTCTTCATTTACAGATGCAGAAACTGAGGTACAGAAAGGTGACTAGGCCAAGGTCACACACTTCATATGTGGTGAGACATGCAATCTGTTCTGTGTTCTTAACCATGTACATTAGTACCAGCATATGATATGCTATCTATTTTTACTTATTTTATTTTTTGTTGGTTTATTCTTCTCTGACTATAATATCAGCTCCATGAGAACAGATTTTTGTCTTTCTTTTCTTTGACTCCCTGCCTTTTTCCAGGGCCTAGCATATTAAGGACTCTTAATCAATGTTTATTGAATAAATCGTGCTGCTTCTTTTGGGGTATAGGAAACTGACATTGGAGATGTGAACTCTCAAGAGTTTGGCCCAAAATAGCTCAACCTAAGATGTTAGGAGTGAGGCATTTCCCAATTGCGTGGGAGACTGGCCTTCAATTATTTCCTGGCTGACCCAACAGGACAATTTCTGGCTAAGGAGGCTCTGTTGTTCAGTCTCAGTTAGAGGATCATCTGTTCTGGTCTGAGCATCTAATTAAAGGAATCATAACACCTCTGATTGCAGATTTTTGTGGGGCTCCCCTAAATCTTCTCTCATGTAGGTCTCAGATACAAAGTAACACACTGTGAAGAATATGACACCTTGCATTAAACTGGACCTGACAACTCAGACATTTGTGACCTGGGGAGTGTTTCTTAGCATGTCTAAGCTTTTGTTTTATTCTAAGTCAGGCTTAAAAATATTGAGCTCACAATAATTAGTTTGTAATCTGGTCCATAGTAAGAATGCAAATTTAGTTGTGCTCTGGAATTTGGAGGTTGTTTTAGTTCTTTTATCTCTGATTCCACCTACTGTTGAAAGTTAGAGTTGGAACAACTCAATTCTTTGGCGTATTAGACAGCGGAAAGCTGCTCGGATGTTGGGTCTGCAGTTCAATTATGATTGCTCCATGTCTTCATCCCTGAAGATAAAGATATCAGGGCAAAGGTCAAGTTCATCTGACCAAGTACAAAGTCATCATTTCTAAGAGTTGGAGCAACTTTAGAGAAAGATTGAGGATGAAACCCAATCACCAGTGTTTAAAGGGGAAGCCAGATTTAGAAAAGCAGAAAATATTTTCAAAATAAATGTTGGTTCTTGTCTGACACCTTGTCAAGCTGGTCAGGAAAACGACACATCTAGAACAGTGATTCTCAGCATCTTTTTTAAAAACATGACCCCCCCCCCTTGGAGGCTTTGAAAATATTTTTCCCATAATCATCTTCATAGTCCTATGAAAGTTTAATACCACAGATATGCTATATATCTGTGTATTCTAGGGCTGCCGTAACAAATTACTACAAGCTATGTAGGTGAAAGCAACAGAAATTTGTTGTCTCATAATTCTGCAGACTTGAAGTCTGATATCAAGATGCTGGCAGGGCCATGCTTTCTCTAAAGCCTATAGGGAGGATCCTGCCTTGCCTCTTCCTCATTTTTCATTGTTGCTGTCAATCCTGGTATTCTTTGGCTGGCAGAAGCATCACTTCAGTCATGTGGCACTTTCCCTGTGTATCTTTCCAGTGTCTCCTCTGTGCATGTCACTGTGGCCAAACTTCGCTCTTCTTATAAAGACACCAGTTATTGGATTAGGGCCCACCCCAAATCCAGTATGACCCCATCTTCCCTTAATTATACCTGCAAAGGCACTATTTCCAGATAAAGTCACATTCTGAAGTTCTGGGTAGACATCAATTTTTGGAGACATGATTCAACCCAGAACAATCTTTTTTTGTACTGTATCTGTGCTTTGTGCAAAGAGTAAGATTTTTTGCCACCCTTCCTGCCAAGGTCTAATTTACAACCCCTTGGGGGTGATATAACCCTTGATGAAAATTGCATGCTTTAAGACAGGGGTAAGCAAAGTATGTTCTGAGGGTTAAATCCGGCTGATCACTTACTTTTGTAAAGAGTTTTATTGGCACATAGCCACACCCATTCATCTGCATAGTTTTATGGCTGCTTCTGGGCTATATCTACAGGGTTGAGTAGTTGTCACAGAGACTGTCTAGCCCACAAAACCTGAAATATTTATTATCTGGCCCTTTACAGAAAAGATTTGTCATGCCCAGCTTTAGAGCACTGGGACTGAGAATTAGATGTAGAGAAGTGTTTTAGTTCACAGAGTGACAAGTTATCAAATAATATTTTGGCTTTATGATTTCATAATATTCATAGGACCTAGGGTGTTGTCATACTGGGGTGTTCATTATGGTGGAACAAAGGAGAGTCAGCAGAGGTCAAGCTAATTCCAGGAGGCTATTTAGGTGGAAGGGTGTTTTTAGATATTATCAGCTTAGATGGAATTGATCAGGTCAAGGGTTTTAAATATTATCAGGAGAAGCAAGCCAGTACCACAAAGCAGGGAGATTGAATATTAAGTCTGGGTATTTGCTTAGAAAAGAAATGGGAAAACTTTGGCTTAAAAAAAAAAAAGAAGGGAAAATCCATGAATCAAAGATAAGCTGATATTAATAAAATAATAATTGCTTTAAAAATGTACCAATAGCTAACATTTATATGAAATGACTTTTTGTTTGCTTGACATTGCTCCAAAAACTCTCAACATATTCACTCAATAAATCCTCAAAGAGCTGAATATCAATATAATAATATTAAAAATAATATCAGCAAAAGGATTTAGCATTTATTGACCATCTGCTCTGTAATAAAACCGAACTTCAAAAATCACCCCTGAAGACAGGCAGTTTCTTTCCATTTTACAAACGGGGAAACTGATGCATAGAGAAGGTCCTTGCATGAAATCACAGAGATATACCCAGTACATGGCAAGGGCAAGACTTGAACCCAGGTTTGTCTGATGCTAATAGTGGGTTTTGCTCTGCATTTCTTCAGACGCACACCAGCAGTATAGATAGACAAGTAGAATCAAAAGACAAGGAAGTCAATAAAAGTAGAAGGATAAATGGGCACAAAGAATAGCAACAGGAAAAAATTAATGGTTTCTTTTTCTAAAATAGGAATCTTTTCTTTCTGTCTTGCGATGACTTTCCATGTTCTGCTTGGGGTTCCAAACTCTAATAGGTATGTGTTTGTATATACTGACAAATTCCAATTAAAATGACAAAGATGTAAGCTTCATAATGATTCTTAAGAGTAGTCACAATGTTTTTCCGTTCTCATTAAATGGCATCTACTGATAGGATTTTAGACTGATAAGAATTTTAACTGAAATAGAAATACTCAGCTCTGCCTCACCATCCCGGTCTTATCAGGGAAAAAATAGTGCCCCATTTAGTTTATTTAACACATATTAGATATCTGCACTGTGCCTAGTATCTGATTCTGCTTTTCCCTGTTAGACACAAGCCAGGAAATTGCAGTTTCTTCTGGGCTAATCCACAGGGGATGGCAGAGTGGGAAGTACAGTGTCCTTACCTGTGTCTGATAAGAATACCTACCTTGTACTATTTTTAAGAGGTTTAACTCAGATAGTGCATTAAAAATATTTGGAGGAATACTTGGCAAAATGTAGGTTCTCAAAAACAGTGGTATTTTTTAAAGAGGAACAAGAGCTAAAGGAACAAGCTGGGAAAGCATCTTGGTCAGAGAAACCAAAGTCAAGGGGGAGAACAATGACACCTGGCCAATGACAACTTGACCAGTCACCCCTGGCTCTAGAGCGATGGAGCCATGACCTAAGGAATATGGGCAGCCTCTAGAAACTAGAAAAGGCAAGAAAATGAATTATTCCCCAGAGACGCCAGAGGAAAGACAGCCCTGCCAAACCTGACATTAGCTAAGTGAAACCCATTTTATACTTCTGGCCTCAAGATTGTATGATACTGTGTGTTTGTTTAAGCCACTAAGTTTGTGGTAAGAAGCAGTAGGAAACTAACACAATCAACCTACCCTATTCCAGGGCATGTCAGTAGATGTATGTCCTCAGCCTTCTTCACTGGCACTCAGAGGTCTCATGATTCTCCTTCTAACATCTAAGACAGGTAGAAGATTGCTCTTCACAACCCTAAATACAATCTGTATGACCAAGTAGGAACCCACTGAGTGTGATACTTTTGAGTAGAATTAAAGTCTGCTGAGGTTTGGATGGACAAATTCTTTGCCAAGGAGTCAGTCTCACGTACTGCTTTGTCCAGGTGCAATATATGGTAGATTTAGAAGTACGCATTGCTTGTAGGACTCACCCTGTAGGTCTGCCTCTATCTTTAGTATTTTGCATGGTTCTATATATGTTTCAGGATACAGAGTGCTATGACCCCACCCTCATCTTCCTCTTCCAGTGCTTCATTCTGAGAGTTATGGATGGAAAGGAGTTAAGAAAGGCTGAAGTATGTGGATATGAGACTGTAGAAAAGAGACATATTTTGGCTGTTTCACAGTTTGTGTTTCACCTCACGGAGATGGACAGAAGTGTTGTGGGAATCCTTGGATTTCTGTTTAATGTAACCACTGTGCTCCAGAATTGTGCCAAACACTGAAAGAAAGCCAGAGGCTTATTTAAGTCATTCCCTATCAGCTGGGGTCTTCTATCACAGATGCTACTGCTTTTGATCTCAGTCCAGTTCCAATTAGAAGAAATCATTTCAGACGTTTCCATGAGGGCTCTCATTAGACTTTGTTCCTAGCACTCCTGTATTGGGTTGGCCAAAAAGTTCCTTCGGGTTTTTCTGTAACATCTTTCAGAAAAACCCAAATGAACTTTTTGGCCAGCCCAATACATTTCCATCCTTTTAAAAAACGTGCACCCTCATGGAAAGCTGAAAGGGATTTATTTTTATTTTATTATTTTATTGAATTTATTTTTAAATCAAGGGGAAAAGAATTTTTGTCCATGGCAGAAATTTATATGAAATGAGGTCTGCTAAAAAGTTAGGACTTGGATCATTGTGTTCCCTCATGTTATTTTACAAATTCTGCAGCTGTTATCACATGGGAAATATATTCTTATGCTTAAAGCAGAATTAGGTGTACAGTGAGTAGATTTTGGACCACTTCCACAAGATTTAGTTTCTTCAGAAAAATAATCTGTATCATCTACAGTTTAGAATTCTCAAGATTTCTTTGTCTTGACTGTGGTGTGCCTACCCATTCCATTCCATTCCTCTATTACAGGCTTCCTCAATCTGGATACAGTTGACATTTGAGAGAGATGGGCAATTTCTTGTTATGGAGAGCTGAGCTGTCCTGTGCTTTGTAGAATATTTAGCAGCATCCCTGGCCTCTACCCGCTAAATGCCACTAGTAACTGCTTAGTTGTCACAACTAAAAGTGTTTCCAGACATTGACAAATGTCTACTGGGAGGAAAAATTATCACCAGGTGAAAGCCATTGCTATATGACAATTAGGATCAAAAGGAAATGATGGTTCTAGGTCTTGAGTCCATTGTGAAACTGCCATCTAAAAGGTACATTCTAGTCACAGAGAGAAAATGCCTATGAGCGAAATGAGAAAGCTATTTATTAAACTCTGTCATATCTTAGAAACCAAACAAGATTCCCCTCAGAGCCTTAAAGTACTCAGCACACAGGGGAAACATCCATTTTCCTTTTATTTCACCACAGACTGAGAACAATTATAGTTGACACAGTGGTCAGCAGAAGTGGATCGTCAGGACAGCAGAAGGGAGTGGTGGCTCAGGGCAAACCCTGGACCAGTTACAGCAGTGGTCATCATCAGCAGTGAGTCAGAAGTTACAGAAGCAAGCATTAATAGTGACACAGGGATACAGCAACTAACACACAGACATAAAGACATAAGGTACCTAAAGCTAAGTTTCTAAGGCACATAGAAATAATAGTGACTGGTCAGATCTTAAAATGACCAAAGTGAGCTGTGATTCCAAACTGAACTTCAGTCAGAAGGCATAATTTGTAAGAGAAGCAGTGGCGAGGTGGGTAAGGAGCCTCTGTTCCCATTGATAGTAAGGACAGGTGATTCTGCTCCTTGAAATAGCCCAGCAGTATGTAAAGGGGTGGGACAAGTTAGTCTAAAGAGGGATTCAGTCCTGAGTAGGTAAGTAGGGGAAATCAAACAGCAAGATCTGGGTTTTAAAATTAAAATAGGCTCATTTGAATCCATAGGCTAGTGAGAAGTAGGAAAAACAGGGTTATGTGCAAATCAATGAACTATCATTTAAAATGAGTGTGCTTAGGCACCTTATGTGTTAAGAATATGTGAATTCAGTAAGTCAAACTAGTAATAAAAGTGAAAATCTAAAAAAGATTTTAGTGATGCTTCACTATACTTCATGACAACCAAGAAAAATTTTAAATCGATTAGCATATCATGGTGTTTCTTTCCTCATTTTAATAAATGTATTCTTAAGTGAATTATGGTCCTATCCTACCTGTGTCTATTTGAAGTTCACTTCATTCTTTGAAGGTAAAATGCAATTATTTGTCCATGATTACACTATGTGATTCATGAGGCTTGGAATACATAGTTTAAAGTATGATTAAAGTACAATGGTTTCAAGCATGGACTATTGAGAAAATATAGTGAGGTGTTCAGATAAGTGAGGAAAACCACAGCTAATCAACCTCACTTAGCATATAGTATCAACTATTTAGTGGCCCAATAGTAATCTTTAACAACATCTTTAATAGTGTGACTCTTATAGATGCAAATGGCAGCAATGTAAGACTTCTTAATACAGCGTATTGACTCTCCTCTAAATTTCATTAAAATGACGGTAAGATAATAAAGGCATAGATTCACAAGGGCAAAGAGAAAAGGAGAAGAGATAACAGCAAACAAGTGATTTTAATAATTTTCAGGATATAAATAAGATGCTTGATTGGAGGAGAAAGTTATAACTTAGGTGACTACAGAGGTTTATACCAAAAAGAAGCAAAGCTACCTTTCCCTATAGAATCGCCAATGCTTAGGAACTGGAGACCCAGTTTATCTCAGGAGCAGTAGGTCAGGTGCTAAATTGAAGACATGGGAATTGGTTGAAAATATGGATATGGAATGATTAGACTAGACAACTAGCCCTTCCGTTAGTGAGAAACTGGCAAAACTGAGCAAACAGACTCTGGGACTTTGGTGATATGACAGGATAGTGAGGAAACATGGGAGAAAACATGGAGAGGAAGAGACACATGTTAAATATTAAGTGAAAATCTAAATAGACAGTTGGGCACTCAGCTCTCTTACTCTACCCACTTCTAGAATGGAATTGGCTGGAATTATACCTCATCTTAACTACGGCATAGCATCTGAGGACTAGAGAAACTAAACCACCCCAGAGAAAAGGACTTTTATAATTAATAATTATGTTTTAACCTCATTAAAAAAGCCACCTGATCACACATTTCACACTACAGTAAACCCAACAATCAATAAGCCTTGACCACTCACACAGAAATGCCAATCAAATTTATAATGTCTTACTCTTAAAAAAGGGATTCCACTTATAAAACTCCTAGAAGATAACATAGAAGAAAACCTGTATGACCTTGGCTATGGTGATGCCTTTTTAGATATAGCACCAAAGACAGGGTCCATGAAAGAAATCATTGATAAGCTAGATTTGTTAAAAAACAAACAAACAAAAAACTTCTGCTCCATGACAGACAATGTCAAGAGAATTAGAAGATAAGACTTAGACTGGGAGAAAATATCTGCAAAAGACACATCTGATAAAGCATGATTATTCAAAATATACAAAGAATTATTAAAACTCAGCAATAAGAAAAAAAAAAAAAAACTCAACTAAAAATTAGACCAAAGACCTTACCAAACACCTCACCAAAGAAAATATAAGTACAGATGGCAAATAAACATGAAAAGATTATCCACATCATATGTTATGGGGAAATGCAAATTAAAAACTAATAAGCTACAACTGTACCCCTATTAGGCCAAAATCTGGAAACATTGACAACACCAAGTGCTGTTGAGGATGTGGAGAAATGGGAATTCTCATTCATTACTGATAAGAATGCAAAATGGTGCAGCCACTTTGCAAGACAGCTTGGCAATTTCTTAAAAAACTCAACTTACTCTTCCTATATAATCCAGCAGTCGTGGTCCTTGGTACTTACCCAAAGGAGCTGAAAACTATATTCATACAAAAACCTGCACACAGGGCTTCCCTGGTGGTGCAGTGGTTGAGAGTCTGCCTGCCGATACAGGGGACACGGGTTCATGCCCCGGTCTAGGAAGGTCCCACATGCCGCAGAGCAGCCAGGCCCATAAGCCATGGCCACTGAGCCTGCGCGTCCGGAGCCTGTGCTCCACAACGGGAGAGGCCACAACAGTGAGAGGCCCACATACTGCCAAAAAAAAAAAAAAAAAAAAACCTGCACACAGATATTTATAGCAGCTTTATTCATAATTATAAAAACTTGGAAGCAACCAATATGTTCACCAGTAGATAAATGAATAAACTGCATTGCATGTAGACAATAGAATATTATTCAGTGCTAAAAATAAATGAGCTTTCAAGATGTGAAAAGACATGAAAGAGTCTTAAATGCATATTACCAAGTAGAAGAAGCCAACATGCTGAATGATCCCAATTATATGACACTCTGGAAAAGGCACAACTATGGGGAAAATAAAAAGTTCAGTTTCCAGGGTTTAGGGGCATGGAGAGGGATGAATATGCAGATCACAGAAGAATTTTAGGGCAGTAAAAATACTCTGTATGATATTATAATGATGAAAGTATGTCGCTATACATTTGTCCAAACTCATAGAATGCACAACACCAAGAGTGAATCCTAATGTAAACTTTAGACTTTGAGTGATTATGATATCAAAGTAGGTTTACCCCTGGTAACAAATGTACCACACTGCTAAGTGATGTGGATAATGGGAGGAGACGTGTGGGGACAGGGGACATATGGGTAATCTACCTTTCTTTGAATTTTTCAGTGAATCTAAAACTGCTCTAAAAAATAAGTATTTTTTTTAAAGAATTGGGTAAGGTGTAAAATATTTGTGGGAATTAGCAATGAACAAGTAGAAGAATTGGTATTAAGTTAAAATTATGAAATATGTGCAGTAACATGGAAAACACTTATGACTTAATGTGAAAAAAAATTACAAAACAAAGGATTCCCACATTTTTTTTTTAGTGTAGAAAACCAGAAGGATAAATTAAAGAAACTAGAATAAATAGATTAAACGGTAGGAAGAAGGAAAAACTTCCAAAAAATAGTCAGCTATAATTGTTGGCATGAGAAAGGCAAAATATGAATTAAGATGCTCTGAATAAAAGAAACAATCAAAGAACAAAAATGAACTCTTGGTAATTAGAACACTTGAGTGTTCTGGTTCCAGGATGATGCAATAGATGTACTTTTACTTGTTCCTCCACTAAGTACAACTAAATGTCCTGGATGTGGTATACTAAACAAATGAAAGAAGGATCTGGAAGGTGGAGAAAGAAGACGGACTGGCTAGGTAACTTGGAAACCAAGGAACAGCACAGTGATGAGACTCCTGCTTTTGTTTTATTTTGTTTTGTCTCATATACCCCAGACTACATGCTAGAGAAATTGGCAACTGGGAAATGTCAACGGGTGCAGAAGGAAAACACCAAATAAATCTTTTTCTTTCTGGCCAAAGGATGGGAAACAGGGTGCCTAACAGAAAACTTTCAGGTAATAACTACCCTACTCCAGACAAACACCAAAAGAATTAACGTAGTCCTAACCCCACGCTTGCCAGCAAAGGCTACCTGGAGCCTAGACGTCCACGCTTGTCAAGCAGTAACAAAGTACTCTGGACCTCCATAGTGTCAGTGAGGATCACAGGGAGATTGGACCTCCACCTCCCATTCAGTGGCAATGCAGTACCCTTCCTTTCCCTGCTGGAGTAGTGTCAGAGGAGGGGTAGTGGAGACTCAGAACTTTCACCACCCCTCAGCAGGAACAAAACAAAGAAGAGAGATTTAACACTGAGAAAAGATTGTGAACAGATACCAATATTAAGATGACATTGATATTAGCAAGATATTAGAATTATCTGACAAAGTTTTTAAAAGCAGCCATAATACAAATGCTTCAGTGAATATTTACAAATGTAATTGGGCAAATGAAAAAATAGGAAGTATCGGCAAAAAACCACACAAAGTGTCAGAAAAATATATAAAGATATAAAAAAGAACCAAATGGAAATTATTTTTAAAAACACACAAAAATCAAATTAAAAAAAAAAAAGCTCAATTGATCTGCTCAACAGCAAAATAAAGAGGAAAGAAGAAAGATTCTGTGACGTTTAAAACAGAACAATAGAGCTCTACCCACCACCAGTCCCTCCCATCAGGAAACTTACACAAGCCTCTTAGATAACCTCATCCAACACAGGGCAGACAGTAAAAGCAAAAAGAACTACAATCCTGCAGCCTGTGGAACAAAAACCACATTCACAGAAAGATAGACAAGATAAAAAGGCAGAGGGCTATGCACCACATGAAGAAACAAGATAAAATCCCACAAAGAAAACTAAGTGAAGTAGAGATAAGCAAACTTCCAGGAAAACAATTCAGAATAATGATAGTGAAGATGATGCAGGACCTCGGAAAAAGAATGGAGGCAAAGATCGAGAAGATGCAAGAAATGTTTAACAAACACCTAGAAGAATTACAGAACAAACGAACAGAGATGAACAATATAATAACTTAAATGAAAACTACACTAGAAGGAATAAATAGCAGAATAACTGAGGCAGAAGAATGGATAAGTGACCTGGAAGACAGAATGGTGGAATTCACTGCTGCAGAACAGACTAAAGAAAAAAGAATGAAAAGAAATGAAGACAGCCTAAGAGACCTCTGGAACAACATTAAACACAACAACATTCACATTATAGGGGTCCCAGAAGGAGAAGAGAGAGAGAAAGAACCAGAGAAAATATTTGAAGAGATTATAGTTGAAAACTTCCCTAACATGGGAAAGGAAATAGCCACCCAAGTCCAGGAAGCGCAGTGAGTCCCATACAGGATAAACCCAAGGAGAAACACACTGAGACACATAGTAATCAAACTAGCAAAAATTAAAGACAAAGAAAAATTATTGAAAGCAGGAAGGGAAACATGACAAATAACATACAAGGGAACTCCCATAAGGTTAACAGCTGATTTCTCAGCAGAAACTCTACAAGCCAGAAGGGAGTGGCACAATATATTTAAAGCGATGAAAGGGAAGAACCTACAACCAAGATTACTCTACCCGGCAAGAATTTCATTGAGATTCGATGGAGAAATCAAAAGCTTTACAGACAAGCAAAAGCTAAGAGAATTCAGCACCACCAAACCAACTCTATGACAAATGCTAAAGGAACTTCTCTAAGTGGGAAACACAAGAGAAGAAAAGGACCTAGAAAACAAACCCAAAACAATTAAGAAAATGGTCATAGGAACATACATATCGATAATTACCTTAAACGTGAATGGATTAAATGCTCCAACCAAAAGACACAGGCTTGCTGAATGGATACAAAAACAAGACCCATATATATGCCGTCTACAAGAGACCCACTTCAGACCCACGGACACATACAGACTGAAAGTGAGGGGATGCTAAAAGATATTCCATGCAAATGGAAATCAAAAGAAAGCTGGAGTAGCTATACTCATATCAGATAAAATAGACTTTAAAATAACGAATGTTACAAGAGACAAGGAAGGACACTACATAATGATCAAGGGATCAATCCAAGAAGAAGATATAACAATTATGAATCTATATGCACCCAACATAGGTGCACCTCAATACATAAGGCAACTGCTAACAGCTATAAAAGAGGAAATCGACAGTAACACAATAATAGTGGGAGACTTTAACACCTCACTTACACCAATGGACAGATCATCCAAAATGAAAATAAATAAGGAAACACAAGCTTTAAATGACACAATAGACCAGATAGATTTAATTGATATTTATAGGACATTCCATCCGAAAACAGCAGATTACACTTCTCCAGGATAGATCACATCTTGGGTCACAAATCAAGCCTCAGTAAATTTAACAAAATTGAAATCATATCAAGCATCTTTTCTGACCACAATGTTATGAAATTAGAAATCAATTACAGGGAAAAACCTGAAAACACACAAACACATGGAGGTTAAACAATACGTTACTAAATAACCAAGAGATCACTGAAGAAATCAAAGAGGAAATCAAAAAATACTTAGAGACAAATGACAATGAAAACACGACAATCCAAAACCTATGGGATGCAGCAAAAGCAGTTCCAAGAGGAAGTTTATAGCTATACAAGCCTACTTAAAGAAACAAGAAAAATCTCAAGTAAACAATCTAACCTTACACCTAAAGGAACTAGGGAAAGAAGAACAGACAAAACCCAAAGTTAGCAGAAGGAAAGAAATCATAACCACCAGGGCCAAAATAAATGAAATAGAAACAAAGAAAACAATAGCAAAGATCAATAAAACTAAAAGCTGCTTCTTTGAGAAGATAAACAAAATTGATAAACCATTAGCCAGACTCATCAAGAAAAAGAGGGAGAGGACTCCAATCAATAAAATTAGAAATGGAAAACAAGAAATTACAACAGACACCAAAGAAATACAAAACATCCTAAGAGACTACTACAAGCAACTCTAGGCCAGTAGAATGGACAACCTGGAAGAAATGGACAAATCCTTAAAAAAGTGTAACCTTCCAAGATTGGACCAGGAAGAAACAGAAAATATGAACAGACCAATCATAAGTAATGAAATTGAAACCATGATTAAAAATCTCCCAACAAACAAAAGTCCAGGACAGATGGCTTCACAGGTGAATTCTATGAAACATTTAGAGAAGAGCTAACACCCATCCTTCTCAAGCTTTTCCAAAACATTGCAGAGGATGGAACACTCCCAAACTCATTCTATGAGGCCACCATCACCCTGATACCAAAACCAGACAAAGATACTACAAAAAAAGAAAATTACAGGCCACTATCACTGATGAATATAGATGCAAGAATCCTCAACAAAATACTAGCAAACAGAATCCAACAACACATTAAAAGGATCATACACCATGATCAAGTGGGGTCTATCCCAGGGATGCAAGGATTCTTCAATATACACAAATCAATCAATGTGATACACCATATTAACAAATTGAAGAATAAAAACCATATGATCATCACAATAGATGCAGAAAAAGCTTTTGGCAAAATTCAACACCCATTTATGGTAAAAACTCTCCAGAAAGTGGGCATAGAGGGAACCTACCTCAACATAATAAAGGCCATATGCGACAAACCCACAGCAAACATCATTCTCAATGGTGAAAAACTGAAAGCATTTCCTCTTAGATGAGGAACAAGACAAGGATGTCCACTCTCACCACTATTATTCAACATATTTTTGGAAGTTCTAGCCATGGCAATCAGAGAAGAAAAAGAAATAAAAGGAATACAAATTGGAAAAGAAGAAGTAGAACTGTCACTGTTTGCAGATGACATGATACTACACATAGAGAATTCTGATGATGCCACCAGAAAACTACTAGAGCTAATCAATGAATTTGGTAAAGTTGCAGGATACAAAATTAATGCACAGGAATCTCTTGCATTCCTATACACTAATGAGGAAAAATCTGAGCGAGAAATTAAGGAAACACTCCTATTTACCATTGCAACAAAAATAATAAAATACCTAGGAATAAACCTACCTAGGGAGACTTCTGCAGACTGTATGCAGAAATGTATAAGACACTGATGAAAGAAATTAAAGATGATACCAACAGATGGAGAGATATACCATGTTCTTGGATTGGAAGAATCAATATTGTGAAAATGACTATACTACCCAAAGCAATCTACAGAATCATTGCAATCCCTATGAAATTACCAATGACATTTTTACAGAACTAGAACAAAAAATCTTAAAATTTGTATGGAGACACAGAAGACCCCAAATAGCCAAAGCAGTCTTGAGGGAAAAAAACGGAGCTGGAGGAATCAGACTCCCTGACTTCAGACTATACTACAAAGCTACAGTAATCAAGACAATATGGTACTGGCACAAAAACAGAAACATAGATCAATGGAACAAGATAGAAAGCCCAGAGGTAAACCCATGCACCTATGGTCAACTAATCTATGACAAAGGAGGCAAGGATATACAATGGAGAAAAGACAGTCTCTTCAATAAGTGGTGCTGGGAAAACTGGACAGCTACATTTAAAAGAATGAAATCAGAACACTCCCTAACACCATACACAAAAATAAACTCAAAATGGATTCGAGACCTAACTTTAAGACAGGACACTATAAAATTCTTAGAGGAAAACATAGGAAGAATACTCTTTGACATAAATCACAGCAAGATCTTTTTGATCCACCTCCTAGAGTAATGGAAATAAAAACAAAAATAAACCAATGGGACCTAATGAAACTTAAAAGCTTTTGCACAGCAAAGGAAACCATAAACAAGACAAAAAGAGAACCATCAGAATGGGAGAAAATATTTGCAAATGAGTCAATGGACAAAGGATTAATCTCCAAAATATATAAACAGCTCATGCAACTCAATATTAAAGAAACAAACAACCCAATCCAAAAATGAGCAGAAGACCTAAATAGACATTTATGCAAAGAAGACATACAGATGGCCAGGAAGCACATGAAAAGCTGCTCAACATCACTAATTATTAGAGAAATGCAAATCAAAACTACAATGAGGTATCACCTCACACCAGTTAGAATGGGCATCATCAGAAAATCTGCAAACAACAAATGCTGGAGAGGGTGTGGAGAAAAGGGAACCCTCATGCACTGTTGGTGGCAATGTAAATTGATACGCCACTATTGAGAACAGTATGGAGGTTCCTTAAAAAATGAAAAAATAGAATTACCATATGATCTAGCAATCCCACTACTGGGCATATACCCAGAGAAAACCATAATTCAAAAAGACACATGCACCCCAATGTTCATTGCAGCACTATTTACAATAGCCAGGTCATGGAAGCAACCTAAATGCCCATCAACAGATGAATGGATAAAGAAGTTGTGATACATATATGCAATGGAATATTACTCAGCTATAAAATGGAACGAAATTGGGTCATTTCTTGAGATGTGGATGGATCTAGAGACTGTCATACAGAGTGAAGTAAGTCAGAAAGAGAAAAAGAAATATCATATATTAACGCATGTATGTGGAATCTAGAAAAATGGTACAGATGAACCGGTTGGCAGGGCAAAAGTTGAGACCCAGATATAGAAAACAAACGCATGGACACCAAGGGGGGAAAGCCATGGGGGGGGGGGTGGAGATGGTGGTGTGATGAATTGGGTGATTGGGATTGACCTGTATACACTGAAGTGTATAAAATTGATGACTAATAAGAACCTGTTGTATAAAATAAATAAATAAACCAGAACAATAGAAGCTACCAATCTAAAAAACAGAAAGAAATTATACCAAGCAAGAGGAAGACAAAAAATATCTCAGGAAAGTCTGGGACTATAAAAGAAAGAGTTGTTTCATTGGAGTCCCAGAAGGAGAGGATAAAATGAATGAGGTTGAAAAATATTTAAAGAAATAATAATGTAAAACAGCCCCAATTTGGCAAGAAGTATAAACCTACAGATTCAAGAAGCTGAGTAACCTGCAGACAGAATAAACTCAAAGAAATCTATGCCAAAACACTTTATAGTGAAACTCCTGAAAAGGAAAAACTCTTAAAAGAAGCCAGAGAAATGAAGCTTTACCTATAAAGAAAGATCATAGCAATGACTGTGGGTTTCTCATCAGAAACCATGATTTCCAGAAGGAAGCCTTGCAATATTTTTCAAGAGCTGAACAAAAAGAACCATCAACTGAGAATTCAATACTTAGTGAAAACCTCCTTCAGGAATAAAGGGGAAATCAAGACATTATCAGATGAAGGAAAACTAAGAGAATTTTTTTTTTGCCTACAATTCTACCCTAAAAGAATGGCAAAGGAGGTTCTCTGAGCAAAAAGTAAATGATAAAGTGAGAAATCTTGGAACATCAGGAAGAAAGATTAAATACAGAAAGTGCAAAAAATGGGTAAATACAATAGATTTTCCTGATCCTCTTGAGTTTTCTAAATTTGTGTGATGGTTGAAACAAAAATTATAGCTGTCAAATGTGGTTCTCAAAGTACGTTAAGGTGATATTTAAGAAAACTACATTTTATATGTGGGAAGGTAAGGGGAAATAAGGTTTCTGTGCTTCATTTGAGTGGGTAAAATGTCAACACCAGAAGACTTTGATAAGTTATGAATACATGGTATAATATCTAGAACAACTTTTATAAAGCTACACAAAGAGATATACTCAAAAACGCCATAGGTATTTCAACATGGAATTCTTTTTAATGTTCAAGTAATTAACTAGAAGCCTGGAAAAGGGAAATAGAGAAACAAAAATCAGAGTGAACAGAAAACAGACTTAAGCCTTAATATATCAACAATTACATCAAACGTAAATAGCCTAAATATGTTAATTAAAATACATTTGCAGAGCAGATTAAAAAAAAAACCCACCTATATGTTGTCAACACATATATAATGATATATGTATGTTAAAGGTAAAAAGTTAGAAAAAGTATACAATCAAACATTAAGCAGGGACTTCCCTGGTAGTCCAGCAGTTAAGACTCCATTCTCCCGATGCAGGGGGCCCAGGTTCAATCCCTGGTCAGGTCCCACATTCCGTGGCTAAGATCCTGCTTGCTGCAACTAAAAAAGATCCTACACGTGGCAATGAAGATCCCACATGCAGCAATGAAGATCCTACATGCAGCAGCGAGGATCCCGAGTGCTGCAACTAGGACACAGCCAAATAACTAAAATAAATAAATACTTTTAAGAATTAAGCAACATAATCTAATCAACATTCATAGAATACTGCACCCAACAATAGGAAAAACCAATTTATTTTTTCAAGTGACCATGGGACATATACCAACATAGACCATACCCTGGATCATTAAACAAACATTAGCTAACAAATACAGTGAAAGCATACGGGATATGCTCTCTAACCATAGGGAAATCAAACTAGAAATCAATAACCAAAAGATAACAGGAGCATTCCAAACAAAACATCACACTTCTGAATAATTCATGGGTCAAAGAGGAAGTCTCAAAGGAAATTTAAAAAATATAAATATAATGACCTGGATTAAAATAAAAACACAAAATCTTTATGGGATGAAGCCAAAGTGGTGCTTTTAGGGAAATTTATAGCAATTTATGCTTGCATTTGAAAATAGGAAAAATATTAAATAAATAATCAAAACTCCCAACTGAAGGAACTAGGAAAAAATGGAAACCAAGCAGAAGAAAGAAAATAATAAGGATTTGAGCAGAAATCAATGAAATTGAAAAAATATATAGTTCTTTGAAAATATCAATAAAGTTGATAAACTTCTGGAAAGATGAATAAGGAAAAAAGAAAACAGATTAATACTAGGAATGAAAAAGGAGATATCACTACAGACCCTGCAGATATCAAAAAATAGTAAGGGAATACTGCATACAACTCTATACATTTCATAACTTAGATGATATGGACCAATTCTTCAAAAAATACAGCCTATCACAACTCACCCGATATAAAATATTAATTTGAATGCCTCAGTAACTATTAAGGAAATTGAATTGGTAGTTAAAAAATCTCCCAGAAAAAGATATCTCTAAGATCATATGATTTTAATGGAGAATTCTACCAAATATTTAAGGAAGATGTAACATCAATAGTATATAATCTCTTCCAGGAAATGCAAGAAGAGTAACTACTTCTGCAGTGGATTTATGAAGCTGGAATTACCCTCATATCAATATTCCTCATGAATATAGATGAATAAATTATTAACAAAATACTAGAAAGTAGCATTCAGAAATATATACAAAGTTATACATCAAAATTAAGTGGAATTTATTCCAGGCTGACTGAATATTCAGAACTCAATCAGTGTAATTTACCACATTAACTAAAGAAGACAAATTACATGACCATATCAACTGATGCAGAAAAATCATTTCATGAAATTAAAAACACATTTATGATTTTTTAAAAAAACCTGAGAAAAATAGAAATAGAAGAAAACTTCCTTAACTTGATAAGATACTGACAGTTAATATTATCCTTAATGGTGAAAGATGAATGCTTTCCCTATAAGATCAGGAACAGTTGTGTCCACTCTCACCACTACTCTTTGAGATAGGACTAGAAGTAATAGCCAGCACAATATCAGAAAGGAATAAATAAAACTGTCCCTATTTGCACATGACATGGTAGTCTACATAGAAAATCCTCAGAAATATATATATATATATATATATTTTTTTTTTTCTACATACATTTATGTAAAACCTCCTGGGACCAATAAGTGAGTATAGCAAGGTCACAGAACACAAGATCATCATACAAAAATTAATTTCTACATCCTAGCAATGAACATGTAGAAAAAAAATTTTTTAATGACATTTAAAATCACTGAAAAAATGAAATACTTAGAAGTAAATCTAACAAAACATCTACTGGTCTCATGCTGAAAACTACTAAAAGCTAATGAAAGATGTGAAAGAAAATTTCAATAAATGGAGAGACATACCATGTTCATGTATTGGAGGACTCAACCTATTATAGATGAAAATTCTCTCCCAAGTTGGTATGCAGGCTTAATGCAATTCCCGGCAAACCCCAGAAATAGTTTATGGTAGATTTAGAAAACTAAAATTTATAAGGAAATGCAAACAAAATAGAATATCTGTAACATTCTGGAAAGGATAAATAAAGAACCAATTTCAAGACTTAGGTAGCTACAGTAAATAAAATTCTGTGATATTGGTGGAAGTACAGACACATAGGTCAATGGAACAGAATAAAGAACCCATAATTAGCTCCACACTAGTACAGGCAACTGATTTTTGACAAAGGAGCAAAGCAATTCAGTGGAGTAAGAATTGTTTTTTCAATAAATGGTGCTGGAGCAACTGGACATCCATAGGCAATAAAAATGGACTTCAACATAAACCTCACACCTTGTATGAAAATTAAGTCAAAATGATCCTAGATTTAAATGAAAAATTATAAAATTTTTAGAAGATGATAAGGGGAAAAATCTTTGGAACCTAGAACTTGGTGAAGATTTAGTAGACAGGTCACCATAACGTGGACCATAAAAGAATAAAATCAATAAATTGAAACCCATCAAGATTACAATCTTTTCTCTGTGAAGTGTCTATTAAAAGAATGAAAACACAAGTTCCGGACTGGGATAAAATATTTGTAAACTACAAATCTGACAAAGGACTCATATCTATAATATAGAAAGAGCTCTCAAAACCCAACAGTAAGCCCCATCCCCCTCCACACACCTTCAATGCAATTAGAAAATGGGCAAAAACATGAAGAGAACTTTCACATACATAAAAAGATATAAAGGTGGCACATAAGTATGTGAAAAATATGAAACATCAGTAGCTATTAAGGACATGCAAATTAAGAATATGGGTTAATATACAATATTAGAACAGCTAAAATAAAAATAATGAAAATATCAAATCTGGAAAACATGCAGAGAAATGGGATCCATAATGTATTGCTGGTGGAAGTGTAAAATGATACAGCCACTCTGGAAAATAATTTGGCAGTTTCCTGAGAAACTAAGCATGGTCTTACCTCATGACCCAGCAATTTCACTCTTGAACTATCCCATAGGAAATAAAACTTACGTGCACACAAAGACCTGTACAAAATTGTTCCTAGCAGCTTTATTTATAACGGCAAAAAGAAACTGGAAACAATAAAAATGTCTCTTAATAGGAGTACGGTTAAACTAATGGCGGTATACTCATACCATCGAATATTGTTCAGCAATTTAAAAAAGGAATAAATTATTTCTTAACATCTTTACTGGAGTATAATTGCTTTACAATGGTGTGTTAGTTTCTGCTGGGTAACAAAGTGAATCGGCTATACATAAACATACATCCCCATATCTCCTCCTTCTTGCATCTCCCTCCCACCCTCCCTATCCCACCCCTCTAGGTGGACACAAAGCACCGAGCTGATCTCCCTGTGCTGTGTGGCTGCTTCCCACTAACTATCTATTTTACATTTGGTAGTGTATATATGTCCATGCCACTCTCTCACTTCATCCCAGCTTACCCTTCCCCCTCCCCGTGTCCTCAAGTCCATTCTCTATGTCTGCGTCTTTATTTCTATCCTGCCCCTATGTTCTTCAGAACCTTTTTTTTTTTCTTTTTTTAGATTCCACATACATGCGTTAATATACGGTATTTGTGTTTCTCTTTCTGACTTACTTCACTCTGTGTGATAGTCTCTAGGTCCATCCACCTCACTACAAATAACTCAATTTCATTTCATTTTATGGATGAGTATTATTCCATTGTATATATGTGCCACATCTTCTTTATCCATTCATCTGTCGATGGACACTTAGGTTGCTTCCATGTCCTGGCTATTGTAAATAGAGCTTCAATGAACATTGTGGTACATGACTCTTTGAATTATGATTTTCTCAGGGTATATGCCCAGTAGTGGGATTGCTGGGTCATATGGTAGTTCTATTTTTAGTTTTTTGAGAAACCTCCATCCTGTTCTCCATAGTGGCTGTATCAGTTTGCAAGGAATGAATTATTGATACACTCAACAGCTTAGATGGTTGTCATGCTGAGCCAAAATTGCCAATCTCAAAAGGTTACATACTGGATGATTCCATTTATATAACATTCTCAAAATGACAAAATTATATAGATGGAAACAGATTAATGGTTGCCAGGCATAAGGAGGGAAGGGCATTAGTGTGTGTGTGTGTGTGTGTGTGTGTGTATGTGTGTGTGTTGGGAGTGTGTAAGTATAGCTATAAGTGGGTAGCACAAGAGGAATCTTTGATGGTGGAATAATTCTATATCTTGATTGTGGTGGCAGTTATACAAATTTACATAAGTAATCAAATTACATAGAACTATATGCACACATTGTATCAATGCTAAATTCCTAGTTTTGATATTGTATTTTAATTAGGTAGGATGCAACCATTGGGAGAAGCAAGGTGAACAGTACCTCCCTCTACTATCTTTGCAACTTCTCTGAATGTATAAATATTTCAAAGTAAAAGTTAAGGAGCGGCTGGGCCCGTGAGCCATGGCCGCTGAGCCTGTGCGTCTGGAGCCTGTGCTCCACAAGGGGAGAGGCCCCAACAGTGAGAGGCCCGCGTACCGCAAAAAAAAAAAAAAAAAAAAAAAAAGTTAAGAAAGTTAGTGCCTCACTTTTAAGAAAAGTCTGGTAACATAATTCTAAGGAGGGTTCTTGGAAAATAAGAGAGACAAAGATAGAAAATAAGAAAAGGATGAAAAAATCATAGATCTAAATAATGGGGTAAGCATCCCATTAATAGGAGTTATAGAAAGATAGGATATGGAAAACAGATGAGAAGGAATCCTTAAAGAAATAATGCCCCCACATCCCCAGAACTCATATGTATATACTCCTGGGTTCCCAAGTTCTGCTTAGTATTCATCATCGTAAATGAAAAAAATATGCAAACCGTGTTACATTAATAGGACATCAGTTAACAAAAAGATAAGCAGAATTGTTTTGAATGACACTTGATGTTAAGGCTTGCCTCACATTTTAACTCTCTGGAGCAATTAAAATGTTGCAAATTATGTTATCAACACACTATATGGCAAATTAAGTCACAGCTGAATTCCCGTATGGTTTTCGTTTTTTCACATAATAGATAGGTGTGAGATCTGTTGTAGAAGCCACAGAATTGTGAACAATAATGCTTAGTACTTTGTTTTCAGTAAACTTTACGGAGGTCATCTTGCAGTTCCGTATAATCTTCTGTGCTTTTTTAGACTAGATCATATGTAATTCAGGAGCAGATACTTTTGTTTATAGAGTAACTCAACATTCCTCTTCCCTTTTTTGGTCTTTGGTGACATCATTATATATTCTGCATAATTTATCAACATTTATTTGAGTCACTACTTAGCGATTTGGGTAAGTTCTGAGAGTATAATCTCACAGGGAAAAGTGGAATTGAGAAAACAAGATAGAAAGAAAAGGTAATGAAAATTTAAGCAAATCTGCTGGTTAAATAAAGGAACAAAAAAAAATAGAAATCAAAAGAGATATGCAAACAAGTGCTGGCCATCTAGCAGAAATACCAATATAAAAATATATCTTAAAAAAATAAAAGTACAACATACTTCTGAGCCTATGTGTGGGTATGAATATTTTTTAAAACAGAATTTAACTTATGTATCTACAAATAAAAAGCTTCTTAAATTTCAAAAATTAAAATCTGAATTTTTACATAGCAAAATTTATATCCAACAGTTACTGCCTATGGTTCTGGTAATAATACTATGATCCATACAATATATATGCATATAAAATTTGAATATACAAGTTTTATACCACAGAATATTATAATGCCATGTAAGATTTCATTATTTATGAAATCCATAAGACCAGTTTAAAGGCTTGGTAAATATATTTATGGACACAATCAGGTTACAATCTGTATTGCAAATAGCAATTCAGTATGAAATAACCAATAAACTTTAAATGTGGGCACATAATCTTACTTTCCAATATAATAATAGTTTAAGTAGAAGATTGAGGGAATTTTAGAAAACATAAACATATCACAGGAGATTTTTAAAAGATTTTTTAAAACGTGTACAGTGGATTTTTAAATAATTCCAGAGGCCATCAAATTCCATTACAATGATGTTGATTTTAAAGGTGGTAAAAAAATTGGGAATATAAGTCATGTGAATACCAGAGCTAAATTAAGGGTAAAGAACTGTCACCAGAAACGTTTAACAACTATCCCAAGAAGGCACAGTGAGCTTCTGTCAGTCAGTATTAGAAACAAAAGTTCCTATTGTCAAGAACATTTTTAAGTAAAATTGTTCAATTCTTATTTATAATATGTGTATGGTGGCAGAGAAAATCTAATGTGATCTTCAACTTTATTTCCTTTATCTCTTGGGTACTCAACGAGATTGTATTTCCCAATTTCCCCTTCAATGAGGTGAGACAGATGGCTGAATTCTGAGGAATGAAATGTGGTTAGGTGATGCATGGTATTTATAGGCTGTTAACTAATGCTTCCCAAATAACCCTCCATGCTAACTCTATGCCTTCCTGCAGAAAGGATGGTAGAACCAGTAATATAAAGGAGCTTTCCTGGGTAATTGAAATCCCATTTCTTGCTCACGCTGCCATTCCACCACCCACATTACACTCTGATGTGAGCAAGAAATAAACCTTTGTTTTGTTAACCCAAAATTATTTCGGGAGCTCTTACAGAAGTTAATCGAACCATAATAGTAACTATCTCACTCATGTTTTGACAAAAGGAAAAAAATTAACTTTAATGTAAAATGCATCACTAACCCACTAGGATTGATATTAGCAAATAATGGATAATAACAAGTTTTGGCAAAGATGTGGAGAAATTTGAACCCTCATACCTTGCTGGTGGGAATGTAAGTTGATGCAGCTGCTGGGGAGAACAGCTTGACAGTTCTTCAAAAATTTCAGCATAGAGCTACATGATTCATCAAGCACTGCTAGGTACATACTCTATAAAAAATAAAACACATCTTACACTTGAATATAGCAACATCGTTCATAATAGTCAAAAATGTGGAATCAGCAATTCCACTCCTAGGTATTTACTCAGGAGAGCTGATAATATATGTTCTTATAAAAACTTGTAAATAAATATTTACAGGAGTATTATTCATAATAGGCAAAAAGGGAAAGTTACTCAAATGTCCGTCAAATGATGAACAGAAAAATAAAATGTACAATATAACCATACAGTGGAATACTATTTAGCAATTCAAAGAAAGTATTCAGTTATGCTACAGTATGGATGAACCTCAAAAACATTATGCTAAGTGAGAGACGTTATCACATACTGTATGAACTATTTGTATAAAATATCTAGAATATGCAAATGTATGTATAAAGAGAGTATGGATTGTTTGCTTAGGGTTGAGAAGAGGAGGTTAGGGAGGGGAATGGGGAGGGATGCCTAATGGGTGTGAGGTTTCTTTAGGGGAGATGAAAAGAAAATGTTTTAGTTAGATTGTGGTGATGGTTATATAACACAGTGACTACAAAAAAACATTTCATCTCAGTTTTGTAAAGAAGGAGGAAAGGAGAGAGGGAGTACTATCAATTGGCTAGATGATAGCCACTCACTGGAATACATCATTGCAAAGCTAATATTTCATTTCTCATCTTAGACTGAAGAGAGGACTTCAAACCTGGGTTTCTTCTGGCCCTTCTTTTCTCTGTGGCAACTTCCCCATTGCCTCTGAAGCAAATGAAACCTGCCTTAGTTTACACTTTCTCTCCTGATTTCAGTCTTCATAAACCTCCACCACAAACTGCTGAAAAAACAGCTTCTCAACCCTCTTCTCTAGCTCATCAGAGGAAACAGTGAACAGAAGCACATATTTTAAGAAAAGACAGCTAGCTGTTATTGAAAGAACATGCACTTTGAAATCAGAAAGACCTGGGTTCCAATCTTTGCACATCCCTTCAAAGATACATGCACTTGTCAGTTCATATGGCCTGAATTAAACTACAACAGTTTCTTCATCTGTAGAAGAGGAGTGCTATGAGGCTTATAATTAATAAAGATTATAACTAATACAAAATTAAGTAATTCTTTTGGCTTCTGAATTATACACAAATTCATATATACTGCACCCTGAACTCAAACCTTTCTACCCAACCATGCTTGAGTCATAAGAGAGAAAACCCAACAGTAACCCAGCACTAACAGGGTCACTAGCACAGTGGTCCTTATGCTGGGGGAAATATGGACCCATATCCCTCTCACTCTCCAAACCTGGAAAACTAAGGGTAAGGCTGGGTGTCTTTGTTTGAGAATTTAATATGTTCCTCCTACCCCATCCCTAGATGAGATCACTTATAATCCTTCTGAAAATTGTATACCTTCTAATCCATATCTCTCTTGTGCATGTATATCTTTATAGGGAAAGAAATTTGGGGCATTTAACAGAAGTATTAAGAGCAGCCACTGTGGAAGATTGATTCTTATTTCAGAGAACCCACTGATGAACTTTTTTTTTTTTAATGTAGGAGGCCCTTGACAAACATAGATGAAAGAAACGAGAAAAGAAGAGGAAATTTACCTATTAAAAAACATTATCCCTACAACATTTTCCTCATTGTAGAGAACTTAAAAAGTACGATTTTATTGTAAAAAGAAAGAGTAGCAGGACTTAAGTTTGCAGAGTCACTGTAGGTGGTGAACCTGAGGAAAAAGAAAAAGTAGGATCTCTGTGAAGAGAAAGTATGTTCATTGATAATGTGTCTAGAGGTTAGGGCTTAAAAATGGGACATGGCTAGTGAGAAATTTCTTGTGGCAACAAATAACAGGTTTAATTGTAGCATCAGTAAGATTGGAATTTAATTACCAATATCTTTAACTGTTGTTTTACCCTTAAGCCTTCTTTACTAGAAGTCTAGTGTTAACGGTACTTAGAATACTGAAGGGAGAATGGCAGTGTTCCAAGAATTTGAGTTGGTGACCAATAGTTAAATTAAAAAATCCTTAACATAGAGTTGAAAGCTATCATTCAAACTAGAACAGTGTGGCTTGAAATTGGACCGACTCAGAAGGAAATATAAGCCAAACTCTTTTGTAAGAAATGGGATTCTAAAATAGGATGATATTCTAATTAACATACCATATATATATAATTTATATACAATATGCAGATATACTTCTGCACATAAACTACCCAGATCTATGGAAATATTTAGATGCTAGAAAATCTGCTATATTGGGCAGCCCTATTGATTTCCAAAGATATTCCCTTTCTTTGATAGGGTAAATTAACAGGAATTTAGTCTCTCAGTTGAAAAGACATGAAATTAGAGTCTTTTACACAGAATTTACAATACAGTTTATCATGCAGTAGATAGATTCTGAATATGGCATAACAATTCCTCCCTTCCCTGTATACACATGCCTGCCTCTCTTCCGATCAAGAAGTGAGTCTATTTTCCTCCCCTTGAACACGGACTGGAATTGTGACCTGCTTTGGCACCGTGCCTTGCTTTTAAGTGGTGTGGCAGCTTCTGCTTTTGCACTCTTGGTGAAGTGGGTGGCCATGATGTAAAGGAGCTTGAGCTAGACTATTAAATGTTGAGCCTGCAAGCAGACAGAGGGAGAACCCACGTGGAGAAGCACTGAGGCATCAGGCATATGAATAAAGCCGTCTTGGATCTTCCAGCCTAGATCAACCAGCATCTAAATGCAGCTGATGAAGTGCCCTCAGCCATTGCCAGGTGAAGCTGGAGAAACACCCAGCAGACCCTACCTGAGTTCCTAACCCAAAGATTCGTAAGAAATAACAAATCGTTGTATTGTTTAAACCACCAAGTTTGGGGGTTATTTTTTACCCAGAATTAGATAACTGAAACAAAAATGGATACCAGAAATAGGTTGTCACCGTAAGAAAATCCTAAAATATGCTCTAATGACTTTGTAGGAAGGAGGGTAAGAGCCTGAGGACAAGTGAGGAGATTGCTAGTGGGATTGGAATACAGTGAGGAAATTTCTCTTGGAGGTTAGAGAAAGGACATACCCCTGCAGTAACGTAGAAAATAAAAATTAAAAAATATATACTTAAGGAACATGAGAATCTGGTTAAAGAGCTTTCCAGGTAGAAAGTATCAGAGTAAGTGATCACAGCTAACACCAGCTGGGGCATAAGTAGTGTGAAGCTGAAGCCTACCCAAATTCCTACCCCACAGAATGGTAAGAAAAAAAAAATAATCTTGTTTTAAGCCACTGAGCTTTGGGGTTTTTACATACCAATAGGTAACGGATACAGACCACCAACAAATCCCACGTGGAAGAATATTTTTAGGATGCTGGTCCCCAGGATTGGTCTTCCAAAGACAGTTAGGAGCATAACTGCATACCTTGTAAGCTGCAAACACCACCAAGTATGAGTAAGTTGCAAAGCAACAAGAAAACACAACATAAAACCTTACAAGGTGGAAATCAATTGTACTTTTGGATGGTTTATGCCTATAATCATGGTTCTTAGGCAATTTATTCATGACAAAAATCTCTCCCATTTCTCCATTTTGAAGAACTGAGAGAAAAAAATTTTCCAGGCACACTTCAAGCCTCAGACACATTCTGAAGGCCTTTGGGGTCAGTCTGACCCTATTTCTTTAATTTCTTGTGAAAATCTTTTTAATTGTCTGTGTTTCTCTTTGGAAGGAGAATAAAGTGTTGCATAGTAGGTACTCCTGGCCCTTTCTTTCTCAGGCAAAATATGTGCCACAGAGCTGCTTCCTGCACTTGTGTTATCTAAATGAGTGTCCTTGATAATGATGATAATTTTCTCCATGATTGCTCTCGCTAAAAGGGAAAACCAGAAGTTAAAGCATTTCTCTAGTCTCCTCTAATATAATTTATCCTGAAAGCTGAAATAAAAGCATTCCCAGATGACACAGTGGTAACCCTTTTCCATCAGATGTTCCTGTATTTTAAGTTTCTTAGCTGTACAACCTAAAGTAAATACACCTACTTTGGAGAAAAGAATTGACACAGTATTAGCATTTGTCCCCATAAACTCATATCTGACTGTCAAATTATTTTTATAGTTTTGTTTATTAATGAATACATGGAAAAAGGAAGAGGAATAGGGGGAAAAAAGAACACTGAGAAGAAAAGATCCAATGCTCTGCTTACTCTTTTTCCGTTTGTTATTGCTTTAATTGAAATGAAAATCGGGCTTGGTGGTCCACTCCCTGGTCTAATTGCTGTTGGAAAATTAAAAAAAAAAAATCTTGCATCTTCTCAAACTAGTCTGATACAAAGTTTAGAAAAGGCTATGAGGAGTAAAGCAAGCCCAGACTGTACTCTTGATTCCTCTTTTCTACTTACTTACAAACCTAGAATATAAAACATATTTTCAAAAACATAAAATAATAAAAAGTCTTAATATGGTATATAAGTTGTCCTTACCCAAATATGTAAATAATATTTTAGCATTTAGTAAATATATATTTTAGGAGATGCATTTTTGGAAAATATAGTGTCTGTGACGAAGATCGCAAATACATTTTAATTTACATGCCACTCTCATAAGTGGATCGTGGCTTCAGCAAGATTGTGTTGTAGACCTATCTTTGCTAGTGTGAAAGAGTCTACAATAGACACAAGAGGGATAACTGTGCTAAGAATTTTTCACTTCTGTTCCATAAGAGTAACACCTGAATTAGGCATATAGAAAACAGAAGTCATCAATTGCAAGAAGTTAATGGGGTTAACCAACAGGAAGAATGGATATTCTAATAGGGAAATGTTTTATAAATGCTTGCTTATTGGAGTATCAGGAATTTTAATTATTTTGATCTGGCAAAGGGAAGATTTGTAAAGTGTGATACTCTTTAGTTGAATTTGAAGAGTAGCGTACATTCACTTAACGCCCGACTCAAAATGAGAATATCAGAAAACATTGGACCAGGAGGACAAACATATTTCTGTGATCTGTAGCATAAACACAGTTATACATGATACAGTGTTCTTTGTCAATATTTGTTCTCTAAACTTGGAGAATATGAGGAGGATAACACTCTTTGATTGAGGAATATCTCCTTATAGTGAATATATTTGCATTCTTTTAAAGTCAGATAACAAAGCGGACAGTACAGAATTGCCAGAGAAATTGAAAACAGGCTTCATAGGGAAGAAACATGCATGATAATAAATGTGGTCTAAGGAATAGGAAGTAGGATCATAGTTGGGGGCAAAGGCACGGAAGGTAGTGCATGCAATCTTCTTGTTCAGCATGGTTACATTGAGAAAAGGGTACCAAAATGTGCAAACACACACACATGAATTCACTCCATACCAAATAGGTACATAAGATGAGCAGCAGTGACTGGTGAAAAAAACATGGCTCATGGGTAATTAAGGGTTACAGATGAACATAATTCGCAGAAAATGCACTGACCTAAATGGACCCAACAGTCTCAGCCTCTTGGCCATCAATATTCAGAGGAGAAAAAAACTTTAAAATCCAGCAATGATAAAAGAGTCTGTGTTCATCAACATCTGGCTGATGTCTTGGAGAACAAAAAAAGCAAATGGTATGTGGCGATAGAAAGATAGAAAAACAAAGATTAGGTACATGTAAAACAGAGAAGACACAAGTGAAACAGCTACAGCAGCATGGTGACCCCATGCCTGGGGAGCTGGGAGAACCTTATGTTGGAGATATTTTTGGGGGGGATGGTCCGCACTGCATGGCTTGGAGGATCTTAGTTCCCCAACCAGGGATCGAACTCAGGCCCCTGCAGTGAAAGCGCCGAGTCCTAACTACTGGACTGCCAGGGAAGTCCCCTGTTGGAGATTTTGAAGGGACTCTCAAGGAGCCTCAGAAGGATTTGTTCTGATGCTATAAAATTCTTACATGATGGCTGCACCTACTTCAAGTTGCACTTTTTCTTGTGATTTATTCTCAAAGCAAAGTGAAACTAAGTTGCTCACAGTATGAATATAAAGTTTTCCCCTGCCTACAGTTCTCTTAAGAGCAGCCTATTGGAGGCCTTTGAATTCTTTCAGCTTATGCAGAGACCTTTTATAATAAATTGTGTTTTTCATGTTAAAAAGGAAACTTCGAAAGAAGGTGTTAACATAATTGAGGCATGATAAGTTTGACAGTAAGTGTCATTATCAGAGTTCCACTGACAGCTTTTTGAAGTCAAAAAAAAAAAAAACTCTTTCTACATAAGCACAAAACCTCTTGCAGTGTTTAAACAATTTCACCAAATATATTAATATTCTACAATGGCCCCTTCATTCTGAAGGTTACCCAAGTGAAATGGTTTTCATGATATTTGGGTTTTTTAATCTATTGAACAAAGTACTCACTGGTATTCAATATAGAGAAAATACAAAAGTTTAAAGGATGAGATGAAAGATAAAAATATGAAAAGATGTTCTCATGTTTGCCTTCTGCACACCAATGACTCACCTTGTATGCACACCAGGACGAATACCCTCCACTTCGAATATCTTCACTGCAAGTAATGTGGAAAAGATGGATAAATAAGAAGTCATATAAATCTGGGTCGTTCAAAGCTTTGTCTAAATTTACCATAAAACCAGGAAGTGTTTTTTTAAATGAATTATTCCTATTTTTAGCATTTCCTAAAAATAGAGTATCCCTTAATTGAGAAATTCATCACCTCTATATACAAGATGCTACCTCTCATATAGTAAAATTTTAAATCCTTTCTTCTTAGAGCTTTCTGGATTTCTGATTTTTGTCTTAGAAAGAAACTACTAGTGCAAATATCCAATAAAACAACAAAGAACACTTATAAAGAATTAAGCAGTAATGTGTTGGCAAGTAAATCTTGGAAGGAAAAATGTGTGATTAAAAAAGAGAAAACAAAGTTAGAGACAAGAGTGGAACAGAAAACAATACCAAACTGAAATAATGTAAAAAAAAGCTGCAGTTAGATAAAACTTGATTCTTAACCCAGTACACATTCCTCTGAAATGCCTTGGGGGAAAAGAGTTAAAATTCACCAGGAAAAGAAAGTTAGGGAAGAGTCTTATGACAAAAATTTGGCTTAAATATATTTTCCCATAAGTTTTATCTTACAAAGTATAAAAATTAGTGAAAGTTGAATTTTAAAAATTCATGTTCTGTATATATTTTTTAAATTGGATACACTTATGAATATTACACAGAGTTTAGTTCTGAACACATAAGCACAAAGCAGGTGTTGGAAGTAATGCAGGCAAAAAATAAGTAAATCGATCTATTATGAGGTATAAGTCGTGTTGATAGAACTGAAGAAATCAACCAATCCATTTGACATCATTTGACACAATTTCTGAATATGTAATCTGGTCTTATCAGTTAATTAATTTTACCATCCTTCATAAGACCTATGGGAATAAGTATTCCATTATAATTTGTCATTTCACAAATCGAGATATTAAGATAAATTTATTTAATTATTGTCCCTCCTGGCCAATCCTCCCTCTTGCTTAACTCCCCTCCCTGATCTCCCAACATTGATATAGCTGGGAAAACCATCCATAAAATCAGAATAATTCTCTAAAGTAATGATTCCATCATCTTATTATATCCCTTATATTTAATAACATATTCATTCAGAACATATTTATTGGCATTATTGTGGACCTATCACTTTACTAGATGTATTTTTGTATATTACCAGCCTCACAATGGGCACACAATAAAAATTGGGTAAACAAATAAGCAATCAGGTAAATAAGATGTGAAATAAAGATATGTAATAGGGTGACTACAATTTCAAAAACCAAGAAAAGTCTAGTGGTAAAGTTGTACATATACAACTAAAGGAAGGAGCAGCTACAGTACTGTGGGAATAAGTCAGGTTTAGAGAAAAGCACACAGAATAAATATCCGAAAACTTGGTCTGAGTCATGGCTTTGCCGCTTACCACTGGGTGATCTCAGGCAAGTAACTTAAAAGTTCTGAATTTCAGTTTTTGACTGATTGTGCTGGGAAGAATAAAACCAACTTCCCAAGCTTTTTTCTAGAAAGTAAACAATGATTTCTACTTCCTATAATGGCTGGCCATAATTTGGAACAATTTTCCTGCTAAAGAAACCTAGGAAATGTTTTCGGTGCCAAGATCTAGAAGACATTTGAGATCCAAAGAAGTGAGTCTGACATTTGGGGATGATTTTTCTCCTGGGGATGTTTGCCAATCTGGAAAAGATCATTGAGTTTCTGAGCACCTAAGAAGTTTTGTTTTTGTTTTCGTTTTTGTTTTTGTTTTTACTTATTCCCAGTGTTACGAGAGTGAAACGTTGAATAGAAATTTAGTCAATGTGTAAGTTATAATAAATCCCATGGGCTATGCGTTAGGACCCTGACAGTTGCACCGTAGAAAAAAGAATAAACCAGAAATAGAATAGTAGGCACTGCAACCCAATTTCAGAAATGTCCATTCCTAAAAGTGGAGAGGGTAACCTCTAATTGTTGGTGCCCCTGAGCATCTGAGAGTAGTAAATCTAAATCTACCAATATTACCCTTAAATTATATCTAGAGGTGAATGTTTCAAGTAAAGAGTTCTGTCAAAATAAGAAAAATAGCTAAGTATGTGAAAAGTTGACCAAAGTGAACCATGAACTAGAAATAGCACAAAGACACCAATACAGGTCCAGATTTTGTCTTTATTAGATGTAATCATTCATAAAATAATATGTCTGCTATACTTAAGAAAAAAAAAAAGAAATTGAGAATCTCAGAAAAGCTCAACGTTATAAAAAAAAAGTGACATGGAAGATTCCTAAAAATAAATAGATGCTTGAACTGAAAAATGAAATAACCCAATTTAGAATATCAAAGAAAAGCTTTCACATCAGATTGAACACATTGAAAAGAGAATTCTCGATCTGGAAACAAAGAAGAAAATAACCACAAAGAATCATGTGAGAAAAATAAAGGAAAATGAAGAATAGAAGATGAGGGACATAAATATACAGCAAAAACATAAGAGAGCAAAAACTTATAATTTAAACAGGGCCTTACCTAGAATATGTTTGTGAGGCTCCTGTTTATATAAGCAATTTGATTAAAATTTTAATAAAGAATTGATGAGTCCGTAGTGAGTTACTGATATATATTTAGAGTAACTAATAGAAAAGAGGCACTTGCATACTTATTTATCATCCAGTCAGCATATGTGAAGTTGTTTTACAGCACCCAGGACCATCTCTTTCTATTCAGGTCTGGGAACCATCCCTAATGTTTGTTTTTTTATCAAATGTGTGGTTCCTGGCTAACTTTATATCTCCCACTATGAGAAATCATTTGTAACACTCACTTGTCTTGGCTCTTTGGAAACTGATTGTATTGAGTCAATACAGATTTTCTTGCCTCCAAATTTCTCTAATCCCAATTATTAAATGCTGGTTGCATCATTACTCATTACTTATGATGCCTCCCATAAATATTTTTCACTGTCTCATAATTCATTACTGTGCTTCATTGATGATGACTACAAACACAAGTCTTACCCAGAATATGAAGGAAATGTTAGCAATCATTTGTTTTATGCTATGTTAAATTTACTGTTCAGAATTTTATACAAAAATCTAGGTCACAATCAAGAAATTCCTTCCCTAAATATTGACTGCTCCCCTGTCTTCCACCCGCTGCCCTGTGGAGATGACAGGCAAGGGGCCCACGCACAAAGCAGGAAGAGTCCTCTCATTCACACGGGAACATTCATTCCTTATCCAGAATGGCTTAAACAGATACCAAGGAAAGTACGGTATCACTACAACTGTCAGAGGCAAGAGAGAGAGTGATCAAAAGGGCCCATTGGTTTTGTGCAGTGACGGTCTTCCAAGCCCTCAGAGAAGATAGAAACAGCCATCACCAGAGGACTGCCTGGACATGCCACAAAGCCTGTGAAGGACGTGGGTGATTTCTGTGGATATGGTGGTATCATGTGCACGGGGCAAAGTATGCCTGCCAATACTCCCTCTCACCTCGGGTAGATCAGAAGTAGCAGCCCAGTTAGAAGATGCATAGATGTAGGCTGATGCTCTCAGCCACATACAGAGGCAGTGGACCATTGGCAGCTCAGAATCCTGAACTTGTATTGTGTCTGATGTGAATAAAAATCCTCAGAGTTATGTCAGTACTATTCTGGCAGCACCATATGGCATGATCCCATAAAAGAAATACTGCCCCAGCCAGAAGGAGCAATCTATTCACCCGGCTGTCCTCCTGAAATTGAGGTCCAGGCATAGGGTCCCTGAAAAAGTCTATAAGCACAAGTTCTGGAGCTACTTGGGGGATCTGATTGACCCACCTGTGGTGTAAAGGGTCAGAGAGGGCTTCAAATGGAAAAAACAAGGTCCAGGGTCCATGCAGGTCCCAGTCCAGGCTTAGGGCATTCTGCCCAGTTAGCACTGCCAGAAAGGATTTAGAAAATTTTAAGAAAGATATTCCAAAGCCCAGGGCTCCCTGAGGCATGAGACTTAGACCATAAATCCTGCTTTTCTAGGTCTAAAGACAGCAATAAACAAACATATAATAGATGTCAGAAAGATAACAGAGACGAAATAAAGTGGAAGCAATATTTGAAACAATCTGGTAAAAGCAAATACAAACCACAAAGACATACCACTAAATTGGCAAAAAGTAAAACATTTAATAATTTCATATTTTAGAGAGGGCATGGGTTCAGTGTGAACTCATATACACAGCAGGTCAAGAATAAACTTGGTACAGCCACTTGTGAAAACAATTTGGCATATCCTCTAAATTTGGACACTCACTACTCCCTAACTCAGTAATTCCACTCCTATGTGTATATGTACATCCTAGAGTTAATTTTATGTGTGTACATCAAGAGACATCCATGAATGAATGCTCATACCAGCATCAATCATAGTTTCAGAAAACTAGGACTGACCCCAAAGTCCAAACAAGAGTGGAATAATGAAACAATGAACCAGAAGTGGTCCATGCATTTTGCAGAAGGATTTACAAAGTTTGATTCCATTTTCATTAAGCTCAAAAAGTGTCAAGACTAAATATCATATTATTTAAGCATAGATTCATGATTAAGAAATTGAAAATAGGAACAAAAGATGACTTTTTTACAAAAGCCAGGATATTGTTTACCTCTGGAAGAAAAGCAGGTTATGAGATGAGAGAATCATGTAGGAAAAGAAAGATATTGATAATATTCTAATTTTTAAACTGTGTGTTAAGTTCATAGGTGTCCATTTTATTGCTATGCTTTTATGACTTCCATATATTCCTTTGTATGTACAAATATGAAAACCAATATTTTAATAAGTAACAAGAATATGAACTAAGGTATTTATATTGAGAATGAATAGGAAGCCTATGATAGTGATATCTTGAAATGTACTAGACTCTTGATGAGGATTTTATAGATTATTAGAATGCATTGAACCAATAAAAAGGTGGTTGGAATACATGAGCTTTAAGGAAACTTGAAGATTCTAGAAAATAACCATGACATTAAGTTAATTATGATAAATTTCATGAGGAATATACACAATACCACTTAAATTGTGAGGTATAATCATTTGGAAGAGTCCAGTAAGGTTTATTAGAACACATGGCATTAGAGATTGTCCTTAAAGGAAGATTCAACTTGACCATCAGAGGGACGTTGAGAGTATCTTCCAATAGAAAATGAAAAATTGACAGTATTAGTGAAAAGTCAGTTGAGGTCATATTTGGAGACTAGACTGAGGAACAGATATTGATTCTGCAATATATGGAAAATTCCTCGAAGAGCGTAAACAGGGATTGTGGATCTAGAAAATTAATCTTGCAGACATGTGTAGGGCAAATATGACTTGTGAGTGACCAGAAGTAAGGAGACCTATTAGAAAGCTCCTGCATCTTTTCCAGGTAAGAGTAAGGGCTCCGACTGCAATGGTGGTAATGGAGACTGAATTCTTTAAGGCAGTACAGTTGGGAAAAAAATTTCCGAGCAGATTTGCAGCTCTGAGTTTAATAAGTAGAATACTGAAAGCTCTGATTTTCTCATGGAGAGATTAGAAAAACTAGCCCATCTATGTAGTAATTCTCCAAGCACAGATTTTAATGACAACCAAGAAACCAGTCTGAATGAACTTAAGCCCCAATCTGATGTTCCTAGGGTCATATAAACATAGTTCTGCCCTAGTTTTTCTCAATATCCAGTACTCCTTGGTTTACTAGTGTCCATTATAATTTTGAAGATGATTCCAACCTATAATATTAGTTTAATTCCAGTAGCCTAATAAAAAAGTAATCTTGGAGTTTGCCTAGGGGCCATAAAAGATGAGGTGTCTAAAAAAAGGCTAAATGAGAGGAAATCTCTACCTCAGACTTCCCAGAATTATAGCAAGAAGACAGCAGTGATTTTCCTTTTCTATGGGAATTTTTCAAATGAATAGATGCTGTCTTTTCTGATAGTGTCATTGACAAAGTTATTGAGAATTTCAGTGTTGGAAATAATTATACTCTCCTGACACTATTGGAAATAATAAAATGGTGAACCATAAGGGGTTTTGGTTTAAAAAATAGACTATTTTAAGATATTTTTCAAATGCCAGCAAATGTGTGTGTGTGTGTGTGCGCTTGTATGTATACATGCATATATGCAGATATTCAGATTAGCAATATTTTCTCTATATACACATTTAAGGAATTAGTACTTTTTTATAACTGATTTAAGGAATTTGTATTATTTGTATTAAGTTCATTGTTTGCACTTGTAAATTTAGACCTTGGAAAGCTAAGTTCAGTATTTAAAATCCTATTAAATGTTGAAAAGATACATGGCTTTATCACCCATCAGAAAAACACCAGAAGTATAGTACCACTAACTGTAGCAGTGGCCAAAATTTAAAAATTGGAAAATACAAATGTTGGCAAAGATGTAGAGTAGCCAGGACTCAAATTGCTGGTGAGCCTATAGTGTAAATTGGTACAATTGTTTTGCCACACTGTTTGAGGGGGTCTACTAGAATATATATATGCTATGACTCCGTAGTTCGAATCCTAGAGATATACACAACAGAAATAAGTGCAAATGTTCATCATAACATCCGTAGAATGTTCAAGGAGACACCAGTTTTTTTTTTTCGTTTTTTTGCAGTACGCGGGCCTCTCACCGTTGCGGCCCCTCCCGTTGCGGAGCACAGGCTCCCGACGCGCAGGCCTGTCAGCGGCCATGGCTCACGGGCCCAGCCGCTCCGCAGCATGTGGGATCTTCCTGGACCGGGGCACGAACCCGTGTGCCCTGCATCGGCAGGCGGACTCTCAACCACTGCGCCATCAGGGAAGCCCCGAGACACCAGTTTTAATAGGTCCTAACTGGAAGCTCCCAAAATACCCAACAACAGTAGAATCGATGAACAAATCCTGTTCATTCACACAATGGAATATTATTTGGCATTGAGAGTGAATGGCCTACAATTGCATGCAACAATATGAATGAATCTAACAAACATCTGTTTAAACTTGACACTGAAGGGAATATAATGTTTGGTTCCATTTATATAAAGTACACAAAAATAGGAAAAATCAATTTACCCTGTTAAAAATCAGGGATAGTGGTTAACCTCCATGGGTACTGACTGGAAGTAGCATGAAAGGATCTCCTTGGGTGCTGGTAACAGTTTGTTCTTTTATTTTGGTGCTGTTATAGCAATGTTTGTGTGTGTGTGTGTGTGTGTGTGTGCACGTGCGCGCGTGTGTCTAATATATAATATGTATATCCTTAATTATATATACACATGTATATCATTTTATATACTTAATATATGATCCTAATTATATATTCTTAATTATATACATATGTGTATATATAAATATATAAATAAAGTTTTACAAAGTATTATTAAATCATTTAACTTTTAATGGCCACTGGGAAGACAATAGATTCAGCTGAAAAATATGTAGCTGACAGTCGTTTCATGAAAATTAAATTCAAACTGTGGGTGAGTTAGGGTTCTCCAAAGATACAGAACCAATAGGATATCTATACTGTAGAATGAGGTTTATTATAAGGAACTGGCTCACGTGATTCTAGAGAATGAGAGATTCCACAGTCTGCTGTCTGCAGGTGGAGGCAGGAAAGCTCGCGGTGCTGAGGGCAGGAGAAGATGGATATCTCAGTCAGTAGTTGGGCAAAGAGTGAATTCAGCCTTCCTGGCCTTTCTGCTCTACTTGAGCCCTCAGCTGCAAATAGGACGATGTCCACCCACACTGGGGAGGATCCTCTGCTTTACTCAGTTCAACAATTCAAATGCTCATCTCTTCTGGAATCGCCCTCACAAACACGTGCAGAAATAACGTTTAACCCGATATCCGGGCATCCCATGACCCAGTCAAGTTGACACATAACATTAACCATCACAGTGAGGAAAATTTCCTGTTAAAAATGGGCATTCTCTTTATAACTAGAAATTAACTGAGGGTCTAAATTTTATGAACATTTAGCATATAGCTATAATGTTTTGTTTTCTTTTTTCCCCTTTGAATATGTCTGTTTCTTGTTTATAAAACATATTTATGCTCACTTAACATAAATACAGAAAAGTATAAAGAAGATAATAATCCAGTCACCTGGAGAATAATACCAAGAACATTTAAGTCCATAGGCATGTCAATCAATCATTCAAAATATTTGTTAATATTTAAGTTTGTGCCAAGCCATGTAGAAAATGCTTTGGGTACAATGGTGAGCATTAGCAGACACTCTCTGGCCATCGCTAGGTAACATTTTATTGGGAGAGGCAGAAAATAATCACACAATCACCTAAAAATATACCTAACATTAAAATTGTCATGAATGTCATGAAAAAGAGACATGCTATGAAAGAGTACAAAAGGGGCATTTGACTGGTGGAGAAGGACAAGTGTGCTGTGATCTGGAGGAAGAACAGGAGATAGCTATTGAAAAGCGCAGAGAAAAAAGAATGTCAGACAGTGGAAAGAACATGTGAAAAATGGGGGTACGAGGGAACATGGCCAATTCCAGGAGCAGAAAAGGTCACTGTGGGTGGAACACAGGCATCTGAAGTAGTGGTTGTCAAACTATCATGCATCAGAATTTCCTGGAGGGCTTGTTTAAACACACACTGTGGGTCTTCCACCAGAGGTTCTGATTCAGTAGGTTCAAGGTGGGGCTTGATAATTTGCATTTCTAACAAGTTCCCTAGTGATGCCTATGCTGCTGGTCTAGAAATCATACTTAGGAAACCACTGATCTAGAGGAAACATGGTGTGGCATGAGGTTTAATAGGAACCACGCCACTTAAAGCTTTAGCGGGTATGTGCAGAAATCAGTTCTTCATTATAAAAGCAGTGGGGGGCTTCCCTGGTGGCGCAGTGGTTGAGAGTCCACCTGCCGATGCAGGGGACACGGGTTCGTGCCCCGGTCCAGGAGGATCCCACATGCTGCGGAGCGGCTGGGCCCGTGAGCCATGGCTTCTGGGCCTGCGCGTCCGGAGCCTGTGCTCCGCAACGGGAGAGGTCACATCAGTGAGAGGCCCATGTACCGCAAAAAAAATTTTTAAATAATAAATAAATAAAAGCAGTGGGAAGGGGACTTCCCTGGCGGTCCAGTGGTTAAGACTCCCTGCTCCCAATGTGGGGAGCACAGGTTCGATCCCTGGTTAAGGAAATAAGATCCTGCATGCTGCACGTCACGGCCATAAATAAATAGATAGATAGATAGATAGATAGATAGATAGATAAAATTTTAAAAGCGGTGGGAAGTGCTAAAGTGCTTTTAGCTGGGGCTTGATATGATGTAGTATCATTCCACTTCATTCCAGTACTAGCATGGCACATGAATGACAGTACTAGAAATCAGGAGGCTATTGTAACCCTTTGGGTTAAGGGCTGATGGTAACTTGGACTATAGTCGTAGTGAGGAAGATAGAAAGGTACATATTAGAGAAGTTTTTGTGACTCATCCTTTAACCACAGGACTTTGTGATGGATTGGATATGGATGTTTAGAGAAGACAGGAAAAAAGGATGACTCCTGTATCTCTGGCTCTCATAACTGGATGGCTGCGACTGTCATGCACTGAAATAGATAATAGTGGAATTTAGTTTTGATCTAGTGGCGTTGCAATGTCTTTGAGAGGTTCAGATACAGATATTAAGCATGCAGTTTTGATTTACAAGCTGAGCGCCGCTCTGCATGTTTGGAGAGTGAGTGTGTATATTCAGGAGTCACCTGGAATTTGGTTGCCATGAAACTGAGTTGACCTAGAGAGAGAATTTAAAGGACGAAGATAAAAAGGACTCAGGATTGAGTCTAGATGAATTCCCACATTTAGCAGCCACATAACAGTGACAAGCCAACAAAGGAGAGAGGGCATGTTGCCAGAGATGTGGGGAAAAAAAAAAACAGGAGTGTGTGGTGCCTGGAAATTCAAGGGAAGAAAAATGTCCAGTAAGATGAAGACTTTTCAAGAAATATATCAAATGATGGAGAAAATAGAATAGGGTAGTAGCAGGAGAGGGAGATTCATTCATTCATTTGTTCATTCATTCATTCATTTTGGAGGAGTAAGCATGTTGATCCCATTCAGAGGGAGAGTTAAGGACCATGGACCCCGTGAAATTTTACATTCTGTATCTCTCTCTCTCTCTTTCTCTCTCTGTCTCTCCCTCTGTCGCTCTCTCTCTGTTCCTTTCACACACACACACATATTAATTCTGATGATGCAAAAAGGTACCTTAATTGAAATTGCATTTTATTACTCATTTAGTTGAATCTTTTTAATATACCATTACCCATTTGCATTACTTTTTTGGGTTATGAGCTGCCTGATAATGTCCTTTGTGTATTTTTTCTATTGGAGCACTCATGTTTTCTTATTGTTTTGTGACAACACATTATATATAAAACCTACTTGTTTATATTTATTCATATTACTTTTTTAAAACTTTTTGTCATGTATTGTTTATATTGTGTGAATCCTAAAATGTCATTTAACCAAGACTATCCATTCTGTCCTTTTTAGTCTCTGATTTTGGTGCCAAGCTAAGAAACATTTTTCCTACATAGAAATTATACAAATATTCACATATATCTTATCCTAATAATTTTAATACTTTATTTTTGTCTTTTGAATTTTGAATCCAACTTGTATTTATTCTTCCAAAGTATGAGACAGAAATCTTACTTATATATATATTTTTTTCCCATGAATGCTTAACCAGTATTCAAATACTACGTATTTTTGAACTTCTATTTGAAATGTCTAAAAGATGATGACAAATGCTGAGCTGAATTGTCACTTTGGATTTTTCTGTGTTCAAGTGGAGAATGTACTTATGCTTTTAGAAGTTCCCACTAAAGAAAAGTTGACTCTTAATGTACAGCCTTTATATTCCTTCACAATCTTTTTCTTCTCTTAGCCCAATTGAAGTACTGAAATTACTTCCCTTCAAAAAAAAACACACCTAGAAAGTTGACCTAGATTGTAGTTGCCCGTCTGTTTAAAGAAACATGCTGCCTGGAATATTCTCTTTCTGTTCTGGTTATCTATTAGCAATTTAGAATATATACAAGGGTATCCAAAATTGATTATATTTAGAATCTTGGTCCTTTTAGAGATCACATGTCTCCTTTAGCTTACCTTTTTAGTAGCCAAATCATAACAAAAAAGAGAACATGTTTTTAAGAGTATTTCCCCTGTCATGGGACAAATAAAGAGATTATCATTTCAAGGGTACACTGTAAGTGGCATATTTGTAGCAGTCACACTTGGAAAGACATGTTGCATTCACGATTTCCTCTATTCTCTTCAAAAGGTATGATATTTTATATAATAATAATAAATGCTCATATGAGATGCAACGATTATGACTGTGCATAGAGTGGAATGTAAAAGGCCACTCTCTCCCCCACTCACCCCCCACCCCCCCCATTTGGTTGTATATGTAACTGGAAAGTTCTTCATGACTAATTGAGGTTTTGTTTTGTTTTGTTTTACATGAATGAGATCAATTTGAATATATTTTTTTGTTCAATAATATGTCTTGGGAGGGCTTCCCTGGTGTTGCAGTGGTTGAGAGTCCGCCTGCCGACGCAGGGGACACGGGTTCGTGCCCCGGTCCGGGAGGATCCCACATGCCGCGGAGCGGCTGGGCCCGTGAACCATGGCCGCTGAGCCTGCGCGTCCGGAGCCTGTGCTCCGCAACGGGAGAGGCCACAACAGTGAGAGGCCCGCGTACCAATAGAAAAAATAATAATAATAATAATAATATGTCTTGGGGATTTAGTTTGTGAGTTACCCTAAGTCCTTAAGTCTACCTCATTCTTTTTTTTTTTTTCTTTGCTGTACGCGGACCTCTCACTGTTGTGGCCTCTTCTGTTGCGGAGCACAGGCTCCAGACGCGCAGGCTCAGTGGCCATGGCTCAGGGGCCCAGCCGCTCCACGGCATGTGGGATCTTCCCGGACCGGGGCACGAACCCGTGTCCCCTGCGTCGGCAGGCGGACTCTCAACCACTGCAACACCAGGGAAGCCCTACCTCATTCTTTTTAATGGCTACATAATATTCTATAGAATTGTAATTCAGCTAAATCTGTAAGACAGTACTGATGGGTTTAAATGTTTTTTTTTCCTTTCTCTGCTACAGTGTTGCATTAGATATGCAAAGATGCTGTACACTGTTCATGACTAGGCTCCCCGAGTCTGCCCTTGACCCCCAGGCCTCTGTAATGCAGTAGTCAGGTGACCCTGCAAGGGCCTTATCTGAGCACAGACTTCCTGAATCACTGAGATGATGGCTGGCAGCCCCTGCACTGTTTGGACTTGCATTGCCTCTCTGACCTCCTCTCCTTCTTTCCTTCTCCTCACTCAGCTGCAGTGGTGTTTTTGATGTTCAGTCATCACTGCAGGCATGTTCCAACCTCAGCATCTTTACCTGTAAGGCTTTCTGTCTGGTATGCTCAGTCATCTGATATGTACATGGCTTTTTTTTTTCTCTTCCTCCGGAAGCTTTTCTCAAATGGTGTCAAGGTGAGGCCTTCCTTGGCCATCTTCTCTAAAACTGCAACACATGTCCCCAATCATTTGTGACCTCAATCCCTGCATCCTTATTTTTCTCCTGAGCACTCACTACTTTATAAATCGGATATAATATATATGTCTGTCTTATTTGCCTTGTTTATTGCCTGTTGCATCTAGGCAGGGACAGAGATTTATGTCTGATTTATTTCTGCTATATCTCTTCTGTGTCTATATCCTCTAGAAACATGCCTAGCCCATAGCTTTCATTCAATAAATATTTCTCTAATGCTCGAATTTTGTTCACACGTGTGCATTTGTCTGTAAAATTGATTCCTAGTAGTGAAATTATTAATAGGAAAAGTATGGGCATTTTGAAGTCTGATGGTCCTCCAGTTCAATGTCAATTACATTTGCATCAATAGTTATGAGTGTTTATTTCTTCATATCCTTGCCAATAATGGATATTATCAATTCTTTTAATTAATATAAGTGATGTTTGTTGAAATAAATTTTTGATTACTTATGAGGAAATAATTTCTTATATGTATATTTTAATTCATTTCTCTATATTATATTAATTGCTTCTTTGCCTTTATAAAAATTTTACAGGTAGTTTTATTTATTTTAATTTATTAGAACTGCTTACATATCTTTGGGTATACTTTGTACCCAAAATTTGTAAATGTTTTATTCCATAATAATGCATGATTTTAGTTTTATGACAGCTTCTTTCTGATTTTTATTTATTCAGATTTTTTTTCCTTCCTTCATAGCTTCAATTTTGTATCTTCCTTAAGAAAGCATCCCCAGCTCCAGGGATATATTTTCTTTTAATGTTTTTATGCTTTTGTGTTTTACATTTAGCTCTCACATATGCCTGGATGTTGTTGTTTCTGGGGGGAGTTGGTATATGGATAGTATAATATGGATTCTTTCCTAAAATTTTAAATGATTCAAAGATTACCTCTAGACAGTATTTTATGCTTAAAAGATGTTAGTTCCCACTGTTTTTGGAAAGATATGTATACTCCTGTTTAAGATGTTTGAATATTCTGAGGTAGTGATATTATATGTATTGTGGTAGAACAAAGACATTGAGTTTTATATAAATTTGAAAGAATTTTTTTAAAGTATATTTGCCATTGCTGGATATTATGCTTTTGACAGCTGAACAGGCCTTCACAGAGCCCGACTGGCCATTAGTCCTGTGATTTTCACAATGCCTTTCTTTACTTAATAGGCCTGAAATATTGATTAACATTTACAGATTCAATTCCAAGCGCTTGCCAGAGGTTAGGGAGGGCCCAGAGTGAGCTGTTCGTGCCACTCAAATTCTAAGGTGTAATGAAATTCCCCACTATGCCTGTCAACTCATCTGCTGAACAGGTCATTTCCCACACGGTCTCTGGTGTTGAAGGAAGCCATTTCCACTTCATATATTTCATAGACAATATGGGAAAAAATGATATGGCGCTAATATTGTGTTCTTTACGCTGCTGCCGAGAATTGACTAGACTCCATTATATAGTAATGCTCTTTTGAATGAAGGCCTTATCTTCCTAGAAGTGTTCATGAGCAACTCCAAGGACAGTCATGGCATTTCAGGACTGACTTGGGCATTTCACGAGTGTTTGTTTTCCTCCTCACTTCCAAGTTTCAGGTGCTGGGGATTCACAATTGACTACGTACAAAAGCCATGGGTATTCACTTCAGTCTGATGCTCCTACATATTTACTGACCCAGCCACGTGGGGGACTGGGCTCTTGTTCCTTCCTTTTAATCAACTGTTTTTCACTTCCCCCTTGCTACTTCTAAAGATTCCAACCAGAAGACCTTGGAAACCAATCCAGAGCTTTACGCTGCCATTCTTAAGATCATTCTCATTTCACTGCTTTGGAAACTACTAGTTGATTTCTTTCTCCTCAAGACATGGTATAATTTAGAATTTCACTTTTCAGACCTTTTCTTGTTTTCCTCTCCTTAAGTGATATAAAAGTATAGCCATGGTAACAATCCTGGAACTTACCCAGAGAGTAAACTATTTAAGACATGGATCACTATGTGGGAGATCTATAAATAAACAAGCAGAATGCTACCTAAGGGGTAGCTAATTAATTTCATATAGTTTGCGACTAAATAGGGTTATTTCTTTAAAAGGGAAGAGGTGTTTAAAAAATAACCCATCAAAATCAATGGAATTCTCTTTATTGGAAATCGTCTGGGAGGGCCTTTTTACTTCACTATGATGAATCAAAGTGACTCAATTTGTGCATGTATTTGTGTGAGTGCCACTTGTTTTCTTAAGGAAACTGTTTGGAAGGATTTGGAGCAGCTCTAAAACTGGTCTGTGCATCTTTCCTTTTGTTCACAGATCTTTACTCAATGCCAGACGCTATGCCAGTGAATTCAAGTATTCAGGTTTATTGTTTTTTTGTTTTTATTTATTTTATTTTGTTTTTGTTTTTCTTGGCTTTCCTGGACTTGGAGGCTGGGCTGGAGTCTTAAAGTTCAAGGTGACTTGTAAGCCTCCTGCTGCCATGGCTGAATAAAAGTGTTTGTGTTTGTCTACTGAAGGTCTTCAACTCTCCCTAGACTAAGTCTACAGATTTAGCTAGTAGTAAGTCAGAAAACCCAGGAAAGAGCTCCTGAAGACCCAGCCCCAAAGAAGCAAAACCCAACAAAACAAGAAAAAATTTTGCCTGAGAGGTGTGGGCTACAAGGACAGTCGTCCTTGTAAACAAATGACCATTGATAAACCAGCCAAGAGCCACTCCTGCATAGGATTGGATCAGGAACGTAGGAAACATGTAATCATTATTTCCTGAGAAGACATGCTTCCAGTGTATCAATAGATCAGGAGTAAGAGGAGAGATTGGGAAGCTTCGAGGCAAGTACATACTAGATGTCAGCTCCCCGAAATATATATTGCTTTGCTTCAGAGGAAGAGAATTCTACTATCCTAATGCCTCCCACCTCTTGTGGCCAACCTGTCTCATTCCACACCCTCCATAATATTTAGTGTGAAGGGTCTCCAGCTTTTGCTTGGGCTGCACCTCATAGGGTATTTGCCAGCTTATTTACACTAATTTAAAAAAACAACAACAACAAACTATGTGCCAGATAACTATTGATTAAGCAAAGGGAGTTGAAAATATTCAATTTTCTTCACAAGGGAGCAAAACGCATCCCCCAACATCTGGTCTCCTCAAGTGCTGATCTCTGAAAAGTATAGACTTCTCGTTCCAACACAGTCTTACCATCAAAACAAAACAAAACAAAACAAAACATTAACATATGTGAACAAACAAAGAAATAAGCAAAAACTATCAACCATTCTCAAGTTATTTCTCTCTTCTGTATTTTGTCTGTGTGGTATTTGGACTTGCCTATAATACAGTCAATGCTATTTTAAGTATGTTGACATATCAGAACCCAAGTCACCCCTGGCTACAGTGATGCTGTGGGCATGAAATATAACTGTTTTGCTGTAGGCAAAGTTCTTAAGTAGGTTACATTTGGATGACTGGGCATAGGTGTAAAAATCAAATATAATGAGTGCAAATTGGTAGTGTCAAATGTATTTAGCCAGGAAAAGAATAAGGTGGATGGGGTAGGGTTTTGTATGTTATTTAAATTTTTTTTTTCTTTGAGCTTTGTTTTGTTATTAACTAGTTTCAGAAATAAGTGAGCTCCCTTACCTCATGGGGTGGACATGGCAGCAGTCATGATTGCTCCAGGGGAAACTAGATTTCAAGATGTATAATCTTCTCTATACACTTAGTCACTCCTTATTTGTGTGGCCCAGGGCAATTATCTTTTCCCCTCCTTATCTAAGTCTCTTTATGCCCATAATCATCAAAAGACAGAAATAGACAAAGGTCATATTCTGGGAACCAGGGAAGCACAGGGAAAATAAAAATACCACTAGAGATGCTATTAGGGAAAAAGGCTTATCTTTAAACTTTATCAGCACTGCAGCAGAAAAATTTACTGTTGTGAAATCATCACTTCAGCCCTGAGTTTGACATAAATAAGCAGATAAGGAGTATTCCTACTTTAAGGGAGTTGGTCATGTGTGGTTGTTTTACTTTCATCCAGTTGGCAATTTTATTACATGTAGAAATCATAAGCAACAGTTTAAAGGAATTTGTTGTTACCTCTTTCAATTGGATTTGTACTCATTCACATAATCCAGACCTTGATTGTGAAGAGGGAGGGTATTTCCATCGTAAAATACAAGTCGGTAACTCTGGATTAAACAAACAAAAGCATATTTCTTTAGGACTTCTCAGAGCTTTTAATACACTCTCCCTCCAAGAGGAGGTATAGCATAAAATATTTCCAAAATGTATTGGGACATGAAACATTCTCTTTCACAATATATCCATTAATGTTTCAAGGTGCATTTTCATTCTAAAGAACAAAGTTTAGAAAATGTTAAAAGGATTCACTCCAAACAGCTGTTTGATTTCACCTGTGTTTTCCAGGAAATCAGAAGTCAAAAGATATAGGACCCTAGGTAAAAATCAGAGCGACTTTTATGTTTAGTTCCTTCTATTCTTGTCTTTGTCTTCATCATCTTTTGTGGGGGGGGGGGAGGGCAATTCTTAACTCTTTTGTTTGGATAAAAGAGTACTTTAAATTGGTTTATTAATTTAAGAAGAAATCACTGTAGTTATAAGTGATTAATGCCCTTGACTATTACAGAGACCTAAAGGGATTATGTATGGAAATACAATATGTATTACTTATCAATGATAATGCTAAAATGAAGTCCAAAGGAAAAAGCAAATATTAACCACATTTATGTCCTTTTTAGTAAAACCAGATAGAAGGACACTGGATCAGTATGATTCCTCTGGTCCCATGCATTGAATACTTCCCCTATTCCATGACCCTGTATATATCACTTACTATGTAATAGACTCTGTCAAGACTTAACATTTGCTGGATGGAGACTTCCTTTTGACTTTCCCTTTGACAGATGCAGCTTGGCGGGTCTTAAGAAAAGTTCACTGTATTAATCCACTCCTCTTTTGCAGGATAAAAAGGGAAAAGATGAGAATAACAAAACCAAAGAATAGTATACTAAAATTCCATAAATAGCTGATCACTGAATGTTGGAGCAAATATAAATAGATAAATTCTTATCTCAACAAGAATCTGTCTTAACAAAGAAGTGACTGTTAGGGTGCCCATGGGAATCCTTTTGCAGTTTACAGAAGATTGCCCGTGCTCCAGGTAGAGAGGAATGTTGCATTTCAGTTCGACAGAAGACAGCTGTGCTGGGCCCAGTTAGCCTCGAGATGTTGGGCTGGGCTGGGCTGGGCTGGGTGAGCTCTTCCAGGGAGCGTGATGGTCCTTCACGCATCTTGCACTTAGGCGTACATTTGAACGTTTTCTCTTGTCTATAGTGGTTTTGTTTTATCAGAGATTTAGTACCATTATAGCAGGATCCATAAATATAAACTATACAAGTCATTTGAGAAACAAGGAATGTAAATGACGTGATGGCTTCTGTGGCTCTAAAGCATTCTGGCGTCATCACAGGGATAGGCAGCAGCTGGGTTCTACAGAGCTTCTTCCCAGAGCTGGGCGAGGGCCCATCGCTGACTGTCAGAGGTCAAGTCGACATCTGTACTCAAAGTCCAGGATGGCCCTGAAATATGACCTTCTTTATGAATTTGAGAATTACCACTTTTTCTTGTTTCTGTCGTAGTCTCTAATCCAAGGATCACAATATCATTTTTCAAAGTCTAAAAGTTACTTAAGTCAGACAGGTGGTGAAAAGTGAAAGGAGAGAAAATAAAAGTGACTAAATCCAAAAATAGTTTGAACACAGTGATCAAGCCTCCCAGATCATTGTCCCACAGGCTGAAGGACATGGAGTCTCATTAGTGTCCCAGAGTCATTTTCATTAGACAAAGAGCAGTTTCTAGTTCTATTTAAAGTCAAGGTCACTTTTCAAAACACTGAATGAAAGGTAGCATTGGTTTTACATATATATATATTTTTTTAATATAAAATAAGCACACCTACAGCTCTTAATTTTTAGTTTAACATGTAAATAATAAATCTAGGGTAATAAAACATTGCACATCTTCCGTCTTATTTCATCAGTGAGGCTGTGCACATTTGAACATCCCGTGAGATAAAATACAGTTCCTGGAGGAGAAGGAATGAGGAGTCAGAGACTCTAAGATGAGTGGCTAGGAGCAAGTCTCCAAAGAAAGAGGAGGTCAAAGAGCAAGATGGTGGCAGTTGGGGTGCTGGGCAGGGAAGGGTGTTGGGGTATGCGTTGTGGTACACTATGACCCACATATAATTCGTGTCTCATGCATCCCTTTAGTTATTTATTGTATACCTTCCATTCCTTTTAAAATAACATTTTTATAACTCCATAAATTTTTTATATATAAATTGGATCTGCTTTATTTCCCATGTCTCTCACATTTTATCTTTTTCCTGTGAGTTCTTGGTATCATCTACATCAATAATCATTTCCTCCCTCGATCTTTTGTCTGTGGTAGTATCCTTCCCATTTTACAATTTGGCAGTCCTGTTTCTCTTCTCTTACAAATCTTAATTTTTTTTTCTTGAAGATGACGAAGCAGTTGGATTGATGTATTTTCTCAAGTTTCTTTAGAACTCTCCTCTGAATTAATCTATATTTTCTGTCCTATCTGGTGTGTCTCAGAGAGCTGAATTCCTCTTGTTTAGAAAGATGGCCCCTTCGTTTTGACCCAGTTACATTTTTATACTTATAAAAGTTGTATAGTTTTATAGGTATTTACTGTTTTTCCATGTAGTGGGAAGCACAGCTGGACTAGTTTTTGTTCAAAATAGACTATTCCCAGGAAAAAGAATTCTCTCTAGTCTGTACTCTCCTTTCTGACCTTTGTGCCAAATTCCCACCTAGTCCTGAGGGACATCCTACAGACCCCCTGCCTGCAATGTCACCTCCCCCACTAGGAATCATGCTGGTGGCTGTGCTCTCTATCTAGTGCATGGTGGTGAAGGAAGCTTGGCCAGGCCTTCCAGCAGTGCATTCTTGCACAGAGTTTCTTGTCTCCCTTATCTCACTGTCTCTCATCCTTCCAAAGTAGTGGTGTTTGAACAGTGTAGGGGTTTTGTCTCCGTTACCTCTATTTATTTCCTGCTGGCCCTCTGTACCTCTTTCATTACATTCCCATCTTTACTCCATCTAAAAGGCACTTTAGGGGCTTCCCTGGTGGCACAGTGGTTGAGAGTCCGCCTGCCGATGCAGGTGACACAGGTTCGTGCCCCGGTCTGGGAAGATCCCACATGCCGCGGAGCAGCTGGGCCAGTGAGCCATGGCCGCTGAGCCTGCGCATCCGGAGCTTGTGCTCCACAACGGGAGAGGCCACAACAATGAGAGGCCCGCGTACCGCAAAAAAAAAGGCATTTTAATTTCTGACCTGTTACAGTCATCCCTGTGTTATAGTCATTCCCACTTTTCCTCTGGGACTGTCAGTTGCCAGACAGCTAGGGGCTGAGGGTGGGGGAGGGCTGCTAATTGCTGCCTGGAAGTATTTCCTCCCTTGAAATCAGAGAGCATCCCATTCATTTCCCCTCTTTGTTCTCTAATTGCTCTGTTGTGGAATGAATTTTTGTGTCCCCACCAAATTCATACACTGAAGTCCTAACCCCCAGGTGATGGTATTTGAAGGAGAGGCCTTGGGAAGTAACTTCACATGAGATCATGTGAGTGGGATTAGAGTCCTTTTAGGAGGAGATGTGAGAGAGCTTCTCTCTCCCCTGTCTCTGTGTCCCCTGAGGACGCTGCAAGAGGACAGCCATCTCCAAGCCAGGCAGAGAGCTCTCACCAGAGCCTGTCGATGCTGGCACCCACAGCTCAGATTCCAGCCTCCAGAACTATGAGGAAATACATTTCTGTTTTTTCAGCTGCTCAGTCTTTAGTATTTGTTATGGCAGCCAGAGCTGACTAAGCCATGCTCCTTCTCTATCTTGTTTCCATTCACTTAACAAGAATTTGTTGAGCCTCAAGTGTGCTCCAAGTCGTGTGCTAGGCGGTAAACAAAGCAGGAAGCAAAACAAAAATCCTTGTCCTCATGTTGAGTAGAGTAGGGAGGTGTTATATAATGTATGCTAGACGGTGACATGCCCGATAGAAAAATAAAAATGTAGCAAAAAGGAAAGGTGGGAATTCAGAGGGGTGGCGGGGGGGCGCACTGTTAGAGTCAGGAAGGGAGGCCTGATCACCAAAACGGCATTTGCACAGAGAAATGAAGGATAGGACGGGGTTAGGAGCGGGCCATGTGAGTACCTGGGAAAAGACATTTCCTGGAGGAAGGAACAGCAAGTTCAAAGGCCCAGAGGTAAGAGCAGCCTTGGTGGGTTCGTGGAACAGCAGGGAAGCTCATGGAAGGAGAGTGGAATGAGAACAAGCAGCGAGAGATGGGTTCAGGCAGCTCGTTAGCACCAACGCAATCACCTAAAGGGTAGGTGCACCTCTGCTCAAAGCCTTCAGTGGGTTGAAATTGCCTGAAGAATAAATTTCAGATTCTTTAACGTGGCATTCAAAGTCTTGTACCACCTGGACTTTCCAATACATTTAGTCTCACTTCTTCACCCTGCCTAGTTCTCCACTCTAGTTACGTTCACCATTTTCCCAGACAAACCTGTGCATGTTCCTAGCTCTTGGAAACTTTGCCAGAACTCTCCTTACCTACCAAAGTTGGTTTCATCCTTAAAGATTCAGCTTAAATGCTACCTTCTACTGACACACCTTCCTCCAGTGGTACCTGGGTAAAGTTACTCACTCCTACCTTTGTTCTTCCACAGCATTTTGACTTTATTTATACTGGGATATTTATTTAATTATTATCTCTACTTTAAATTAATAGCTAGTTACATGGCTGTTTCTCCTACTAAATGATACGCTTCCTGGCAAAAGGGTCAATGTGCATCTGATATATTCCTTTTGTTAGTTTTTAAAAGAGAACTAACTCAGAACCGATTCTTTTTATAATCTTTCAAAAAGAAAATGGACATTTGTCCCAGATTATTTAAATATTATTTTCATAAGCTAAGGTGTCTGTAACCAGATGATATATCAATGGAACACAGCTTTCCATTATTCCAAAGCTGTGTTCCCACCGACAATTTCAGAGAGGTGAAATCTAACTGACTATAGATTTTTGTCTTTGGTGGTCAAGGTCATTCACACTGAATTTCACACTGAGATTCCACTGTAAAGAAGAGTATTTGTAGCCCTTTGTCTCTTAGAAGCCCCAATTTAAAAATCCGTAACATCACAAACCATGTGAAGTCCTCATGCTGCTTCTTTTAAAAATTTTCTTGGAAGAGAAGTATTGAAGCTTCAGGAGTTAGCATCTGCCTCCCTGTAACTGTAGGTAACCTCCCAGGAATACTATTCACAGCTGCCAGGTAACTGAGGATGCCGGTAGTTTGGATGGACTGAAAATAATTGGCAACTCTAAGGAAGTACTTAAGATCCTGGAAGAAACACCTGCCACTGTTCCAGGAGAAGTGTGTTTTCTGAAGAATTCCTGTTGCCTGCCTTTCTCACATCTCCTGTCCCAGGTATTCACTTAGAGTGGTAAGATGTTTGTGTCCTATTTCTCTGTTACCATGGGGACAGATCCATCTTTGGAGGATTTGGCAGTAAGAATAACAAAAAGCAATACAGTAAAACCAAGCAAAAATTCATGATTTCAAACGTTTTCCTTGAAAACTCATATCTTCCCAAGAACAGTTCCATGGAAGTCCTTCTCAGTCATCTGGAATAGGACGTGGGAGACTGTCCCTACCTGTACCTTGGTTTCAGGTAGGTGATGGTCACTAGACGTTTGTCCCTGCAATTTGAGTTTGTATTTTTATAAGTGATCCATTGTCCACTATCACACGAGTCTTGCTGAAATTTTGTTTACAAATACAACCAAATAACTAGTTCCGTCTTGGAAAAATGGAAATAGTTTTGAAATAATGTCTGTCAAGAGTAGTCAACTGTAAAACGAAAATGAAGCCACAAAAGAGACAGTGTTGCCGCATCCCTCTGGCCCCTCGGCCACCTCTACCACACAAACACACACAGAATGACTCAGAGATGTCACAAAAACATACTGGAAATTCACCATTGGCAGAGAGAAATGTGTTGTCTCAGAGTTTTATTCAGAAAGGTATTAGCTTTTTTTCATATTGAAATTGAACATACAGGCTGCTGACCAAAAAACCAAAATTGTAAACCTTATTCCAGCAGACCCAGCAAATTCAAAGGTTTTGGTCTCTACTAAATACTCAAGAATAGTCCAATTCATGTAAAAGTGAAGAACTTCCTTTCAAAAATTCATGTAAAGATGATCATTATAAATAGAAGAGTTTGATCCTTGATTTGGTGCTTAGCATGGAGGAGCCATACTCCCTTTATAAAGCCTCTCATAATGTTCTATGCCACCAATATAAATTAAGGAGAACTTTGCAGCCCTTTTAAAGCTCATTAAACACATTGAAAGCTATGAGGTAGGATAATACCACGAAAGCATCTCTGAACTGGAAGTCAGGCACCCTGGGTTGTGGCGTTGGTCATACCCTTTAACCTGTCTGGGACTCAGTTTCCTCTAAAAGGAGATATTTGAACTAGATATTTTTTACAATCTTCTCAGCTCTGGAATTTTATTTTTGCTTAATAGAGAGAGGAGTGCAGGAGACAACTATAGTCTGAGTGCTGATCGTGTAAGGCAGAGGCATTAGCATTACCTGGGACTTGTTAGAAATGCACATGCCCTGGCCCCACCCAGACATACAGACTCAGACACGGTGTGGATGGAGCCCAGCACTGAGTTTTCAGACACCCTCCTGGGGATTGTGACGCCTGCTCCAGGTGAGAACTGCTCATGTAAGGAGTGTGCTTCAGTCTTTTGATCTCACACTGCTAATGCCACAGTAGAGGTAGTTAAATAAGACGTATTCTAGGGTCAGAAAGGGACAGCAGAGGTGGATGGGACGGGGATGAACAGCTCAGCTAGCCCTTGGGGCAGGACACCTCTGTGTGAGAAGGTAGGACTGTGTAAAGGTTAGAGATCATTTGGTGCCAGGACTTATGCTTCACCACTGACCCTAGTCCCTGGTATTTGGGAAAAAAATATTTAAACATGGTACTAAATGTTAGTTTGTAAAGTACAGTCTGATCACCCCTTGCTCTCTTTGAGTTGGGTCTTCAAGCAAATGTCACCTTACCTTCATATCTAGTCATCAATAGTTTATTCACATAGCTTTATAACTAACAGCCCAGTCCTGTTGGGCTCTCACCTGAACCTAGAATTAACCTGGGGAAGGGAGGCTTTGTCTGGGAGAAGACAGGTGGCCCTGCCATTACACGTCACGTCACTCTATGGTTTTAAGGTGCTGCTTAGTATGTTGAAAAGATGTTGTTCAATGGTTGTTGGTCTGATTGGGGGGTGTTTGTTGCCACCTGATGGGCTTCCCACTTTGGACCGAGGCCGGAGAATGATGTCCATTCAGTAGTACTACTATGGCCACAGAGGCCCCTTTGATCTGCTGAAATGCTGTCACTCCCATGCAGTCTCTTATCGGCTCCCACAGGTACCCAAGCTGCCCATCTGGTGCCCACAGATCCGCGGTGTCCCCTTAGCCTCCCCACCTACTCAGCCCAACACCTCTGGACTCCAGCCTCCAGCTCACTCACTGGGCCAGGGTTTTGTTCTTGATGTCTGATGATTTTGTCAGTGGCACAGATCGAGTTCTGCAGGTGAAATGCAGCCTCCTCCAAGAGTGTTTTTTAAACCTATGTCATTTAAATTTACTTTGGGAAGAGCTGCCTGCACCTCCAATATGTTCTTTCGTATTTCTGGTCACATCCAGGGCAAAACATGTTAATGCGTAGTTGTTCTGGGATTAGGAAAATAAAACATAATGCAGTCATCTCTTAGCTACATCAGCAAACTTGATGAGCATAGGTGTGTATGTGTTTTCTTTTCTTTTCTGAGAACCAGCTAATATTAAGGCAATTCAAGACAAAGATATTTTTTGAAGAAGCAAAGAGAGGAAAAGTGTAATCTCTTTTGTGAGCTACATTTACCCCAAGGCATTTATCATAAAATGCACTTTGTTTCTGATTGCATCACTCTGACAGCTGGGACGGGGAAGCAGCCACATTGGGAGATTGTCACACACTCTCACAAGCTCCTTTGGCTTCTATCAGTTTAATCTTTTTTCTTCTTCTGACCAGAAAACTCTTGGTTCAATTCCATTTGAATGTCAACAATAAAAAAGTAAAAAACACAGCAAAAACTTCATGAGCAAATGTTCAAACTTCAGGGGAAAATAATCAAAGGACCAGTTATTCCTATGTACCTCCCTAAAGATACACAATATCGTTTGATGTGCACATACAATTTAATATGACCTTCTGAAAAGCTAAAATGGTCAGAACAAGAAAATTCACCATTTGAAATATTTGGGAAGAAAGTTTTATATCATCCTTTCATGTGAAACTTCTCCAAACAATGGCCTTCCTGGAAAATATAGAAGTAGCACGGCTCGTGTTTTGGTAGAAATACATGTTTGGGAATGTCTTCCCAATGACATTCATGTCGTAATGGGAAAGGAAACAAGATGGTAAGAGCTGTTGGTATGGTTTCCTAAAACAGACTCCTAAATGTAATTTAAAGAAAATAAGTATGACAGCCCAAGGTCATCAATCATTTCTAATGATCACTCTTATTTTAACAATGGGGGAATGGAGCACAGGTGGGTAACAAGTCAGAGATGACCTTGTAAGTCGGTTGCACCAGATGAAATAAAATCCCAGAGGACTTTTCTTTCTGTGCTTCAGCTGCTGTCTTGTGTGAGATTTTTATTTTAGTTGTGTCTTGGCTATACATTTTTAAAGCGTCTAATGGCATGCAACCCAGCAGGGTTTGAATGTGATTAGACCCAGGTGAAGCACCATTAAAAATGGGAGACATGTTCAAATGACATGACATTTTGAATGGGTGCCCAACGTGGACCCCAGTGTGTTGGCTTTGTGTTTGTACTTGTTTCTTTGATTCTTAAACCGACTTCTTTTCAGAAGAAAATGTGCTTTCCTGAAACAGCTAATAGGATGCTTCATAGGTCACATGCTATTTTCGGGACCAGAGAAGAACAGCGTGTGTTATGGATGAAGTGAAAAACATCATTGCTGAGTTTCCCAGCTTTTGTAAGCTGAGGTCAAGGCATTACCTTTGATTTAACTTTTCAGTTGTTATTAAGTTTTCTTTTTTTCTTTGTTGACTGACTTGCAGCTTTGCTCCACCAATCAACCTTAACGCATTCACCCACCATCTCCCTTTGAACTTTAAAGGTATAATGGGCTCATCAACCCAAACTTTCTACTGCCTGTTGTACTAGGACTTGGTTCTGTGATTTCAATTGATCTCAACCAATTCAATACAGCAGGTGTTTATGCCATACACAAAGCCTGTGCCAGCCATTGTTTGAAGGCCATTTTTAAACTCTATGCCTAGCTTTTGTCTTACTCAAAAGTTCACACATTATATGTCCTCATAACATAAGTGTAAATGAATGTATGGGCATGGTTTTGTAGTTGTTTGCTTTATATTTTATAGTATTTAATAATGGACCTGAAGTGTTTGTGGGTTGCAGTATGGAAACTATTGATTAGACCATCTACACTGTTATTTCTCACAACGTTATGGGGGGAAAGAAAAGCTTGACCTGGCTTTAGATAATATCATTTCCCTCATAGCTAAAACATTACATTCAAAGAGTTATTACCATGAAAGACACTAGGTAAGGAATGAGGGTAAAGAGTTAACTGTTCAATTTACTATGAAGTTGCTATTTAAATGCATTTTAGTAGAGTTGACCAAAACACACTTGCATGTGACTAACAGCTTTAAAATCATAGCATGTTAAGATTATAATTTGAGATGGGCAGCTAGGATTTGTCGCCTACCTCTTATGGCCCTTGTGTCTCTAGGTGACTTCCTTTTAGAGCTCTTATAACAAGCACCCACATTGTAGAGATATTGATAGTGGAGTCAAGAGCATTAATTCAACTTTTTACACATGAGTCAGGAGAAAAGCACGGTGACTCTCAATACCAATCTAGTTCTCTATTCACTACTGCGTGCAACCCCTCATCATATCTGTTGTAGATGAGCCTGGTGGGATCCTTAGTTTGAAATTTTATGAGTTTTCTCATCCACTCCATCTCCAACTGAAGGTTTAGCACGTCTGGAAATCACAGATTTTTGTTTTTTCCTATATTCAAAATAAATCAAAATAACTTCATCTTGACCATCACATTAAGATCAAAAGCCTTATAATTTAGATGATAACATCATAGCTAAACATGGTTATAATATCATGGAAATTATAGGACCCAAAGGAAAATCTTCATACATTATAGCATAAAAGATCACATTTTTGCCTGCTTTTAGCACATAGAATTCTTCTTGGTAAGTGTAAAGTGCTACATATGTACAGAGAACTTGTCAGCTAAAAATGCTTGAGGCTTTAGTCTGTATTTCAACAGGATGTGTTTGAGCAGATGTTTATTTCAACACTTCATCAGTTGAGCCATCACTGTATATTTGCCTAAAGAGGAAGAAGACAACGGCTGAAACGGATGAAGGAGTGAACAATGAAATACTCAGTGTAGCACAGACAGATATGAGGAAGCAGAGAAAGCTACTTTAGGTGATATTCTAAACGTTTAACACTGTACAGGCTAAGTTATCAGAAAAGATACTACCCTCAAACTTCTATAGACATGTATCAGTGCCTAGCAGCCAAATAACCCCCCTCAGCTGCATGTCATCTCTGTTTACAGTGCCATGTAAGTTAGGCTGGCTCTTCAGAGAGAGCACATCCCAGAGGGTCAAAATCATGTGCTGTTCTCCTTTTCAAGAGCCTCAGATGATGAAATAACAGATGGTTTATCTAACCTGATGTTTTCCTCATTGTTCTATTTTTCTGTTTGCTTCCACTCAGTATACTTCTTTGATTTGTATTTCTTTGTCTCCACAAGTATTGGCATTTTCTATATTCCCAACCTCTACCCTCTTCATTTTGTATTCTACTCACCCTCCACCTTTTCAGAGCTACTGTCATTTCCTAAGGAGAGGTGGCTCCCAACTCTTGCAAACCTTCATTGCTTGCATTGATCATACTCACTGCTCACACCCTCACACCCACCAGACTTGCTGCCCCTCTTGTATCACCTACTACAACCATGTGCCATTTGGTCATCCTTGACCCCTCTCTCAACTTCAGGTCCACTTCCTGCCCATCATCAATTGCTCTTTTTCTTACGCCTCTCAATGTCTACACCCAAATCTCTATGTCTTTACTGTCAGAACTTAGTAAAATCCCTTATCATCACTAACTTGGAGAAATTCAGTGGTCTCCTAATGCATCTTGTCTCCACCCTTGCTCAGCTCAATCCATCTTCTACCATATGCTACAGGAGAGCTTTCTCAAAAGCACAGAAACAATTAGGTCATACCCTGCTCTTCCCACTTTCCTAACATTCACTGTGACTCCCAGAGGTGAGTTTGTTTTAGTTATTTTCTTTCAATTCACTGGGAGAAAAATCAGCTTTAACATGAAAAGCTGTGGGTAATATTTCTGAATGAGCAAGGAAATCAGAATATTTTAAAAGCGTTTGTCAGATAAAATGCATCTTAGCCATAGCATAAAGAAAACTTCTTGCCTATAGAAGAAATTTATGAGGCCAAAAAAAAAAAAATTAATGAGGAACCTATTGCAGAGCTAAACTGCAAATCTAGGTTAAAAAAAATATCAGGGCAGCACCTCCTAAGTTAAACTTAATTGAACTAGATTAAGCTGAATTAAAATTGATTAGGCCAAGCCTGACATCATTATGAATTTTAATAATAATAATTAATAATGTTTATTGAACACCTAGTTGATATAGGGTAAGACACAGTCCCTTCCACTGAGTTTATAATCTAAATCAGAAAGGGAGACTAAGACTCTGCTGAAAAAGTAAAAGCGAGAAATAAACCTCAGGGAAATGAGTCCTAATAGCAATGACTCCATCAGGAGAGAATAGCTTAGTGTTGTAATGAAAGTAAGTAACTGCACAGAATGTTGGATTGTTTGTAATTATTTAAGGGAGGGATAAGGCCCAGAAATATTATCCTATACAGCAGTTACTGGTGAGGTGAAAGTGTTTTGTCAGTTTTAGTGAAAAAGGAAAATTTAAGTGAATGAGGTACTAGGTATGATGAACCAAGAGGAAAAATTCATGTATCATTTCATTTGGTGAGGAGTAAGACTCAATAAACCTATTAATGGTACTTTCTTATGTATATTTGCAATAACTTAATTTCTTTAAACACTGATCATGTCATATTGTTGTACATGGGTCCTTTTTAAAAAAAAATTTATTGACCTTATTTTTTACAACAGTTTGAATTTCACAGCCAAATTGAGTGGAAGGTCAGAAATTTTCCAAATGGGTGCCTCTTGCCCCCATACGTGTGTAGTGTCCCCCATTACAACGTCACCACCAGAAGGTACATTTGTTACAACTGATGAACCCACATGGACACATCATCATCACCCAGATCCATAGTTTACGTTACAGTTCGCTCTTGCTGTTGTAAATTTATAGATTCTTTGATTCTTTTTTGAATCTGAAAAGGTCGAGTTAAATGTTGGTTTTATTTTTTAATAGCAACTTATTAATTACTTTGTTTTCCAATAATCATTATTTTGACACATGATTAAAAAGCAAGTTGAATTGTTTTTCTTCTACTTCTTATAAATGCCTTGAAAAGCATAATTCCAAGGAATAGTTCTGAGGGTGTCTTGAGCAATGACAGCATCTTTAAGACAAATAAGTATTCTTTCAGAATGCTACAATCAAAAAAATTAAGCTTATTATACCATATTGTATAGTCGCAACTTTCAAAGATAAACATAAAATTGTCAGGAATTGAAAATTTCCAATTGCTAATACCTGCTCTTTAAAAATCCACTTTGTCACTAGAGGGGTTAGCACTCTCTTTAACTTGATCTGTTTCCTCTCTTGAGTCATATTGGAGAGGAAGTATACCCTGCTTTTCTTCAGCTTTAGCTGATGGTCTTTGAGTTATTCCTTGGGGAAAGTGTCAGCAGTTTATTCATAGCTGGTGTCAATAATTGATTCAGGTAGAATATGTTTCCCTCCCATAAAAGGAAGCTTTCAATAAATGAGGTATATAATGGCCATGGCTTCGCAGGAATATAGTGACCAATGTCATGGTTCCAAGGCACACTCATCCCTTTCTTCCTAAGAGTATAAATGTCCTCTTGGGAACTTAAGGACTCAGAAAAAGATTACAAATTTAGGCTAGCAAGAGAAAACATGCATGCTTTCTCAACAAATATATCATGATTTCTCAGAGTAGGGAAGTATTGTATATGTTAGAACTGCGATGAACCAATCAAAATTGCATGAAGTCTGGTAAGTAACTCATAAACTCATGGCTCTATTTCCCCCCAATGGTATGAAAAGTATAATTTTTTTTAAGATTAAGAATAAATACCAAAAGAGAGTATGTACATGATCTTGGATTTGGCAATGACTTTTTCCTTACAATACCAAAACCATACTCCATGAAAAAAAAATTGATAGTTTGGACTTCATTAAGATGAAAAACATCTGATCTGTGAAAGACACTGTGAAAAGAATAAAAACAAGCCACAGACTGGGAGAAAATATTTGAAAAACTTGTATCTGATAAGTGAATTTTATTTCAAAATATACAAAGCTCTTAAAACTCAACAATAAGAAAACCACCTAATTAAAAGACGGGCAGGAACTTCCCTGACGGTTCAGTGGTTGAGACTTCGCCTTCCATTGCAGGGGGTTCAGGTTCAATCCCTGGTCAGGGAGCTAAGATCCCACATGCCTCACAGCCAAAAACCAAAACATAAAACAGAAGCAATAGTGTAACAAATTTAATGAAGATTTTAAAAATAGTGCACATCAAAAAAAGAATCTTTAAAAAATTAAAAAAAAAAGATGGGCAAATCTCTGAACTCATAAAGATGGACAGATGCTAAATAAGCATATGAAAAGATGCTCAACATCATTTGTTATTAGTGATTACAAATTAAAGCAATGAGATACCACAGCACTGACAACATCAAGTGCTGGTGAGAATGTGGGGCAACAGAAGCCATATCATTCACTGCTGGTAGGAAAGCCAAATGGTACAGCCACTAATGGAAAACTGTATGAGAGTTTCTTACAAAACTAAGATAATTTTACCACACTATCCAGCAACTGTGCTCCTCAGTATTTACCCAAATGAGTTGAAAACATGTCCATAGAAAAATATGCACAATACTTATAGCAGCTTTTTTCATAATTGCCAAAACTTGGAAACCATCTAGATATCCTTCAATAGGTGAATGGATAAACAAATAATAGTACATGCCTACAAGGGAAAATCATCCAGTGATAAGATATAGGGATATATGTATATGTATAGCTGATTCACTTTGCTATAAAGCAGACACTAACACACCATTGTAAAGCAATTATGCTCCAATAAAGATGTTACAGGGCTTCCCTGGTGGCGCAGTGGTTGAGAGTCTGCCTGCCGAGGCAGGGGACACAGGTTCGTGCCCTGGTCCGGGAAGATCCCACATACCGCGGAGCAGCTGGGCCCGTGAGCCATGGCCGCTGAGCCTGCGCGTCCAGAGCCTGTGCTCCGCAACGGGAGAGGCCACAGCAGTGAGAGGCCCGCGTACCGGAAAAAAAAAAAAAAAAAAAAAAGATGTTACAAAAAAAAAAGAAATGGTCTATCAAGCCACAAAAAGACATAGAGGAAACTTAATTGCATGTTGCTAAATGAAATTAGGAAGGAACTCTGAAAGGCTATATACCCTATGATTCTCACTATATGACATTTTGGAAAAGACAGAAGTATACAGGAGGTAAATATATCAGTGTTTGCTAGGAGTTCGGGGCAGGGATGAATGAGTGAAGCACAGGGCATTTTTAGGGCAATGAAACTATTCTGTTAGATACGGTAATGGTGGATACGCCATCCATGACATTTGGCAAAGCCCACAGAAATGTACAACACAGTGAACCCAAATGTAAACTATGCTCTTTAGTTAATAATAATGTATCAGTATTGGTTCACCAGTTGTAACAAGTGTACCACAGGAACGCAAGATGTTAATAATAGGGAAAACTGGAGTTATGGGGGAAAGGGGTTCATGGAAACTCACTATGCTTTCTGCTCAATTTTTGTATAAACCTAAAACTGCTCTAAAAAGTAACCAGTGGTTAGGATTCTGGGCTTTTGCTGCCGGGAGCCCAGGCTTAATCCCTGGTCGGGGGAACTAGGATCTCGCAAGCTGCATGGCATGACCAAAAAATAAATAAAGTCTATTACAAAAAAAAAAAAAAATACCCTATCAGCCCAGGTCATGGAGAACCCTCATACCACCATGCCCAATATTTCTGTGCATTCCTAAACCATCTATGGATCTAGGAGTCCTCAGGCACAATTTGTGGATTTAGGGTAGGGTAGATGTACTCTGACAGAAACCTTTGTGATTTAGTGTGATAGAGGGCATATTTTTTATTAGAGATGGTTTTTGGGTTTTTTTGCAAACAAGGTGCCATTTAATCTGCTGAAACAGGTACTTGTCAAATGTTTTTACCTAATGACTGTCCGTATACTCAAAACACATGATCTCACCACATTGACACAATTTAGTTTGGTTAAGGTAGTTTGCCTTAAGCTACTAAAGCAGGTGCCGTGCTCTGACCATGGAGTTGATGGTTGAGTGATAAACATGATATCTAGCTGCCCAAGAAGTCTAGCATCCAACCCTGTCACAGTGAGCCAGGGTAAGAGGAGAAATCAGTTGGCTTATTGTCATCTTCCCTATAGATTGGCTTTCTAGACACTTTGAATTACAAAAGACAAGTATTGAAGGAAAGATTTGACAACCTAAAGACCGTGTGAATCTCAAAAGATGGTTCCTTATAGTAAAATAAATGATGACCTCAATGGAATACAGATAAACTTTAAAATTGCAGTGGCTTAATAAACTAGAAGTCTTTTCCTTACTCCTGTAAGGGTAAAATCATTGGTATGTATTGGGTGATGAGTTTTAAGATCCACATAGTCATTGAAGGACCCAGTCTGATGAAGGTTTTGTCACCTTCAAAGTGCGGCTTTTTTAGCCGTCATGAGTGTTGCTATTCATCCAGAGGATGACAAAAAAGAGAAAAAATTAACACATGGAAGCTGTTTGGGGACAGGTGCATATTACTTCTGCCTGCATTCTATTGGCCAGAATTCACTCAATGGGTACCTTTCCCTCCAATGGGAAATATGGGAAATATGGAGGTAAAGGAAGTGAGTATGCTGATAAATATAAATGTAGATACAGTTATAGATGTAGATACAGTTATAGATAAATATATAGATATAGATACAGATGCTGTTACAGATAAATATAGAGATATATCCTCCAAGTGCATATATCTTATCCATTTTTATATTAATTTATTATATTTGTTATGTACATTAATTAAGAAGACAAGAATGGATTGGAATTGGGTGGTGAATATAATTTAATTAATGAAACAAGAGTGAATCTTCCCATGACAATGTCATATTTTAAGAAATATGACTAATGCACCTTTTTGTAGCAGAAATTATATATTGAAATATATATATATATATGAAATGAGAAAGTTAGGCAATCCTACTAAAAATGGTTAGTTTTCTTTCTCAACTTGTTGAGGAGAGACATCATAAGTTTCTTTCTATTATTTTAAGTTCCGTCAATTTTTTTCTTTCCCAGGAGAGCTAATTTCTCACTGCAGTCTTGAGTCATGACAGATAATTAGGAAATCTGGTCAGGCTTCTGCGGTGCCATATTTCTGCAATTTTTATATTGTTATAAAATAGCTTCAGGGGAGACACACATACAAAAAAAAGATAATAAGGGTGAGAGTGCATTAGCCTAAAGTAGAATTTTATTGTTTTCCATCTGTTGTAATTATGAAAATAAACTCTCTTGTACTCTGATCAGCAGGATAAGTCATCAGAAAGATGTTTGTGTCTTGCAACGTATCTTGTTACATGTTATAAATAAGAGCATCTTATCTGTATGGCTTTTTTTTCTCTCTTTTTCCCTTAGGAGCAGAGCCATTGCAATCTTCCTATTAGAAGAGTAGTTTTTTCCCCCAAACCAACATAGCTTGAGGGAATAGTATTTGTTTCAACCAAATCATTACTGCATGTGGGATTTAGATTTGCATTTGCACATATTTCCAAGGTGACTGAAAAAGCATCATTTTAAGAAAAGAACAATTTAAATATCATAGTTTGGGAGATGTGTTTTCTCTCTACATACTGATTAAGAGTAATATATGTGATTTCTATTGAGAATGGTAGAGTACTCAGTGAGCATCCTTCACCTAAATTTTACAGTGACAAACAAACTGACTCAAGAAAAAGAAGTTCCATTCTTCCTCTGTCTCACATTCATATTGCCTGAGCTACTGAAAGCTTTGCTTAAAGTGTGTGCTGATTATTTTAGAATATTAAGGAATGATTTCATTATATTGAAGAAGATGGCATAGTCAACTGCCTTAACCCTACATTTATTATCTCTAACTTAAGGGAAGAACCTAACTTTGACACTGATGATGGAAAAAATAAAACCCAAGGTTTTGCCTACAATATCATTTTTATCTTTTCCTAAAAAAAATGAAATATGAATGGCTATTAATTGACTCCTATTGTATCATACAGTGCATTTTTAATAGACCATATTTTTTCAGAGCAGTTTTAGGTCTACAACAAAATTGAGCAGGAAGTGAAGAGATTTCTCCTCAACCCTCATCCCCTAGATATGCACAGCCACTCCTATAATCTGCATCCCCCACAAGAATGGTATATTTGTTACAAATGATGAACCAGCATTGACACCTCATTATAACCCAAGGTCCATAGCTTACATTAGGGTTCACTCTTGGTGTCGTACATTCTTTGGGTTTGGACAAATGTATAATGACATGTACACAAGATATGGTATCATACGCACTAGTTTCACTGCCCTAAAAGTCCTCTGTGCTCCACCTATTTGTCCCTTCCTCCCTCCAACCTCTGGCAACCACTGGTCTTTTTACTGTCACCATAGTTTTGCCCTTTCCAGCATGTCACATTCTTGGAATTATACAATATGTAGCCCCTTGAGATTAGCTTTTTTCACTTAGTAATATGCATTTAAGTTTCCCCCATGTCTTTTGATGGCTTGATAACATTTATTTTTGATGCTGAATAATATTCCATTGCCTGGATGTACCACAGTTTGTCCCCTCACTTACTGAAAAACAGCTTGGTTACTTCCAGGTTTGGGCAATTATGAATAAAGGTGCTATAAACATCTTCGTGCATACAATGGATTTTTCATTATGGCTGGGAAATGGAGGGGGTGGAAACACAAAAAAATTTTTAGATTTTTGAAGGGGCTCTAGAAATCATATGAACCAGTGATCCCCTCAAATCTAATTTCCAAAAGTTGGGCTTCCCTGGTGGGAAGATTTGGGAGCCACTGCTCTGGGCAACTCATTAATTTTAGAACACAAGAGAGAGAGCTTAAGTCATTCAAGTAGGGAGTGGCAGAGTCAGGGCAAGAGTAGAGAAGTGTTCTTGTTTTTAGCCCTATGTGATTGTGTTAATTATAAATGTGAGAGCAAAGTCTTTTTCCTATTACCCAGCATAAATACTTGTTGACATTACAGGAAAGCAGTGATGCAATTTCTCTACCTTTACATTATGTGAAGGCCCAATGAAGTGGTGAAAACTCACCCTTAATTCAGGGTGCTCTGAATGGACTCAAATTTTAGCCAAATAGAATACTGTGAATTTTCTTCTTTAGGGCTCCCTAGTTAATCCATGAAGAAGACTGCTTAAGCAGTTTGCTTTTAAGCATTTTGATTTTCAACATCTCACCATTTGGGGTATTTGAGCAAAGGGTGCCACTTGCAATCTTCTAAAGACCCTGACATGAGTTGAATGTCTAGGAGATTATACACTGGGGGGAAGGACCATGAAGAAGCCAACCCACAGTTTGATAGAGCTGTGATGAAGGTACCTTTCATATTTTTGTTATTTCGTATTTTTCTCTGAAAAGAAGACACTTGTACAGTACCTGTTCTCTTCCATCTGTGCTCTTATCCCCAGACCTGCAGAACCCATTATAGTTTGGTTACATGGTTTTAGCTGACTCCTATGATGTATAATAAATGTGATTTTTAAAAATTTATTATAATATATATATACTGTTCCCAGCTCTATAAACATGTAAAATTAGGGATAGCTTTAGAAAATAATGGGAAGATTAAAGGGGCCTCCTATCTCAAACCATTCTGCATAGAGTCTCCCAAAATGGACAGGGAATTACCAATTCCTCTTGCCTGGGACTCACCTCAAGGGGGAGAATGACTTAAAGGACAATCAAATGTATGAAATGACAGTAATTACTTTGTGACCAAAGTGAGTGTAAGGAAAAAGCAATTACATTTTAAATGTAAAATACATTTTAAAAACATCTAAACTATAATCAATTTTTAGGTTCCACAAAGGGGTAAACAATTTGATAAACAGTTTACGTGACAGGTTTCATGTGCAATTTGTAGGAAGAAATCTTTCGAGTACTTCTGGTTGGGTTGTTATAAATGGATATATTTTTCAATATGTATTGAGGCTGGATAGTATTTGTAGATGGGGAAGAGGAAGGAAAGACTATGTTATGGGAGGATGATGATATGGACAAAAGCAATGAGCTAGAATACCTCAAAATTCCTTTAGGGAATGATGAGTAAACCAAGGCTGGTGCACATGGATGAAAGTCTAAAGATAGGACAGAATTAGCTGTCAGTTGAGTGAAAATTATTAAAACGGAGCAGGACTCTCTGTTCCTTCCACCCCACCCCCAACCCTGAAGTCTTCCACCTGTCTTTTGTCTGTAGAAAAACTTTAGTCAAAGAATAAGTTTAATCAGAGAAGTGAGAAAATGCAGAAAGAAAGGAAAGCAAACAGGACAAAACAATAATAGTATAGTCATTAAGCAGATTCAAGGACCTTTAGTTCCTCCTCAAGGCCTGTAGATCACATTCTGAGCCATATCCTGTGAGCTGTCTTGTAGATACTGAAATCCCCACCAGGTGGAAGAAGTTAACTACATGTTGACCAGACTGTAGACATGACATAAGCTGCCACAATTCTGAGAAATGGCCTCAAAGAAATGGGAAAAAAACCGACTCTGGAACTGAAGACTAAGTGTACTTAAAACAATCAAGATGACACTGGTCAGACCACTGCAGGACCAATTTCAAGATGACGGTCAGAGCTGACTGTGCTGTTTCTGCATGTAGCCCCCTCCCTCTGCCTGTAAAAGCTCTTGCTCACTGATTGTCGGGGCGGGGATAGTGGGTGGGTCGGCCTTTGGACAGGAGTCCCCTTCCCCCATACCAGGTTGCCGGCCTCCGAAATAAACCAAACTTTCCTTTCCGCCAGGCTTGCCTCGTTTTTGGCTTTAGAGCGGCGAGCAGCCAGAATCCCACTTCGGTCAGTCTTTTGGCGTCCAACGTGAGGCTGCTGCGCTCTCGCGACATCTGGCTCCCGGGGTTTTCCCAGAGCAGAGCCGCGGCCATGAAAACTCGCAGGCGTGGCTGTGAGGAGCCGTTGCTCCTGGCTCGTAGTCCCCAAGAGGGGGTTTTGGGGGGACATTCGTAGCAGCTGCCAAAACCATTTGTTTGGGGGAATCCTCCCTGTTTCTCCCCTGCTGGGCACTGGCTGCCAAATTACGCTTATTCCTCAATGGAACAGAAATATGCATCTGGACGACCTGACGAGCTCCGAGACCGAGTAAGTCCACCGGTGTTTCCCGGGCAAACTTCCCTCTTGAGCACGAAGTGCTATTTGGGCATTTTGCCAGGTGGTTCTGACATTTGTCTGACTTTGAGGACCGTATGTGAGCACTGAGTGTCATTTGGGCATTTTGTCAGTTGGTTCTGACGTGTGCCTTACATTGAGGGCCATTTCTGTTGGGGAAGTGTTTGTTTGGGACTCCATATCAACAACCATAAAATTAACATCTTTATGCATTTCAAGCAATCTTTATTCCATCAGTAATGTTCACGTTATTACAAGTTTGGGAATGTATCTTGCATAAAACTTTTATCCTATCTGTGTTACTATATTAACGTGAGTGTTGTTTAAGACATTTTGGTACACATGCATTCTCCCTTTGGTTAGATGATTTCTATATTAACCTAGTGCAGTCATTCTGAAAGTATCGTCTCCAGACTGACAGCATCAGTGTTATCTGGAAATTTCTTTGAAATGCACAGTTTGAGAACCACTATATTAACCCTGTCAGGTGACTCTAAGAATTGCCAGAGCAGAATTATTGATTTCTTTACTTTGTATCTCCTTTATGACCTCAGGTGTTATTGTCAAAGGAGTATATGCTAAATAGCTGTAAAGAAGTTTTTTTGGTTTTTTTTTCATATTTTTGATGATTTTACTTCCTATAAGAGGGAGACACTTAGTCAGTCGGAGCATACCTGACTGGCCCATCTGTGCTCTGATCCCCAAACCCCAAGAATCCATGATAGTTTAGTTTTATGGCTTTAGCAGACTCCTAAGCTACAATTAACCAAAAGTATATAATAAATAGATTTTGTATTTAAAAATTTTTATTATAATAAAAGATACGGACATTTGAATAGGCATTTTTGAGAAAAGTTCAGAGATCTCCTTCAGCAGCAGTGATTCCTTTCAGAACAGCCCTGTATGGTTGTTCAGGCTGTGAACTGCACAACTTCTGGGAGTGCCATTCACTTAGCCAGAAGTATAAATGATGCTTCTTGGAACTGCACTATACAGAGGCCCTGATTCCTATGTTCAGGCAGGAACAATGGACTGTAATAAGAAATATAAGTAGTCTAATTTTCTAAAGAAGTGACTAATGTTTATCCTTGATAATCTCTATCTTCATTTCAAATTGGCTATTTATTTGAGGCTATAGCGAGAGCTTAAATAAGGTGTTTTGTCATACAAATTTTTAAAACTTAAGTAAATACAGATTCGTTATCATAAAAATGGCTACCATTTAATTTTGCACAACTAATAGGAGTGTAATTGTTGAATGAACTAATTTAACAAAGGATCATTTAGACATTTTAGAAGAAAACAACTAAAATAATCCTTTCCCTTGGAGTTATTCTGAAATATGTTGTTTTTCAAGTCTTCCTGTTGAAAATTAGGTACCTTCAGAAATTTTTGCTAAATAGATGGTTAGTGTTATATTCCTCTGTGTGTGTGTGTTTATTTGCATAATATATTCCTAATATACACATGTGAAAGCATCAAGTCAGTGTTTCCGTGTAGACATTTCTAGGTATGTTCTATATAGTATGGCAAAGCAGTACAATTTCTGTCTTCTATAATAACAGTATAATTTCTCCTAAAACTGTGTTCTTCATGAACAAATGACACATTGACAGAGTGTACAGGAATTTATTTATATCAGTCAAATCTGGACTGGAAACACCTTCCACATTTCCTTTGTGATCTTAGTCTAGTCTTCATAACAATTCCAACATTGAGATGGAATCACCTACAGTAGTAGGTTAAGGTAGGGAGGCTTTCAAATATCAAATCTTCCAGTAGAACTAGTGGTTCCAGATGTTTTAGCATCTGTTTGTTGTCTGGGCATAAAGTTTTCACATGAGGACTCAAAATGAAAAGAAAAATCTTATTATGAAGATAAAGATATTTGCTGTGTTTCTAGCTCTGGGTTTGGTCTCAAAGACAAAAGTAAGGGTTAATTTATATTCGTTTACTTATATACTTTTTTTTAATCCCACAAAGGAGTTTTGGAAGTTTACAAGATTGCATAAAAGAAACAGAAAAACTACAACAAAATTCCTGCAGCAAAGAAATGTAAACTGGAGGCCAGTGTTACAGGCACTGGGTAGAATGCCATGGCTAATGTTCTTAAGGAGTGTTTGGACAATTCTGAGTAACTAAACAAGATTTTCAGGGTTAATATACAGTGCCATAATTGCAGGTTAAACCTAACAGATTTGAGTCCCCCAAATGAAGTGTTTTCAGTATATATAATAAAAGCATGACCATAAAGGCACTAGTGGAATTTCTTGGTTAATTTAGTAGCGGATAGAGTCTCATTGTTATTCCTACTCATTTGGGTTTAGCTTTAATCAGTGATATTCTTTTGCTACTCAGATCATGTGCGTGGTGAGAACAGTGACAGCTCAGGTAGTAAGCAATAGGACTGGCTGGCATTTTATACCTAAACTTGACCATAACATTGGCTATAAGGCGAAAGGTCACTCAACATACAGTGAAAGGTCATTACTAATAAGTGATTTCTAGTCACTGGAATGGAGATGCTGAGTGTTCTTTAACATTTTGGAAAGTTTCTTTTCAGTAGTATGATAAAGTGCCTCAACTATGGCTAACTTTCGTGATAGGAGAACCAGGTAAAAATTGACTAGCCTCAGGAAGGCTTGAAGTTCTTACTATGTTGTTGAAGTCAGCACATCACTTTCTCTCCTATGTGCAATCACCATTCACCCAAATGCCCAACTTTGGAAAGATGCATTTAGATTTGACATCTCCCTCTGTCTCATCCCACGTATTCAGCAGCCATTTCTATCAATTCTACCCTATAAACGTCTTCCAGTTCCTTCAAAGATAAATTTATCATTCAGTCTCATTAAACATTAATTTATTAATCATAGTCAACAAAACAAGTTGGAATGTAAACAACTACAATTTACACCCACTGCCATGGCCCCGTTTTTTTGTCTTTCAGAATCCAGTGGGATGATTCATCAATGGCAGATCTCTGGGCACTATGACTACTTAGGTTAGGCAAGCAACATGGGAAGCAGTGAATGTTATATTTTTGTTTTTTACTTTTTCGTTTGTTTGTTTAGTAGCATGAGTAGAGGATTTGGAGCTTCTATATAGATATTTGCATAGTATTTACATGAAATTCATGTATACTGTATCATAGGTTCCTTCCAGTTGCTTTCTAAGATAACAAATGTTTGGATTCCTCTCACCCACTCCACCTCCATCTGCCTCTAAGGCAACTTTAGTGCTTTCTTGAAATCCTATGGACTGCAAGTCAGACAAACTGTTTTATTCCCTAGAATTGTGTGTTTATGGTTCCTCCCTCAGAGCATCCCACTACCTGTAGTGTGGCCCTGAGCAGTGAAATCTGGAACTGTCAGATCTGGAGGTCATTAAAATATGCCGGAAAGCAGAACAGAGGCCTCTTAATTCTTTCCTGGTATCATCTATTTCTGATAATAATGGAAAAAAACTGATCCTACATGAATTCTTCCACAGATGATTTGGTGAAGGGCCAAAATTAGGGCCCCTCTCTTGCACCATTTCACTCCTCCAACCCATGCTATTTCTTGCCAAACTAGAAGAAAATTAAGCCCCTAGAAGTTAAATTTCATAAAAACACAAAATAGAACCATGTCTTACATGTTTTCACACACACAACTATGTAAGAAAGGAGGAAGGTGGACAATTACGTGTTCAGAACTGTTCTAGTACCTGGGAAAGTCTAGTACCTGGCAAAGTTCTAGTACCTGGGTACTATAGACAGGCAAACCAGGCATATTTAGTCTACCCCACAAGTCTAAGGCATATCTGAATCACTGTAGTTGAGGACCACTTCACAGGAGACAGGCTACAATATTTTCAGAACTAAATTAGTGAAGATCTATAGGGACCAAGTAAAAATGCATCATAATAAGAATGTAGACCTTTGGAGTCATTGCTGTGATAATTATGATATTCACTTTGTTTGCTTATTCACTTTGTTCACTTTGTAAGCTGTAAAATAAAAGTAGCAGCTCTACCCAGAAGTGTTTTTAAGGAGGTTGGCTGCTCCTGTTATCAGTGGCATCTGTGTTGAGCCCAACAAATATACAGAAGTAATAAATAATATTTAAAGCAAGAATTTTTGACTTTTAAACTCTTCTAATAATTAGGCAAATAGTTCTTTCTTAATTTCTGTGACTTTGCTCTTCTGAGGGCAACAGGAAAGTTCACAGGAAATAAAAGCATGTGTTGCGTGATGATTGAAGAATACCTACGTAAAATTCTTTTAATACTGAACTATTTTAAGATTTGGAGGTATTTACAGCAAGTATTCATTTCATTAAAACTCAAAATGAAGTATGTAAAAGAGTCTGGTTTATTTTTTCCATACTAATTAAAAGAAGATCTTTCCTTTTAATTTTAGCAGAATACTATTTATTTTCATTATGCAATAGATTGCATAACAGAGACTCATAGAAGTGGAGAGGCTAAAAATTTTCAGCCTGATGTTGGCTGATTGTACAAATAAATGGATTTATTATTGCTTAAAAATGGCTCTGCAGTAAAGGAATTGTTTCCAATGCTCATGTATAAAACTCTGGTTTGGATAAGAGTCCAGAAAAGATAGTCGGTCTACAACATTTACAGGAAAGAAGCAGGCATGAGCTATGGGATGCTATAAATCCTAGTTATTATTTTATTACTCCCCCTCAGTGGTCTCTAGATTTTGAAATATGTTATCCTGACTGAAATTTTGAATTGTGATTATCTTGTTTTCCCTTTAGGATGGGATTTTATGACCTGTCCCTAAATCCCACTTCTGTGGTTCTCTCCAATAGAGTGATTCTTTAGCAGATATCAGGTTTGGGAGAATGAGAGAAAATAAATATATGAACTTCTCTCCTGGGATTCAAATAGCACATTTTTTTTTTTTTTTTTTTTGGATGCTGGGAGGAACAAACCTCTGAGTCCAGATTAATTACTTTTCTCTGTTTTTCTTTGTAACTAATAATTATAGTAAGAATATGCTTGATTCAACTTTTATTCTATTATACTTTCCCCCCATATTTAGTTATTTTTCATTATTCAGTTATCTCCTTAACTTATTCTTATAAACAATGCTAATAGGAAGAACAAAGGAATTATTTTGGAAACTATGTGACCACTAAATTTTATAAAAATTGCACATATTTTGTTTTATGGAATACATTTATATTATGCTTAAGCACTACTATCTTTAAAATCTGAGATGCTGATGAAAACAAAGGGATTGATGTTCAGTACACAGAACAATCATTTGTTCATTCACCAATTATTTCTGAAGTACTAGTAAACAGTAAAGTATGATCCAATCTAGGGTTAATTAGAAGTATTTAATGTAGATTATATCATAATTTTGCTATATGAACTTAGCATTTCAGATATAGTTTATGCTGTTTATCAATACCACACATTTAGTCATATCATGAAGTGCTTCTTTAAAAACAATATTTATTTTTTAAATTGAAGTATAGTTGATTTACAATACTGTGTTAGTTTTAGGAGAACACCAAAGTGATTCAGTTTTATATACATTTTTTCAGATTCTTTTCTGTTAAAAGTTATTGTGAGATGTTGAATATAGTTCCCTGTACTATTCAGTAAATCCTTGTTGCTTATCTATTTTGTATATAATAGTTTGTATCTCTTAATTCCATACTCCTAATTTATGAGTGCTTTTATAAATAAAGCAAGAAAAATATGTATAATTTCTAACCTTTTAAAAAATTCATCATATTTCATTTGTTTTGTGTCAAATTCTTGTTACTTTCCATGCTTCCTGCCCATAGGTTTGAACTTTTTGTGGTTTCTTTCTGAAAGAGAAAGCTACTCAACTCTGAATGATACTCTCCCTACAGATTTAAGTACCTGGAGAGAAGAATATGTTTCCTATCCCAAAGTCATGACTCAAAGAATAACAAAAACAACTCTTCCTTTACAAAAAGTACTAAATCTAAGCAGAAATGTTATCAGATGAGCAATAAGTTATTTCTAGCGAAATCAGTCCTGGCACACTGAAGAGTACAGAGTCTTTGGCCTGCCAAGAATTTCTTTCCAGCCAATGAATCTGTGACAGGAAGTGAGATTTAAGGAAAGTCTTTCTCACTCTGGAATTTTACCATTAGCCCACAAGGCTGAAGTCTTAACATTTTTCATCTCATTTGAAAAAAAATTACAGTTGTATTATATTGTATAGTTTTTAAGAGCCATTAATACTCTCTTTGTTGATTGGACTAATTAGACAATTACCAAAATATCCTGAGTATTCAAGCATCGTAAAATGGCATTAAAACTGCAAGACATAAAGTATTGCCCGATAATATAATAACCATGCAAGAGGAAAAATTCAGAATAGAAAATGAAGTCTGTCACTTGGCTGTCCCACTGGACTAGGCTGACTTTTTTGAAAAAGATATTTTACAGCTCCCTGAAGAGCTATGAATCCTGAATCTGCCAAAATAGATTAAGCAGTTGGTTCACAAGATAAGAGCTCTACAGGGAAAACATTTAGGGTCCAATTAAGTTTGGATGTCGGCAAAACTAACTGGGAAGAAGGTCTATGATGCCAGTTGATTGGGTAGGATTTACAGTGGCTGAAGATTTCTTGATAAGTGCTAAAATTGCAGGTCATCTCTGAGGTGGCTTTGTCTCTGAGCTGAGTAGCCATTCAGTTGACCTTTAGGTGTCACAGAGTTATTTTCATGGACTCTTAGAGTCCTACCAGCTCAACTTGCTGTCTTTCTAACAAGTGCTGGAATGCCTTCTAAATATCCCTGACAAAGGCTAACCAGTCTTTGTTTAAACTCTTCCAAATAATGGGGAGCTCACTACTTCACAAGGCAAGTAATCTTTTTCAATCAGCCTTTTGAAAATTCTGCTTTATACTGAACTTAGTTTACTTATGCCTCTGACCAAACTGGTTATATCTTAGAGTTCTAATTAAACCTCTTCAGACACAATTTAAGGCAATACATACATATGCACATAGAAACCCTCAAATATTTGAAGACATTCTGGGGTTTGAATTTTGGCTCTGCTGCTTACTAGCTGTGTGAAGTTGGGTAATTTTTAAAAAATTACTCTGACTCTAATTTCCTCACTTCTAAAATAGGTATAATAAGAGTACTTCTTTTATTGAGCCAGTTAGAGGATTAAATGCCTGACACATAGTAAATGCTCAGCTAATGTATGTTCCATCTACATAATCAGTCTGTCACTAGCTGCCTCCTGGTACCTGGTGCTGGAGAAACAAACTTTACCTAATGGAGTTTTCTTTGTAATGAGGAAGACAACAAAACCTTAAGTATGCAGTATCAATAAAGAGTTCAGAGTTCTCTGAGAGAAGACACACAGTGCTGGGGGTAGGGGGGATGATTGACAGGGCAATGGGCAGTTCACATGGGGGTCTAGGAGCAGTTCCTGGCAGAAAGGACGTTTACCGTGAGATTGGGTAGATAGTGAATTGACCAAGTGAAGAAGATGAAATTATGAGAGTCCCAAGTAGATGGAAAAACATGGAAAATAAACTAAGAGGTAAAGAGGAGAATAAAGGTTGTAGAAATTAAGGCTGTTTAGTATGGCTTGAGTAGAGTATGTCAAGCTATGGGTAATAATAATAATAATAATATTAATAAATCCTAGGATTTAGGGAGGGGCCTTGTAAGCCATGTTAACTACTGGGATAATGAGAAACTATTGGAAGATTTTAAAGAAAGCAGTAACATGGTTGATTTGTAGTAAGGGAATAATGTGAGCATTTTTCAGATGTACCAATCAATTGTGACAGAAAATTTCAAAGTTCACAGTCCCAGTGAGGCCCAGCTGGGAGGGGTGCACACCTTGGGACGTTCCAGGGACATCATATGTAAACTATTATCGTTTAAAAAAAATCACCTAGCCCTTATATCCCAATTTTTTTAGGACACTCCCAGTTTACACCTGTAGTTGAAGACTAACTATCCTTAGCATCCTCTCCCTGTTTCAGAATTGTTCCAGATTAAATGAAAAAGGCATGGTCATTGCGCATAATACCCATAAACATGGAATCTTAAGTTATCTCCCATTCTTTGAGAGCGCTTGCTCTAGAAAGCCTATGTTTCTAAGCAGGCTTAAACTTAACCTGGTAAGTGTAAGAAGTTGTTGCTGTTTTGAATTTCCTGTTTAAGGGACAGTATAATGGTATAATTATGCTACTCCTTTAATCTCTTCCCAGTAAGTTACTGGGTAGAAGGGAAAAGCTTTCTATGTTCTAGTAACCCTTTATTTGAAAATTAGATTTTCTTTCTTCCAAAGAAAGAAACATCTGTTCTATTGTGCCGAAGTTATTTTTCTTTTCATGTTTGATGCTAAGCATTCCACAATGGAAGTAATCACTGACTTGGGAGACGTGGCTGTACTAGGTAATGACTGGGTTCAGGTGAGTGCAGATGTGGCCGTAGGAGAGAGTGGCCACAGCAAATGCAAGAGATCATTGTTGAAGACCCTAAGCATTGGATAGACATTGGACAGTCTTGGGATAATGATAGTCTTTAGGGTAGAAGGGAAACCAGAGTCCGGTACCAAAGTCTTTAAAAATCAGGAATATTGCCCAAAGTCTTCAAATTGTAGCAGTCAAAAGGGATGGGGGACAGTGGATCAAAGATGTGTACTGAAAAGGAGCAGGGAATTTTACATGAGGATTGAGGAGACATGATCTGGAAATGGAGGCAGAAAAGGAGAAATCCTTAAGCCAGACCTTCAGATATATATATATATATATATATAAAATCTCCCTTTGCAGAGAGGATGGAAAGGAATGTATTGAATGTAGTGAAGATTCCATGTAACACAGGAGAAGAAAAGCTGGAAAGGGAGAAGAACAGTGGAGGTTTGAATTGAGGAGAAACACACAACACAGTGGAGATAATAATTTGAGATTGGGCAGAGGATCCTGGGTTGCTGCCTTAGGTACTGGGCCAGAAGTACAAAGATGCTGGCATGCTGTACTTAACACTCTTAAAGATATGAAATACCCAATCACATCAAGTCCGTGGGAGACTGGAACTGTAGAAATAGCCCTCAAGTTTTGTAGGGGACAGTGAGGCTTCCTGGCATAGGTTTGACCTCTGCACAAATTCAAGTCTCTCAGCATGGAGTGACTTCTCCGGTGGAAGTAGTCAGCTGTTGTTTGGCTTTAATGGTCTGGGGGATGTCTCAAGAAAACTGTCCAAGGTTCAAGGATACAGGCAAACAGGTCAGTGAGAGTATGCCAGGTTCACAGTGGATGTGAGAGACAGGTTTGGGGGCAGTTGAAGGCCATGGTCTCTGAAGTCAAATCTGACTGTGATACTTCTCTTCAAGGGTTCTTGTGATTATTAAATCTGTAAAAACAGAGAATACAGATAAGAGTTCATGACACATAGTGAGTGCTGAATAAATGCTAGCTACTATTGCTCGTATGGGAGGCCTAGTACCCACTGTGAGCTTCTTCTCAGATTGGATGTAGCTCAGGGAAATATTCATCCACTTCTCAGGTGTGGCTGTACAGTCTGTGTGAGGCTCCCTGAGGTGGGCGAGAAGCGAGTCAGGAAGCAGTGAGATCTTCCTGAAATGAACAGAAGGGCTAGTAAATGGGGACGCAACGTCTTCTTGTCACTAGGGAGTGAATGTGACTTCAAACCCTGTGCTAGTTTCATTATGATTACATTCTGTACATAGAAACAGTGGTAGCATTTCAGATCCATTTCAGCTTTCCCATGACATCCAATGCACAGCATCTCCCCATGGATGGCTTACTCTGGCGCTCCATGAGGCAGCTTTTCAATGATCCCTGCTCGTGTGGCACCTCAGGGAACTTCTCTGCCACCTATAGGGCCACAGCTGCACCCTCTTGAAGAAGGTCTGTATCTCAGTCCAGGGGCAACAAGGAAGTCAGGGGAGGGGTTCTCATAGATTTGTTCCTTCCGGTCTTAGGTAATTTGTTGGAGCCCCAGAGATAATGACTGCTCCCTATATGTGTTATTCCCGTATTCTTCGGATTTTTCTTTATGCCTTAGATAATATTTCTTTTTTTACTATATTATTTATATATAATATATTTAACATATATAATATTATTATTGTATTTCTTTATACTTAATATTTCTTTATACTAAACTTTTCCTTTTTCAGATAATAAGCAGTCTCTGTCTCCTGTTTGGACCCTGACTACTGAAAGGGTCCAGCTAAGATGCTTCTACTTCCAGCATCCACAGCTGGATGCATTCCTGCTTCCTCTGTATACCTGTAACACTTTGCTAATATCTGTCATGCATCTTAAGAGAAATATGGTTATTACTATTATTATTATTACTCTTGTTGTTATTTGTAATGCCTACCTTACCCACTGCATGAAGAGCTTAAGAAATAGACTGTTTCTATTTGTCTTCAATTTTTTCCTCTCCATCCTAACACAGAGCTGCTTTCACAATGATACCCTCAAAGATATATGTCAACACAATAAAGTAGTCCCACAGTGCACATGGTTAAATTGTCAATTGACCATTTATCAAAATAGTCAAATTGATAACATCCATGAAAACTGAACATACCATTGCTAGTGTTGAGACATAAGTTCAGTACTTAACCATTCTGACTTCATACACACCATATTATACTGGCTCTACACATATCTAAGGCTTAATTCCTTTCACACCTGTTTCCCCACAATGTCTTCTGTTAATAGTACAGAAATCGAGGAACACTTACACATACAAAATCCATTCTGTGCTTGATTGAGCACATGAAATGTTGCCAGCTGACCGCTGGAAAATGCCTGGTTGCCCCATGGAGTCATCTGACCCTGACTTCCAAATGGTCAGGAGTTAATTTAATGAAAGCAGAAATTCACCACCTAAATATACGTTTCAACAGACCTGAGAAGGAAGGGGAGTTCGCTGACAAAATAAGGGATACCCTTTTTGACTGCTATAGTTTGGATAATGCCAGATTTCCAGAGTTTGCGATTTTGCCTCCAGGAAATTCCCAAGGCTTATTTGCAGAGGAAGAATCATGAGCCTGGAAGAATGAACACAAGTGACTCCCTTTTGCACAGGGAACCTCTTAACTTCAAACACGAGACTCTTACGGTGTCTGTCTGTCTTTTCACTACTCAACAGCTTATCAAGGAGTAGAGCTTTGAATACTTCCTCTTCATTTAATCCGTTTTAAGAAAATTGAATATATAATGATTCTTTCCAAGGTACTCGTGATCACATGTAGAAACTATTTGTAGAAACTTTAAAGGTATTTGGAGTTGGGAATAAAGCCCGGTTTTTTTTTTTACCTCGACTGATCTGCACATATTCACCCTAACCTGTTTTATTGTCACATGGAACTATCTGCTTTGGTTTAAATTTGGACTGTGTATTTGGTTAACTCCATGCTCACAGATTGCATAAATTGACTCATGCATCTATACAGTAAGGATCTTTCATATTCATGGATCTAAGTTTGAAGAGTCAGCCACCAATTGGCAAAGAGATGCTATAGGTTGATGAATGTCTCTGATATCTGCCCTCTACTTCCATCCTCATTCCCACTACATACTAGTATATTGTTTAGCTGTCGTGGTTAGGGACTGTGTTATAATCTACTGTCGTCAGCAACTAGAATGGTGCATGTCACATAACATGTACTCCGTTAGCTATGTGTTGGATGGGTTACCTCATCCACTCTTTAGGTATGTATTGATCTTAACAGCATAGGGCATCTTTCAGGTAACAGAGAAAGGGAGGGGTCAGACCCTAAAACAACCAATTCAATTATTTGTGCACAATACCTTCGCCTCTTTCCTCTTAACCCTTCTGGAAACAACTGTTAAAATGTCAAGTTTTGAATAAGATGGGCTGCACACAAAGTGGGATTTTCCCACTGGGCTAACTAGAAGCCATCTTTGAAGGTATGTAGCTTTTTAAAATGTTCTTTAGAGGAAATACCTTTCTATAGCTCTGACTCTAACTTCTTCCTGCAGGTATCTGCTTAAGAATAATTTCCCCCTGATATATCAGCTCATATTTTCCAAGTTGGACCTCATTAGTTATATCCTGCCTATTTTCCGATTCTCTGTGGTCCTTAAAAGAATTATTATTTTGCCATAGTCCTGACTGGGGTTTATAACACCTTCCTCTCATATATTATCTGCAGATGTTATTGATATTTGGCTTCTACACACTGTTGGATCATTTGAGAAGATATCACATTCTAGAAGACCTCACACCAATCTTTACAGTCCCTCTGGTCCCTCCCCACTTGAAATAATGTCATGTCATTTATAATGTTTCTTTATCCTAAACGCCTTGCCAATTCTAGACTCATGAAGCAAGGATCATACCTTAACAAATGTGAACTCTAAATACTTCAATACTGTCAAGACACCAGATCCTCCTTAAATTATAATGATAAAATAGCATCTGCTCAGTATCCCTCCCCATGACCCTACCCTGACATCATTAAGTTCTTATCTTTTTACTTGGAAACAAAATTCCTTGCATGAACCCAGATTGCTGACTGTCAGAAATTTTTTTTCTTTTTTAAGTTGCAGAATAATATACATGGTGGAAGGTTTTTCTTTGTTTCTTTTTTATATATAAGATTGAGGTTGGACTAACTAGCCAGTGAGTTTATGGATTATTGCTTTTGTGCTTTCTGAATACCAGAAATAAAATTGCTTCTATTTTTTGTGTAGTCAGTCCTTCAACATATCACCTTCCCAATTCTGGAAGACTTTTCAAAAACAATTGCTGGTGTTCCAGTAACTTCATTAGTTAATCCCTTAACACCCTAGGGTATGTCATCCAGAGCTACAGAAATGATACAATTCAGTAATTTTTTAAAATTTGTTTTATTTTTTAATTTTTTAATATTTATTTATTTTTGGCTGCATTGGGTCTTCATTTGCTGCACGCGGGCTTTCTCTAGTTGCGGAGAGCGGGGGCTACTCTTCATTGTGGTGCACAGGCTTCTCATTGCGGTGGCTTCTCTTGTTGTGGAGCACGGGCTTCAGTAGTTGTGGCATGCGGGCTCAGTAGTTGTGGCTCACGGGCTCTAGAGTGCAGGCTTAGCAGCTGTGGCACACGGGCTTGGTTGCTCTGCGGTATGTGGGATCTTCCCGAACCAGGGATCAAACCCATGTCCCCTGCACTGGCAAGCGGATTCTTAACCACTGCTCCACCAGGGAAGAACCAATTCAGTAATTTGAGAGGAAATTGGGGTCAGGTTCTTTGTAACATCTTAGACTTTTTTTTTTTTTTTTTTGCTTTCTTTACTATTTTTATCAAGTTCTAGTATTCTTCCACTTTATTTTCGACTCCTTTGCATACCAGATTTCTCATACTTTGATTTTTCCCTCAAAAGGATGTGTTTTCTCAGGCTTTCAACACTTTTTGGACTTACGTCTAACACCTCTGTTTCTTCCACTAATTAAGTAAACAGCTTCACTTTTTCAGTCACTAACATGTTATCAGTAAAGAGGATATGTTGATGTGTCAAGTTATCTTGAAAAAATTCTGCCCTTTTGGTCAATAGTATAGTTTAAATTTTCGCTGGATGAGAAATGAAATGGATTCTTTATTTTCAGTATTAGACAATGTAAATATCATGTGATTTCTCAGGTGGTAACCTTTTAAATACTACTCTAAAAGTAATATTTCTTTGCTGGCATACTTTTCAGTCCTTTAAACCCACACCTGTGAATTATGTTCAACATTCTTTGAATAATGAAAAAAATTATACATAATAAAAGCAGCACAGACTTATCTCTTTATTGAATATTTGAACACATTTACAATATCATACTATTTTAGTGTACACATAAAAAATTATACCTGATATACATATTAGGTATATAACTCTAAGCAGGGTCATCTGAAAATATATACTTTAAAGAAGCTGTGAATCTACCACACACTGAAATGAAAATTTTAAATGAAAGCATTTATTTTAAAAATTTGCTTTGAATCATTCCATTGTCAAATCCCAGGTAAGCTGTAGAAGAGGAACGACTTTTTCTTAGAAACCATTTTTGATTTTAACTAAATCCACTCCTTTGATGTAAAAGAAGCCTAATAGAACTGTTGGAACAACTAAGACAATAACTCATTTTAACACTTGAAAATATGAAGTGTGGATTCCGAACACCTTTATTCAATGACTTGGGCTAAAATATGTAACATTTAAAACCATGACGTGTCACTTAACAGTGTATAATCAGACTAAAAGCACCCACTCTCTAAGAGATACATAGAATTCTAAACATGAAGAATTTATGGATTTTCATAAACTTTCTATATAACTTTTAAAATTTTAGTTAATACTACTAATTTAAGTTTGGACAGCCTTGTATTGCAATCTTATAATTGTTATCTGTTCTTCCTTCTGTCAGTTGGAGAAACTAGAGTCCATTTCGTTATTGGTTATTATCCCTAATATTTTAAATCTAGGAGTTAAATCATATGCTGTAATAAAAAAATATATATGTTTATAGGTTGAAGGTTGTTTGTTTTATGATGTGACTTTTACCTCAGAAAGCATGTTTTCATTTTATTAAGAGATTTTGAAGGTATAAAGACTTAAACCAAAGGAATTAGTTTCATCACTAATGGCAATAATTTTGCATGTAAGAATGTTTTTTTAAATTAATAGAGCAGTTTTAAGGAAGGTCATGGTAAAATTGATTGGGAGGTATAGAGTTTCCATAATATGCCCTGTCCACCACACATGCACAACTTCCCTCATTATCAACATCCCACACCAGAGTAGTACATTTGTTATAATCAATGAACCTACAGTGATACATCATAATCACCCAAAGTCCATAGTTTGCATTAGGGTTCTCTCTTAGTGTTGTGTATTCTACGGGTTTTGACAAATGTATAATGACACACTTTCACCATTGTTGTATAAAATAGTTTCACTGCCCAAAAAATCCTCCTTGCTCTGTCTGCTTATCCTCCTTTCCCTCCTAAATATTGGCAACTTATAACCTTTGTAATGTCCCCATAGTTTTGCCTTTTCCAGAATGTCAAATAGTTGAATCGTACAGTATTTAGCTTTCCAAATTAGCTTCTTTCAGTTACCATATTCATTTAAATGTCTTCCACGTATTTTTATGGCTTGAAAGTTCATTTCTCTTTAGCGCTAAATAATATTCTCTTGTATGGCCATACCACAGTTTATTTATCCATTCACCTACCAAGGGACCTCTTGATTGCTTCCAAGTTTAGCAAAGATAAATAAAGCTGCTATAAACATCTGTGTTCAGGTTTTTTGTTTTCAACTCATTTGAGTAAATACAAAGGAGGATGGTTGCTAGATCATATAGTAAGAGTATGCTTAGTTTTATAAGAAACCACCAAACTGTCATCCAAAGTAGCTGTACCATTTTACATTCCCACCAGCAGTAAATGAGAGTTCCTGTTGTTCTGATTCCTCAACAGCATTTGGTGGTGTTAGTTTTTGGATTTGGGCAATTCTAATACATATATAGTGATATCTCATTATTGTTTTGATTTGCAGTTCCCTAATGACCTATGGTGTTGAACATATCTTTATATGCTTACTTCCATCTCTGTATCTTGTGTGTTGAGGTGTCTTTTCAGCACTTCCGTCCATTTTTTAGGTTGTATTCTTAATGGATGCGTTTTTTATTTTAACATCTTTATTGGAGTATAACTGCTTTACAATGTTGTGTTAGTTTCTGCTTTATAACAAAGTGAATCAGCTATATGTATACATATATCTCCATATCCCCTCTCTCTTGCTTCTCCCTCCCACCCTCCCTATCCCCCCACACCTCTAAGTGGTCATAAAGCACTGAGCTGATCTCCCTGTGTGATGCACTTGCTTCCCACTAGCAATCTGTTTTACATTTGGTAGTGTATATATGTCAGTGCTACTCTCTCACTTCGTCCCAGCTTGACGTTCCCCCTTCCCATGTCCTCAAGTCTATTCTCTACATCTGCATCTTATTCCTGTCCTGCCCCTAGGTTCTTCAGAACCTTTTTTTTTTTTTTTTTTTAGATTCCATATATATGTGTTAGCATATGGTATTTCTTTTTCTTTTTCTGACTTACTTCACTCTGTATGACAGACTCAAGGTCCATCCACCTCACTACAAATAACTCAGTTTCGTTTCTGTTTATGGCTGAGTAATATTCCATTGTATATATGTGCCACATCTTCTTTATCCATTTATCTGTCGATGGACAATAGGTTGCTTCCATGTCCTGGCTATTGTAAATAGTGCTGCAATGGACATTGTGGTATATGAGTATTTTTGAATTATGGTTTTCTCAGAGTATATGCCCAGTAGTAGGCTGCTGGGTCACATGGTAATTCTTTTTAATTTTGCTTTATTTCTTTATTTTTTTACATCTTTATTGGAGTATAATTTCTTCAAAATGGTGTGTTAGTTTCTCCTTTATAACAAAGTGACTCAGTTATACATATACATATGTTCCCATATCTCTTCCCTCTTGTGTCTCCCTCCCTTCCACCCTCGCTATCTCACCCCTCTAGGTGGTCACAAATCACTGAGCTGATCTCCCTGTGCTATGTGGCTGCTTCCCACTAGCTAGCTATTTTACGTTTGGTAGTGTATATATGACCATGCCACTCTCTCACTTTGTCACAGCTTACCCTTCCCCCTCCCCATATCCTCAGGTCCATTCTCTAGTAGGTCTGTGTCTTTATTCCCATCTTACCCCTAGGTTCTTCATGGCATGGTAATTCTATTTTTAGTTTTTTTAAGGAACCTCCATCCTGTTCTCCATAGTGGCTATATCAATGTACATTCCCACCAACAGTGCAAGAGGGTTCCCTTTTCTCCATCACCCTCTCCAGCATTTATTGTTTGTAGATATTTTGGTGATGGCCATTCTGACCAGTGTGAGGTGATACCTCATTTTAGTTTTGATATGCATTTCTCTAATGATGAGTGATGTTGAACATCTTTTCATGTGTTTGTTGGCAGTCTGTATATCTTCTTTGGAGAAATGTCTATTTAGGTCTTCTGCCCATGGGTTGGGTTGTTTGTTTTTTTGATATTGAGCTGCATGAGCTGCTTGTATATTTTGGAGATTAATCCTTTGTCAGTTGCTTCATTTGCAATATTTTCACCCACTCTGAGGGTTGTCTTTTTGTCTTGTTTATAGTTTCCTTTGCTGTGCAAAAGCTTTTAAGTTTCATTAGGTCCCATTTATTTATTTTTGTTTTTATCTCCATTTCTCTAGGAGGTGGGTCAAAAAGGATCTTGCTGTGATTTATTTCATAGAGTGTTCTTCCTATGTTTTCCTCGAAGAGTTTTATAGTGTCTGAACTTACATTTAGGTTTTTAATCCATTTGGGGTTTATTTCTGTATATGGTGTTGGGTAGTATTCTAATTTCATTCTTTTACATGTAGCTGTCCAGTTTTCCCAGCACCATTTATTGAAGAGATGGTCTTTTCTCCATTGTATATTCTTGCTTCCTTTATCAAAGATAAGGTAACCAAATTTGAGTGGGTTTATCTCTGGACTTTCTATCCTGTTACATTGATCTCTATTTATGTTTTTGTGCCAGTACCATACTGTATTGATTACTGTAGCTTTGTTGTATACTCTGAAATCTGGGAGCTTAATTCCTCCGGCTCCGTTTTTCTTTCTCAAGATTGCTTTGGCTATTTGGGGTCCTTTGTGTTTCCATACAAGTTGTGAATTTTTTTATTTTACTTTTGTGAAAAATGCCATTGGTAGTTTGGTAGGGATTTCACTGAATCTGTAGATTGCTTTGGGTAGTATAGTCATTTTCATGATGTTGATTCTTCCAATCCAAGAACATGGTGTATCTCTCCGTTTGTTTGTATCATTTTTAATTTCTTTCATCAGTGTCTTATAGTTTTCTGCATACAGGTCTTTTGTCTCCTTAGGTAGGATTATTCCTAGGTATTTTATTCTTTTTGTTGCAATGGTAAATGGGAGTGTTTCCTTAATTTCTCTTTCAGATTTTTTGTCATTAGTGTATAGTAATGCAAGAGATTTCTATGCATTAATTTTGTATCCTGCTACTTTACCAAATTCATTGATTAGCGCTAGTAGTTTCTGGTAGCATCTTTAGGATTCTCTATGTATAGTATCGTATCATCTGCAAACAGTGACAGCTTTACTTCTTTTCCGATTTGGATTCCTTTTTCTTCTCTGATTGCTTTGACTAAAACTTCCAAAACTACGTTGAATAATAGTAATGAGAGTGAACAGCCTTATCTTGTTTCTGATCTTAGTGAAAATGGTTTCAGTTTTTCACCATTGAGAACGGTGTTGGCTGTGGGTTTGTCATATATGGTGTTTATTATATTGAGGTAAATTCCCTCTATGCCTACTTTCTGGAGGGTTTTTATCATTAAGGGGACTGAATTTTGTCGAAAGCTTTTCCTGCATTTATTGAGATGATCATATGGTTTTTATCCTTCAGTTTGTTAATATGGTGTATCACATTGATTGATTTGACTATATTAAAGAATCCTTGCATTGCTGGGATAAACCCCACTTGATCATGGTATATGATCCTTTTTTTTTTTTTTTTTTTTTTTTGCTGTACGCGGGCCTCTCACTGTTGTGGCCTCTCCTGTTGTGGAGCACAGGCTCTGGACGTGCAGGCTCAGTGGCCGTGGCTCACGGGCCCAGCCTCTCCGCGGCACGTGGGATCTTCCCGGACCGGGGCACGAACCCGTGTCCCCTGCATCAGCAGGCAGACTCTCAACTACTGTACCACCAGGGAAGCCCCGGTATATGATTCTTTTAATGTGCTGTTAGATTCTGTTTGCTAGTATTTTGATGAAGATTTTTGCATCTGTATTCATCAGTGATGTTGGCCTGTAGTTTTCTTTTTTTGTGACAACTTTGTCTGGTTTTGGTATCATGGTGATGGTGGTCTCGTAGAATGAGTCTGGGAGTGTTCCTCCCTCTGCTATATTTTGGAAGAGTTTGAGAAGGATAGGTGTTAGCTCTTCTCTAAATGTTTGATAGAATTCACCTGTGAAGCCATCTGTTCTTGGGGTTTTGTTTGTTGGAAGATTTTTAATCACAGTTTCAGTTTCAGTGCTTGTGATTGGTCTGTTCATATTTTCTATTTCTTCCTGTTTCAGTCTTGGAAGGTTGTGCTTTTCTAAGAATTTGTCCATTTCTCCCAGTTGTCCATTTTATTGGCATAGAATTGCTTGCAGTAATCTCTCATGATCCTTTGTATTTCTGCAGTGTCCATTGTTACTTCTTTTTCATTTCTAATTCTATTGATTTGTGTCTTCTCCATTTTTTTCTTGATGAGTCTCGCTAGTGGTTTATCAATTTTGTGTATCTTCTCAAAAAAACAGCTTTTAGTTTTATTGATCTTTGCTATTGTTTTCTGTGTTTCTATTTCATTTATTTCTGCTCTGATCTTTATGATTTTTTTCCTCCTGCTAACTTTGGGTTTTGTTTGTTCTTCTTTCTCTAGTTGTTTTAGGTGTAAGGTTAGATTGTTTACTTGAGATTTTTCTTATTTCTTGAGGTAGGATTGTATTGCTGTAAACTTCCCTCTTAGAACTGCTTTTGCTGCATCCTATAGGTTTTGGGTTGTCATGTTTTCATTGTCATTTGTTTCTATGAATTTTCTGATTTCCTCTTTGATTTCTTCAGTGATCTCTTGGTTATTAAGTAGTATATTATTTATCCTCCATGTGTTTGTATTTTTTACAGATTTTTTTCCTGTTAATGATATCTAGTCTGATAGCATTGTGTTTGGAAAGATACTTGATACGATTTCAATTTTCTTAAATTTACAAAGGCTTGATTTGTGACCCACAATATGATCTATCCTGGAGAGTGTTCTATGACCACTTGAGAAGAAAGTGTATTCTGTTGTTTTTGGATGGAATGTCCTATAAGTATCAATTAAGTCCATCTTGTTTCATGTATCCTTTAAAGCTTGTGTTATTTATTTTTATTTTGGATGATCTGTCCATTGGTGAACGTGGGGTGTTAAAATTCCCTCCTATTATTGTGTTACTGTCGATTTCCCCTTTTATGGCTGTTAGCATTTGTCTTATGTCCTGAGGTGCTCCTGTGTTGGGTGCATAAATATTTACAATTGTTATATCTTCTTCTTGGATTGATCCCTTGATCATTATGTAGTGTCCTTTCTCTTGTAATAGTCTTTATTTTAAAGTCTGTTTTGTCTGATATGAGAATTGCTACTCCAGCTTTCCTTTGATTTCCATTTGCATGGGGTATTTTTTTCCATCCCCTCACTTTCAGTCTGTACGTATCCCTAGGTCTGAGGTGGGACTCTTGCAGACAGCATATATATGGGTATTGTTTTTGTATCCATTCAGCCAGTCTACGTCTTTTGGAGGGAGCATTTAATCCATTTAGATTTAAAGTAATTATTGATAGGTATGTTCCTATTACCATTTTCTTAATTGTTTTGGGTTTGTTATTGTAGGTCTTTTCCTTCTCTTGTGTTTCCTGCCTAGAGAAGTTCCTTTAGCAGTTGTTGTAAAGCTTGTTTGGTGGTGCTGAATTCTCTTAGCTTTTGCTTGTCTGTAAAGGTTTTAATTTCTCCATTGAATCTGAATGAGATCCTTGGTGGGTAGAGTAATCTTCATTGTAGGGTTTTCCCTTTTGTCACTTTACATATGTCCTGCCACTCCCTTCTGGCTTGCAGAGCTTCTGCTGAAAGATCCGCTGTTAACCTTATGGGGGTTTCCTTGTATGTTATTTGTTGTATTTCCCTTGCTGCTTTTAAAATTTTTTCTTTGTATTTAATTTCTGATAGTTTAACATGTGTCTTGGCATATTTCTCCTTGAGTTTATCCTGTATGGGACTCTTGCGCTTCCTGGACTTGCTTAACTCCTTCCTTTCCCACATTAGGGAAATTTGCAACTATAATCTCTTCAAATATTTTCTCAGTCCCCTTTCTTTTTCTCTTCTTCTTCTGGGACCTCTATAATACGAATGCTGGTGTATTTAATGTTGTCCCAGAGGTCTCTGAGACTATCTTCAATTCTTTTCATTCTTTTTTCTTTATTCTGCTCTGCAGCAGTTATTTCCACAATTATATCTTCGCTTATCCATTCTTCTGCCTCAGTTATTCTGCTATTGATTCCTTCTAGAGAATTTTTAATTTCATTTATGGTGTTGTTCATCATTGTTTTCTATTTATTTCTTCTAGGTCCTTGTTAAACGTTTCTTATATTTTCTCCATTCTATTTCCAAGATTTTGGATCATCTTTACTGTCATTACTCTGAATTCTTTTTCAGGGAGACTGCCTCTTTCCTCTTCATTTGTTTGGTCTGGTGGATTTTTACCTTGCTCCTTCATCTCCTGTGTGTTTCTCTGTTTTCTCATTGTGCTTAATTTACTGTTTTTGTGGTCCGCTTTTCGCAGGCTGTAGGTTCGTAGTTCCCATTGTTTTTCGTGTCTGCCCCCAGTGCCTAAATTTGGTTCAGTGGGTTGTGTAGGGTTCCTGGTGGAGGGGACTAGTGCCTGTGTTCTGGTGGATGAGGCTGGATCTTTTCTTTCTGATGTTTTGCGCTGTCTGTGATCTTATTATGAATTTAGGCAGCCTCTCTGCTAATGGGTCGTGTTGTGTTCCTGTCTTGCTAGTTGTTTGTCATAGGGTGTCCAGAACTGTAGCTTGCTCGTCGTGGAGTGGTGATGTGTCTTAGTGTTGAGATGGAGACCTCTGGGAGAGCTTTCGCCATTTAATGTGGAGCTGGGAGGTCTTTGTTTGATCATTGTCCTGAATTCGGCTCTCCCACCTCAGAGGTACAGGCCTGACACCCGGCCGGAGCACCAAGACCCTGTCAGCCACATGGCTTAGAAGATAAGGGAGAAAGAAAGAGAGAGAGAGGGATGGAGGGAGGGAGGGAGGAAGGAAGAGAGTTATTAAAATAAAAAAATTATTATTAAAAATAAAAAAATTGAAAAGTAATTTAAAAAAAGATAGGAAGAAGAGAGCAACCAAATCAAAAAGCAAATCCACCAATCATACCAAGCACTAAAAACTATAGTTCAGATAGAACCTTAGTACAAATGGTAAAAGCAAAGCTATAGAGACAAAATCACACAAAGAAGCATACGCATACACACTCACAAAAAGAGAAAAAGGAAAAAAACATATATTGTTACTCCCAAATTTTGGGATGATTCATTGTCTATTGAGGTATTATATAGATGCCCGTACATCAAGTTGATTGGCGAGATTTAATCAGCTGCTCCTGAGGCTGGTTGGAGAGATTTCCCTTTCTCTTCTTTGTTTGCCCAGCTCCTGGGGTTCAGCTTTGGATTTGGCCCTGCCTCTGCATGTAGGTCACCTGAGGGCATCTCTTTTTCACTCAGATAGGATGGAGTTGAAGGAGCAGCTTATTAGGGGGCTCTGGATCACTCAGGCTGGCAGCAGGGAGGGGTACAGAATGTGGGGCGAGCCTGCAGCGGCATAGGCCAATGTGATGTTGCAACAGCCTGAGGTGCACTGTGTGTTCTCCTGGGGAAGTTGTGCCTGGATCATGGGACCCTGGCAGTGGCAGGCTGCACACGCTCCCAGGAGGAGAGGTGTGGATAGTGACCTGTGCTTGTACACAAGCTTCTTGGTGGCTGCAGCAGCAGCCTTAGTGTCTCATGCCCGTCTCTGGTGTCTGCGCTGATACCCACGGCTCACGCCCATCTCTGGAGCTCCTTTAGGCGGTGCTCTGAATCCCCTCTCCTCGTGCACTCTGAAACAAAGGTTTCTTGCCTTTTAAGCAGGTCCAGACTTTTTCCCGGACTCCCTCCTGGCTAGCTGTGGTGCATTACCCCCCTTTAGGCTGTGTTCACGCAGCCAACCCTAGTCGTCTCTGTGGGATGTGACCTCCGATGAAGCCGGAGCCTCAGGTCCCATCCCCCACATGTCCCGGCCGACGGGTGAGCAGAGAAGCCTCTGGGACTGGTGAATCCTGGTCTGCATGGATCCTCTGTGTGGGAATCTCTGCACTTTGCCTTCTGCACCCCTGTTGCTGCAGTCTCCTCTGTGGCTCTGAAGCTCCCCCCCCATCCCACGCCACCCCTGTCTCTGCCAGTGAAGCAGATTCCTAGTTTGTGGAAACTTTTCCTCCTTCTCAGCTACCTCCCCGAGGAGCAGGTCCCATCTCTACTCTTTTGTCTCTGTTTTGTCTTTTTCTTTTGTCGTACCCAGTTACGTGGGGATTTTCTTGCCTTTTGGGAAGTCTGAGGTCTTCTGCCAGTGTTCAGTAGATGTTCTTTAGGAGTTTTTCCACATGTAGATGTAATTTTGATGTATTTGTGGGGAGGAAGGTGATCTCCACGTCTTACTCCTCTGCCATCTTGAAGGTCCCCCTTATTGTTGAGTTTTAAGAGTTCTTTGTATATTGTGGATAACAGTCCTTTATTAGATGTGTCTTTTGCAAATATTTCCTCCCATCTTATAGTTTGTCCTTGTCTCATTCTCTTAATATTGTCTTTCACAGAGCAGAATTCTTTATTTTAATAAGTCCAGCTTATCAACTATGTCTTTCTTAAACTTTGTTTTTGGTGTTGTATCTAAAAAATCTTCACCATACCCAATGTCATCTAGATTTTCTCTTATGTTATCTACTATGAGTTTTATAGTTCCACATTTTACATCTATGATTTAATTTGAGTTAATTTTTGTAAAGGGTATAAGGTCTGTGTCTAGAGTCTTTCTTTCTTTCTTTCTTTTTATGCATGTTGATATCCAGTTGTTTAAGCGCCATTTATTGAAAATAGTCTTCATTTCTCCATTGAATTGCTTTTGTTCCTTTGTCAAGGATGAGTTGACTATATTTATATGGGTTATTTCTGAGTTCTGTACTTTGTTCCATAGGTGGACTTACCTATTCTTTTCCCAATACCACGCTGTCTTATTACTGAAGCTTTATAGTCAGTCTTAAAGTCAGGTAGTGTCAGTCCTCTGATTTTGTTCTTCTCCTTCAATATTGGGTTGCCTATTCTGGGTTTTTCATCTCTCCTTACAAACTTTAGAATTCTCAGTAGCCACAAAATAACTTGGTGGAATTCAATCTGGAATTGCATTGAATCTATAGACTGAGTTGGGAAGAACTGATATCTTGACAATCCTGAGTCTCCCAATCCATAAACATGGAATATTTCTCCATTTATTTGGTTCGATTTTGATACCTTTCATCAGAGTTTTGTAGTTCTTCTCAAAAAGCTCTTGTACACATTTTGTTAGATTTATAGCTAGTCATTAATTTTGGAGATGCCAAAGTAAACGGTGTTGTGTTTTTAATCTCAAATTCCACTTGTTCATTGCTGCTGTATAGTAAAATGATTGACTTTTTTATATTAACCTTATATCCTGCAACCTTGTTATAATTGCTTATTAGTTCTAGGCATTTCTTTTTGTCAACTCTTTAAGGTTTTATTCATGGATTTGTAAATATGAACAAAAATAATTTATTTCTTCCTTCTCAGTCAATAAATATACCACTTAAGATCATGCAATTTTTCCTTTTTAATCTGTTGATGTGATGGATTGCATTAATTGGTTTTACAGTGTTGAACCAGCCTGTGTACCTGTGATAAATCTCACTTGATAGTTGAGTATGATTCTTTGTATATCATTTTGGATTCAAGTTGCTCATTTCTTCTGTGGATTTTTGTATATATGTTCATGAAGGATATTAGTCTGTAGTTTTCTTCTAATGTCTATGTCTGGTTTTGTTATTAGGGTAATCCTGGCCTCACAGAATGAGTTAGGTGAGATTTCCTCTAATTCTATTTTATGAAAGAGATTTTAGAGAATCAATAGAGTTTCTTCCATAAAAATTTGGTACAATTCTCTGGTGAATGCATCTAGGCCTGCTGCTTTCTATCTTGGAAGGTTATTATTGATTGAATTATTGATTCAGTTTCTTTAATGGATAAATGTCTCTTTAGATTATTTTTTCTTGTGCGAGTTTAGGGAAATTGTGTCCTTCAAGGAATTGGTCCATTTCTCCTAGGTGATCAAATTTGTGGGCAAAATGTTTTTCATAATATTCCCTTATTCTTTTCATGTCCCTGGCATCTGTAGTGATGTCCCTCTTTCATTTCTGGTATTAGTATTTTGTGTCTTCTATTTTTCTTAGTCAGCATGACAGGCTTATATATTTTATTGATCTTTTCAAAAAATCAGCTTTAAGTTTTTAAACATTTTATTGATTTTCAGTTTCAATCGTTCTAGCTTTAATTTTTATTATTCCTTTTCTTCTGCTTCATTTGGACTTAATTATTCTTTTTACCAAATGCTTTATGAGTATTATTATTAATTTTATTTACTATTTTTTAATTTAATCTATTTCATTCATTTTTTGGCGGGGGTTCACGGGCCTCTCACTGTTGTGGCCTCTCCCGTTGCGGAGCACAGGCTCCGGACGTGCAGGCTCAGCGGCCATGGCTCACAGGCCTAGCCGCTCCGCGGAATGTGGAATCTTCCCAGACCGGGGCACGAACCCGTGTCCCGTGCGTCGGCAGGCAGACTCTCAACCACTGCACCACCAGGGAAGCCGTATTTCATTCTTTATGTATATGTGTGTCTCTGTATAAATATAATCACATCTTCTTGATTCTTTTCCTCTCATCCATCAATGGACACTTAGTTTTTTCCATATCTTAGCTATTGTAAATAGTGCTGCATTGAGCAAGGGATATATATATATATATATATATATATATATATGTCATTTCTAGTTGTTTTCATTTTCTTTGGATATATACTCATAGGTGTGTGAGCTGGGAGTTTATATAGCAATTCCCATTAGTGGTTAATTGAGGGCTATTCCCAGGGTATGTGGGAACTGGCTATTCCCAGTTCCCTGGCACCTCTGGCCTGCAGTGCATGTGAGGGCAAAAGGATCTGTACTAATGGAAAGAAGTTTCTCAGGCACAAGTTCGCAGACACTCTAGTCTCACATCAGCCAGAAGACGCTGACTTGGTAGGACCTGAGGAATATGGGGTGTGGGGGAGGTGAGGCACAGCCAACATCTGCTAGAGTGTGCAGTAGATGGTGCTTGTTATTAACACAGCGAGCAACCAGATATGGTTAACGGATATGCACTACTGTATATAAAATAGACAAACAACAAGGACCTACTGTTACAGCACAGGGAACTATACTCAATATCTTGTAATAATCTATAAATGGAAAAGAATCTGAAAAAAGTATATAAAAATGAATTGCTTTGCTGTACACCTGAAATGTTAGTCAATTATACTTTGATTAAAAAAAAGAAAGAAAAAAGAAAGTGCAGGAGAGTGTGAAACTGAGAGGATGGAATTGGGCCTCCTGTCCTCTGGCTGAAGACAGGTAATGAGTTCTGTGTCTCTGCCGCAGTGTCAGGCTCCAGCAGAGAGAACCCTGTGCAGAATTCGAAATGCACAGTGCCAGCCTTTTTGTATAGCAGAGATTCTCCAAACCTACTTCACCACGGAACGAGAGCATTAGATAATTTTTAACAATAGAGCTGGTGGGTGTGTGTCGACCTAGGCGTGCTCCCTGTCCTTGCCACTGGATGGACAGCTTGATCAATCGTGAACAAATGTTCACAGAGAAGTCAAACAAATGAAAAGGATGGGAAAAGCTAATGAGCGATAAAAGATCCTGAAACAGCCTGCAAATAAGTCTGACGCTCCTTTTCCCTTTAAATGACGGATCACTTTAAGTGATTGGGAATTTCTCCTTCTCATTAGGATTGTCAATATTTAGGGTTGCACCTTCTTTCTGATCACAGATGCCCATATAATAGCTGTCAGTTCAATTGGACAAATATTTTTTCAATCACATGTGACTATCAAAGTGAAGAAATGAAGACTACTTGTCAGTTATAATTCTGAGGTTTGATAAGAAGTGGTTTAGAATTTTAACTGGGATGTCCAGTGGACTTAGGGTTTGATTCCTGATCCACCATTAACTTAATTACTTGCTGTGTAACTTTGGGCAAGTAACTCAGAACTCTCAAAATCACTGTTTTCTCATCTGTAGAATGAGTAAAATGATGGCGATACCCAGCTCATAGACAGACTCATGAGGATTAAAAGAAATAATCCATGTTAAAGATTATTGCCTGTAATATAGTAAGTATTAAGAAATAGATTTAATTATAATGTTTACATAGTTGTTGTGGTTGAAGTGGTGGTAGCCATGGTTGTATTAATCGTGGTATTACAAGTATGCTGGTCCCTTTCACTGCTGAAGGCATTGGAAAGAACATGGATTTTGAAGAGAAACAATCCTGAATTTTAATTCTATCTCTATGCACATCCGAGCATTTGTTAGAAATGTGCTGAGAAATGCTTACAAAACACCAAGAAATATTTGAAACTGAATAAAAACTAAAGGCTCAATAAATATGAACTCCCTTTTCCTCGCCTCTCTTCATTCTGGCTTAAGTGCACCCAAAGGTGAGTGATCCGTAGAACTTATAAACGTTTTTTAAATTATTATTTTAAAAAAGTATCAATAACTCTAGCATGAAAATAAAATTAAAAAAATTTCATCTATATTGTAAACCATTTGACCATGTTACTGAGGCAGTCTTTTAAATCTATTGGTAGTTCATTCACCAAAATAATTTTAGCCTCAGGGAATATGAGAACAAATTTGTGCCTCTGCAGAGTATGCCATGACCCAGAGTTAAAAATATTAATAGGTAAGACAATTTCATGTGAAATAAAAGAGAGGTAAATACATGTAATTTGTAAATGTAGTTCAAGGTAGGCTCAGAAAAATGCCAGGTCTAGAACCATGAACACAAGTGAAACCTGCTATTTTTCTAATCTGTGACTCTTTGGGTGGGAGAGCAGCTTTTGACCCTATATCATCACTTTGCAAAACTGTATTTAACCGCTTGTGAAGAAAAGTAGGCAGTGGAAAAACTGTTTTGTTCAGAATCACAGAGGTAGATAATGCATTGTCTGAAAGCAAGGACTTTAATGATTTATTAGGTGATGGAAACCTGTATTCATTTGTGCCCAATATACCTCATAATTTTGGTGTGTAATTTATATGCTGTGATAAGAGTTGTCCCTTTACTTTCATGATAGAAGTTGCTGCCAATACATAATTATAACTTGGTGTTATCTGAGAGATATGCTTTAGTCTAATACTTTTGTGATACATACTTTTATTGCATAAAATATTTTATTTTGTAAAAAATATGGAATTGTCCATGTTTCCTACTTTTACAGTATATTTTATAGAAAATATTATTAATATATATTATTTTTACATGGATTATTTCATTTCACAGGATGAGATATTAATTTAAAGCAAACTGTTTAAAAAACAATGATAAGCCTCCATTAAAGATGGATAAACAGGCTAATATGGGCTCTAATTTCTACCATTTTCTTTCTCATTGTACATCCTCTCTTGGCACTTCAATTTCTCCATCAATAAAATGGGAACATTTTCAGTATTTTCTATAAGAAAACTACCTCTTGCTCTAAAAGGCTAGAATTAAAACTCAGGATTGTTTCTCTCCAAAATCAGTGCTCTTTCACTTGTATTGGGTGGGCCAAAAAGTGCCTTTGGTGTTTTAAGTAAAAATAAAAGACACATTTTTCATTTTCACCAATAACTTTATTGTACAAAGTATTCACCCTTTTGTTCCACTACCTTCTGCCATTTTTCAGGCAACTCCATAATTCCATCTTCCCAAAACTTTTTATCTTTTTGAGCAAAGAACTGTTCCAGGTACCTTTTACAGTCTTCCAGGGAATTGAAATTTTATCCATGAAGAGAATTTTGTAAAGACCAAAACAAATGGAAATCCGAAGGTGCAATGTCTGGTGAATACAACAGGTGAATCAGAACTTCCCAGTCATGCTGTAACAGTTTTTGCCTGGTCATCAGAGAGACATGTGGTCTTGCGTTATCTTGATGGAAGATTATGCGTTTTCTCTTGACTAATTCTGGACACTTTTCATCGAGTGCCACTTTCAGTTGGTCTAATTGGGAGCAGTACTTGTTAGAATTAATCGTTTGGTTTTCCGGAAGGAGCTCATAACAGAGGACTCCCTTCCAATCCCACTATATATACAACATCACCTTCTTTGGATGAAGACTGGCCTTTGGTGTGGTTGGTGGTGATTCATTTCGCTGCCCCACGATCTCTTCCATTCCACATTGTTGTACAGTATCCACTTTTCATCGCCCATCACAGCTTGTTTTAAAAACAGAACATTTTCATTATGTTTCAGTAGAGAATCTCATGTGGAAATATGGTCAAGAAGGTTTTTTATGCTTAACGTGGAACCCAAACATCAAAGCGATTCACATAACCAAGCTGGTGCAAATAATTTTCAATGCTTGATTCAGATATTTTGAGTATGTTGGCCATGTCCCACGTGGTATAATGTTGATTGTCCTCAATTATTGTTTCGATTTGATAGCTATCAACTTCAAGTGGTCTACCCAACTGTGGAGCATTGTCCAGCAAGAAAACTCCAGCACGAAGCTTCGCAAACCACTTTTGACACATTCGATCAGTCACAACACCTTCTCCATACACTGCACAAATCTTTTCTTTGAGTTTCAGTTGCGTTTTTACCTTTCTTAAAATAATAAAGCATAAGATGCTGAAAATGTTGCTTTTTTCTTCCATCTTCAATATTAAAATGGCTACACAAAAATACACCAATTTTGGTAGGTCTTTTTATAAATGCATGCTGATATGACAGTTGTCACATACAGTCTAACAAAATTGTTTCAAATGAAGTTAAAAATAGCTAAGTGCTACTAGAGCCATCTTATGGAAAAAAACGAATGAACGTTTTGGCCCCCCCAATACTAAGTCGTTGAAGGGAATAGTCACTTTTTCAAAGTCTTTCTATGTGTTTTTCATGGGGAAAAAGTCTAAGTGATATTTTCATGTGGAGGATCATCTAGCGTGCTTGTATGTTGATTCTGTTTGTCTCCATCTCAGTTAGATATGTGAACACATAAAACCATACCTGTGGAACCTAGATGCCTCAATTCTATGGAATGCAAACATTGAATCCAGGTAGCCTATTTTCATCTACCAATGATGCATACTTCTGGGCTTTGGCAAGTCACAGTTGCATAGCATGACAAATATTACAACCATTCATCTCTGCTTTACTTCTTTCCAGTAAACTGTAGGTTTGTACTTCTACATTCCCTCTTATGTCCTGACCTTGACATGAGGCATAGCTATGGGATGAGCTTTGTTCAAAAAGTGTGAGTAGAAATGATGCATGTTATTTTGAGCAGAGGCACTTCATTTGCTGGTACACAACTCTCAGCCTCTCCTTTTCTCTTGCCATGGCTATTGTAAACACCTCTGGTGACATGGAGATGTAAGGTTGAGCTGTCATGTGGAGGACATGTATCCTGGTGATTGACCTCAGCCCACAGCAAACTTTGGCTGTATCAGTAATTAACTACCATTGTTTCAAGGTCTAGAGATTTTAGAATTCTTTATTATTATAAGAAAACTCAACCAATCCTGACTAATGGATATGGACATGAAACAGCCTCATCTATTTATCCCAAAAACAGCACTTTTGAGTATTGAGTAGGCGGGTACAGCCTCAGCATTCAACCACTGCAATTTAAAAAATGTCATTTTTTATCATTTTGAACATGCTTACATAGTGCCCCTCTTCAGGCAATGCTCTGACTGCTAGAAATATGAAGGGATATAAACTCATGATTAGATTTTCTCATTTCTAAGTGGAAGGTCAAACCTCATAATCACATTATCAAAGAAGAAATACAAATAATGAATGTCCCACAGGACTTTAGATAGGTGAAGGCTATTTTTCAATTGCAGTCTATTTTTCTTACATCATAATAGTTTGTTTCCATGAAGTCCTTAGAATTTTAGAGTGAGATTCTTCAAACATTCAAAGTGCCATTTCACTTCCAACATACAAATAACATTTTCATAAATAAAATGAAGCTCTGTGTATTTGATTGTTACCATAGCATATTAAAATGGTGGTAATTTTTTCACCATACCAAGAAGTTGTGTTTGGAATATTCTTCCATAAATTATAGACTCTAGGATATACTTAAAATTTTTCTTGTAGGGCTCTCATTAGTTCTCAAAGATACAGGCATTTCCCTCTTGAGCAGCTGAAACTGAGGTGCAATGAGTGGCCCTTGACGTTATTAAATGTCAGCAACAGAAACACCAGGGACAAAAATGTAAATAGTAACTTCAAATAAGAGCTGCAAATCAAAAGTCAGAAGGATGGACACTCCAATTTGTGGGTGCCATAGTATAGATAAAGCTAGAGTGCTTTATCATTAAGCTATTTTTTAATATAGATAACTGTATGAAGCCTGCTCGAGGGTTTATTACAATAAAGCCTAATTTATTTCATTATTAATGATTCCTTTCTGACAGTGCTGAATAGGTCAGTTAGAAATGGAAAAATTCTTAATCCTCGCCAATTTTTTCTGTATGGCTAAGCTTTTCTTCCATGTGGGATAAATATAGTTCGTAACTCTTCATTTCTAATCATGAGCATTTAAAGCACCTTAAAAACTCAACGATTACTCTTTTTCTGTTGTTTTCTAAAGAAATTAATTTGTAAGAAAGGAACATTATTAAATGCTTTCTTTATATTACTGAACGTCTTTTTCATTATGAAAATAAAGCATGCTTAATTTAGGACATTGAGAAATTAAAGGAGATTAATTAAGGGAAAGCTAAAAATATTAATAAAAAATAATAGCCAACACAAACTGGGCACTTTTTTCTTATGAAATCGCCTGTAATCACACAATTCAGAAAAACATAATTGCCATTTCCCTTTAGTCCTATTTTCTAAAGATTGACTTATTTCCTCTATAGATTGTACCCTGAAATCCTTATTTTGAAGACAAATTCATCCATTTAATTATTCTTTGAAATCATGATTTTGAAAGATATGTAATATTTCATCACTTAGTATATACCTGAAATGGTATGTACATCCATTTCCCTATTCTGTATTTAGTCTATATTGTTTCATGCTTATAAATAATTTTATAGTTAACATCTTATATATTTATCTTTGAACACAGTATTAAGAAATCCATAGATAAGATTCTGAAAATTGGAATCAATGAAGTTGAAAAGTCAAAGGATCTTGAAATATATTGCCAATTAGCTCTTGAGAAAGATGACAATTTATTCCCCCACTATTCATGAGTTTATTTATGTATTATCCATATATCCATAATGTTCCAAGCACTGAAGATATAATAGAAAATAAGATAGGACTAGTGATGTACCAAAATTTGGTTTTAGGTGATATTTGGTAAATTCTGTTATTTGACTTTGTCCTTGCAATGTTGAATCTGAGAGGACTCTTTAGTGTCATTTCTGCCACTTCTAAACTTTAGTGGGGTCTATGATTGTCACAAATTTTAAAACAGATAAAATGGACCAATTCTTTGAAAGACACAGTTTCCAAAGCTCACTCAAAGATAAAGAGAAAAACTGAAGAGCCATATATCTATTAAAAAATTGAATGAATAATTAATAATCTTCCAAAAAGAAAGTACAAGGCACAGATAGTTTCACAGGTGAATTCTACAAAATATTTAGAGAATAAATTATATTGACTCTCTATAGTCTTTTCCAGAAAACATAAACACAGGGAGCATTTCTTAACTTGCTCCCTGAGGCCAGCAATATTAAATCCAGACAAAGACATTACAAAAATGGAAAACTATAGACCAGTATCTCTCATGAACATACTTGTAAAAATGCTCAACAGAATATTAGCAAATTAATCCAACATTGTGTAAAAATCGTTGTACCTACAATCCGGTAGAATTTATTCAAGATATGGAATTGAGACATTTCCTTGGCATTAAAATTTTGGATCCTTTGAAATTTATTTTACTGTGCACTGAGTTATTGATCTAATTTTTCAAGATTCTAAACACAAATTAATACATTTTTAAGGAGAATTTACATATTTATAGTTTTGGCTTCTGGTTCTAGAAATGTTTAAACTCTTCATTATTTAATTTAATTTTGTCTTTATGTTCCTCGGGTTTTTTTTAAATCATTTTCTTCTTTTAGGTTTTGGATGTTATCTTGCTGGTTTATTCCTGAATATATTTTGTCATCATTTGCAATAGAATTTTTTCTAAATAATTATTTTCATTTTTTTAAAATGGAATCAAGGAAGGGTGGGTTTCTTATTCACTTTTTATTTATTTGTTATTTATTTATTTATTTTTGGCTGTGTTGGGTCTTTGTTGCTATGTGTCGGCTTTTCACTAGTTGCAGAGAGCAGAGGCCACTCTTTGTTGTGGTGCGCAGGCTTCTCACTGCAGTGGCTTCTCTTGTTGCAGAGCACGGGCTCTAGGTGTGCGGGCTTCAGTAGTTGTGACTCGCGGGCTCTAGAGTGCAGGCTCAGTAGTTGTGGCTCACAGGCTTAGTTGCTCCGTGGCATGTGGGATCTTCCTGGACCAGGGCTCGAACCCATGTCCCCTGCGTTGGCAGGCAGACTCGCAACCACTGCGCCACCAGGGAAGCCCCTAAATAATTATTGCTGATAGATTTTTTAGTTCAGTCATTCAACAGAAGTTTATTGAACATCTGCTATATGTAAAGCAATGGGCATCAAAAATAGAAAAGGCTTTACAGGCACTTCCCCTAATGGAGTTTTAGTCTTTTGCGGGGAAGTGGGAAAAAGCACAAAAACAAATAAATGCAGGAAATACTTACAGGTTGCATTTGTGCTTGAACAGGTAAATAAGGAAAAATAAGAGCAAAGGAGTTTATGGTTCCTCAGCCTGAAGGTGGATGCTTTCAACCAATCAGTGAGTGTATACTAGTCAAAGATTAGTAGGAGCACACCCATAGTGGTGAATAAATTGGGTTTCATTCTTGTTGCAATTGGGGAGAACATGCAAAGTGAGAAACTGGGGGGCATCTCAGTAAGAGGATGTAAGAAAGGGCTTCTTAAAGAATCTGGGCTTTAGTTCGGTGATTCTGATGAAGATTCAAGGAAGTAGGGACTTTCTCTGCATTGGGTGACATCAGGAAACGGGATAGTTCTATGATTGGATATGTTGATAAATCTTATCTAGAAAAAAGGCATACTAGAGTGAGGTTGAAGCCATAATTGTTAAAGAAGCAGCAGTCAGTCATATTAGCCAAGAGCTGGGGAGTGTTCACTGTTTTGTGGGATGTACAGGGAGCTTGTTAAAATGTGTGATTAGACACAAAGATGAAAGGATCTTGATTTTGGTAACATGATAGCCTGGTCTGATGTTGCTCTGTGAAATTGTTTCTGTTCAACAAGAGGACACCAAAGCCTAGTGTGAGTGAAACCTGAAATGTGAATGAAATACACATACACACACACCCAATAAATACATGTATCTCATTAGACAATAAAGCAGTCATAACTTATAAATGAAGAGAGGTATTGACAAAGAACCTTTCAGACACATTATTAGTTAAGAAGCTTTTAGTGGAGGATGTTCAGGCCTTCAGACCCTGAAAACTCCTCCTCAGTACTGATGTATACAAACCCTTTGGCTTATCTTGCTTTCAAAGTGAAAGTTACAATTTATTGATTTCATTTGTTCTCTGAAAGAGAAAAAAAAAAATTACATTGGGGAATTGTGAGAGGCTGTGGTAAAAGAAACTTGACTATCTTCCCAAAGGAAATAGGGGAAGGTTGAGGGATTTTAACAGGAAGAAAAAAAAAAAAGGCCTTTTAGTTTAGCACATTCACTCAGCAGTTAGGAGAGTGGGTGGCATGGAACAAAATCAGAAGCAAAGGCAGGTGGGAGGCCAGTCATGATGCACTGTCAGTGTAGACAGAGGTGAGGACTCTGGTAGGTAGAGATCACAGGATGGGGCAGATGGTTAAAAATGGAGAGTGAGAGAGAGGTGAGAATTCATGGTGTTCCCAATTTAACATGAATCTTCTATAGCTTCATTTCAATAAGTGATCATAATGGTAAAGGTTGAAGAGGCTAGTGACAGCTATTATTTGAAGACTAATAATACTCCATTCTGGCTATTTTTCTATGCATGAGCCGTGCTGTCCTCAATAAGGACATTTTCTATGCATGACCAATAAGTCATTTCCACTCACTTGTACATTGTGGTTTAGAGCAATTACCTGTTGACTCTGCTTCATAGATGAAACCAATGTTGTTCCATTTATAGGCTGAATGTGTGCAGTGCCTTTGTCACTGCAGCAGGAGCATCTTCCAGCCATAATATTTTCCATTGAACAAATAGATTATCATCCAAAACTGAGTACAGCCCTGTCCTGATGTTCATACTCATAGGGATGCCTTGCCCTTTATCAGTTCATTGAGTCTCAGTCGCCTGTTCCTTGTTATTTAGTGGCTGCCGCAAAATGGTATGAATAAAAATAAATAAATGTTCTCTCAAATAGCCCCTGTTGACAATTCCTGGAAAAAGTAAAACAACAACCACCACCATTATGACATTCAGAGCCTTTTCTTGAGCACTTGAGTTCCCTGTTTAAGGAGGGTGAATAGGAGCCCTGGTGAATAAGAAAGCAGATTGAAAATCAGGTCCCTGTCCTCAGAGTTTTATGATAGACAGATAACCAGAGAAAGAGTAGCATCTGTAACAGGAATTACGGGAAACTCTGTAAAACTGCCATATGTGTGTCCTGGAAAAAAAAATAACCAAAGAAACAAAGTGCCGTTTATAATTCACCCATGATGATTTGGGACTTTGAAATGTGGCTTCCTGTGTATGATCATTTTTAAGATATTGAATGAAAAGGAGAAGTAGTGTCACAAACCTCAGAGATGAAGGCTCATTTGTCATTTGCAAATGTTGATAATAACATTAAAAATAATAACCAGGTTATTTAACTGATGTGTTAACTGATGTGTTAAGCTCTGTGGAAGGCCCTTTATAGATGTGACATTATAATTTGCAGGACAATCACTTACGGTTTTATAGAAGATAAAACTGAAATTAAGGGAAGTTAAGTAAATTGTTCAATGTACAGGTCATATACCTGGTAAATGATGTTCCTAATTGATCTGTAGAATTGTGGAACTAGTCCTAATTTATGCCAGTTTATTGGAATTCCAGCAGATGTGGACTAGAATGGTTACTTAATTTAATAAATATTTATTGAGCATGAAATTTATGCTAAGCACTAGTCACTAAGGATTTCTTAAATGAAAAGTATATATGTAACAGGGACTAAAGCAGTTTCAATAAAATTCTGTAAGTAATCGGGGCAACCACAGTTCAGATGAAATCATTTATGAAAAAGCACCAAAGATGTGTCAAACCTGGATCAGAATTTGGAGGAAAGGGCTTTGCTAATTTTTTTGTCCAATATCTATGTTCCTGGTTTCTTTTTTTCAGTGACTTAGTTGGAATAAAGCTGAGTTCACACCACTGAGATGTTGTCTTTAAGAGATAATGGTGTGTGCTGTTTAAAAAATAACAAAAACAAACAAAAAAGAGATAATGATAATGCCAGTAGAAAAAAAAAAACTCCCCACAAATAAGCTGAGCTTATTCAGGGGCACAAAGTGTTCCTTTTTTCCCACCTCCAACTTGCTGCAAATAACAATGCTCCCTTATTGCTTTAATAAAACAAAAAAAAAATTATATGAATACAGCATATTCATGTACCAAAATACTACTGAATAGTTTTCCTATGTAAGTTTGGAATTAGATTTCCCCAGCTGCCCATGCAAAAATTCATTGTATGAATGGGTGAGACAGTATTGGAGCCTCTGCTATTCTTTCTATTAACACTACTGGTGCTGAGAACCAGTTTTATGAGATTCAAATATCAGTCTTTCCACATCATTGCTTTCCCCATTTTTTATCACAGAAACCTTGGAAGGCAGCTTTCCAATCTCAGAGAAGAGCTCACCTCTTCTGATCTTGCACTTTAAAGAGAAAGATATATTTCTTCATTTTCTAGTTTATTTCAAGATGTAGCATTTATATTCTAATAGGGAAGGGCTAGAGAGCGCTGATGTGAATACTTTTTCTTCCCTGACATAGTTATCTTTTTATTGCTGGTCTCAATCATATCTTTTCCTTTCCTGATGTAATAAAAACAAAGCACTACCTGCCCCCAACCCTTCAAAAAATGATATTTGAATGACTATATTCTCAAAATGTTTCTTTGACACTTACTTCTTTTTCAACTTTAATCAATTTAGGAGCTGCAAAAATTGAAAGCTTTGATTTCTAGAGTGCCATCTTTAGAAGCCAATTTCTGACATTAAATGGAAATTGTATCCAACATAATGGCTGGCTTAATACAGCCTATTATGTTTATAGAAGTCTCTACTTTTATTTCGGCAGTCTATTCTAGTTCTTTGTGCATGAAATACACACAGCATTAGAAACAAATTTTAAATTCCAAGTTACTACTAATTCTTAAAGTAAAAGTGGTCATTCTATTTTCCCTGCTTTATTCATTCTTTTTTGTAAAAATATAATTTTGAATACACACTGACTATTTAGTATATGCTTCACATTACAATTAGATTTGACAACTAGTATCAGAAAGGCAATGTTTTAGAATGTATCATAATCATGTCCATAAGTGAGCACAGTAAGTCAGTGTTTTTGATTTGTTGTTTTCATGGTTTACATTACAGGTTTATTTGAATTTCAGCTTAGGCTTACTTTTGATGATATAATATTTTGTTAATATTGGCTATTTTAATCTGAAATATAAAGTATAAAATTCAATTCGATTCATTACATATTTAGTAAAGATAATATTCGAGCTTCAGAAATGTGTTATAGAAAAAGAAATAAATATTTTCTGCCTTATATCCTCATGATCTTGTGGAGACAAATGATATATACATGTAGTTGTACATATACAAGTGAATTGGTTAGATGCCATGGATCTCTGACATAAATCATTATTTAGAATCATGGCTCTCTCCCTGGTTCCCAAACTTTAGTAAGTTCACAATCCCAGAATCCCCTGAATGAAAGGAATTCTTAATGAAGACTGAAATCCTGTTGAGGAAGAACCCTACAACAGTGCCTAAACTGTATACTGTAAATCTTCCCTGTAGACTTGCCTCAAAGGGGCCTACAGCTATAGTATTAGAGAAAGGAAAATACTAAGGTTTTTGGGGGGATTACTGAACACTAACTCTGAACTAATATGCTAAATCCTCATGAACCAAAAAACAATTGTGATCTGTTAAGAGTGGGAACTTGTGGCATTAGGTAATTAATTGAGTTTTTACTTTGGTCTGTCTCACAGCAGGCCTGATGGATACCAGAACAAACCCCATGATCATTTATGCATTTCTGAAATATGGTTGAAATAGACATACTCAGCAACTGGTAAAGTCTCTATATTGGTTCCCTCTCATGAAATAAGGATCATTATGGTAGGAAATACCAAGTTTAAACACCTAGAATGCCTCCATCTACGAAAATAGTAAATCAAAATCAATACCACATTCTTGGAAATGTTGCAGAGATGCAGCTACTATTGCAAATATGGTTTTTTGGGGGGAGCATAACATCATATAAGTACCTGGTATGCAGGTATTTATCTGTCAATTTTTTTTCCTATATATATTTTAGAAGCAATTTGGTTTCACCTGAAAAGGACAACGATATACCATCACAGTCTTAACTCACCAATATTCCATACTCTATCATAATTTAATCTGCAGAAAACTTGATTTCCAAACATTCTACAGGAAATCAGCCTGGTCCACAACATTGATGATATCATGATGATTGTTGATATGATGATATCTGTTGATCAAAAACTAGGAAGTATTTTAGATGCTTTGTAAAGAAATATTGGTTCCAAGGAATAAAATAAAACAAGAAAAATTCAGGGTCCTGTCACTTTGGTGAAATTTCTAGAGGTCCAGTGGCCCAGGCTATGTCAAGATGCCCTCTCCAAGGTAAAGGACAAATTATTTTATTTAGCATATCTTATCATTGTAGAAGAAGCACGGTGCCTAATAAGACTCTGAATTTTTGATGGATTGTATACTTTTGTGAGGTATTCTAATCCATATAGAGTTGCCAGTTTTTAGTGGACCTCTGAAAAAAAAAAAAAGGCTCTGAAATAGTTGCTGCCACAAAAGCTACCTTGTCAAATAGACCATGAGACTAAGCATATCAAATGTTACTTCAAGTGTCTGTGGAAGACAGTGATACATTATGGAGCCTGTAGGATTGTGTAAATGAATCACAAAAAAGCCCTGGGATTTCAGGGAAAAAGCTATTCTGTCTTTTTCAGATATTTATTTGAAAACCAACTGCTGGCTTGCTCCTGGGCCTTAGTGAAGGCTGAATGTTTTCCCAACAAGCTTTCAATGTGCCATGTGACACCAATTGACCACCATGAACTGAGTTGCCTGAACCATAATTTTGGGCGTGGGCAGTAGCCCTCCATCATCACATGAAACTCTGTAGAAGATTTTATTTGAGCACATCCTAAAGGCGCAAGTAGTGAGCGAGTGGCTCTGATTCCCATGGCAGTTGACTGGGGAAGAAAAATTCAGTCTGACTTATAGATAGCTCTGAACAATGTGCTGGCCCTTTTCAAAAGTGGACAGATTCAGCACTACAGCCTTTCAGTAGTAGTGTGGCCCTAAAAAACATCAGTGCAAAGAAATACTCCTGGGGGAAAAAAATTGAATAATACTTTCTGTTTGTTTGTTTCATTTTTCTTTTATCTGAAAAGAGAGTTGATGGTTATAGTTCCAGTCTGAGTCCAAGCCTTCAGAGACAAATGTCTCTCTGAGTCAGAGAGGGAGAGAGAGAGAGAGAGAGAGAGAGAGAGAATTCTTACTCAGCCTTTTATTCTATTCAGGCCTTCAAAGGTTTGGATAAGGCCTCCTATACTAGGAAGGGCCATCTGGTTCATTCAGCCTATTGACTTAAATATTAAAATCACCCAGAAACACCCTCACAAACATACCAAGAAATAACGTTCAACCAAATATCTGGGCATGCTGTCAATTTGACAGTCAAGTTGACACATAAAGTTAACCATCACATTCACTTACCTTAAGCTCTTTATTCCTTCATTTACATCTTCTAGGGTAATTCAGGAATTTTTACTTTGCTGAGAGTTGTCCATTGTTTCTTCCAGGTATCTAAGAGCCACCCTAGCGGCAAATTTGCCACATTCCCTAGTGTTTTTGTAGGGTGTTAAATTTTGTGTCCTAAAGAAGCACCCCTAAGTCACTTCTTGCTTATTCAGGCTTAAATTCCAGCCTTCTTGATGATGCACCCTAAAATACAACCCCAGGCATAACCCCATAGCTTTTGTTGGTACGTGCCACATAACTCTTATACTTCTCTATTTATATCTTCTCTTTACAGGCTCAGTGTGGAGGGAAGGGGCAGTTTATACTAGGATTTAACCCCTGGTATCAGCCTAGCCTCTAGGATAGAACGTGGGAAAGCCCCTGAGGGGACATATGTTGCTTTGGGGAAAAGAGGCTTCTGCAGTGTCTCCTAGCACAGTGTAAGCACCATTACTAGAGGAGGGTGGGCCACCTCTGCATACCCCAAAAGTCCAGGGGGACAGTCAGGGACAGTCATCCAGGTGGCCTACTCTTAGTTTCCAGGATCCCAGGTTTCCTCTACCACACCCTGACCTTCACATAACAGACCTGCCTTAGCTGAGAATTCAAGAATTTCTGGAGCTCTGCTCACACAATTAAGTCTTCAACCTCCTGTTCATCTGTGTCTGCCCTTTCAGTACAGGTGATAAGAGCCCTTTATATGTACCACTGAGGCTCTCTGGCTCTCACACTTAGCCATTAACAGCTGCTTGTTAACAGCCCCTGGTTTCTCATTATCCTTCTACAGGGAGTGAATACAACTTGGCAAGGACTAGCCAACTCCACTGCATTTGCAGACTTTGCTTTATGTATTTCACATGCCTATATCACTGCACCTGCAACAGCATCCCTGCTCCACTGGGATGATTTCCCAGGTCACCACTGGTGAAATCTTTCACAGTCAGGTCGCTGCTTTATCCTGCCTATATCCATGCCCCATCCCACCTTTGAGTCAATTCCAAATACCCATCTTACTGTCTGTTTTCTCAGACCACTCTTGGCACCACTTATGTTAGCCCAGATCCTCTGAGAAGCGGACTCCGAGATGAAATTAAACATGTGAGTATTTTATTAGGAAAAATGCTTGTGTGCGGGAAACTGGGAGGGAGCCAGAGAAATATGGGAAAGTTGTCAGACCAGGATGAAATTCTGACCCAGAGTGAAAGAGAGCGGGAGAAAAGCTTGGGTGAAAGGGTCCTAGATTGCAGGTGGTCTCAGGAAAGAGAGATGGGCAAAGATATAGAGGAATCTTCAAGCCAAAGACAGCTGTCAGAAGAGCCCTATGTGTGCATTAGTATCTGTGTGTGTCAGTCAGTCAGTCGCTGGAAGAAGCCAGTGGGAGGTGTGGCCTTGTTGCAAGCAGTAGTCAAGTACATTAGAAAGATGACATTGCAACACAGTGAGGGTAAGAATGGTCTTATCAAGAAATGATACTGGATAAATTAGATATCTATATAGTAAATAATTTTCACTTCTACCTCACTGCACATGAAATAGTCAATTCCAGATATATCAGACTTCTAAATGTAAAAAATAAAGCAATAAAGCACTTAGAGGAAACTTATTGGTTGGAAGTAGGAAGTATTACAGAAGAAATCACTAACTGAAGGAAAAAAATGTACTAATTTCAAGGTCAGAACTTCTGTTCATGAAACAACACCATTAGCAGAGAAAATAGAAACCACAAAGTGGGAATAGATTTTTATACATATATTTTTAAAGGATTTGTATCCAGATTCTTATTGATTTTATAAGGTTGTATGCAAAAACCTCATAAAATCAGTAAGAATATGAAAATAATTTTTAATGAGCAAAAGACTTGAGCAGTTACTTCACAAAAATAAGGTTATCCAGATCAAATGAGCTATATAATATGAGAAGGTGTTTAGTTTTATTAGGCATTAGGGAAGTACAAGTTAAAATCACAATGAGGTATCACTACAGAGCCACAGAATAATTAAAATTAACCAAAACAACAAGTGTTTGGAACAATTCAAGCTTTCATGAGTTACTGGAGCAGGTGTAAATGTGTCAAACCAATTTGGAAACCTATTTGACACTGTCTCCTAAAGAGGAAAACATACATGTCATAGTAAGCATCTTCCTCTTATAAATGTTGCATATACTTAACAGAGATGTGTACCCCTTTTCAACAGAAAAAGAATTCAAACATGTTGATTGAAAGCATTTTTCATAGTAGTCAAACTAAACATAACCCAAAGTGTACATTACCAACAAATATAAATTGTTTTAGTTTCCTATTCCTGCTGTAACAAATTATCACAAACTCAGTGGCTTAAAACAACCCAAATTTATTATCTTACAGTCCTGGAGATTAGAAGTCTGAAATGGGTCTCACTGGGTTAAAATGAATGTTTGGCAGGGCTGCATTCCTTTCTGAAGACTTCAAGGGACAATCTGTTGTTTTGCCTTTTCCAGCTTCTAGAAGCTTCCCCCATTCCTTAGCTATTAGCCCTGTTCCATCTTCAAAATCAACAATGACCAGTCAAGTATATCTCACATCCCATCCCTTTAACACTGATTCTTCTGCCTCCCTTCTCTGCATTTAAGGACACTTGTGATTATATTGGGGCCCACCTGGCTAATTCAGGACTCTCTCTCTATTACAAAATCCATTGATTAGCAACTTTTACTTCATCTGCAGCCTTAATCCCCATTTGCCATGCAAATTTAACCTATTCACAGCTTCCGGAGGATTAAGACAAAAGTCTTTGGGAGGTCATTGTTCTGCTTACCTTGAGGTGTGTTCATGAATTGGAATACTGTATTGTATTGCTAGGAGCAATAATACAGATGAATTTCATAAGTATAAGGTAGAGTGAAAGAAGCCCCCCACAGAAAAATGTGCACACTCTGCATTTGATTCTGTTCATGTAAGGTTCAAAAAAATAGACAAAACTACTCCATGGCCCAGAAATCAGAATGGTGTTTACAACTGAGGGAGAGGTAGTGCCTGTAAAGTGCTTGCAATGTTTTATTTCCTATTTTGGGTTCTGGTTCCATATTTGGGCTTAATTCATGAAACTGTATCGTTATCTACTCATTACTTTTTAAATAATACAAACAGACTTTTGGATAATTTCCCAAGGCAAGACATAGATGCTGTTATCAGAGGAAAGAAAATCTACCCTGGACAGGCAAAACCAGTGTACTGAAGTGTTGCATGCAGTGTTTTTAAAAATGTATTAATGTATGTATATAATAGGTTCTATATCAGGATAAATAACAAGTCCAAGCAAAACCAAGCAATATTGATAAGTTTAAAAATAAACAGTGCAAGAAACATTATGAGTGATTTGGGATGAGTTTACCAAGGGGTGATTTTCTTGAAGACTTAAAGCTTTTGGATTTTGAGAAACACCTATTAGGTATATAGATAAGGGGAGATGTTCTGAACAAAGAACAGACAGGTGATTGGCTCACCTTATATGCAGTTTGTATAAGTGACAATCTTTAAGAGAGCAATTTGGCCATAGGTAGCCTTTCTGGGGCTACCATTTGCCCACCTCCCCACTTCATAACTCACACTTTGGTCAAAATAAGATGCATGAAAAGTCCATGCCATGGTTTTATTCAGCACTGTGTTCCATCCTTTAAAGTGTAATGCCTGTGTTCCCAGTTTATATTTTTTAGATATGTCTTGATTATTTACTGAAATAGTGCATTTGTTTAGACTTTTTTTTTTCTGAAAAGAAATATCTTCTCATTAGATCCAGTCTGTACATCAGGCAGAAAGTATCTAACTACAGCTCCCATTCTAGCATGTTCTTAAAAAGAAATGTTAATCACTAAACTAACTAGGTGTGTGTCTATTGCAGCAAATAGGAAAGAACCTCGAATATTATGAGTTGGAAAAACCTTCAGAATAATTCCAAACACAAACATTCCTACAGCAGAAAATACCCAATAGAGATTTAGTCAGAGTGACAGAGGTGGTGACTCCGTAATTATAAGAGAAGTTTAGGGGGTATCTATTAAAGGGAGATTCTCTGTAACTTTCTCAGGAGTCTGTGGTATCTGATCAGATGTCTCAGCAAGCAGGGGCCCCATAAAGCTAGGCCTGCTAGGCAGTGACTCTGGGGTGGCGGGTGAGGGGAAGCCAACACTTCCTCTGCTTATCATAGCACAGGACAGGAATGGTGAAGGGTACTCACCCCAGTCAGTGCCTGGTGGGGAGGGGGAGGGTTTCTTTTAGTCTCACACCTAATTCAGCTCAATTAATCAGGAATTAGAAAAAGACTATGATTAGGGAGGTTCAGGGATGGATAGATGGAACACAGAGAAATTTTAGGGCAGTGAAACTATTCTGTGTGATAATGTAACAGTGAATGCATGGCATTATACATTTACCCAAACCCATAGAGTACGCAACACCAAAAGTGAACCCTAATGTAAACGATGACTCTGGGTGATGATGACGTATCAATGTCAGTTCATCGGTTGTAACAAATGTACCATCTGGTAGGGGATGTTGATAATGAGGGAGGATACGCATGTGTTGGGGAAGGGGGTATACGAAAACTCTGTACTTAGCTCTCAATTTTTCTGTGAAACTAAAACAGCCCTGAAAATAGTCCAAAAAAAAAAAAAAAAGGCTATGAGGATTTAATAACCCTTCTTCTTGCTGACTGATAGTGCATGCTCTTTGCTCTAGCTTCTTGAGGCTAGGAATTACAGTGGGATACTTCTTTACCATATGGGAACTATCTTTTAAAATAAATAGTTGTTCTTTTGAATAATTATTGTTTTTTCTATAATACGGTCATTACTTTCTTTGCTTCATTTTTATTTCTTCCCCAGAACATTTTATTCAACATACAGTATTTAACAGTTTTATACTTAAATAGTAAGAACCCAATAGATCCCAAGCAAAACTTTACCTTCTTGCTTTATCATATCATGTTCAAATGTTTACCATTTTGCTCTTTTTTTTTTTTTTACTTCTAAGAAACTCCCTTTCCATTATTTCTTTAATGTTCTTTGAATGGAACATGTGACTTGTATCATACATAAAACTTAATATTAATTATCTAGGAGCAAACTAATACTAGTAATTCTAATGAAAACTACCAGATTAAAGAGAACTATATTCCTTGTAATGACAAAGCAAATGAACAAAATTGAAAAGAGAGAATTAACCACAGGTTTCAGTGATTTCTGAATTTTATCACATTCAGCCTCTTAGAAATCTTTTCACTAATCTTTTAAAAGTAGAGAAATTTTATCTGAAGAAAGAAAATCTGAGGAATGACTTAATAAATTCCTTCAAGTCTAAATTGAGTATGCTGATCTTCATCTGTTCTCTAATGATGTTGATAATAGGACGAGAAGGAAAGAAAAACAGATTTATGTGGCAAAAAGAAGAGATTCACTAAAGACATGAGAAAGAACAGTTTGATAAAAGAAATAATTTTTAAATATCCAATCCTACCAGTACTGTAAATCTCTTGAACATCCCTTCTAGCTCTAAAGAATGATGAGATCAGTCAAAAAGTTTGATCTACCTAGAGTACCATATTGTTGAAAGAATCCAATTTGGTTCATGCTTTGCCTTAAAGTATCAACATTCCACTCTAGACATTTTTTAAAAATACTTTCATCTTTTGGAATTACCCTCATCTTAAGAAAAAAAAAAAGCCTACTTTTTCAGGTTTTATTTGATTTAATGAGGCATTTACTTGATAATGACAGATGACTAGAGAGAATAAAGCCATTAACTTGATTTATAATTAATAAATACATTTAAAAAAGCTTCTGTTCTATATATACAATAAGTTCAAGCTGGAGAAATTTTAACATTAACAGTGCTATTTATGAATGCAAACTATTGGTATTGATAATGATGTTAGCGTAACACATTAACAATAGCCTTATAGGAGTTTATAATCTAGCGTTGTTAGCAAGTTTTAAGAGTCTTTCATTCTTAATCAATTTGGGATTTTATTTTTATTAATCAATGAATCAGTTTTTTATTATGAAAAATAACTGGCCATTGAGATATACAAAAGAAAATCTCATATTAATCATCTACAATGAGTAAATACTGTTCCTTATCTATAATTCTAAATCACTGTGACTAAAGGGCTAATTAAAATATTACTTTTAAAATCCATCATTTGAATAAATTTTCCTCTATGTATCAGTCTTCCATAAAACGTATGTCTGTTTGAAATTCACCTTCCTTAAATATTTTGAAAAATTTATACCAAGAGCCTGCAGTTTTAATTACAATTTATAGGCTTGAGTTTAAGTTACATTTTAAAGTAATTTGGTTTGTTCTTAAAGTTAATTAACTAATTGGGAGAATTCTTCTTGGTGCAATTGAGATAAAAGAGCAGATGTGGAAATTTATTGGCATCTCTTAGAAGCATCCCAAACTTTGATATTTTCTCTTTGTCCTGCTCACCTAACCTTTGAAACCATGTACTTCTTCAGGGTGAGAGATGGCATTCACTTGTGTTTACAAAAGTGTTTAGCAAAAGTCAGGATAGACAATTGCTAGTTTATTACCTTTAAACTTTTTATGTTTGAGTTAATACTAATAGTGCCTTCTACATAAATTCTATTGCTGGATGCTAGCATTATACAATTAAAGGGAGTGTATGTGGGTCATATTCTCACTGTAATGACGCAAATTCGTTTTTTTCTTTTGCTCCGACTTCATAGCTCATTCAGTTATCCATTCCTGTTTCCTTCAAGTAGCACAGCCCCTATGAAAGACAGTTCCTGAGTAAAAGCAATGAGTTTGACCATGAGGATGATAACAGTCATGCATTTGACACCTTCTCTGTACAGAATTCAAACTCTGTCACTCTTTCCTTTTTATTTACTCTCATGGTATCTCAGTGAGGTATGGAAGAGCAATTTCTGTGCATGTTCCTCATTACTGAAAAGGTAGTAAGTAAATATTTATTAAATGTTGGCATTACGATAGTTATCTACAAAGTGCTTTACAGGTATTATCTTATTCAACCCTAATAATAATATATTGTACTATTCAGTACTAGTTTCCTTTTTACATCTGAAGAAACTCGAGCACAGGGAGGATAGGTAATTTGTCCAAGATCCCTTAGGGAATAAATTTACAACAAAAGATCCACATATAAGAAGGCTGAATTCAGAGCACAATAGTTTTAAAGAAAAATATTTGGGCATATGTATTTGCCTAGGTATTACACATAACATTTGACATTCTGCTGTCTTTTATTAAAATGGCATAAGCATTCTTCAGATTTCTGTAGTCTTCATAAGAATAATTTTAATGGATGCTTAATAGTTTATTGTTTACCTGGTTTATACATCTTAAATAATTACATAAATTCCTCTATTATTAAACATTATTAGAACACATGCAATCTTCACTATAAATGTGTATAAGGACCTTTATACAAATGGGGCTTTGCTTAGGCTGATTTATGTTCTTAAAATTCTTAGAAGTGGGATAATCAGCATAAAGATACGATTATTTTTATGTATCTTCTAATATTTTATATATTTCTCAAAGAGGCAAATAACAATCAAGTGGTTTATATAGTGGGGGTAAAATAAAGACTATGCATTTACTAATGAGGGAGGTATTTCCACTCAAATCACTGGTGCATATGATGTAATTCAATTCAAATAGTTCAGCCACTATTCAGGAACAAATGTGGCTTTAACAGAGAAAGAGCCATATAAATTTCCCTGACCCTCTACAGCCTGAGGATTTATATCAGGGTTTTTTTTTTTTTTTGGCAGGGGTTGGGGGGTGGCCACTAACAGTATATTCCTAATACTACTAAGACCATTGACAAATTGTTTGAATATTTGTTGTTCAGAAGTCCAGGTGTATAAATTATATGTTAGTACTGGTAATTACAATCCTTTCTAGAAAACAATTAACTTTTCTCAATACTAGCATTCGGGAAAGGGATAATGCTAACTGTCTTGCAGGTGACCGTGTTACAGCAGACTTTTTTATATAGGCAATTGTTATGGTTCAGAGGAAGCATTTTGATCTTAGAATGAATAGATATATTTAAATTCTATGGGATCATATAATACTATGTTTGGTCTGTAATGTAAAGCATAATATTTTAGTTATAGAGTGTCTAAGAAGGATATTAAGATGAAAACCCCATTCATTTTGTAGTCACAAAGTACAAACTACTTTCCCAGAAGCACTGGTTTTTATCAGTTAATAATTTTTTTTTAAAACTAAGACACAAAGGGATTGTTTTCTCTGTGTGAACTAAAGGATTTCATAAAATAACTATTCCAAGTTTAATTCCAGTGTAAATTAGTGAACCTAAAGCATTTAGCTCATACCTATGAAAATCAGCACTATGGACAGTGCAGTCTTTTGAGGGACTTCACCCTAAAGATGATTAAATGTCACAAAATGCTCTGAAACTTGGGTTATTTAAGTGCAGAATGGCCATCATAACCAATTCATTACAGCTTATAGAGAGCAGAAACACAAAAAGTAAGCCAAAATTTAGATAACTGTGACCATTCAAATGAGTTTTACCATTTTTCAGATGCAATGCAAACTCCTGTTCATGTCTCAGTCGCTATTATTTTTCCTACCATATCCAGTATGTGTGGGTCAGTGCCTTAAGGGCCACTAATACTACAGCACAAGTTTCAAAGAGTAGATCACAGTTAGCCTTTGGTTTTGTATTTGTAGCAGAAACAAGCCTACCAGTGGTTTGTTAGTGTGCTTTGATACTCTCGTACTCTTGTTTCATTGACATACACAGGGCTGACATCCAGAGACAGTCTTCTTGGGCATTCATGTGTATCAGGTCTGATATTCTCACTGTCAGCTTGATAGGCCCACTAAATGACTGTGCATTGTTCCTGAAGCAACTACTCTTCGTTCTGTACAGCTTGTTGGAAGATTTATGCATAGTGTTCTGGATGACAGCTTTATTTATTTATTTTTTGACAGTGATTATAGTTGAATTTAAATGTCTTTCCACTCTCTTCCTCTTCAGCTAACCTCTTTTCTTTTTGTTTTCTCCCCCACCTTTTCTCAAAAGATTTACTTCTAATTGCATATATGCAAAAGAAATCTCCATTATTTTTATAACCATAAGATGAGATTTTCTTTTGCTTGGGAATGGTTCTGTGATGTGTGTGTGTGTGAGAGAGAGAGAGTTCAATCTTATGACAAGCAGGTGGATACAGTGACAAAGACTTTGCTGTGTATTATGAATTCTGCATAAAGTCACTATTGTAAAGTCTATACCAATACATTTTCATTTGCCTTCCAACACTATAAGGAAGACTGTGGCTAATATGTTCACTTTACTCATGCTCAGCATTTTATTATTAATTTTCCTTTTCTCTTTATCTCCCCCATACCTGTTTAGTTTATCCCTTGACATTAAGTCCCTTTGCAAACTTCCAGATAAGTTTTCACATGTTTGGGAACCAAGTTAGCTCAAAATGAATCATGTCCTAATCAATTACAAAAATATCCTCTAAGGTTTTTCCCCTCATTATATAATGAGTCATTATAATTGTGTAGATGTGTAGACTCAACACTGCTTATGAGTCTTAAAAGAGAAAAAAATTGACACAATTTCACTCTATATATTATCTGAAGAGTTACCCCAGATTTAGAAGACAGCATATCTCTCTGAATGTATGACTCCACAAGTTGATAGAAACTACCAAAATATATAGAAGTTTCTACCTCCTAGATTATGTATTATATATTATTATAAAGTAGATTTTATGGAAGTAGATTTGATCAGAAGCAGTATGATATATTTTTGAGGACCATGATTTTAAATCTAAGGCCTGGAGACATACTAAAGTTATAAACACTTCAATTCTCTTATATTTCTTGTGTGGGTTAATAGTATCTGATGTTCATTTGAGAATTAAATGAGGTAGTACTATGAAATGCATATCACCTTATGAGATAGATAGTTATTGCTGAGTAAATGGTAATAATAACAATAAAATAATAACTAGAATCAGAATCATTCTCAGATAGTCCAGCCAGAACACTACTATATAGCAGGCTCACTTTGCTGAATCTGGTGGAATCCACTCTTGAGATTAAGTATATTTAAGTGAAGCCCAAAGTGGGCAATTGTAAGAAGGACTGAGCAGCAAAGAAATAGAAAACATATCTAAATTCTCTATCACCTCTAATTATATTCAGGGCCATCATATAGCAGAGATCGTTGGTCATTTTGAGGGAAAAAATAACTGAGTTAAAAAAAAAACTTACCAAAGAATTCCACAATACAAAGACATAGAAAGGGCACAGTTAAATGTTATTTCCTATGGATTTGATGCTCGAATACTGATTCTACTATCTAAATACATGAGATAATTATTCAACACCTTTAGAGCTCTGACCTAAGAGTTCAGTCAAACATCCCATGAGAGCTGCTTATAAGACTTTATTATAGTGTGATGATGATATAATTTAACCTCTAAGTACATATGTGAGCCAAAAGGCTACATTTTATAGACCCATTATTACAAGCTTGAGGGGAAAAAAGCATAGAATTGTCATCTGAGAATTTGCGTTGGTATTGTAAAAATATGAGTGAGCAATGATAGCATATTCATTTTCAATAGAAGAAAATATCACTGAACTTTAGTTTTTGTTCACTAAAGTGAACAGTACATTCCACTGAATCCTTTTGGGCCATCAATCCTAGAGATAAAGTAATAATAGACTTGGGAATGCTTATCATTTTAAGAGAAGGTGTGTTCAATTAAGTCTCATTGCTGATGAAGTCATAAATGAGAAGAAGAAAAAAAAAGGAAGAGAATGAAATGAGCACTTTTTTCAGGGACTGGGAACTTAAAAGACTATTACTAAGCCCTTCAAGGCAATTTCATTAAAGGTAAAGATAGGTTCATGGAACCCGTTTCTACAGACCATTGCCAGGCATTCTTTTTTTTTTTTTTTTCTTAACATCTTTATTGGAGTATAATTGCTCTACAGTGATGTGTGTGTTTCTGCTTTATAACAAAGAGAATCAGCTACACATACACATATATCCCCATATCTCCTCCCTCTTGTGTCTCCCCCCATCCTTCCTATTCCACCCTTCTAGGTGGACACAAAGCACAAAGCTGATCTCCCTGTGCTATGCGGCTGCTTCCCACTAGCTGTTTTACATTTGGTAATATATATAAGTCCATGCCACTCTCTCACTTCGTCCCAGCTTACCCTACCCCTTCCCCATGTCCTCAAGTCCATTCTGTATGTCTGCATCTTTTTTCCTGTCCTGCCCTTAGGTTCTTCAGAACCTTTTTTTTTTCTTAGATTCCATATATATGTGTTAGCATACGGAATTTATTTTTCTCTTTCTGACTTACTTCACTCTGTATGACAGTCTCTAGGTCCATCCACCTCACTACACACAACTCGGTTTCAACCTGAGGAAGGACATTTAGGTTGCTTCCATGTCCTGGCTATTGTAAATAGAGCTGCACTGAACACTGTGGTACATGACTCTTTTTGAATTATGGTTTTCTCATGGTATATGCCCAGTAGTAGGATTGCTGGGTCATATGGTAATTCTATTTTTAGTTTTTTAAGGAATCTCCGTACTGTTCTCCATAGTGGCTGTATCAATTTACATTCCCACCAACAGTGCAAGAGGGTTCCCTTCTCTCCACACCCTCTCCAGTATTTATTGTTTGTAGAGTTTTTGATGATGACCATTCTGACTGGTGTGAGGTGATACCTCATTGTAGTTTTGATTTGCATTTCTCTAATGATTAGTGATTTGAGCATCCCTTCATGTGTTCGTTGGCAATCTGTATAACTTCTTTGGGAAAATGTCTATTTAGGTCTTCTGCCCATTTTTGGATTGGGTTGTTTGTTTTATTGATATTGAGCTGCATGAGCTGCTTGTAAATTTTGGAGATAAATGCTTTCTCAGTTGCTTCATTTGCAAATATTTTCTCCCATTGTGAGGGTTGTCTTTTCATCTTACTTATGGTTTCCTTGGCTGTGCAAAAGCTTTTAAGTTTCATTAGGTCCCATTTGTTTATTTATTTATTTTTTAATTTCCATTTCTCTAGGAGGTGGGTCAAAAAGGATCTGGCTGTGATTTATGTCATAGAGTGTTTTTCCTATGTTTCTCTCTAAGAGTTTTATAGTGTCTGTTCTTACATTTAGGTCTTTAATCCATTTGGAGTTTATTTTTGTTTATGGTGTTAGGGAATGTTCTAATTTCATTCTTTTACTTGTAGCTGTCCAGTTTTTCCAGCACCACTTATTGGAAAAGCTGTCTTTTCTCCATTGTATATTCGTGCCTCCTTTATAAAAATAAGGTGACCATATGTGTGTGGGTTTATCTCTGGGCTTTCTATCCTGTTCCATTGATCTATATTTCTGTTTTTGTGCCAGTTCCATACTGTCTTGATTACTATAGCTTTGTAGTATAGTCTGAAGTCAGGGAGCCTGATTCCTTCAGTTCCAGTTTTCTTTCTCAAGATTGCTTTGGCTATTCAGGGTCTTTGTGTTGCCATACAGATTGTGAATTTTTAAATTCTAGTTCTGTGAAAAATGCCATTGGTAGTTTGATAGGGACTGCAATGAATCTGTAGATTGCTTTGGGTAGTATAGTCATTTTCACAATGTTGATTCTTCCACTCCAAGAACATGGTATATATCTCTCCATCTCTTTGTATCATCTTTAATTTCTTTCATCAGTGTCTTATACTTTTCTGTATACAGGTCTTTTGTCTCCTTAGGTAGGTTTATTCCTAGATATTTTATTCTTTTTGTTTCAGTGGTAAATGGGAGTGTTTCCTTAATTTCTCTTTCAGATTTTTCATCATTAGTGTATAGGAATGCACGAGACTTCTGTACATTAATTTTGTATCCTTCTCCTTTACCAGATTCATTGATTAGCTCTAGTAGTTTTCTGGTAGCATCTTTAGGATACTCTGTGTAGACTATCGTGTAATGTGCAAATAGTAACAATTTTACTTCTTCTTTTCCAATTTGGGTTCCTTTAATTTCTTTCTTCTGCTCTGATTGCTGTGGCTAAAACTCCAAAACTATGTTGAATAATAGTGGTGAGGGTGGACAATCTTGTCTTGTTCCTGAACTTAGAGGAAGTGATTTCAGTTTTTCACCATTGAGAATGATGAGGGCTGAGGGTTTGTCATATATGGCCTTTATTATATTGAGGTAAGTTCCCTCTGTGTCTACTTTCTGGAGGGTTTTTATCATAAATGGGTGTTAAATTTTGTCAAAGGCTTTTTCTGAATCTACTGAGATGATCATATGGATTTTATTCTTCAATTTGTTAATATGGTTTATCACATTGTTTGATTTGCATATATTCAAGAATCCTCGCATTCGTGGGATAAACCCCACTTGATCATGGTGTATGATCCTTTTAATGTGCTCTTGGATTCTGTTTGCTGGTATTTTGTTGAGAATTTTTGCATCTATGTTCATCACAAAACCAGACATCTTTGGTTTTGGTATCAGGGTGATGGTAGCCTCATAGAATGAGTTTGGGAGTGTTCCTCCCTCTGCCAAATTATGGAAGAGTTTGAGAAGGATAGGTGTTAGCTCTTGTCTAAATGTTTGATAGAATTCGCCTGTGAAGCCATCTGGTGCTGGGCTTTTGTTTCTTGGAAGATATTTAATCACAGTTTCAATTTCAGTGCTTGTGATTGGTCTGTTTATATTTTCTATTTCTTCCTGATTCAGTCTTGGACGGTTGTGCTTTTCTAAGAATTTGTCCATTTCTTCCAAGTTTTCCATTTTATTGGCATATAATTGCTTGTAGTAATCTCTCATGATCTTTTGTATTTCTGCAATGTTGGTTCTTACTTCTCCTTTTTCATTTCTAATTCTATTGATTTGAGTCTTCTCCCTTTTACTCTTGATGAGTCTGGCTAATGGTTTATCAATTTTGTTTATCTTCTCAAAGAACCCACTTTTTAGTTTTATTGATCTTTGCTATCATTTCCTTCATTTCTTTTTCATTTATATATGATCCGATCTTTATGATTTCTTTCCTTCTACTAACTTTGGGGTTTTTTGTTCTTTCTCTAATTGCTTTAGGTGTAAGATTAGTTTGTTTATTTGAGATGTTTCTTGTTTCTTGAGGTAGGATTCTGTTGCTATAAACTTCCCTCTTAGAACTACTTTTCCTGAATCCCATAGGTTTTGGGTCATCGTGTTTTCATTGTTATTTGTTTCTATGTATTTTTAATTTCCTCTTTGATTTCTTCAGTGATCTCTTGGTTATCTAGTAGTATATTGTTTACCCTCCATGTGTTTGTATTTTTTACAGATTCTTTCTTGTAATTGATATCTAGTCTCATATCATTGTGATCAGAAAAGATATTTGATACGCTTTTAATTTTCTTAAATTTACCAAGGCTTGATTTGTGACCCAAGATATGATCTGTCCTGGAGAATGTTCCATGAGCACTTGAGAAGAAAGTGTATTCTGTTGTTTTTGGATGGAATATACTATAAATATCAGTTAAGTCCATCTTTTTTAATGTATCAGTTAAAGCTTGTGTTTCCTTATTTATTTTCATTTTGGATGATCTGACTATTGGTGAAACTGGGGTGTTAAAGTCCCTTACTATTATTGTGTTACTGTCGGTTTCCCCTTTTATGGCTGTTAGCATTTGCCTTATGTATTGAGGTGCTCCTATGTTGGGTGCATAAATATTTACAATTGTTATATCCTCTTCTTGGATTGATCCCTTGATCATTATGAAATGTCCATCTTTGTCTCTTGTAATAGTCCTTATTTTAAAATCTATTTTGTCTGATATGAGAATTGCTATGCCAGCTTTGTTTTGATTTCCATTTTCATGGAATATCTTTTTCCATCCCCTCACTTTCATTCTGTATGTGTCCCTAGGTCTGAAGTGGGTCCCTTCTAGACAGCATATATACAGGTCCTGTTTTTGTATCCATTCAACCAGTCTGTGTCTTTTGGTAGGAGCATTTAATCCATTTACATGTAAGGTAATTATCGATATGTATGTTCCTATTACCATTTTCCTGAATTGTTTTGAGCTTGTTATTGTAGGTCTTTTCCTTCTCTTGTGTTTCCTGCCTAGAAAAGTTCCTTTGGCATTTTTTTTAGAGCTGGTTTGGTGGTGCTGAATTCTCTTAGCTTTTGCTTGTCTGTAAGGGTTTTAATTTCTCGGTTGAATCTGAATGAGATCCTTGCTGGGTAGTGTAATATTGGTTGTAGGTTTTTCCCTTTTATCACTTTAAATATGTCCTGCCACTCCTTTCTGGCTTGCAGAGTTTCTGCTGCAAGATCCGCTGTTAACCGTATGGGGATTCTCTTGTATGTTATTTGTTGTTTTTCCCTTGCTGCTTTTTATATTTTTTCTTTGTATTTATTTTTTGATAGCTTGATTAATATGTGTCTTGGCATGTTTCTCCTTGGATTTATCCTGTATGGGACTCTCTGTGCTTCCTGGGCTTGATTGACTATTTCCTTTCCCATATTAGGGAAGTTTTCAACTATAATCTCTTCAAGTATTCTCTCAGTCCCTTTCTTTTTCTCTTCTTCTTCTAGGACCTCTGTAATTCAAAGGTGGTGCATTTAATGTTGCCCTAGAGGTCTGTAAGACTGTCCTCAATTCTTTTCATTCTTTTTTCTTTATCCTGCTCTGCAGTAGTTATTTCCACTATTTTATCTCCCTGGTTACTTATCCATTCTTCTGCCTCAGTTATTCTGCTATTGATTCCTTCTAGAGAATTTTTAATTTCACTTATTGTGTTGTTCATCATTGTTTGTTTGCTCTTTATTTCTTCTAGGTCCTTGTTTAACGGTTCTTGTATTTTCTCCATTCTATTTCCAAGATTTTGGATCATCTTTACTCTCATTACTCTGAATTCTCTTTCAGGTAGACTGCCTGTTTCCTCTTCATTTGTTTGGTCTGGTGGGTTCTTACCTTGCTCCTTCATCTCCTGTGTGTTTCTCTGTCTTCTAATCTTGCTTAACTTACTGTGTTTGGGGTCTTCTTTTCGCAGGCTGCAAGTTTGTAGTTCCCATTGTTTTTGGTGTCTGCCCCCAGTGGGTGAAGTTGGTTCAGTGGGTTGTGTAGGCTTCCTGGTGGAGGAGACTTGTGCCTGTGTTCTGGTGGATGAGGCTGCATCTTGTCTTTCTGGTGTGCAGGACCGCATCTGGTGGTGTGTTTTGGTGTGTGTGTGACGTTATTATAATTTTAGGCAGCCCTTCTGCTAATGGGTGGGTTTGTGTTTCTGCCTTGCTAGTTGGTAGGTGTAGGGTGTTCAGCACTGTAGCTTGCTGGTTGTTGAGCAGATCTGGGTTTTAGTGTTGAGATGGAGATCTCTGGGAGAGTGTTCGCCGTTTGATATTATGTGGAGCTGAGAGGTCTCTGGTGGTCCAGGGTCCTGAACTCTGCTCTCCCACCCTAGAGGCACAGGCCTGACACCCAGCTGGAGCACCAAGGCCCTGTCAGCCACATGGCCAGGTACGTGGGGAGTTTCTTGCCTTTTGGGACGTCTGAGATCTTCTGCCAGCGTTCAGTAGCTGTTTTGCAGGAGTTTGTCCACTTACAGAAGTATTTTTGATGTGTTTGTGGGGAGGAATGTGATCTTCTCGTCTTAGTCCTCCGCAGTCTTGAAGATCTCTCAGCCGGCCATTCTTATACCCTATTCAGTTCCAACATCGAGTCACACACACACACAGACACACAAAGCCCACAAAGACTTAACAGGTAGTATCCAAAGAGTTTTCACTTCCTTGCTTTTAGAAATATGTCCTGATAAATGAAGACTTTTGAATAATTCGGTTATGTTATATAGGGCCAGTCTTATATGTAGACCTAGGTATTCACATAAGTTATGGAAGCTTTTCTGTCCATGGATATACCATTTATCAGCTATGTTTTCTGCCTGATGATCCTATTCTTAGGATTGTCCTATGCATGATAGGTTGTCATTTTGTGTTTAGGCATCCCATGCTCATTTACAAATGTTGCTAATAGGCATAAAATATAAAACTAACTTCACCTAACAACAAAAGTTTGCATGAAATGACATTAGTAGTAAGAGAGTCACTTTCTCTGTTCTGGGAAATATTCGTTGAGGATATTATAAGCTTTTGTATGAGGAGAGATAAAAAGGGTAGGACTGAAGGATTAATTATTATTCAGGGGAATCATTTTGTATAAAAGAAGCCAAACATACAGCAGACTGTTAGAGGGATTGAGTACCTGAAGGAAGAAAATATTGAAATAGATTTACTGTATTTTAATTCTTACTCTGTATTTGAAATAATAAGTTTACTTAAAATGAAAAGTAAAATGGACAAAAAGAAAAGAAAGAAAAATAGAAGATCATGGATCCAAAAGCTCAACAAACCTCAGTTTCTTGAAACTTAAATAAGACCACAGGACACGACATGATCAAATAACTTACAGCCAGTGGTAAAAAGAAAAACCTAAAAGCAGCAAGGGAAAATGTATACACTATGTACAAAAAACAAAGAAAAAGATGACAGCAGACTTCTCCTTGGAAGTAATGCAAATAGGAAAACAGTAGAACAACATCTTAAAAGTACTAAAAACAAATAGTCTAGAATTCTATATCCAGCAAGAATATTTTTTCGGAAATGAAGATGAAATATAAACTTTTGCATACATAGAAAAGTTGAAAGAATTAATTACCAGCTCTTGCATTACAAGAAATAGTAAAGGAATTCCTTTAGGCAGGAGGAAAATGATACCAGAGGGAAACATAATCCACATAAAGGAATGTAAAGAACCAGAATGGTAAATTCAAAGGTAAATATGAATAATTTTTTTTCTTATTAAGTAAATGTTTTAAAGAAAAAATTGTTTAAAACAGAAGCAGTAACAGTGTGCTGTGGAGTTTAAAAATGTGTACAAGTAAAATATAGGATAAGAATAGAACAAAAGTTAAGTACAGAGAAAAATGTGTGTCTGAAGGGTTCTTTACTATATGTGAAGTAGTATAATATCACTGTGAGTGGACTTTCAGAAGTTAAAGATGCTTACTATGTACCCTATAGCAACTACTAATATAACACAAAAGGAAGAGTTGTAGCTAATAAGATAACAAAGGAGATTTTAAAATTTACTAAAAATACTTGAAAGATAGAAAAGAAACCAAAAAAAAGAAAAAAAGGAACAAAGGACAGATGGCAAAAATAGAAGTCAAAGAGCAAGATGGAACATTTAACCCAACTATATCAACAATCACGTTAAATGTAAATAGTCTAAACATCCCAATTAAAGCCACATACTGAGAGATTGGATTAATTTTTTTAAAGGCCAGACCCAAATAGATTCTGTCTATAAGAAATTCATTTTAAAATTAAAGACAAGAATAGGTTAAAAGGGCAGGATAGAAAAAGATATACTATGCTCACCCTGTTCCAAAGAAAGTACAAGTGACTATAGTATCAGATTTCAGAACAAAGAATATTAAAAAAGGGAAAAAAGAGGATAATTTGATAGTGATAGAAGTTTTAATTCACCAAGGAGAAATAATAATCCTAAACTTGCATGAACTTGATAATAAAGCTTAAAATCCCATGAAGAAAAAAAAAATATGGAGCACCAATCGGAAACAGATAAATTTGAACTCTTCTTTCAATAATTTGTAGAACGAGCCAACAATAAATCAGTAAGGATATAGAAGACTTGAATAACACAATCAATCAACTCAACCTAACTGACATGCATAGAAGACTTCAACTTACAACATCACAGTACACACTTTTTTCAAGGGCACAAGGAAAATTTATACTGATAAACCATTTTCTGGACCATAACACAAATCTCAAACTTAAGAAGACTCAAGTCATAAAATGTATGTTCTATGACTACAGTACAAATAAATTAGAAATAACTTACAGAAAATATTTGGAAAATCCCCAAATAACTAAATAACACATTTCTAAGTAACTCCTAGATCAAAGAAAAAAATCAAAAGCAAATAAGAAATTATTTTAAACTAAGGGAAAATGAAAGTAAAACATAAAATTTGTGGAATGCAGCTACAGAAGTACTTAGAGGGAAATGTATCACCTTAAAAATCCTGTATTAGAAAAAAAGGAAAGGTCTCAAATTAACGACCTCAATTTCCACTTTAAAATTAGAAGAAAAAACAATATGGCAAATGAACCCCCAAAAGACCGGAAAAACAGAAATAATGAAGATCAGAGGAGAAATCAATGAAATGGAAAATAGAAAACAATAGGAAAGGTAAATGAAACAAAAAGTTGATTCTCTGAAAAAGTAGAAATTGATGAACCTCTTGCCAGACTAATCAAGACAATAAAGGTGAAAATACAGATTATTAATATTAGGAGTTTGGTGAGATGTCAAAAATTTCTACAGAGATTAAGAGAATAATGAGGAATATTATGAACAGCTTTGCCAATAAACTCCAAAAATTAGATAAAATAAATTCTTTGAAAGATGTGAACTATTCGCTAAAGGAAAAAGTAGCTAACCTGATTAGCCTTTCTCTTATTATATAAGGAATTGAATTTGTTTTTAAAAGCCTTCCCACAGCAAAATCTGCAGGCCCAGAGGGCATCAGTGGTAAATTCTAATAAACTTATAAGGAAGAAATAATGTTTGTTCTACACAAATTCTTCCAGAAAATTGAGGAGAGAATCCTTCCCCACTCACTTGATGAGTTCCATATTACTCTGAGACCAAAATGAGACAAAGACATTATAAGAAAAGAAATTATCCCTAGGGAAAATAGAAAAATTCTTATCATAATTTTAGCAAATAGAATCCAAGAATATATAAAAAATAATACATTATGAATAAGTGTAGTTTATCCCAGAAGTACAAGGTTTATTTAACATTAATCAATATAATTAAGAGACTAAAAAAGATAAAAAAGCATATGAGCCTCTCAAAGGGGGCAGTTTACTGCATTTGATAGAATCCAACATTAATACCTAATAAAATATCAGCAAACTGGGAATAGACAAGAACTTACTTAACCCAATGAAAGATACTTTCAAGAAATCTATAGCCAAGAACCTACTTAATGGCTGAAGACTGAACGCCTTACTCGTAGCATGAGGATCAAGGTAAAGATTCCTACATTCACCACTTCTTTCAACATTGTAGTAAGTTTCTAGCATGTGCAGTAAGGCAAGAAGAAGAAATTAAAGGTATTAAGATTGGAAAGGTTTTTTTCAAAGACATGATTGTCTGTGTAGAATATCCTGTGTAATCTCTTAGAAAAATAGTGCTAGAACTAATTAGTGGGTGTAGAACATATGCAGGATTCAAGACCAATATACAAAACCTAATTGTAGGGCTTCCCTGGTGGCGCAGTGGTTGAGAGTCCGCCTGCCGATGCAGGGGACGCGGGTTTGTGCCCCAGTCCAGGAAGATCCCGCATGCCACGGAGCGGCTGGGCCCGTGAGCCGTGGCCGCTGAGCCTGCGCGTCCGGAGCCTGTGCTCCGCAAGGGGAGAGGCCACAACAGTGAGAGGCCAGCGTATGGCAAAAAACTAAAAAAAAAAAAAAAAAAAAAAAAAAACCTAATTGTATTACTATATACTCGTAATGAACAATTGGAAATTGAATTGAAAAATATTATCACTTGTAAGAGTAGATCTCATGTTAAGTATTCTTATCACAAAAAATGTTTTAAATGACTAATGCACTTCTTGAAATCTATTTGAAAAGGATGTAGGCCTCCCTTTGCATTAAAAAACAAATCTATGCATTCTTTTTCAAGTGGTAGGAATTCGTTTTAAAAATAAAATCCATATTTCATCAAAAACCACTTTGTTAGCATTAAGAATATGAAGTATTTTGATAAAAATTTGGCAAAAGATAAGCAATACCAATACACTGAAAATTACGAAACATTGCTGAAGGAAATTAAAGAAGATATAAGTAAATTGAGCAATATAAGATGTCATTGATTCAAAGGTTCAATATTATTTAGATGTCAATTCCCCCCAAATTGATCTACAAATTCAATGCATTCCCAATAAAAATGCAAATTGACAATCTTATTCTAATATTCAAATGCAAATGCAAAGAACGTAAAGTAGCTCAAGCAACTTTGAAAAAGAGGACACTATCTAACATTAAGAGTTATTCTGTGCTCTAGACATAAAGATTGATAAATAGATCAAGGAAACAGAATTGAATCCAGAAATATACCTACAGATGGATTCAATTTATTTTGGCAAAGGGATACAGCAATTTAGTGGAGTAAGGAGAGTCTTTAAAACAGTCCTGCAAAAATTGGATATGCATATTTAAAAAAAAGAAAAATTGTTCATCTGTATGTCTCATCACATAAAAATTAAACCACATTAAAAAATCTCTCTCGAACTCTAATACTTGCAACCATACTATTATTTCCTCATATTAAATTTTTTTTCTCTTGACTCTGTGTTTATCTTCATCTGCTTCCTCCAATTTCTTGCTACCCATTTGATGCAGAATTCCTGAAAGAGTTGTCTGTTCTTTCTATCTCCAGTTTTCCTTCTCTGACTCTTAAATCCACTCTAGTCAGGCTTTCATGCCAATCACTACACTGAAAATGTCCTTGTCAAGATCATCAATGATTTCCACACTGGGCCCAGGAATTGTTTCTCACTCTTCCTTTTCCTTAATAAAATCCAGCAGCATTTGACATAGCCGATCACTTCCTCCTGGATACAGCTTTGTAATTTAGCTTCCAGGACACCATTCTCTGTGTTCCGCCTATCAAACTGTCCATTTCTCCTCAGTCTCCTTAGCTCTTTTTTCCTCTTATTCCCAGCCTCTTGGTGTTGGCGTATCGTAATGGTCAGTCCTTTTCCTTGTCCCTCTTTTCCACTGTAAACACTCAAACGTTTGATGAGCCCATCCCTCCCATGCTTCTAAATATCAATCATTTAACAGATGTCAGATGGATAGATACAGCTCACACTCTTAACGTAGCTGCAACTCATATATCCAAAAGGATATGTGACATCTCCTCTTAGATGTTTAATAAGCATCTATGCTTCGACATGTCCAAACCTGCCATCTTGATCTCCCACACATTTGCTCCACGGATAGCCTTTTGAATCAATTGGCATTAACTACATCTTTTTAGTGGTTCAAGCCAAAAATCTCACAATCATCTTTGACTTTTCTCTTTATTTTACATCACAAACCACCCTTTAGGACACATCAGAATCTGGCCTCTTCTCACTGTTTCCAATGCTAACATGCTAGATGGGCACTTATTTTTTGTTTGATTTAGAGAATTTCTGTATCTCATGTAATAGCAGTCCTTTGTCTAATATCTTTTATCAAAGATTTTTAGCTATCCATCTCTCTACCTATCTATATTTACATATATAATTTTAATAGATTCAAATGTGTCTGCATTTTCCTTTAAGCTTTGCCTTTTGTGGCTTATTCGAGATATATTCCTTAATCTGATTTAATAAAAGATATTTTCCTGTATTTTATTCTTCATACTTTAAATGCTTGCTTTTCATAATTATGTCTCTAAACCATTTAGAACATTTTTCTGTTTGATGTCAAATAAAGATCTACTTTTCCTCAAAAACACATTTATTGAATTGTCTATTCTTAAAATGCTGTATTGTAATACTATTGTAATAACTTCTTAGCCAAGGTTCTCTAGAAAGCAAACTCGGCCAGGATTAGGGGCTAACACTTTATTTGCAAAATGCAAGCCTATGTGATGAGGGTGAGGAAAAAATGAAAGTGAGGTAAGAAAAGAAAAGATGAGAAGCAAGGCCATATAATGCATTGCCATTCCAGTTAAAAATGGTGCTCCAAATGAACTTCTAAGACACACAGCTTCCTCCAGGCTCCTCTGGCAAAGCTGACCATGGGTTACCTTAGAATTGTCCATAGGAGAGAGGATGGTGAGGAGATATATCTGCCTGTCTACTTCACCTTTCTTATTGGTCCATTGGTCAGTGCTCAGAAGCACAGGAAGCTAACTCCCCTGTATATCTGGGTTACATCTCCAACCCCTCAGCCACTTTTCAGGAAGATATATTTCATACTCCACAGGAGAGTGTCTTATCCCAGTTCAAAAAAGGAAAACTGATGGGAAGAAGGTGCCAACTGGCTAATCAGGAGAGAAAGAAGAGAAACGTCAAGGGATTCTGAGAATGCAAATAAGATTTATGTCTAACGCAGTAAACACTGGAGGTAGCTTAAATGGTTGGATCTGTTTCTGAGTTCACTGTTTTGTCCCACTAGTCTATATGTCTGTCCCCGGAGTAACATGGAGCTGTTTTAAATACCGTAGCTTTACAATAAATTGTATGTCTGGTAACTCATAATTATCCTTACTTTTTTATGGGCCAGTTTTTCACAAACATTTTAACCAATTTGTCTAGTTCTAAAAAAGTAAAACTATTCAGTATTCATTGATATTGCATCATACTTATGAATTTGGGAAGAATCATCATATTTTTGATGTAGAATCTTTTCATCCTTGAACATAACATTTTGGGCTTTTTCCATAAACATCTGGAACATTTAGGTTAGATTTATGCTTTAGGGTTTTTTGTTGTGATTGGTGAGGGGGTTTCTTAAATTCCATGTTTAAATTGGTTGTTCTGCTATATTAGAACATTATTGACTTGTGTAGGTTGATCTTTACCCAGCAAGCTTATTGAACCCTTATTCTGATAGGGCTTTACATGTGACATTTTTTCAGACTTGATGGTATATTAACTGTTGACTTGGGATTCTCATGCCAATGTAAATATTACAAAGATATTATAATTGCATCCCCCATAGGTGGGGGTTTCAATTCATGTGAAATCATTTTGTATGATTATTTGTTCAGTTTTATTTTTGTAAATCCAACGACAGATATGAAGCTTTTGTTACTGCTTCTCTAGGCAAATGGGAGATATTTTCTAACTTGCTTTTCATGGCCAAGTCGAACCTTTGACAATTCAGCTTTATGAAATGCTGAGATATAACTCTTTATCTCCTGAAGAGTCCTTAAGGACTTTGTGCCAACACCCCAGTCACCAGCTCCTTCAACCTGTATCTAAATCTTACATACCACCAGACTTTCAAAGCTTCAATTCAGGCTCATTACATTACATTTGAGTTCCCTCTTTGCTCGCTCTTGTCTTTGCCTTTCCTTGTATCTTGGCTTTGTATTTAAAATCAGCGTGTCATAATTTATCCATCATTTCTCTGTGTTTATAGTGGGGAAGGAACCACTCCACTGTTGCCAGAAGTCCTGGCTTATTCATTCAGCCTTCTCCATACATCTTAGTTTCTGGTAATGAAGATTCTCCCCACTTCTAAGACCTACACTGGGGATTGCGTGGCAGAAGATAAATATCACCAACTGCATATTCGCTTTTCTCTCTCTCTCTTCTCTGTTCCTCCCTCTTCTTATTCCCTCCTTGTTCTCCCCACTCCCCCTACCAAACCCCTTCCATTCATCCTATTTGTATGCTCTGTCCAAATTTTTCCCTGGGTTTTTACCAATGTCTTTCTTTAATCCTCAGGCCTAGTTTATTCAAGTATGCTCTCTCTCTGAATACAGCAGTAACAGGATGTACAAGCTATAGAAATTACATGGAGAATTAAGGAAAAGATGAAACATGATATGATAAAGGGAAATACTATTTTTTTCCTATATTTAATAACCGATAGAACCATCCAGAAACAATGTTCTTGGTAGATTTATTTTCTCTCTTATTCTATTTTCTACCTTATTCCTACTTCACATTTGCTTGGATCAGGCTTTTAAAGAATAGGTGGTTAAATTTTGACCAAGCATATTGTAGTATACCATACACTTATATTAATACATGTGGTGTTGTTATAACAGTTATAACCCATATGCTGTCTGTTATTCCAGGGATAGATGAAAACCAACTCCATTCTATGATATTTCATGAAAAATGCATTCCCTACATGAGTAATAATATCAAAGACTCATGTATCCCAAAGCAGCAATTCTGATTTTTATGGCAGAATCTATTTAAGATTTTTAAATGACTTGACTCTTCCAGAAGAACAGAATATTTGCTCATATGTGAGTGAAACAGGATAGTTTTTGTAGAGGTCCCTTGTAAAATGTAGGGGCTTACTTTGATGTCAGTAACATTTGAGAAGTTGATGAAATCACAGAGCAGAACGTATCATTCAGTGATAGATTAGGAGGCTACCTGTGGCCTAGTGAGTAGAAAAATTTGTTTTTGTGTGCACTGTCAATGTCCTAAGTCACATTCAGAGAGAACCCTTATTTGTCACCACAGTAACTTAACTCTTACACTTATTTAACATTACCCCACCAAGACCAACATTTTACTTTTGACTTGACCATTAATTTGATAATTCCCAGATATATCTGTGGCAGAGTTGCATATATCATCGAGATTTGCTCTCAGATATAATCTGCAAGAAGAGCTTGTGATGAAAAGCAGCATCCTGATGCCTGTCAATGGGCTGTATATGTCATATCTGTGTAATCTGTATAGGGCTAGGGCTACAGGATTGGCCTTACACATCCAGAAGTCAGATAGTTCTTGTGACCTTAACTAAGTTATTTAACTTTCCTGAGCTCATTCCCTCCTCTGTAAAGTGAGGGAGTTAGACTAAATGATCACTAAGATTTCTTCCAGCTATTCCTTTTCTCGAAGGAAACCCCCCCACAATGAAGACTATGAAGCAAGTCACATGTCATGTGACTTCATTATTCTCTGAAGTTGCAGACATCTCTGCTCAATGAAATAAAGATTAGAAGCATATTCTTCTCTGACTGACCATCCTCCAGAAGTCTACACTAACAATTGTTACATAGTATTTCATAGAAACACAGCAAAGGGAAACCTTCTCAGACATAGCCTACAGTGGGGTGTAGGACATCATCTCCTCTCTCTGGAATTCTCCAAGGCCTATGATCAACCCCATCCTACCCCTCCTTTTTGATTAAAATGTCCTACTTATATGCTCTCCAAACACCAATCACTTGATCTTAGTATCAATCACACTGCAGTGTAAAAATTTTTTAGATTTGTTTTTATTGTGGTATAATAAATATAACAAAATTTACCATTTTTACATGCACAGTTCAGTGATATTAAATACATTCAGAATTTTGTGCAACCATCATCACCATCCATCTCCATAACTATTTTCATCTTGTAAAACTGAAACTCTATACTTATTAAGCAATAACTTCCCATTTCTCCTCCCCCCAACCCTTGACAACCACGATTCTACTTTCTGTCTCTGTGAATTTGACGACTGCAAGTACCTCATGTAAATGAAAACATACAATATTTTTCTTTTTATGACTGGTTTATTTCAGCTAGCATAATGTCCTCAAGATTCATCCATGTAGCATACTGCAGAATTTCCTTTCCTTTTAAGGCTGCATAATATTCCACTGTATGTTTATAATGTGTTTTGTTTATCCAGTCATCCATCGATAGATACTTGTGTTGCTTCCACATTTTAGCTATTGTGAATAATGCCATTATGAACATGAGTGTGCAAATATCTCTTTGAGACCTTGTTTTTAATTATTTTGAATATATACTCATAAGCGGAATTGCTGGATCATATGGTAATTTTATGTTTAACTTTTTGAGGAACCACCATCCTGTTTTACACACATCAGCTGTATCATTTTATGGTCCTATGAGCAGTGTGCAAACATTCCAATTTTTCCAAATCCTCACCAACACTTGTTATTTTCTGCTTGTTTATTTGTTTGTTTATTTAATTTATTAAATTACAGTTGATTTACAGTATTATGTTAGTTTCAGGTGTACAGCATAGTGATTCAATACTTTTATAGATTATAGTCCATTTAAAGTTATTACAAATAATAGCTATATTTCCCTGTACTGTATAATCTATCCTTGTTCCTTATCCATTTTATATATAATAGTTTGTATCTCTTTATCCCATACCTCTAACTTGCCCCTCCCTCCTTCCCTTGCCACACTGGAACCTAGTTTGTTTTCTGCATCTGTGAGTCTGTTTTGTTTCATACATTTATTTGTTTTATCTTTTAGATTTCACATATAAGTAATAACTAACAATATTTGTCTTTCTCTATCTGACTTATTTCGCTAATCATAATACTCTCTAAGTTCATCCACATTGTTGCAAATGGCAGAATTTCATTTTTTATGGTTGAATAATATTCCACTGTGTATATATTTATATACTGCATCTTCTTTATCTGTTCATCTGTTGCTGGACACTTGGGTTGCTTCCATATCTCGGCTGTAATAAATAGTGCTTCTATAAACATTGGGGTGCATGTATCGAATTAGTGTTTTTTCCTATTTTCATATATATATATATATATATATATATATATCCAGGAGTGTAATTGCTGCATCATATGGTAGTTCTATATTTAGTTTTTTGAGGAACCTCCATATTGTTTATTTGGGTACTCTCACTTTTCTTTCTGATGAGCCTGACTAAAAGTTTATCAATTTTGTTTATCTTTTAAAAAAACTAGCTCTTATTTTCATTTTTCCCTCAATTTTTGAAATTTCCTCTCTGATCTTTATTATTTTCTTCTTTCTGATGACTTTGGGCTTTTTTGTTCTTTTTCTAATTCTTTTGGTTGGTAGGTTAGGTTATTTGTTTGAGGTGTTTTGTGAGGTAGCCTATATCACTACACACTTCCCTCTTAGAACTGCTTTCGTTGCATTCGATAGATTTTGGAAAGATGTTTTACTATTTTCATTTGTCTCAAGGTATTTTCTGATTTCCTCTTTGATTTCTTCATTGACCCATTGGTGTTTTAGTAGCATATTGTTTAGTGTCCACGTGTTTTTGTTCTTCCCATTTTTCTTTCTGCAATTGATTTCTAGTTTCATACTATGGTGGTTGGAAAAAATGCTTGATGTAATTTCTATTCTCTTAATTTTGTTAGCACTTGTTTTGTGGCCTAACATGTGAACCTTCCTGGAGAAAGTTCTGTGTGCACTTGAAAAGAATGTGTATTCCGCTGTTTTTGGATGGAATGTTCTGTAGATGTCTATTAAGTCTAACTGGTCTATTGTGTCATTTAAGACCACTGTTGCTTTGTTGATTTTCTGTCTGTATTATCTCTCCATTGATGTAAGTGGGGTGTTATTTTCTGTTTTTTTTTTTTTTTTTTATAGTAGCCATCCTAAGGGATGTTGTAGTTTAGAAAAACTGAAGGCAGAAGTAAAGGTAATTACAAAATATCCAAGTTGTTATGCCAAACTTACGTGAAAATGAGATCAAAATTCCATGCCCTTTCTGCTAGAGTATTTTGTCATGTTAATTTAATGTTGGGCCAAAACAACAACAACAACAAAAAATCATTGTTTTGAATTATTTTCTTAGCAGTCAGACTTATGCTTGGAGTAGAAAACACAATACTTATAGTTTCTTGGAGTTAAGAAAGCAGGTTTCTTTTGTTTCCAGTCACGCACTTCATTTTTCTGGGAGAATTCTAAAGTCAAATTTCATCTAAAATATTATTAACTTACCAGTTGGTTTCAAAAAATAAGTTCTTAAGCAATTTGACTCAGAGCATGTTCTCTCAACAGAGTGCTGGCCCCTGACCAGGGGTGGTCACTTACTCCAGTTCCTGGTGCCCATGAGCTAAAATGTGTGCTCCAGCTTCTCTGGAGTCTGGGTTTTCATTGTGCCATGTGTCACAAAAATTGGATATTTTATTCTCTAGCAACTCTAGCCATTAAATGAAATTCTGAAAGTATTTTTTTTTCTTTTTCTTACATAAGCCCTTCCTTTGCTATTGTTAGTTTTGTCACTCTTTTAGCATTAGTCTTTTCTGGGCTTTCTTCCTACCATCTCAGGAACCAAAGAAAGAGTTTCTGCAGAGCTGAATTTCTCCATGCAGTGGAATGATCCACATGCATTCCCTCTTCCCTTCTAACACTAGATGTAAAATACACAATTATTTTTCTTATTATTTGTCAAAAATGAATCCAACTCAAGAACATCAGATAACATGTTTGTGGAGAAAATGATTAGAATTCAAATGATAGCTTGAATGGCGTAAAAAAATTCAAGTTTATGGCCATGTTACATTTAGTGAGCTATATAAATGTGTATCTAGTAGGAATTTGGAAGTAAAAACAATTCAGTGATTCTTTTTTCAATTATAGAGGCCTTCCTATTTCCTTTTTACACTATATAATAAAACCCATTTAGCATAGTTTCTGTTAAAGTGTCTAAAAATAGACTGGCTGTTCACTACCTTTTGAACCATTAACTCATCTCTCTTAAATGGGCTTCACATTATAAAGAGGGAGGTATTAATGGCATCAGCTGCTGAAAATAGTCAGAAGTTTCCACCTTTTAATATACTATAAACCATCCTGAACTTTCTACAGTAGCCATAAAGGAAATCAGCCTCAGTATCTGGAACTGGCCTTTTATCCCAGCATCCAATAAGTACCCATTAATTTAAGGAAGAATGGTTAAAGGGTGTAAATATTTTCCTTCAGCTATACAGCAGAATGAGAGGAGAAAAAAATTCAACAACAAAACGTACTTATCAGAAACCTATGGAAACAGGATTCTTAACAGAAACTACAGCTTTCACATTATAGTCAGGAACAAGAAAAGGATGCCTGTTTTCACCGTAGTTACTATCTATAATACATACAATTATTCAAAGTGTTATAAAGCATGAAAATGAGATTTTAACTGGTAATGTTAGACATAAAACTGGCATTACTATGATTATATACATATAGAAAATTCACTATCAGAGTATTTGCAAAGAGAATTCCATAAGGTGAGTGGATATGAGATCACTATAAAATAACCAATAGCTCTTTATGTTCCAGAAAATCAATTAGAAATATAATAGTAGTAACAAAATTATAAAATACATAAGGATAAGCATATCAAGAAATGTGCATGATCTTTATTAAAAATGCCTATATAAGATGACTACAGGGTATGAAATATCTGAATACATGGGAAGAGAGAAAGTTTATGGAGTTAAAACTAAATCAAAAATTTATATGTAATATCAAGAAAACTAACCAAGAAGATTTTGCAGAAGAAAAACTGTACAGTGATGCTTGCTCTATCAGATATGAAAATGTATCATGAAACTAATAGTAATAGAAGTATGTAATGTTTGTACAGAAATGGACGAGTATACAACTGGACCAAAATAGGCAATCCATAAGTAGATGCAGTCATATATGGCAATTTGGAATATGAAAATGATGGCATTACAAATTACTAAGGAAGAATGCCTAGTCAATAAAGGGTATTAAGACAGTTGTTCATGGATGTGAGATAAAGATCTAATTTCATGGTTTATTTTAGGGAAATTTCAGTTAGACATAAATGTAAAACTAAAGAAGAAAAATAGAACTATGAAATCATCATGAATAAAGTATAGGATATCCACAACTTGAAATCCATAAGGAAAGCTACAGTTTTTTCATTCCTAGTCATCCCTAATCAATCTGATGCTTTTGATAGTATCAAAATATAAACAGCTTTAAAATAAAATATGCCATAAAAGAATTAAAATACAAGGAACAAGATGGGAGAAAATATTTACAACATATAAAACAGAGGTAGAATATTGTAAATATATAAATTAATGTTTATATTGGTTAATTATATGTAAAAGATATATACATTAATAAACATGTTGACAATACAAAATAGGGTAAATATATATAAAAGCAAAAAACCAGACGAGGTAATAAATATGCCCCAAATAATTTTAAACCTAACAAATTACTAAGGAAATGCAAGGAAAAGAAAAAGTATTAAGTCTCAAATAAACATTTGCAAAAATGCAAAGTAAGTGAAGTTTTGTGTAAATGCACCCACATTATGGAAAGCTATGCAGGAGCTTTAAAGAGTGAAGTAGTTCTAGACATACAGACATGAAAAGATCTCAAGGGCAAGTCATTTAATCAATAACAGGTTAGACTCAATATATTCTGGGTGAAATTTTTTTTCCATTATATTAAACTGGAAGTATGAACCCCAAAATACCAGAACTCAGAGGATGGATTTTAACTCCAGACGACTGCAGAAGACATGACCGTGTAGTCCATTGCTAAAATATGAGTGAATATATGACAGACAGATAAGCAGTGAATAGGACTTCTAGGAAGAGGCTGTACCGTGAATCTAAACTCCTTATAATTGCTTTTCCAATCTTCCCTGTCAATCCTGCTACTGCATCTATAATCAATCCCCAACCTCTACCCTCTCCCAGGTTGTAATCTTTCATGCCTTTTTGCCTTGTACCAGTCGGTTTCCCTCTACTTAATATATTCCTTCATTCACCCCACAGTCTCTCTCTTCCTATTTGCTTGGCTAATTCCTTCTACCCTTAGCTAGGGCACCACCTTCTTCATAAATCCTTTCCTGACCTCTGTTTGCTCTCTCTGAGCTTTCTTAGTTCCTCATGCTTCTTTTCCTATGGAAGTCATTCTACTACTTCAGATCCAGAATCAAAATGGATTAAAGAGATTGATTCTTTTATAAACTCAGTAAAATATTGATAATACTTTAGTCAATAATAATATTTTAGTCAATGTTGATATTGACTAAACTCCCCAAGCAGCATGTGCATGTGTTTCAGTGAACAAATATGGAAACTGAAAGACCAATGAAAGAAACTGAACAATTCTGTAAATCTGATGATAATTATGTAAATAATGTTATGTCAAAGTTAGTATAGAAGCAATGTTATTCATCACCTAACTGCCCACCTTCCTACTTGTAGATCAAGTAACCCCACATAAAGTCACACTTCCTTGGTATACACACATAGGTGTGAAGATTTTTTTTTTCCTCTTTTGGAATCCTGGCAGACTGCTAATGTCTCTTCCTCTTGTGAAATTTACAGATTTCAGAAAGAAAAAAAGAAAGAAAGTAAGTAAATGCATAAGGTAAAACATAGATCTACAATGTCAACACAATAATTTAAAAAATACTGTTGTTCTCTCATGGACATTAGACTGCAAAATTGAGGACGAAAATGTGCAACAAGTTTAAAATAAGTAACAAGCAGAGTCAGTAAATTTTTTTCTTCTGTTATCAAGACTTGAAAAGAAGTGAACTCTGTTGCTGAATTTTAAACAAACAAAAAAAAAGCAATATGGATTTGATCATCAGGGAAGAAAAAATATTCATCATATATAATGATATATGTAATCTATCTAATATCATTATTATAACATTATAACACTCTAACCAAGCAAAGGGATTTCAGAGCCCAAGTGAATATAGTCTATGACTAGACAAGGCAAACAAGAAAACTAGATAAGAGAAAGAAAAAATCTGAACATTATTGGAATGACTTATTTATTCCAGGCATTATCAGTCACCTTCAATTACCTTATTTGATTTAATCTAGGTTGAAGTTTAGGTTATTGAGACTCAGATGCAATCTATGTGGACTGGGGCCGTTGTCATCTGATACCTAAATTCGGTGAAGTTGAATAATGACTCCCTCCTCCCTCATGCTCTTTTTAGAAGAAATAGAATAAAACTCAGATTCCCAGTTGCCAGGAAATAGCCGTCAACTGCTGAAGCATAACAGTGTTGTCTAGATTTAGAAGATTAATTGCTGTGCACAAATCATATTTTGGGCCTGTCATGTTATACCTCAAAGCACTGTGTTTGCTTAATATGTTGGAGGTTTCAGGATACCCTTTAGATACCTCAATTAATACATCACTAACCTAGAAACCTTTCAATCCAGATGGATAGGAAATTAACATGTTGCTGAATGAATTACATCCATGGTTTAGAAAAGAAAAAAAAAAAAGCAAAAACCCAGTAACAATTCCAAAACAGTGATTTGAAAGAGTTATATATTGATTTCTGCTGTTAAAGTGGATTTCAATGTACAAAATACTAACTCAACAAAAATCAATAACTCCTTTCACTTCCCATTGTGCTTTTAAAAACATCATTCAGTTTTTTCACAAAGGGGATGTTTAATTCAGGACATGTTCCTAATAGTTGCTGCCTTAGTTAAGAATACACAATAAAAGTTGGCAGAATAAAGAGGAGGAGATTCTAACTAACTGTGATGTTTGTGCATTCTGAGATCCATTCATTAGACTTATTCTGATAGGGAAGGATAAAGTGAACACTACTGAAAGCTAACTTTTTCATCAACTCCCAAGGTCCAAGCTATGTGATGATAGTATCAACCCTTCATATGAAATAAATTTGTCAATTTTAGCTTCAGTTTTGAGGGGGAAGCTAAAAATGTCTTTAAGACAAAAAATGATTTTCTTTATTACTTGGCCATTAAAAGACCAGAGAATTCAATAGCCCCTGACTCACTAGAAGCTTCATTTACATTATGAAACAGCTTAAGACTCTACCAGGTTCTGGTCTCATCTGTCGAAAAAACATGTCCATCGTCTAACTCATGGGTTACTGTAGAACAAAATTAAATAAGGCTTTATTTCTCTTAATTCCTGCTCCTTAACCAAAGGCATTATGCAAATATGGCTTGTTAATTGAGAAGTTCTCTAATGTCACTCATAATTATGTGTATGCATTATCAGAAATAGTACTTTCACAATATATCTGAACTGTTATTTAGTACTAAATGTGAAATATAATCGAGAATATTTATTTTCAGTATTCATTCAAGAAATACAATAAGCTTTTCTTCAAATTGTCACAAATATAAAAGCACCTGGTCCTTTTGTTTTTTTTCTGCCAACTCTGATACCTTTCCTTAAAGAATTTGAAAGCACAGTCTAATCACTCCTAAAGAAAATGTGTTTTATTTTTATGTACTCTACAATTTAAAAATTCTTTCAATTTTTCTCCTGCAAGGAAAGTTTAATGAGGCATATTTGCTTGTTTCCATGGTATTTCAAAGGAGGATTCCTAGCTGAAGGCAAGAAGATGTATACAAAAAAATAAAAAGGGAATAAAAAGGAATAAGTAAGAGCCCTTGCAATAAGAGAAAAACTCTCCTTTTCAAATAAATTCCATAGGGTAGTAGTTACTCATTTGTTATCTGTAAAACAATGCAAATCATTTTGAATGTTATTTGAAGACAGGTTTTCCTGAAAAAAAAAAAAGTGGTAACAAAAGTTTCATCATATAACACAATCTGTCACTACAAAATGCAAAAATACCCCATCTTAGTCATGGATCAAAATTCAGTTCTGTATAAAACTATTGTATGTATAAAAAACAAGGATAAAGTCCACTTGCATTGTCTTTGATCTGATAAGTAGTATGCTGAGCCATTTTTTTGTGTTACAGAAATTGTCAGTGTCCTGTTCTGTTAGCTTCAAATTCCAACACTCAAAAATCCAATCACTTGAGGTTGATTTTCCTAGGAGCAGTCAGCAAAGGAGCCAATTGTGCTGTTCAGGGTCTCTCTCATCTCCAAAATATATAGATTGGTGGGTTTTTAAAAAATTTTGTGTTTTAAGTAGTTTTGATGAGATCTGAAGTTAAACATACAAAGCAGTTAATTCAAAGATTTCTATAACTCATGCAGGGATATTACAATATCACATTTATAACTTGTGATGATAATTAAATACTATTCCATTAATATCTTCCATCTCTCTCTTACATATTTCAAATGGAGTGGGTAAGAGGTCACATGTAAGTGGGAGAGCGGGTCTTAAGCTCACAAGTGTCTGATAACATACCTCCTATTTTAGCATCTCTGAAAAAGGAGTACCAGGCATGAGAAATGTGATGTTGTTGAAGGCAGTTCAGTACACTGGTAATAGATAAAATATCAACAACAACAACAAAAAGAGAGTATAACTCATTAGAAAATGTCAATTTTATGAGACAGTGTGTTCTACTGGAAAGTACCATGAATTGAAGTTAGAGGGAGTTGGTCTCTAGTACTAAGTTTGCCATTAAGTAGAAATACAGAGTCTTGAGCCTCAGTTTCCTCATTGGTGGTAGATTGGATAGGTGGATTGGATGATGTCTAAAATACAATTCAGGCTAAGATAAATTATGCAGGCTAATGTAAATTATTGGGGAGGGTGGTGGTTGGTAGGTATTATCTCTCTGGTCATTGAGTAGCTGTGAGCTCAAATTTAGAAAAGAAAAAGAGCCACAGAAAGAGGAGGTTAAACAAAGAGGGCACTATCCTACATTGATCTTTCCCTTGTGTGCAATCAGAAGACCACAAAGTCAGAAACTGAGGTGCTGAGGGCTGGCGGCCAACCACTAAGACCTTCTGGCTTGTGAAGATCCGTGTGGCAGCTGCAGCATAAATCAGGGCATCAAAGGAGCCAGCTTCACTCAAGGTAATGGGGCCAGTGGGGGTGTTAGAGAAAACCAGACAGACTGTGGTTAGAGTGGCAAAACCAGGTTTCATTCAGGAAGTACTGTAGTAGGGGAAAAGAGACTTCACTATAGAACTGGGCTCAACTTCAAATACAAGAACAAGTGGGGATTTATAGCAAAGAAGCAGAGCGAGGGGACCAGTGGATAGGAAATTACTAAGAGGAGAAATCAAGGGTAGGGGAATTCTTGCTGAACTGACCTAATAGGTTTCTTGCTGAAGGCTCATCAGGGTGATCAGACATCACCTGGGGTACCTTTGATCACATAACTATCAACTGAAAAAAAAAAAAAAAGCACAGCGTGAGAGTTGTGAGTTAAGTTTTATTTGGGGCAAAATGAGGACTATAACCTGGGAGACAGCATTACAGACAGCTTGGAAAAACTGCTCCAAAGAGGCAGGTCGGGAAGGTCAGTATATACGTGATTTTGGTGAAGGGGGAGTCCATACAATCAAGCACATATTTTTTGCAGAGGTTTCTGCTAGTCTCATGAAGGTTACTGCTACTCATGAGGAGCAGACGTCACCATGAAGGATTTTAATGCTTTTCTAGATATGAGCAGATAGATGCAAGAATTGGGCTAATAAAATCTTCTCCTGAAAATATCTAAGTATCTGAAGACTGGTTCTGCCAGTTTTTCCCAGAGCACAGAAAGGCTTATTCCTGATCTACCCGCTGAACTGTTTTCAGGGGGTGTTTGTCAGCAGCTGCAATGGCTCGTAATTTAATCCTTGTAGAGGTAGATGGCAAGTGCCCATGTGTAGGTGACATAACAAAGGTGATCAGATATCAAGGGTGGGGGATTCTCCCTAAAGTGCCTTAATGTAATTCTTGCTGTAACTGAGCTATTCTGGCCTAGCAGGTTGCAGGCCAACGTAGAGACCTCCTGAAGAAACAGCCCAGTGGAGCCTATTTAAAGCTTGGTCCAGGAGAGAGTACTTTTCAGGGACAAGCAGTGCATACAGAGAACACTCAGAGCACAAGAATCACTCAGGTCAGACACACCAATGAGGGTACTTCCAATTTTGGACTGAAATTGTTTTAAAAATTAAAAAAATAAAAATAAGCAAATATGTGGGTCTATTAAGAGTTACACACAGCAAACCTAGCCTGTGTTTTTCTGTTTTTCCTTTTTTCCTAGCAAAAAACACCAAACCGTTGGTGGTCTTTCCAGCTCTGTTGATCATACACATTTAAACAAATGTCCTCATTAAAAATTCATATTCCAGAAGCTCTCTGCAGAGAAGACCAGTGCCCATTTGAATATTTCATACAGTTTAAAATAAAAAGGCTAAGATTTCCTTGGTTAGTTGAAATGTTCTGAGGAGAAAAAGAAAGAGGAAAAACTTATTCAACTAACGTGTTAAATATTCTCCAATATCTAGAGCTAGCAACTTCTCGGCATGGGTTGAGCTGAATTTCAAAACCATTGTCATTCCTGAGACAACCTGTAGTTTTAAATGACTAGGCTGTCAGCTTTTTAGCTCTCTACATTTCCCTTTTCTGCTTTAGTGAATAGTAACAATTACATTGCAAAAGCATGTTATTTCCAACTGTTTTTTTGACAAAATCTTTGTGTTACAAATATTGCAAACTTGAGTTAGTTTGCATGAGTCATTTTTTATGTAAATCATAAGGGTGGAGAATTTTTTTAAGGCTGCCATAAATTTGGTCTTTTAAATAATATTGACATCTTTTCACATTAAAAAATACTTGATAAACGGAATAGGTCGGAAGGGTTTGTATAGATTTGGAAATAATTTTTAACACACAATTGTTAGGTTCATAGGGCAAGACATTTTAATGGTTAGAATTCACGGATTGGGGGAAGTACCATTTGGAAAAAGGAACCAGGGATATTATATATTCCTTTTTTCAAAGAACTTGTTGCAATGTCCCCATTCTTAAAAGGGAAAGATTGATTTATCTTAGATGTAACCGACTGAAAATATCTTTTCTGAAAGAAGACAGAATTTAAGAAAGAAGGAAGAATTTTTGTGTTATAAAGTGCAGTAAGCTTGGGGATAGCACTGGGATGAGCCAGACTCTTCAAGATGTTTATCTTTCAAGCTGATTTATACTTTTAGCAACTACTGAGTCTTTCAAGATCTAAGGAAAAACCAGTAGGATCAAAGCCTATGTTCTGATTTTTTAAAATACTCTTAAATATCTGAAACAGACTTTTCTTAGCACAGCGGCATTGCTTAGAAATGATCACATCATTTTTTTGGTAGGATATGTATAATTTATTTGTAATTTATAATTCATATAAGTATATTTATATATATATTATGCTATATATATAATATATATAATATAAAATATATATAATGAGATTGGATTGGATGTGTCATAAGCTCTTTTCCATCTTTAACATTTTGGGGTTCTATTAAATGCTTACTGTGCACTAAGTATGTGCAAGGCATTTATCTTTGTAAAGAGGAATAAGTGGATACAAACGTTTCAGCCCTTGATCAAGAGGTCCTTCATGTTCCCCCAGCTTGACTAAACTTGAGACAGATTTCTTGTCTATAGGCCCTCCTTTTTCTTAGAGCATTTCCTTTAGAAAACTTATAATTGTAAATTCCTTCTCTGTCCTTTTGAGATGTAAATATTCTCCCAGCCTCTTTCACTTTTATAACCCAGATATGCCCTTCTCAAGGACTTGGGAACCATCTTTTGGAAATGTCATCATCAAAGGAGACCACACCCCTATTTCCCAGTCTCTTTGGGAGGGTAGGAGCCTAACATTGGTAAGTGACAACTAGCAAACACAAATGGCCTAATCACATAGAGCAACTTCCCTGCACCAGTCTCTAGTACACGCTTTACGCTTTCACCAGTGCTTAAAAATCCTCCTGCCTTTTGTTTCTGTGGACTTGCATTCGAACTCCATCCCTTATTGCCATAGTCTTGAATAAGCTCTTCCTGTTTAATTCTGTCCACTGCAGTTTCTCTTTGGCACCCACAAGGAGTACAAAATCTACAGGAGTAAGTCATGCATATAGTTAATTCAATACAAAACAGGAGTCTTATGAATTAGTATAGAAAAAGTGTCACCCAGGCCTTCAAAAAAGAGAGATTTTGCTTTGTAATTATGGATACAAGCACTTACAATGAACATATAACCAATATAATTAACTTGAATTTTAATGCATCACAATCATTTATTTTTATTTCATCGTAGATACCTGCTTCATTTCCAAAATAATTTGAAGTGACTATAATGTATTATATTAGTGAATATACATTGAATTATGAATGTTTAATAATTAGATAAACTAAATATTTGTCGACAGCATCTGTCTGCAGTGTTTATATTAACGCTTTTACCTCTAAATTATGATTTTAACGTCACAATTCAATCAGTGTTTTCAAAATATCAACCCTCAGATCATCCTGAATTGTTCTTTTATTTTTTTGTACCCTATATATGATTGGCTGCCAAATCTTACCGTTTCTTAATCCTTTCCTTTATTTAACCATTGCCACCACTGAGAGTCAAAACCATTTGTAATTATGTATTTTACTGTGAACATTAACATAATACACTATCCAACAACATGTATTAATATGCCTTTCTTATTTCAGGAAACTCTTACCCAGGTAGATGAAGAGGTGCAAATAACTTTGTTTCAGAAATCTCCCTCAAATCCATTTATCCAAATAATAGAGGACTTTGAGGAGCCCTCAGGCCAATACATTTTTTCAACTAAGATCATCAAAGACTACTTTAGCCCTCACTGGGCTTTGTCTGTCAATCCCACACTAATTATATCATAAACTGTATTCAAGCCCTATCAGCAACTCCCCAACTACTGATAAATACCCCTTTTTCAGATGACCTCCTCAACCAAAACCTCATTAACAGCCTCCCTTTTCCTTCCCTCCTCTAAGAAGTGACTAAGAATCCTGTCAAGGGAGTGGTCTCATATCAGAGTCAGCAATAAACTTAGCTTTGCTTTATCACCAGAGTTTCTATGGTCTTTTGGGGGAATCTGCAGTTCTTCCACTAAAGACCAGGCCTGTATTAATGCTTTCCTTCCTAGATTCCTGTTGTAGCCACTGAGCTAATCTGATCTCCACCCTTTCATCTCTCTAGGATATTCTGTTCACTACAGCTAGACATCTTCTGTAAGGATTTGGAAGGACTTCACCTACCAGATAAAATCCAATTGCTACTATTTGACTTAAAACATGTCTCAAGCTCCCTATCCAGAATATTGTCTGTCATTCCCCAATAGTCAAAACTTAATTTTAACCAGAAGGGTCTATTCAGTTTTCTCTGTCTCTGTCCTCCTCCTTCTCCTCCTCCTCCTCATTTCTAACTTTTCTGCACTATTTTCTCTCAACCCCTATTTGTATAGATACTACTCAAATTTCAAACCTAATTCAATTTATATTTCAACTAATAACTCATCTCTTATATTCTCTGTTTGCCTTTTTTATGGTCTGGCTTCCCTACCCTTTTGGAAAGTCTCTACAAATCATTCTTGTCACACAGCTGGCCCTTCATTTTCTCTAAGTGTCTTGTACATTTGAGTTCTATCTGCTTAGATTGATTGGCTCCTTGTAGGCATGAATTAAGCTCTAATCACATCCTCCATCCTTAGGTGCTTTCCAAAAGTCACCTTGTTAACATAACAATAGACAACTTTATCACTCTCAACACTCAGGAAATTCCAAGGGTTTTAGGAACTCTGCCAGAAACAGGGACAGAGACCAAGTATATATGTCTTATTGTAAATTATAACATCACACATATGAAAACATCTTTGAAACCCATCAATATAATGAAGTTAATTAACATATCCATCACTCTCAAAGTTCCTTCATGCCCGTTTGTAATCCTTTTCCTCCACTTCTCCCAGTCCTCATCCAACCATTGATCTGCTTTTTGTAACTAGAGATAGGTTTGCATTTTCTAAAATTGTATATAATGAAATAAAAAAGCATGTACTTCTGGGGAGAAGGGGTTCTTTCACTCAGCATTATTTTGAGTGTTATCCATGTTGTTTCATGTGCATACTAATAATTAATATCTACAGCTAAGTAGACATTTAAGACATTTATCGCTATACCAGTTTGTTTCACCGTTGACTTGTTGATGGACACTTGTATTATTATCAGTGTTAGCCTATTTTAAATAAAGCTGCTACGCACATTCTTGTGAAAGTCATTTTTATGGAATATGCTTTCATTTCTCTTGGGTAAATAGCTAGGAGAAGAATGATCTAATCATATGGTAGGTGTATGTTTAACATTTTAAGGCACTGCCAGACCATTTTTCAAAGTATTGTATCATTTTGCTTCCTACCAGTAATGTATAAGAGTCCTAGTTCCTCCAAATCCTCACTAACATTTAGTATAATCACAGTTTTAATTTTAGCCTTTCTGATAGGTGTGCAGTGTTATCTCATTGTGGTTTTAATTTGCATTTCCTCAAAGACCTACAAGTTGAACATCTTATGCGGTGCAGTGTCTATACAAGACTTTTTTACATTTCTTAATTGAATTGTTGGTGGTCTTATTATTGAGGTTTGAGAGATTTCTATATATTCTTGTTACAGGATCTTTATCACTTATTTGCAAGTATTTTCTCCCAGTCTATAATTTATCTTTAAGAATGACATTCAAAACACAGATATTCTAATTTTGATAAAGTCCAATTTATCCTTTTTAGTTGTTGTTGAAAATATTATCCTTTCACCACTGAACTGTATTTGCACCTTTTTCAAAATGACTGTATATGTGTGGGTGTGTTTCTAGAGGCTCTACTCTTTTCCACTGATCTGTTTATTACTGTTTACCAATCCCACACTCTTGATTACTGTAGCTTCATAATAAGGCCTGAAGTCAGGTAATATATTTCTTCCAACATTGTTACTGTTTTTCACATTTGTATTGGCTATTCTAGGGTATTTTCATTACCATGTGAATTTTATTATTTGTTGAATATTCTACAAAAATTTACTGAGATTATGAGTATCATTGTATTGAAACTTTAGATCAATTTAGAGAAAATCGATATATTAACATATTAAAATTTCTGATCTGTGAATACAGTCGTTCTTTCTCTATTTACTGAAGTCATGTTTATTATTTTTCAGCATGATTTTTAGATTTTAGTGCACAGGGCTTATGTGTCCTCATGAAATTTATTCCAAAGAGTGTCATATTTTTTAACACTCTTTTAAGTAGTATTTTTTATTTTGATTCCCAAATGTTTGTTGCTAGTATGTAGAAATACAATTAATTTTACATATTTACCTTGTATCTTGCAATCGTGATAAACACATTTGTTTTTATGACTTTGTGTGATTCTGCAGAACTTTTCTACATAGATGACCATATCATCTACAAAGAGAGCTTCAATTTTTCTTTTTTAAACTGGATATTTTTAATTTATTTTCTAGTTTGCACTGAATAGAACTAGAAGTGGTGAGAGTGACTTGTTCTTAATGTTAGTGTAAATACATTCAGTCTTTTACCATAAAGTATATTGTTAAGTGTATATATATTTTTAGACACTCTATATTAGTTTGAGGATATTTGCCACTATTCCTAGTTTGCTGAGAGTTTTTATCAACAATAAACATTGGATTTTATCAAATTTTTTTTCTGACTTCTTGAGAAAATGGGTTTCGTTTCATAATCTGCTAATATGGTGAATACATTGATAGATTTTTGAGTGTTATATCAAATTTGTATTTTATATTACCATTTTTATATATTGTTAGATTAGATACGTTATGATTTTGTTTACAGTTTTTGCATCTAGGTTTATGAAAAATATTGGCCTGTAATTTGTTTTCTTGTCATGTAGTTATCTGGTTTTGGTATCAGAGTAATGCTTGCTTCATTAAATAAGTAGTCATGTAGAACTGGTATTATTTTTTCCTAAAAATTCAGTTGAACTCACAAGTGAAATTATCTGAGTCTGCAGGGTTTTTTTTTTTGGAATGGTTTTAAACTACAAATTAACTCCTTTAATACACATGGGGCTACTGTGGATGTTTGTTTCTTCTTGATTGAGCTTTTATAGTTTAAGGCTTTCAAGGATTTTTTTTTTTTAACATCTTTATTGGGGTATAATTGCTTTACAATGGTGCGTTAGTTTCTGCTTTATAACAAAGTGAATCAGCTATACATATACACATGTTCCCATATCTCCTCCCTCTTGTGTCTCCCTCCCTCCCACCCACCCTATCCCACCCCTCCAGGCGGTCACAAAGCACCGAGCCAATATCCCTGTGCCATGTGGCTGCTTCCCACTAGCTATCTACCTTACGTTTGGTAGTGTATATATGTCCATGCCTCTCTCTCGCCCTGTCACAGCTCATCCTTCCCCCTCCCCATATCCTCAAGTCTGTTCTCCAGTAGGTCTGTGTCTTTATTCCTGTCTTACCCCTAGGTTCTTCATGACATTTTTTTTTTCTTCTTAAATTCCATATATATGTGTTAGCATACGGTATTTGTCTTTTTCTTTCTGACTTACTTTACTCTGTATGATAGACTCCAGGTCTATCCACCTCATTACAAATAGCTCAATTTCGTTTCTTTTTATGGCTGAGTAATATTCCATTGTATATATGTGCCACATCTTCTTTATCCATTCATCCGATGATGGGCACTTAGGTTGTTTCCGTCTCTGGGCTATTGTAAATAGAGCTGCAATGAACATTTTTTTATTTCATCTATATTATCAAACTTATTACATGGAATTTTTATAATATTTCATCATTATCTTTTTTGTATTATAGATTTTGCTGTGATGTCACCACTCTTGCTCCTAATACTGATAATTTGTCTATTCTCTCTGCGTTTCCCACATAGAAGTTGATTATTTTTATTGAATTTATCAGAGAACCAGCTTTTGGTTTCATTCATTTTCTCTATTATTTTTCTTTTTTCTATTTAATTGACTTTTTAAAAATTTATTTATTTATTTATTTTTGGCTGTGTTGGGTCTTCGTTGCTGTGCACAGGCTTTCTCTAGTTGCGGTGAGCTGGGGCTACTCTTCCTTGCAGTGTGCAGGCTTCTCATTGCAGTGGCTTCTCTTGTTGTGGAGAATGGGCTCTAGGCACGCAGGCTTCAGTAGTTGCGGCACGTGGTCTTCAGTAGTTGTGGCTCACGGGCTCTAGAGCGCAGGCTCAGTTAGTTGTGGTACACGGGCTTAGTTGCTCCGGGGCATGTGGGATCTTCCCAGACCAGGGCTCGAACCCATGTCTCCTGCATTCTCAGGTGGATTCTTAACCACTCTGCCACCAGGGAAGCCCTATTTAATTGATTTCTGCCCTGGTATTTACTATTTACTTCTTCTCCTTACTTGAGATGTAATTTACATTTACTTTTGGTTCTAATTTGCCTTCAGGTAGATGCTGAGGCTATTGCTTTGAAACTTTCTGTTTTTTTTATGAAATATGTTTTGTTTCAATTTTTGTTACCTTCAAAATATTTTCTAATTTCTATTTTGATTTTTTTAACTTAATTATTTAGAAGGAAGTTATTTAGGTTCCAAACATTTCAAATTTTCAAGTTTTCTTTCTGTTATTTATTTCTAATTTAATTTCATTGTGGTCAGATGACATATTTTATATGATTTGTTTACTTTTATGTTTACAGAGACTTGTCTTATGGGCCAGACTATTTTGGTTTTAGTAAGTGTTCCACATGCATTTGAAAAAGTACATTGACTTGTATTCATGGAGTCTGTTATTTTCAGGTGGAATATGCTGAAAACATCAACTAGGTCAACTTAGTTGTGTATTGTTCAAGCCTTCCATAGTCTTACTTATGGCCTGTATACTTATTTTAGTGATAATTGAAAATAGGTTATTGAAATTCCTCAGTATAATTGTGGATTTGGCCATTTCTTCTTGCAGTTCTATCAGTTTTCCCTTCATGAGTTGTGAAGCTCTGTGATCAGGTTCATGGTCATTCAGGATTGTTGTGTCCTCTGGGTGAATTAACTCCTTTCTCATTTTGAAATGCCCAAGTTTATCCTTAGTAATATTATTTACTCTGAAATCTACTTTCTCTGATATTAGTAGAGCCATTCCTGCTTTTCTTTCGTTAGTGATTTCCTGGTATATATTTTCCTTACTCTTTTATGTTTAACCTATTTTTGTCTTTATATAAAGACATCTTGCTCTTTTAGGCAAAATGATCATCTATGCCTTTTAATTGGGATATCCAGACAATATCATACATTATGATTATTGACAAAGTTAGATTTAAATCTATCTGTTTAAAAATTTCCCCCAATTTCCTCTCTTTTTTCTGGCTTTCTTTTAATCAAGTATTTCGCATAATTGCATTTTATTTCATTTGTTGCCACCTTAGGTATAACTATTTGTTGTGTTGGTTTAGCAGTTACTTTTGGATTTGTATTATATGTCATTTACTTATCATATTCTACATTCAAGTGACATTATAATCACTTCACATGTAAGAATCCCATGGCAATATACTTCTGTTTTTGTCTTCCCATTTCTTGAACTGGTGTTGTCATACTTTTACTTATACATCAGACAGTTATTATTTTTACCTTAAACAGTCCATTTTCTGTTTTTTTTTTTTAAATAGACTTTGCTTTTTAGAGCAGTTTTAAGTGCATAGAAATATTGATCAGGGTTCCCATATATCCTTTACCTCTGCACATGTACAGCTCACCACACAATCAACATCCTGCACCAGAGTGGTAGGGTTGTTACAATCAATGAACCTATATTGATACATCATTATTATCCATAGTACATAGTGTACCTTGGGGTTGTCCTATGGATTTTCTACATTCTGTGATATTTTACATTCTACGGGTTTTGACAAATGTTTGGTGACATGTATCCACCATTGTAGTATCATACAGAGCAGTTCTACTGTCCTAAAAATCTTCTTTGTTCTGCCTATTCATCCTTCCTTCCTCATTTCCCCTAAAAAAAAAAAAATCACTGATCCTTTCTATTGTCTCCATAGTTTTGCCTTTTCTAAAATGTCATAAAATTGGAATCATACAGCACATAGCCTTTTCAGATTGGCTTCTTCCACTTAGTAATATGCATTTAAGCTTCCTCCATGTTTTTTCATGGTTTGATAGCTCATTTATTTTTAGCACTGAATAATATTTCATTGTCTAGATATACCACAGTTTATATATCCATTCACTTACTGAGGAACATCTTGATTGTTTCCAAATTTTGGCAATAATAAAGGAAGCTTCTATAATTATCCATCTATAAATATCCAGTCTTTGTGTGGACATAAATTTTCAACTCATTTGGGTATATACCAAGGAGAGTGATTGCTGGATCACATGATAAGAATATGTTTAGTTTTGTAAAAACCTGTCAAATTGTCTTCCAAGGTGGCGGTACCATTTTGTATTTCCACCAGCAATGAATGAGAGTCCCTTGCCAGAATTTGGTGCTGTTAGTGTTTTAGAATTTATCATTCTCATAGGTGTGTAGTAGTATCTCATTGTTGCATTTCCCTGATAACATATGATGTGGAACATCTTTTCACATGGATATTTGTCATCTGTATATCTTCTTGGTGAGATATCTGTTCAGATCTTTTGCCCCAATTTTTTTTTTTTTTCAGTCTGTGGCTTGTCTTCTCCTTCTCTTGATTCATTCCCCTTTAAAGAGATTAAATAGTTATAAGTGTGGTCTTTAATATTTATTTATGTAATTGCCAATTCTGGTGCTCTTTGTTCCTGTGTTTAGGTCTATATTTTCACCTTGTATCATTTTCCTTCCATCTTTGACCTTTCAGTATACCTCTGCTAGCACTGAACTCATTCAGTATTCCTATGTGTAGAAAGTACTTATCTTGCCTTTAATTCTGAAAAATATATCGATTGGGTATAGAAGTCTAAGCTGACAGTATTTTTGTTTGTTTGTTTTAATCATTTCAGCACTTTGAATTTTTTTCTCCACTGTCAATTGGCATGCATTGTTTCTGATGATAAGTCTGCTGCTATTCTTTTTTTTTTTTTTTTTTTTTTTTGCGGTACGTGGGCCTTTCACAGTTGTGGCCTCTCCCGTTGTGGAGCACAGGCTCCGGACGCGCAGGCTCAGCGGCCATGGCTCACGGGCCCAGCCACTCCGCGGCATGTGGGATCTTTGCGGACCGGGGCACGAACCCGCGTCCCCTGCATCGGCAGGCGGACTCTCAACCACTGCACCACCAGGGAAGCCCTCCTGCTATTCTGATATTTATTTTTTGGAACATCTGTGTGATGATTGTTTTTGTTAAATTTGGAAATTTGGGGCATTATTTCTTAAAATATTTTTCCTTTACAGACTCCAGTTAAGCTGCTTGAAGTTGTCTCACAAATCATGCTGTTCTGTTTACTTTTTAGCCATTTCCCCTGCTCTGTATTTCATTTTGTATGGTTTTTATTGCTATATCGTCAAGTTTACTAACATTATCTACTGCACTGTATAATATATTGTTAATATGTTACCCCCTCCTTTGTATTTTTCATCTCAGACATTGTGGTTTTCATCTCTAGAAGTCCAATTTCAGTCTTTTCTCCCCCTTATCCTTCATGCCTCTATTTAACATTCTCAATCATTCTCCTAGTTTTTTGACTGTATTAAATACAGTTATAATAACTATTTTGATGTATTTGTCTACTTAATCTATCATTGGTACTATTTCTGATTTGGTTTTTACAGATTGTCATTTCTGTTAAGTATGAAAAATATTTCTGCTCCTTTGCATCTCTAGTAGTTTTGTATTGGTTTTAACTCATTATGTCCTTATATTTTCGCATTCGTATAAATATTCTTGAGAATTTTTAGGGAGATTTGGCAAATCTGTTAGGAAATTGATCTTTTTAGGTCTTGCTTTTTCAAGTGTGGAACAGAGCAATATTTATCTAAGGTTAACTTTGTCCCACTACTGAAGCATAGCTTTTCTGCATGCTCTATGTGTTACCCTCTGAATTACTCTGGCTTTGTAGGAAAAGGAATTATTCGCAGCCAGGTTTGAACCCTAGGAGTTTTTCCTTCTAATCCTTTTAAATGGTACTTTTCCCAGCTTCAGTTCACGTTCTCTCATGCATTCACTGATCAGTACTCAGCTGAAGACTTAAGGTGGGGTTGGGGAGGGGGGGTCGTCTGCAGATCTTTAGTGATCTCTTTCTGTGTACAGCTCTCTCTCTGTACTGTAAATTTTAGACATCTTTCCTAACCAGAATTCAAGCTTTATTTCATCACAAAGAGACTTCTGGGCACTGCTGTGGTTCCCCATCTTATGCTGTGCTCTGGAAACTGTCACTTGATGATAAACTGAGTGACAAGATGAAGCAGGAGCTCATCTCATTTGTTTCTTGTCTCTTATAAATCATTGTCCTCTGTTGCCTGATGTCCAATTTCTTTTAAATCATTTTTCTTATATTTTACTGGGGGTTTTTCTTAGTTGACTCTGGGGAGAACTTCATCTGGGTTGGAAACATAAATTTTTCTCTGTTATTTTAAAGCTGTTCAACTTGTGTTTCTGACCCATGCTAATTATCTGATTTAGAGTTTTATTGAGTTTGAATATTGATGTAACCAGAAAAATACTGAAATTCTAAAAATGCAACATATAGACATACTTTACTTTGGGATTGTAATAGCCACAATCCAGTCACCTAGTCTTTTTCAAATGAGCACTTATATGTGCATTAAAAAAATTATTTAAAGCCAAATTCAAACACGGTTTTCTTTTTCTTTCTCTTTTTATATGTAACAGTTTGAAAAAATAATTTCCCGTAAGGTTGTGAACTGCTGTAGGTTTTACTGAAAGATATGTTAGTTGCTCTTTCTTTGGATGGGAAATTCTTAATGAGATCCTTTCTCAAGACAAATGAATGATTTTTAAGGTCCTTTCCAAGATCTTTCACACTGTGTAATACTAGAACTTGCTTTCATTGCTAATTTTTATAATCTCACATATAATTTTTCTTTTCCTTAGCAACTCTCATACATTTTAAAGTTTTGTCAAGGTCTGCATGAAACCAGTAATTCCAAATTTTTACCTTAAATTGTTAAACCTCATTGTCAATATTACATTATTATTGGACTTATAAATACAGTAAAGATAGAGGAGAGTTCAGTAAAGTCAATGTCTGAAAATATCTCCCAATAATTAAAATATGAAAATCAACCCAAAACACTCTTTTCATTTAATAGATGCTAAATTAATACAGAATATTAATGGACTCTTAGTTAAGAGTATTTTGATGGCCAGGCAGCTCCACTTACAACCAAATCAGCTTCACTAATTCATTATTTTTCCTTCCTTCCTTCCTTCCTTCCTTCCTTCCTTCCTTCCTTCCTTCCTTCCTTTCTTCCTTCCTTCCTTCCTTCCTCCGTCCCTCCCTCCCTCCGTCCCTCCCTCCCTTCCTGCCTTTTTTCTTTCCTTCCTTTCTTCTTTCTTTCTTTATTCTTATTACTTAGGGGTATGTTGGAATAGTGGTGCTGAGTTACAATGATAAGCAATAATGGTAAAGTGGTACCTAGTAGATTTGAATTCTAACACAAATAAAAGTGAAAAGAATTTACTGTAGATGCTTTTCCCCACTTTTTTATTTCAGTTGATAGTACAAGGAATAGTTTTAGATTCCTGCACATGTAAGTCTCACAAATACATACACAATGAAAAAAATTCAAAGCAATTACTCAGATAACTGAGACCTTAGCATTCTCACTTCATCTGATATTTCAAGCTAATAAAAAAGAAATAGTTCAAAACTGTTTTTGCTTCAAGTATCTAGAGCTGTGCCTTATTTGCACTGTGCTCTTTGCATACAAATGTACCTTGATTGTTTCCCGGGGTCTTTCAGACAGGTTAAAGTTTTCTAATTGATTTGACTGGTGATCTCACAACTGAATTTAGATATTTACACCCAGACAATTATCAGGTACTAAAATAAACTTTGACAAATTACAAATAAAAAACTTTTCCCACTTGAATAATGTCTGAGCTGAAACAGACTTGTGAATTTAATGAGCCCTAAACTTGGTATAAATGTGTGTGTGTGTTAATACATCTAAATAGAGAATCTCTAGTCTTATACTTCTTTCAAGTTTTTATCTACCAAGCAGCTTTGTGACACAGATGCTGCTTATTACATCTTTGTCTTCTCCAAGTTGATGTTAATTTTAGAAGTCAATGTGAAGCATTAACTCTAAAAGCTAAAAGACTTTGTCAAATTAAATGTGGCAAAGAAGACATCAGAATATTACAAGCGTCTATTGGAAATGTATCTGCTCATTCGTTCTTATATAGTTGTCTTTCTGCAGGAAGCTATATTTATGCATGTTCCTTGTTTGCTTCCTTAGAAATCTATAAATTATATCTATATCTATCAGTCTGACAAATGTATTGCCTTATACACCAAAGGAGAATTTTATCAGGAGAATTTTAATGGCCTGTAGCTATCGAACACAGCTGGTGACAAACCATTTCTTCTGTTATTGACCACAGCTTTAGAACAGCTTTCAAAACAGCATCCTAGAGAATCAGAAAAATTGGGTACAATATGTATCTTTCATTTAAAATAAGATACTGTTTATAGAAGAAAAATGCAGATATTCTTAGCTTTATTATTGAATTTAAATTGCAGTTAATTAAGAAATACCATAATTATTATATCTGACCCTCTGAAAAAAACCTTTAAATTTAAGCCCTGAAAAAAAATGTTATAAAATTATACCACTCGGGACTAGAAGAGGTTCATTAATTCTATTCCTAACCCTTCTCATTCAAAGTACAACTGTGATCTCAAAGTTTTCCAAAATGTTTCCATTCACTATATGTCTAGTACTTTAATATATTATTTAATCTTCAACAAAACAAACAAAAATTTATGAGGTAGGTAATCTTTTGCTAATGAGAAAACTAAGAGTTGATTAGAATCAGTATATTGATCAAATGTATACAGTTGACATTTGTACTGGGACTTTCTACTAACAAACTTTTTTTGTTTGTTTTTGTTTTGATTACACAATATGCTCTCCGTTAAGTAGTAGAGGGTGACACTATAAATGAGAACTTTAATTAGGTAGGTTGTAAAAATAGGGATTCAGATATTCCCTAGCACATATTCAGCATGAAATGAAATAATGGTTGAATAAATTGAACATCAAGAGGAAGAGATACATTTCTTCTTCTTTTTAATTTATTTATCTTATTTATTTATTTTTGGCTGCCTTGGGTCTTCGTTGCTGCGTACGGGCTTTTCTCTAGTTGTGGTGAGCAGGGGCTACTCTTCGTTGTGGTGCGCGGGCTTCTCATTGCCGTGGCTTGTTGTTGCAGCGCATGGGCTCTAGGTGCCCGGGTTTCAGGAGTTGTGCCTCGAGGGCTGTAGAACACAGGCTCAGTAGGCACATGGGCTTAGTTGCTCCTCAGCATGTGGGATCTTCCCGGACCAGGGATCAAACCCATGTCCCCTGCATTGGTAGGCAGATTCTTAACCACTGCACCAATCAGGGAAGCCCTACGTTTCTTCTTAAAGTGTTTCCATTCTTTTTCTCTGTTTGCCTTTCTTGCTCTGTAGTATTTAATAATGTATCATTGTAAGAAAATAAAACTAATGTAAAAGTTCATAGTAATGGTCGTTAAGCACCCTAGGTAGCAAAAGTCATAAACCCATTTTATTTCAAAATAGTTTTCAGACCACTTTGGCAAATTGCCATGCATTTTCAGAATCAACAAATAAGACACTTTGCTTACCGGTTGTTTATGGTAATAAATGTCATTTATATGTGTACCATCAGTTGCGACATTACACTGAGATTTTAGTAAAATAATTTTCTTTTTTTTAAAAAAATATATTCTTTAGAGTGCCTTAATTGGAATTCCATTATTACCTTCTTGAAATTTGGTCAAAACTAGACCATAAAGGCAGCTAACTGCATTAATAAGTAGTGCTTTTACTACTTAAAGGTGCAACTCTATTTCAAATGCTTATTTTTGTGCCTTGAATGTGAAGATTAGATATTATCTCTTATAAGAAAAGAAAAAAGAATTGACTGATTTCTTTTGAATCTTATGACTCTATGATCCTTTTCTTTTTGAATCAAAGTCATATCTTAGGGATGATTCTTCTCAAATAATGAAATAATTATAAAACATTTCCCCAGGTTTATCTTATTCAGTAATTTCCAACCTTAAAACTAGATTTTTTTGAACTAATTTTTTTTTTTTTGGCCGTGCCTTGTGGCATTCAGGATCTTAGTTCCCCGATTAGGGAATGGACCGGTGCCCCCTGCATTGGAAGCGCGAAGTCTTAACCACTAGACCATCAGGGAAGTCCCCAAACTAGATTTTCATTGATTCATTCACTTACGAAATATTATTAAATACCTACCATATGCCACTTCTGGTGCTAGATTCTAAGAATAAAATGGTAGAACAAAACAGACACAGCCTTAGCAGTAGGTTGTAGTGGGTTGGCCTGGAAGATATTAATCAAATTAGGATAGAAATGCATTTTGATAAATGATGTCAAGTGCTTTGAAGAAAAAGGACAGGGTATTCTAGAAATATAACATCAGGAGACCTGATGTGATCTGGTGTGGGATGGGGAATTTGGCTTGGGAAGTCTTCTCTGAGAATGATGCTAAAATTGGTATATAAAAGGATGTGTAAAAATTAATTAGGCAAAGAAAAAAGAAAGGAAACAGTAATTCAGAATAAGAAACAGTACAAGCAAGCAAAGCCCCCTGAGGTGAATAAGAGCATTGCTGGCTGAGAAGGAAAGAGAGAGTGACATGAGATGAACCATGAGAGATATAGGGAGACCAGATTACATAGGTCTTTGAGGTTGTTCTTTGTTTTTTTAGTCTATTCTGAGACCATTGGGAAACCATTGAAGTTTTACACCTATTGCCCCTCAATAAATATTTAGACATTTTTTTCCCCTTAAACTACCCCACAAGCTAGAAGAGGAAATATTCCCTTTGGCTGTACATTTAAAAGTTGAACATGGTAGAGTAGTATATATTTGGTCTTGAAGTACAGTGCTCTCTTCCTGTAAAGTGAATAATGACATAGGACCAAAAAAAAAAAAAAAAGAAAAATCACAATATTCACTGTTTGTTAGAGGATGGCTTGGTAAATGTTATTACAGAATTGCTCCATGAGGGCTATAAACGTAAGTGTTCTAAACAAAATTCTGTTACAAATAAGTGATTAACCCTACTCCCCATTCCTTGAGAAATCTGACTCTCAATGGAGTTCCAATAGAGTAGCTAATTAGATTCTGAAAGGAATAAGTGTGGAGAATCTGTCATCTGCAGAAACTTGGGTCTGTCCTTACTCTTCCCTGACAAGTTAATTTCTATTTATCTAATATATCTTCAAATAATGTTTTCCTAATTTGTTCCCTCTTCAACTGAAATTATATTCCACTGTTTATCTTTTTCTGTATTTTGGTATGATTTTGACTTATTTCATTAATTTTATCACTTTAAATTTACTTTTATTTTATCAAAGTATCTCATGCAAATGTAATATTAAATAAAAGTTAAAATACCTTGAGCACCAAAAGGTTATATTAAAAAAAATTAGACTCTTATTTCCACCCTCCTATCCCATCTTTGCATTCCCCAGATACCAAAACTTTTAACTCTTTAACAATTTTTTTTCTGAAAAAAATAAACTTCCAAGTTTCTAAGTATCGGTATATTAAGATCTTAATCACTGTTTAGTAAATATCCACTTACTTCCTCTTTTCACAGATGAATACTCTAAGTCACATATCCGTATTTTCTTCCCATATTATACTACTTAGACATTTATAATTTCTACTGTAGTAAAATAAATAATTGCCTCAGTTTTGCATTTCTAGTTATAAAGACTTTAATTTCCTTCTCTTTAGCTTCCCAACTCAGTTCATTATATTCTAATTTTTCAATTTCCTGAGCACTTCTTGCTGATTTCAGGGCAAACAGGTTTATTTCATCTCCTTTGCAGTCCTCTACCTGCAGATACTTCCTTTTGACTGCCATGATTCATGCACACGTGCACCCAAACACATATTGGAAACCAACGTTCATCTCCATTCCCTTCTGATTCCCTTCTCTTTTCTGCTACTAGAGACTGGAAGCTGCCTGGGAACTACATGTTCCAGAATTCTGTGGTAGCAGCATTCTAATTTAGACTCCATTCATAGGAGACAAGTATCCAAGTCATGGAATTGGAAGAGAAGCAAAAGCCATCATTGCAGATACATGGGTTTTGCATATGGCAGACATGAAGTTTAGCCAGTGGTTCCCTGGAATTCTATTGCAATCACACACTTCAGTGCCGAAGGCCGTTGATTCCTGATTTTCCATTATTGTTGCAACTTTCTGATTTCCTAAATGCTAGTAATGGACTTCCCACACCTTCACTTTCTCAGACTTTCAAACATTTTGAACTACTAAGTCCCTCTATTAACCCTTTCCCTGTGTCAGAAATATCAACTTCCCCCCTGTTTGGAAGGTCATTTCCCAGTTTTTCAGCCCATTTTTATTTCATGTATTAGGCTTTGTTTTTAGAAATACTTCCTAATTTTATCAGAGATTGAGTTTATTTTTTCAGTTCTCAAACTTTTAAAAATTATTCATTTTAGCAATGATTTACTTATTCAAATATTAAATGAATGCCATTTCTGTGCCAACTAAGAGAGCACACACATATAAAAAGTATAAAACCCTTTCAGCATTTACCATGTTAATTAAGCCTCACATAGAATAAAGTTTCTAGTTTTATTTAAAAGGAGTTAGACTCTAAGACCAAGGGAAAGGTATAACCAGTCAGGGTAGGTCAGGCACCCAGAGCTCCAGGGGTGCTGTTACATAAAGTAAAAATGTGCGATGGGAAGGTGGCAAGAATAAGATGAAAAACAAAGACCTCTGTCCTAGTCTAAGTGTTCAAAGACAGTCTAAGAGTATGGATCCTCAGGAACTGGAGTCTAAGAGTTTTTGTGACTTTGGTTCTTTATGGCCATAATGGGAACTTTAATACCAGGTGTTTCTACAGTGTCCCTTCAACATGAGGATCTCTACACTCCCTAACTGACTGTTCCTTCTATTCTTAAAGATTCCTAATCCGAGTCTATGAGATCTATCCTCCTCAGCAGCATATTTACTAGCACAAAATATAGACAGTACAGAGGGTCTGAAGTGCAACCCCTGTTAGGGACTCAGGGATAGAAATCAAAGGGGAAGGCCTATCAAAGTGTACCAAGAAGTCTGAGTCTAGATAAGAATGAGAGAAACAGGCAAATTATCTGATTTAAAAAAATTTTTTTTTTTGGTTGCGCCACACAGCATGCGAGATCCTAGTTTCCCGACCAGGGATTGAACCCACACCCCCTGCAGTGGAAATGTGGAGTTTTAACCACTGGACTGCAAGGGAAGTCCCAAAACAGGCAAGTTAGAGCTACATTTCATTGAAGGATGAGGTCCAACATTTAGTTTTACACAAGTTGACTTGGAAATTTTAGAGGCCAGCAGGACTTACAAGTGTAATTATTTATACATTGGTCCTGGAAGTTGGAAGAAATAATGGAAGGGAGATATTGTGATAGGTGGATGGAAAGAGAATATTCCAGAAGGGTGATTCTCAATCCTATCCTGCCCAATCAACTATTTGTAGTGCCTATTTACTATCCTGAAACGAAATTTATAGATTGTAGAACCTACCTACACACATTTTAAAATTATTATAAGTATAATATAAAGTAGCAATTAAAAGAAGACAATTTATAATAAAATGATATATGTTTCCAGATGTAAATACTTGGGCAGACAACTATAGAAGACTCAGTACTCAAATGTTTGCATCTATTTGTAGAATAAACAGACATGTGGTAGCTTCGAAAGCAGGAAAATACAGGCACATTATATTGGTTACTTAAGTGCCTTGAGTATAATTGTCATAGTTGGCATAATTTTTTGAAAATGCAGAACAACTCTTGAAAAAGTTCCAAAGGAAAAACATATATTTTTTTCCTCATTTTACATGTTAGTTGCATTCCTGTAAAATTTAGTATATATGAAAGATGTACAATTTTACCGTATTTACACATAACATGGAGTTAGGTTCTCAACTGTAATTGGGCTTTTCATCTTCATAACTATCTAGGAGAACATGAGAAAGTCTTGTGTGATATGGAAAACCATGTATTTAAGGACATCTAGCATCACTATGGCCTAGTCAATGTAATTAGCATCCACCACAAACATTGGAACAGTAAAAAAAATCTCCAAAAAACCTTCTGGGTAGAGGTAACGTGTCTTATTAGTCACTGTTCTAGGGACATAGTGAGAGTGGGCTAGAGATGAATATAATTGGATCCAGGCTTTTAAAAAATATTAAGATGATGATTGATCCTTAAACCCATATTCTCCCTGGGCTGTTGTGTTTTCTTTCTTGCACAGATTCCTTAATTCACATCATTTTTCTCTCCCATATAATGTTCCTCACTCTTTACTCTCATCTAGATGAAGTGTACAGAAATAGAATTATTGGATTAAAGAATGTTAAAGCTGGAAGAGTCTTTAGAGATTACCCTCATCTTAGAGCCAAAGAGAGTAAATTCACAAATTGCATATGTCCCACTGGTAGGCAGAATTGCCAGTGGAAAACTTGATATTTTAGCTGACAGATTCATGATATTTTTAACCACATGTACCAAGCACATAGTTTAACAATGAAAAAAGTCACAAACTTTTAATTATTATAGAAACACAGAAATTATAAAAGCACATAAAATTTCTAGCACTTGGCTGTAACTCCACTAATTCTGGTGCTTCAGTCTTGGAATCTCCAGCCAGCTGGTATCTGAAAAGCCTGTCCACATATAGGTCTGTGTCTGCCCAACTGTTGCACAACTTTACATGTCTTAGGGTACATCTTCGAATACTCATTTATTAAATGTTTTATCCATGGTTGGTTGTAGCTTTTTGGGTTGGTGTTGATAGTTGTTTGTAAATTATATCAGAAAAAAAATCAAATTTATTTGCTCTTGGGCCATTTATAGGGCATTACTATTTCAAAAACTTCTGTTAACTTAGTTTCCTGATTTGTTTTTCACATCATGATCTCTTTCCTCACCTGGCCAGTGATCCTTGGGAGTGATCATATAATGTGTAAACAGAGTCCCAGAATTAGGAGAAATTAATGTATTTTCATGTACTATGTTGTTTTAGAATCAGGAAGAGCAGCATGTAGCCTCCTCATTCATAGTATATACATATGGATGTATGTACATCTATATATGCATGTATGTGTGTATATACACATGTATATATGCCTAGGTATGCATGTATTATACATATAAACATATATATAAACATTTATTCATTCACTCATTCATTCATTCATTTATATGGTTGGGAGCAGACTTTCTGTTGATGTTCCTATTTCTAAAATACTATTCATTTGAGAGAAAGGCAATCTGATGTGCAAAGACACACAGTAAGGAAATTAGATTACGATCTCAAATCTGCCACTGACTGATGGTTCAGTGCTTCTTCAACCATACAAAGAATCTCAAGGGGCTTTCTGGTCATACCTATTGGATGGCCCAATATGCTCCTGAGCGTCTTTCCACTAGAGTGAATTTGTATAGTAATTTGCTTTAACCAGAGATTTCCTTCCAACATATATATATAAAGCTAAATAGCCAAACCCTGTAGAGGAAGAGCTGTCCTCTCTCACTTCTACATTAGGAAAGAAACTTCTACATGGACAAAGAGACTCTAATTCAATTGCTTATAATTTACAGAAGAAGCATATTATATCTAGAGTTTATTTATATTTCAGTTGTAAAGTGAATGTGGTGTTTTTGTGTTTTCCCTCCTTTCTTCTCCCACTGTTGCTTAACTTCCCTAACTTTGGTGACTTTTGACATATTTTAATGGATGTTCTTATAGTAATAGGGAAAGTTGGGATATTCATATCAGTTCACTATTTGCCATTCTGGAGTGATTCATCAATATGTCAAATCAGTGTAGGGAGAAATAAAAACACAGCCTATGTGATCTGGTAGTTCCCAACATCTAGTACCCATCCCAGTCCCTACCCAAAAAGAGCCATGAAAGAATTTTGCTTAGGAATTTTTGGGTTTTTGTTTTTTCATTCAGGCAGTGTACCCTTAATGATACCTCATTGATTTTGTAATGTTTAATTTAAAAGGGCAGTCAGGCTAGTACATAATCTTGTGTTGAGTAAAGACAGGGTTATTTATATGGCAAAGCACCAGATGAAATGTAAAAGTTCCAACTGACTAACAAGTACATAATTCAAACCAAATCACATCAGGGGAGACTGTGTAGGTTCCAGCACAAAAGCATCCCCGGGGACTGTGGCACGGATCTCTTTGCATTGAAATCAAACATATACAAACTGTACAGAGTTCTCAGTGTTTGGATTTTTAGTAAGAAACTCACCTCCTGTGAGAATTCATCCCTGCCTCCTGACCATAGGGTACTCTCCCCATGCTTTTTGGAGCTCTAACAGTCATTTCCTCACATTTTAAAGTGGCAATAATAAAGCCTTTTTCATAGGGTTATTCTCAGTGTTAATGAAACAGGTATACAGAGTGCTTAGCATACTGCCTGGCATACCACAACATTTAACAGAGGGCTGTCATTCTTTTTCTTCTCCTTTATTCCTTCAACAGATAATTACTGAATGTCTCCTTACTGCTGGGTGTTGGGTGTCAGGCAAATGACATGGATTACAATAGACAAATTCCATGCTCTTGGTGGGAAGGGGGTGGGTCTGTAAACTAAATAAATAAGTGAAAATACATATAATATGTCAGGTGCTGAAAACGCTATGACAACAAAAAACTATGAAACAAAAATGAAGGAATCAGGCAGTGGTGGGAGGGATTCATTGCTGTTTTTTAGGATTGTCAGAGACATATTCTCCATGACAGTGTCAATTAAGCAGAGACCTGAGGCACGGGAGGGAGCGAGCTCCCCAGATGTCCAGGGAAGAGCAGTCCAGGTGGACAGGAGCAAAGATACAAAAGCCCTGAAGCTGGACAGTGCTTTCTAGCTTGGAGTTCAAATCAAAATTACCTCCAAGTCAAAGGGAGAAAGTAAGAGAAGGAGAAAGGAAAGAAAGGAATTTCTTTTTTTAAAGGAGAACATTGGATTCATATGTAGCTACAATATATTGGCCACTTCCTCTGTGTGCTCACTTGATCCGTAATGGGTACTTAATATCTTTTGAATGAATTTTAAAACTGCTATAATATGGAGACACTGTTTTGGGGAAGATCCCTGGTATTCCCCTTACTTGCTGCAAGTAATAAATCCTTCTGTATCCTGAAAAAAATAGCTATAATATACAAGCACTTACTCTAGATCTGGTTCTAAACATATTTTATGTCATACCACACAGAATCCCTACAATAAACTACAGATTGGTGATCCACAACCACATCATCAGTGAAATGTTAAGATAAATTATTAAACAAATAGATTGTGAATATTAAATAGCCAATAGTCTAAATATGTGTTTACTTTCATGAATGCCAAATACTTTTTTCAATTTTTGATGGTCATGAAAAATGAAGTCTTAGAATTTCAGAAGATACCAGGATTTCATCCATGTACTTGCCAAAGACTCTCAGGGCATCCTGTCTTCACTGGCCCAAGCCCAGGCATTCTTACCCAATGAACAGGTTGAATTAGAGTTACTAAGAAAGGATGGAGTCAGATTCCCCACATAAAACATGAAGTCATCTACTTTTACTCTAAGCACTTCTCCTATTCTGCTTTCATAATTTGTAAAATAAAAATATGTTCATTTTTCAGGTCCCCAGAATCATCCCTGTAGTGTTGCTTCAAACACTTCCTTTTCCTGTCCCCCCAGGGGAGTCCCCACACACCCAATGCTTTGATTCTCTGGTTGGCCCTCACGTTATCTCGATGAGCTGGCCTTTCCTCACCAGTCCAAAGCTGTTAGCTAAGTCCAAGACTGCTTCCCTTTTTACCTTGTATCAATAAATCATCATATATATAACCTCTAAGGGCAAATGGATTCTAATTCATTAATAATCTATTCGATAAAAATAACAGCTTTGAATTTTCTGTTGAATTGTATCTAAACTATTTACTCATTATTCTGTCAGCAAGGAGTGATAATTTTGTGCCAAGTTTCAGCAGTATTTACAAAGACAAAAGGTTGTATTAGGACATCACATAAAGAGCTTTGGTTCTTAAACTGATTACTCATAGCAGAAGGCAAGTTGGATGGACATAATGAGAAACTGAGCAGAAGCAGTTAGGACAGGTTGTGAAAGTTCTGGTATCAAGTGAGATTGTCTAATTTTATAACCACACAATTATTAGGCACCTTTTACACGGCTCATAATTTACTTGCTCCAGCTTTGATAGCTTCCCAATGGCAAGTTGGAGGCTCTTGCATTGAAATTTACATTTTTATTCACCTCAGTACTTGTCACGATACGAGGCTCACCTTCTGCGTTCAGCAAATAGATCATTTTGGCTCTGTCACTAATAAAGTCTATAACCTTGAGCAGAAATTTTAAACTCTTGAACCCTTGTTGGATTAGATCTTCTCTAAGCTCCCATCTAACTGTAAAAGTTAAGAGGCTAATCAGAAAATTCCCCAAAGAATGTGCCCTGAATGTGTTCTCTTAAGGATTGTTCATAGAAGCAAATATTAAATATCCATCAATAGAAGATTGGCTAAATAAATTATGGCATATTATTAAGATGGACTAACCATGTTATTTTTAGTGACTACAGTATTTATGAGCTGACATTCACTACTGGATGTAAAAACAGTTTATAAATCATGTATAGCATGGCCTCATTTATGGAAGGATATTAACCACAGTGCAAATTTCAGTAATCTCTGGAAGGAAGAATTTCGGAGAAATTCTGTTTTCCTCTTTATATGTTCTTCATTGTTTGATGATTTTTGCCATGTTCCTGGATCATTTTTGGATTCAGATAAAAAAGCAATCTAAATGGTGGAGAAAATAAAGTTGACTACATTAGATTATCAAAATAAACATGAAATATAACCCTATGATTATGTAAATGAATGTGCTACCCCTCTAGGTATTTCACAGCATCCTCAACTTACCTATCCTCAGAACAAAAATTCCATTTCATTCAGATATTAGAACATTCTCAATGGTGGAAGAGAGAGGCAAATGTTCAAGTCTGCTATGATGATTATAGCTTTCTTGTCTGAATTTTTAAAACATTGCAGTCATTATCCAAGGCAATGGAGTAAGTCAGTGAGGAAAAATCTGGTTCTCAGTATACTGATCACTCACTTCTTTTTATTTATTGGTCATAACAGGCAACTAGCCCACTAAGATTTCCATTCAGTTTCTCATGTGAAGATGTGAGCTGCCTTATTTCTTCCCTCTGCCTTATTAAGTAAAAACTGCAAAAGACTCAGAATCATGGCACCTGAGTTCAATCAGCAGGGCCCTTTGCAGTTTCAAAGTGGAATATGGTTTAGCTGTTCAGTCCCCACTGCTTGAAAATGCTGTATTCCCAATTTAGAGTGTCAAAAAGCTATGGCTAATTATTCTCATAGCAACGATAATCACACCAATTATGATTCTTAAAAGAACCGAGGAGACAAAAGTACAGATAAGACTCACAAAGGCAAGTTAGAAAAAAAAAAGAATGATTTCCAGTGTTATGAACCTGAATCTGCATAGACTTCTCCTTTTGGAAAGAATAATAATTAAAAATGTATGAAAGGATCAAATTATCCCTAGTCAATCTCTTGGAGGTGGGTGAGCCAGCATTTGTATCATCATAGTTATTCCCACACATGGGGACTACTGCCAGCTTCCTGTTTGTAGCTGTCAAACTCTATCTTCTTCCCACTCCAAAATTTATGTAAAAAAATGATCAGCAGCAGCTTGGAGGAAATGAAAATTATAAAAGGAAATATATTGTTCATTCAAGAGGTTTATCTTTAGGAAGCTAGTAAAAGTTACAGCTTTTATAACCATGAGTCATAGGTTAATGCTTTTATCTACAAATGTACATAAACATACGTTTCTTTCTATTTTACTTCTAAACGCAGGGAAGACTTGTATTTTGCTGCATTAGTAACAGTAACACGGAAAATCATCTAGGTTCTTCTTTTTGTCTGTTGCTCAAATATTTGATAAATCAGTAAGTGACAGTTTTTTACTTCAAAATTATACTACATATTCCATGTCAATTATGGTGGTCAAAACAGAGTAGGGTTTAATTTACAATCTATTAAGTCTGCAAAAAAGATTCATATATAACCAGTACAATCCTAGAGTCTAAATGGTGGGTATATCACAGAAATTATGAAGTCTGTAAGCTTATTGAAGCAGTGAGATATATTGTCAGGAATGAAAGTCTTTTTTTCTTGTCTTTCGCTCTCAGTTTCCATAGGAAGACAACGACTCTTTTCAGATTAGTTGCAAAATCTGCCATATTAGAAACCTATCATTAGACCAGATAGGTATGTAATAAGCAGTAGAAGTTTATATCCCTTTGCTTGGTTCAGGTTCCTACAACAAAGTACCATAGACTGGGTGGCTTATAAACAGCAAGCTTGATTTCTCATCATTCTCGAGGCTGGAAGTCTGAGATCAAGTCTGGGACCTCTTATGGTCCCAGACTTCTGGCTTTGCACTGTACTCTAACACTGTGGAAGGATTCTTATAAGGGCACTAGTTCCATTCAGGAGGGCTCCAACCCTCATGACCTAATCATCTCCCAAAGTCCCCACCCCCAAATATCAACACACTGGGGGTTAAGATTCCAACACATGAATTGCGGGAGGAGGGCACAGACATGCAGTCCATAACACCCTCCGATTCACTTTTTGGAATGAGGTAACAAATCAATGAATGAATGAATGAGTCAGGACTTGCTGCCCCTAACAAGAACATACATCATGGTTGCTGTGAACACAGATGGAGATATACATGCCCAGCATCCTTGCTAAGGGCCCCTATAAAAGAACTAAGTGTTCTTAGTTAAGCGGAAATCAGGCTACTTCTCTGCTTTTTAAGCTTCGCTGATTTCATCCCTTTTTCTACTAATGCTCTAGGTGCTTCTGAAAATAACACCATGGGACTGTGCTGCCATATGGCTGAGAGGCAGGCCTTTCTGAAAGTGTCACCCAGAGGAGTTCGCAGAGGACTCTGAGCCGTGGGCACATCCCTTTTTCTCTCTCTGCCTGCTTCACTCCCCCACATCCCCACCCTCCTTCCACTCCTGCTGCAAATGTTCTGTAGCTGTCAGGTTTCTTTTATAGAAATAAGTGAAATTATAATGAGACAAGAGTTAGACGTGCTGGAGATGAAACGAAAGACTTTAAGGAAATAAGAAAAAGAAATGGCTCTTTCTCTTTGAAAGCCCTAAAGAGGAGGCAGGAGGTAGATGAAGGGGTTACACTGCTCAGGAAGATCTCTCCTTGCACATTTGACTTTCAGAAGTGCCTCTGAGCTTTGCCCAGGGAGCTGGTGCTGAATTCAGCTGGGTCCAAACAAAGCTTCACTGTGGGCTAAAGAAAGTCAAGACCCAAGGATTCTTTCCTTTAGGTCTGAATGGCCATGGCCTCTGAGCTGCCAGTCACAATTCCTGACCTCTTCAAGTTTTTCATTCAGAACAGAGGCTGCAGATATATAGGAAACATGTCTTAAGATTGTTAAGATCTAATGTACAGCATGATGACTATAGTGAATAATACTGTTTTCCGTACTGGAAATTGTCTAAAAGAGTAGATTTCAGGTATTCTCACCAGAAAAATTTATAAAAGGTAAATATGTGAGGAAATGTATATGTTAATTAGCTTGATTATAGTAATCTTTGTATTATATATATAGAAACATTATGTTGTGTTCCCTAGAGATACACAATTCTTATTTTAAAAATAAATTTAAATAAACAAATTTTAAATTAAAAAAAAAGAGAGCGGAAACAGATACCTTCCCACTTCCTGATTTTTATAACATAGCCAGTTGGTTTGTTGTGTTCGAGAGCATATTCTGGTCTGTTCCTTTCTACACTCATAGAACCTGATTTAGAACTTTAAAAAAATTTAGAGATAATAATAGTAATAGCAAGTATTTGTGTTATGTCGTACATTTTACAGAATGCGTTCATCTGTATCTCCTTCGATTTGGGGGGTGTTCTTTTTCCCTCAACAACCTTATGAACTTTGTGTTGTTATTATCATTGTACAGATGACAAAATGGTCAAAGTCACATAGTTAGGAAGTGGTAGAGTCAGGTTTCAAACCTTGGCCGCCTTCCAATTAAAAATATCCCATTTTATAGGTAATACCATTTAGGCTCCAGAATGTTCAGTGACTTGCACAAGATCTCTGCCTAAAATTAGAGGCAGAGCAGGCACCGGAACCCTGGGCTTCCTTATCCCAAGCAGGCAGCCATGCCTCTCTGTGTTCTGGCTGAAGGAACTGTTTTGGTGTGAATATACATGCTATTTACTGAGATAAGGGAGGTTTGGAGGAGAAGATTACAGGCTTAATTTTGAATATGATGAGGCTGACCTGTCTGAGGTAGAGTTAAATGGGATTCCATCGGGTCTATGGAACTGGTGTTCATGGGAGATACTTGGACAGGAGATACAGACTTGAATTCATGAGTCAGATAGAAATTGAATCCAGAGGAATGGATAAAAATAACCAAGGGGAGTGCACTGAGTTAGAAGAGAAATGGATTTCGAATTCGGCGGTAGGGAATGACAGCATTTAAGGTCCAGGCAGGAGGTCATGTCTTTGAATAAGGATGAGAAGTAACCGGGTAACTGGATAAATTGGAAGAGAGTTTTTATCTGCAAATTTAATTTCTAAAAATTAAGTTTTTGTAGCTTATTTGGCAGCAAAGCCTGACCTGACCTGACATGAGGACTGCATAGTAAATCCCAGGGTGTCTCTTGACGTATAATGAAGAGACATATCTGGAAAAGCATGTAGGGTTGGAATAATGATTTGATTAAGTGAACCATAGTTCTGTGTCATTCTGAACTTATTCATGTACCAATGAAACTGGAGTCAAATGGGTAGTGGTGGTTTTAGCCACATGCCTCTATAAAGACTTAGGTGAGAAAAGGCTTAGAAAGGCCAAAAATTGGGACCTAGAAAGAAAAGGCTAGCCACGTGGATCATTAGCAAGCTTTACGTTTCCTTCAGTGTCAGGAACTCAGGATGAAGGCTGCCTCAGTTTATTGCCTTAGTTTTCTCTACGAAGACATGGTTAGAGCTAATAGGTATTGGTATCCAGACTGGATCTTCTATTAATACCCACTCCTCTATATGATAAAATTATTTTTCAAAATAACCATGTAATAATCAGTATTATCATTATTTTCGTTCTTTAGTTGTAAAACAAAAGGGAAGAATAAATTTCTGTTTTAAAGGTATTATTGAAATTCAATAAAATATTTCATGTATGAACTAAAATTTAGACTTGACAAACAAAAATACTACATCTCACAGTTGGCATTCTGTTTGACTCTTGCAAAGGTTAAACACAAATAAAAACTTCAGTGTATACAAAGACAGAACAAAAGAAAACAAAATTAGTTTCTTTGCCTTTGCAATAACTGTGCCATCCTGTTTATCCGAACTACAGTTTAAATGCAAGAATATGTAATACCACAGGGGCATTTGGGGACACAAACTGCACCTGAAACAAACTTGAACAGTTTCCAACATTTACATACTTGCTTTTGAAACAAATGTATGTAGATGCGTCTGTATATGTCAGGGATTAACCATTTACATGGTGGTGCTCAGAATTACCTTCCAGGTAAAATGCAACGTTTATTAAAGGATAAGTAAAAATGTGTGAATTTAAAGCTTATGTATTATTAAAACTTAATGGTGGCAATTGTTTTGAACTTAGACCAACAAAAGATTTTATCAGAAAGGACTATTTTATCACTGACATTGTTTAGAATTGCTGGTAAATGGTAATAATAAAAAGCAGACCAACTTTAATAAGTTTTACCATGGTTCTTAATTTTCTTAAGGCGTCTTCTTAATGTTTGAAACCAGGCAGACTGACACCCCCCACACCCTGCTCTTGGTATGTCATTGGTTAAGAGTTCCATGGTAGGGAAAACAATGCTTTTATATGCTTTTTAAGCATTAGGAATGATAAAAATATTTGCTATTTCTAAGTTAATGTGGCTAGATTGTGGGTGGCATAGTGAATATGGGTAGAGTTGTAGTTGTAAATGACTAATTCCGGGCCTGGGGAGAAAAAGTGGGTGGGGGAATTTGGTGGAGATCTTCCCTGACCCAACACTCCTGTGATTATAGGAATGTTTTCCAAGTCTGGGATTCGGTATTAGCAAGCATATTTGACTAATAGACCTACAACTGTGCTTACCTCTGGGTCCCTATTGATAGGACACCCATCTAGAGAGGATGTATTTGCTTCTGTCTTTAACCTTGCTTCCTTTCTAGGGATATTCCTCAGCCTGGCCCTTAGAAACACAGTCATTTTACATCCAGGATTCATTCAAGTAACCATGCAAAAATGTACTATCAGCTTGGTCCACCCCAGTTAGCACACTTAATCAAGGATCCCTGATAGACACATCTATCGAAAAATTCAGCCTAATCCAAAAGAATTCTCTACCCTCTTTGCTTGAATCTGGTTCCACATCTATTCCCCAGGTTTTTACTGAAATAAAAAAGGAATAAAAGTTTTACAACTTGGGGGATTTGTCGACTTTCTCCTTCCAAGGCGAAGTTTGTACTTGCATCTTCCTGAGGTTTACCAGGATCTGGTTATAATCAGCAGTCTTGAAACTGATCGCTGGTGGTAGAGCATGAAAGGAATTGCCATCCCCTTGCATGTGACAGTGAGTAAGGCTGTTCCTGGGTCTTTGGAAGGGTAGATAAGTCCCTCCAGATAAGAGAATGGAGGGTGCTCACTTCTCAAAGAGACTTAAGGAAGGTTTCGGTGCTGCCAGTTAGGGGGACAGGAATCATTCAGGGAACTCTGAATGTTCTTGATTACCTTAGGCTATCATTCCAATTCTCAAGGTCATACACTTTTTTAGGAAATGTCCTAAAATTCTCATGGGAGACCTAGACTGTAAATTTAAGTGAGCTCACAATCATGGGACCCATTGGATCAGCCCTCTTGGTGCAGCAAGAAAAAAGTTCTCTCAGCCTCCGTGAGAAGGCTAAAATTAGAGTTTCTCTGAACACAGTCATAAAAAAATCCCTTTTAGCACAGTCACAAAAAATCAGTCTATAACTTGTTCGGAGGATTTAAGAACTTCAGATTGGCAGTCCTTTTTTTTAGCTTCCCAGCATTTTGTTAGAAATAGGCACCCATATCACAGTCCTCGAATTCAGCCATCTCTTCCTAGAAGGGTCCTCTCAGGTCCCCAAAGCTTAGCCTTCAGTGGCACTTCATAGCAGGTGACCACAGGTAAGAATTAGGTTAGTTTCTTCACCACTGCCTGCTATGAAGTGCTGAGGTCAGATTCCCTAATACCAGCTGATTTTTATTGCCTCAGCTCTAAGCAAACTGGAAAACCAATTCCAGCTCTCCCCTGTGATGGTTTGTTGTGGGTATCCACTCCTGGAGCCACTTTCTGTATCAATCTGAAAGAGTTTGAGTTGCTAGCAACCAAACAAACTCTGAATGATTCAAGCAGAAAATAAAGGTTTTGAAGGCATTAGGGTGTTCATAGACTTAACTGGAGACGCTAGAGAACTAGACAGAGAAAACTGGAAAAAACAAATGAACTCGATGAAATGGACTCGATGAAAATAATGTCCAGATCCCTTCTTTTTTTAAAATTTTTGTGGTACGCGGGCCTCTCACTGTTGTGGCCTCTCCCATTGCGGAGCACAGGCTCCGGACGCGCAGGCTCAGGGGCCATGGCTCACGGGCCCAGCCGCTCTGCGGCATGTGGGATCTTCCCGGACCAGGGCACAAACCTGTGTCCCCTGCATCGGCAGGCGGACTCTCAACCACTGCGCCACCAGGGAAGCCCCTCCAGATCCCTTCTTATGGGATGCATCTGCTGCCTTCTCTAAGTATGGGATACCAGACTTTTCTCTGTCTCTCTGAGGTCCCAGATTAGACCTTGGATGCCTCTGTTGGCACCCCTGCCACTATTATATCTTGTTGTCATGCATTTCTAGCTCCAAATTCTAGGCCTGTCCAATTGGTCTAACCTAGGACGCATGCTCATGGCCTTCCACCCCCCACCTTGTTTGGTGTCTGCATAGAGAAGCTGCAAAAGCAAGCGACTCAGGTTGTTAGTTTCTATATTAGGAGGCAAATTCTGCTTCCTGCCAGACTGTTAAAGGTGAGGAATCCTCTAAACATTGGGAAGAGGGCTGCCAAAAATCAGCCAATGTTTACCCCCATGTTCTGCACCAGCCACACTGGCCACCTTCTTCATTTCATGGAACATTCCAAGCACCTTCTTTTTTTAAGATCCTCCTACTGGGGACTCTCTTCCCTGGATCTTCCTGTGACGAGCTTCTCCTCATAATACATCTCCCATAAACGCCATCTCCTTAAAATAGCCATCCTCAGCTACCCTATCTAAAGGAAAGTGGCTGGCCTCATCCATTTCCATCAATCACTCTTTACTCTATTACTCAGATTTCCTTTCTGCATCCCTTCTCACTATCTGAAATGATCTCATGTAGGTGTTTAAGTGCTTACTGCCTGTCCTTCCCATCTAGAATATAAGTATCATGAACTCAAGGATCTCGACTGTGACCTTATTTGTTTTGCTTTCACCACTGAATCCCCAGCATCAAGAATAGTGACTGTCACATATCAGAGTTCAATTAGTATTTGTGGAAAAAATAAATTAGTCAAGATTCCAGTCTGTTGTAGGCGAAGACCTCTGTGGAATCTGAGGCTTGGACAGAGCTGGGATACAGGGACCTCCCATAACTCTGGTGTGTATTATTATTGGCTTTCATTTTTCCCAAAAGAGTGCTCAACACGGGGGCGTCAGCTCCCAAGCTCAGCCTGAATCTAAGTAACGCATGATTGTGAAAGACTTTGAAAATATAAAAGACCACATCAATTCTAAACTGTATTCTCAATGTAGGTGGATTGTTCTGCAGGTACCACTTTCTGACCAATCAAACTGCACATTATATGTGATGTAGAGGTCCTACTGAGTAAATCACCATTTCAGCATATACAGATTTATGACAATTTTTTGTTGAAATGATGCATTCTGCATGCCTCTATGGTGTGTGCCTTTGACATGCACTGGGCAGCGTTACAAATGTCAATGTCTGGGGTTTTTACCATTTACCTTAAGGGAATTCAAAGTATTTCCTGATGTCTCTGAGAGGGTCCAAAAACATGAAAACATCCTCAAGGCAAGTTTCAGTGATTCTGGGACACGAGGCAAAATTTCCAAGGGTATCTGGGTAAGACAGTTCTCACACCCTTCTTCTAAAATGGCATAAAATATAGCTTACACCATATCACTGAGTAAATGATCATTTGCTTGAAGCAGTTAGATATTGGCTTTGGAGTCTCAATTCGACCAAAAGACAAAGTGTATTGTTCAAAGACCCAGGACTGAATCCATAAATGGATTCTCATTTCTGCCATTACCTAAATGTACGATCTTGGGAAGTCACTTTACCACTATCAACCACAGAATATTAGATAAAATTATCTCTAAGTCCCATAGTACTGATATCCCTGTTCTTTGAGCTCTAGGAATTAACCTCTATATACCCTGTATGGTGAAGGCAGAAACCTCTTCATGAATCTGAGATGAAACTTGGTTTGATTTTGAAAAACATCATGTCTCAATCCTATTTTTTGATGTTCATTTCCCCCCATGTGAATTATAAAGGTGATTTCTTTCTAGATTTCCCCCTTCGGAGGAGTATTGTCTATTAACTAAAACCAGGTAAATATTTGAGATTTCCTTTCTGGAACTGCCTCGGTCTGTTTCTAAGTAGCCAGTGTTATGAACTCAGGCGATGACTTCTGAAATCCCCTTCTGCTCGCTGCCTCATTTAGCTTTGACACAGGGGAGACTTGCTGTTATCTTTAGAAATTCCTTCTCTTTTTGTTAGCTCTGCAGAAAATCATCTCCATTTTTATTACTTTGCTCTATCAGTGATTATGATGTAAGCCCCTGATGTCATTGTAAGAAGCTCCTGATCAGCTTTGGTTGATTAGCTTCCTGGAGGAGAGGCACCGGCTTCAGTTAGAGCACCTCTGGTTTTGCTTTAAGGCGAAGGCACCTGCGCTCAGCTGCCAACTTGATAAGGAGCAGAGAACTGGGCACCATCCAAGCAGAAAATTCAGAGTCTCAAAAATTGCTAAGGCAGAGAAAGGCATGAGACATATGTGACTAGTTCTGAGCATATGTGCTCAAGTTAGAGAAGAAAATTTAAGGAAAGACTTCTTTCTCGTGCCAATTAGAACTCCTTATATCATTCATTTGACAAGCAAACCTATATCCCTTGATATTTCTAAATTACAACATGTCTCTCACATATGGCATAGGGTATTTTTATCCCCAAATCCACATGATCTCAAAAGGGAAATTATAAAGATAGAACCATAGCAATATGTCTGGGGGAGAAATTGGTCACTCAGCGACCCTTGTATCTCTCCTGCTCCATCCCCTGTCCACTCCACTGAGGGCTGTGACCTGTATTCCCCTTATGTCTGCTCCCAATATATATAATTATTTATTTTAAATTGTCAATATGTATCAAATGCCTATTTCAATAGGGTGCATCGAGGAAAGCATTGTTGCAGTAAATTTGCATGCAGCAAAGTTTTCAAAATTATGAGGCCCAGAGATACTGTAAATTTCTACCACATGCTGTTATTGCAAAAATAAAAACCTAAATGACATGAAAAGATACATTGTCCCTCCAGGCATGGACTCTTTTTTTTTGGCTGCATTGGGTCTTCGTTGCTGTCTGTGGGCTTTTTCTAGTTGTGGTGGTGAGTGGGGGCTACTCTTCGTTGTGGTATGCAGGCTTCTCATTGCAGTGGCTTCTCTTGTTGCGGAGCCCTGGCTCTAGGCGTGCGGACTTAAGTGGTTGCAGCACGTGGGCTCAGCAGTTGTGGCTCGCAGGCTCAGTAATTGTGGCATTTGGGCTTAGTAGTTGTGGCTCGTGGGCTGTAGAGTGCAGGCTCAGTAGTTGTGGCACACAGGCTTAGTTGCTCCGCGGCATGTGGGATCTTCCCGGACCGGGGCCTGAACCCATGTCCCCTGCATTGGCAGGCAGATTCTTAACAACTGCGCCACCAGGGAAGCTCCCAGGCATGGGCTCTTGGCGAAGCTGTTCGACTCCAAGCTCAGGTTGCAGCTGGCATTAGTATTCTCTGATTATCCAGCTTCTCCACAAAACAAACTGTCATGTAAAAATCCTATTCAGCTACCTGTGGAAACACAAACAAAACTCAGGCTTCTTGGTGTCCCCTCCAGTCTCCCAAGAGATTCTTCAAGGAGATACTGACTCACCTTGGGCACTGTGACTCCTGGTGACTCACATCCCATTTAGGAAGGCCACACCCACCCTGGAAGCCTCTGACAGTCCTATGCTTTCTCATCTGCATTTTTTTTTTTTGCGGTACGCAGGCCTCTCACTGTTGTGGCCTCTCCCGTTGCGGAGCACAGGCTCCGGATGCGCAGGCTCAGCGGCCATGGCTCACGGGCCTAGCCGCTCCGCGGCATGTGGGATCTTCCCGAACCGGGGCACGAACCTGTGTCGCTGTATCGGCAGGCAGACGCTCAACCACTGCGCCACCAGGGAAGCCCTCTCATCTGCATTTTTAAAAACATTTGTATTGGAGCCTAGTTGACTTACAATGTTGTGTTAGATTTAGGTGTACAGCAAAGTGAATCAGTTATACGTAAACATACAGCCACATTTTTTTTAGCTTCTTTTCCCATATAGGCCATTACAGAGTACTGAGTAGAGTTCCCTGTGCTCTACAGTAGTTCTTTATTAGTGATCTACTTTATATATAGTAGTGCATATATGTCATCTGCATTTTTAAGTCACTGTTCTTCTGATAGTCATCTGAGTTGGCCCTTATGTGTTTACAAGAAGCCAGCTTCTCTGGGATGGGAATGTAGAGTCCATCCTCATTTCCTGTGTTTGGGGGCAGAGTGGGATGGTCCTTCTGGAGCCGCATTTAGTGGTGATATCACGTAGGGCTGGCTGCTTGCCACCTCCCCTTCATCCCATCAGGCTGATGGAAAGATGGTCTATCTTGGTAGGTATTGCTTTGTGTGTAATTCTGGATGCCCGGTTTGGCTCTAATTCAACTGCCTACTAGCTCAGGAGGGAGACTTGAATATTTTGTGTTGCAATTTTCTAAAGTCCAAAATGGACAGAATAATAATGGAAACTATCTCAAAGCTGCAGTGAGGACTAAAGGGGTAAAATATCAAAGTGTTTAGAACAGTGCCTGGCCCATGGTAAGCATTCTATACATGTTTGCTGTTATTAGTATGTGATACATCAACATTTTACTCGTTAGGGACAGAAGTGACATTTAAATCAGTACTTTATATAATATCTATCATGATTAGACGTTTCTCTCCATTGGTACCACAACTCTGTGCTCTTAGTAGGAAAGATAAATTTGCCCCTTTTTACTGATGAAAAACTTAATATTTCTAACTGTTAGCTATGACGTTAGATAGAAGGAAAATTATACCAATATTCACATTTATTGAGTGCCTACAATTGGTCAGGAATGACCTTCAAAGTCCAAAGATAATGGCTGAAGAAGCCGTTCTGTAGTTTTGGCTCTTAAGAATTGTATACTTAATTAGGAATACATAATGTGAGCAGATATTTAATTAAAATCCATGTGCTATAAAAGTTGTTTACTATAGCTATGGTGGTATAGGAGAGAGAGTAAGGACTTCTGCCTGGGGAAATCAGGAAGGGCTTCACAAAGGAGGTGATATTTTTGGATGGCCTTTGAAGGAAAAGTCAGATTGCTCTAGAAGAGGAAAGAAGCAATGGCATTCCAGGAGGACGTTTGGTGACTTCTAGTTAGATTTCTTCTCATAACAAGTCTATTCTCGTCAGTTAATAATATTAACCCAAACCTGGGTTCACCTCTTGGTGGTTGTTGAGCCAATAGATACAACCAAGCCAAAGATCAGGAGAAGGAAGGATTTATTATTACTTGCAGCAAGTAAAGAGGACCCCAGCAATCTTTCCCAAGGCAGTCTCCTTAACAGCAAAATTGGGGAAGTTTTAAGCTAAGGGTACATGCATATTCATGAAGGGACTGGAGTAGAGGAGAATTCAGCATAGAATTGGGGCAAAGGTTGACAGAGCCCAAGCCTTAGTTGATTGAAGTCAGGAGAGTCAACATCATCATTCCATCCTCCGCCTGGTGGGGGCCTTAGTCCCTGCAGAACTCAAAGATACATTATTATGTATATCCCTTGAGGAGGAACTAGGGCTCTGCTTTATCACTGCACTATTGTTTGACTGCCTTTTGTCTGTTCCTGCATTCCTTTGTTTCCTTAAGATCCTTCATTACCAAGACCTGTTCAAGGGCAAGCTTTGTAACCAGGCTTAGATCACAAAATGGCTTAGGCCAAAATGGGTTCTCTTATGTCCAGAAAGCCATTCCTGGTTCTCTTTCTCCAGGGACCCCCTATCCTAATCTGCTTAAAATAATGCCTGTCATCTCTGGAAATGCTGAGACCAAATGTACCCTCAGAGCCTGCTCCCTTAGTGTCCCAATCATAGTGTTCTCAAGGCCCCATGAATGCACTATGTTTGTGGTCCTGGGCAGACAGAGCCCTATCACTTAAGGGAGCAGCCACTTTCATTTCTGTAGCCCCTCTAATGCTTTGCTGCAAGGAAAAAATACTTATGCTCACTTCTATCCCAGCAAGCGACAGCAAGGTGGGGAGAGTAACCTCAGTGACCTCAAACAAAACAGTATGTAACACTTGTCATACAGGTTCGGTGTTTAAAAACTTTAAAGCCCATCAAGCATTGCCTTCTTCAGGAGTTAGTCAGTTTCCATTCTTTCCTTCTTAATATCAGTGACGCTCCTTTTATATCCATCTTCAGCCTAAAATATTTGAATTTACCTGATAATCCAGGAGAGTACTATCAATAGCCCATCCTGCTGCCTGTTAAAGAGAAGGTTTATCCCTGAAACGTCCTGCCCATCATGGTCTCCAAAGCGTTGTCCAACTCTTCCTTCTCCAAGAAGCAGAAATAAAGGAAGACCCGACTGGAATTCTTTTAAAAACATCGTGAACATTGCTACCCTCCTGACTTTCTGTTTTTGTGAGATATCAATGCATAAGAAAGGCTAAGACTGGATTTCTTTAAAGTAGACTCAATCCACTCTCTAATTTTTGTTTTCTTATGAATTTTTAAAAAGGAAATTATTTTTTACAACAGTTTTAGGTTTATAACAAAATTAGGAGGGAGGTATAGAGAGTTCCCATATAACGCCTGCCCACACATATGCATAGCTTCCCCTATTATCAACCTCACTTGCCAGAAAGGCACATTTTTTGCCGAAGATGAACCTAAATTGAACATCATGATTATGTGTCAGTTTAGTCCAAAGTCTGTAGTTTACCTTAGGGTAACTCTTGTTAGTGTTTTATGGGTTTGGGTATAATGATATATATCTGTCATTATACTATCAAATATATTATTTTCACTGCACCCCAAGTCCTTTGTGCTCTCCTAATCGTCTTTCCTCCCCCACCACAGTCCCTGCCAACTGATGATCTTTTTGTTGTCTCCGTAATTTGGCCTTTTCCAGAATGTCATATAGTTGGAATCACAGGGTATATAGCCTTTTCAGATTGGCTTCTTTCATTTAGTAATATGTATTTAAGCTTCCTCCATGTCTTTTCATGGCTTGATAGGTGATTTCTTTTTATTGCGAATAATATTTCATTATCTGGATGTACTACAGCTTATTTATCCATTCACTTACTGAAGGACATCTTGCTTGCTTTCAAGTTTTGGCGATGATGAATAAAGCTGCTATAAACATCCATGTGCAGGTTTTTGCTTGGACATGTTTTAGGTTCATTTAGGTGAATACTAAGGAGTAGTATTGCTGGATTACAGGGTAAAAGTATATGTAGTTTCGTAAGAAATCAGCAAACTGTCTTCCAAAATGGCTGTACCATCTTGCATTCATACCATCAATAAATAAGTTCCTGTTGTTATACATCCTTGTTGGCATTTGGTGTTGTCAGTGTTCTGCATTTTGACCATTCCAACAGGTATATAGTGATATCTAACAGTTGTTTTAATTTCCATTTCCCAGACAACATATAATGTGGAGCATCTTTTTGTTTGCTTATTTGCCATCTGTATATCTTCTTTGGTGAGGTATCTGTTAGGATCTATGGTCAATTTTTTTAATTGAGTTGTTTGCTTTCTTATTGTTAAATTTTAAGAGTTTTTTTTTTGTGTGTATTTTTGATAACAGTCCTCTATGTGTCTTTTGCAAATATTTTCTCCCAGTCTGTGGCTTATCTTCTCATCCTCTTGTTATTGGCTTTCACAGAGCAAAAGTTGTTAATTTTAATGAAGTCCAGCTTATCCACTATTTCTTTTATGGCTCATGTCTTTGGTGTTGTATCTAAAAAAGCATTACCATACCCTAGGTCATTTAGGTTTTCTCCCATGTTATCTTCTAGGAGTTTTATAGCTTTACATTTTTACATTTAGGTCTATGATCCACTTTGAGATAATTTTTGTGAAGAGTGTAAGATCAGTGTCTAAATTCTTTTTTACCTGTGGATGTCCATTTGTTCCAGTACCATTTGTTGAAGAGATCATCTTCGCTCCATTAGATTACCTTTGTTCCTTTGTCAGAGAACAGTTAAGTATATTTATGTGGGCCTATTTCTTGGCTCTCTGTTCTATTCCACTGATCTATTTGTCTATTCTTTCACCGATACCACACTTTCTTGGTTACTATGGCTTCATAGTAATCTTGAAGTCAGGTAACATTAGTCTTCCAAATTTGTCCTTCTCCTTCAATACTGTGTTGGCTATTCTGGGTCTTTTGACTCTCCAAGTAAACTTTAGAAACAATTTGTTGCTATCCATAACATAACTTGCTGGTATTTTGATTGAGATTTCTTGTGATTTTTTACAATGACTAAAGCTGTGGTGTTCAATGCAGTAGCCATGAGTCACAAGTGACTAATGAGCCCTTGAAATATAGCTGGTCCAAATTGATATTTGCTATGAATATAAAATACACACAGGATGTTGAAGACCAAAGATAAAAATAATGAAAACTATATTATTGTTTTTTGTATGGATTACATGTTGAAATGACTATATTTGGTATATGTCAATATAAGAAAACATATTATTAAAATTTATTTTCCCATTGCTTTTTACTTTTTCTTAATGTGGGTCCTAGAAAATATAAAATTCCCTATGTGGCTCACATTATACTTATTTTGGATAGCAATGCTTTGGAGAGCCTGGGAATGCCACTGTATTCTGCTCTCTTTACTAATGCTCTTACTAGCTGATTGATTGGAACATCTAGGATAATGTACAGAAAAATAACTTTAGTCTAGACCTGGATTTCCTGTCAGCATTTCTAATTAACCTGCAAGAGTCCACAGAAGTCTTAGTTCAAATTATCTTCATTCCATGAAAACGTCTTGAACCTGAATCCCTTTACTTAAGTTACTACCTATGGCAGACACTATAGAGTATCTAACTTAACTTGCATTCTCAACTCTTTTCTTCCATGATGCTTTACACTTTGAAAGTTGTACGTATAAAAAACTCTTCTACTCTGTCTCCCCATGGAGCTCAATAGGCCCAAATAATACCGTTTTTGACAATAAGACTTGGCTGAAGCCTACTGAGGAAAGGACACTTGCAGCTCCTAAAATCCCTTCTCCCACTTCTTTTTGTCTCCAATGCATGTATGTTGCTGACACTTAAGCATCCAACTTGTGCCTGGGAAGGAAAGGCCAAGAGAATGACACAGATCCTGTGTGTCTGTCTTCGTTAAGCTACTAAGTTAATGTCAATGATCACTCAACTTCAGACTTTTTGTAATATGTGAAATAATCTGCTTGTTGTATAAACTTCTGTAAATTAGGTTTCCTGTTACTTGCAGCTGAACATATTCCCAACTGATGAACCAAAGCCATTATTCCCAGGGTGTCCAGACTTGGAACCTGGGTGCCATTGTTGACTGCCTCCTCTTCACCAAAACCTGAAATCTGTCATCGAGCCCTTTGTTATCTGTCCCATGCACTCCTACCTTTTCAATTTCATTCTCGACACCATAGTACAACCCCTAGATACCTATAATTCTTGGTGAAATGATTGATGCCAGTTTCCTCTTTAAACCTTTTTAAACAATTCTCCAGTCTAATCCGATGAAGGTCCAATGGCCTAACTTGGCAAATAATTCAGTCTTCCACAATCTCTTCATAATTTATCTTTCTAGACTTAACTGTCCTGTTAACATACATAAACATTTTATCCATTCACATCTTATTTCTCCAGCGTCTCCCTAAGTATTTATATTGCTCCTTTCACATCCTTAATTATAGCTCCCCCTCTGTCTGGAATACTGCACCTCTTCACGGCACAGTGGAAAGCCATCCCATCTTTTAAAAGCCAAGTGATATGTTACATTGCTCTGGTCATGCTTTCTGATTCCTCCCCAGTCAAAAGTGATCCCTCCTCTCCTGTAGCTCTTTTGGTCATGCACAGATTTTACTAAGGCCCAGGCACCTGTAACAAGCACTTTACTAGGTATTAGGAATTGAACAATGAGTCAGACACAGTCCCTGCCATTGATGTGCCTATAGATGTGTGGAAGAGACAGAAAAAGATAATTTCAGTATATAAAGGTCACTTAGTTCAGCCTTGGAGGGGCAGCCTTTGAGATGGTGCTGCCTTAGGCAATATGAAAAGTCAGTAACCAAGTGAAGAAGCAGGCAAGGTCATTCCAGACAGAAGAAATAGACAAGAAACACCATGCTGGATTTAATGAACTATAAGCAATTCGCTGTTGCTAAAGTTTCCTTCAATCAGTGACCAAACTTTATAGAGATGACAGGCAATTTGATGGACTAAAATGTCCTCAGATTTGATTTGGTGGCAGACACTTATGTAATACCACAATCCTTTCTATGACTGGGCTATTAGTAATGCTTCAGTTTATTTTTTTAAAAAAGAAAAAACACAAAATGACCAATATATGTAACTTGGTAAAATTGTCAGTCTCTTCTCTTTTTGCACGCTTCCTCTGGATTCTCTACAGAATTCAATCTCTGGTGGGTATTTATTATAAAAAAATAAGGAAAAATATTTATAAAAATATTAACCCTCGTTTACTAAACTATGCAAGGATGTAATATCTACATATGATAATGAAGAGATCATATTGTTTAATTCTTGCGCTGTCACGTGAACTTGTTCTTGAGAAAAGAGTTGATTCATTAAGGTATTACTAACAGGTGTAACAGATCAACTCTAACATTTCTGTTGCTTAGCACAATAAAAGTCTGTTTCTAGTGTACTTATCAAACCAGTGCGAGCCTTTCTACTTGAACAGTTCTCTTCCGAGGAGTTATTTGGAGATCCCTCTCATTCTGTCTTAAGGTTCCTTTTTCAATACATGGTTCCTAGGCTCGCCTTTTCACTATTCTAGCTGCGTGGGAAAAGAAAAGGTAAAATCTTGCGTAGGTGGTCACTTCTTCACACTACATTGTTTCTGCCCACATTGCTTGAGCTGGAATTTCCAAAGTATAAGGGAAGTTTGGCAATATGGTTGTGTTTGCATCTTAGAAACATAGAAAGTGATCAGTAAACAGACTGGGCTATATGAGAAAATTAATGGGTAAGTTCATTTATCCCAGCGGACGTGTGATGACTTTGTGCTAAAAATTTAAGGGGCTAACATATTTTATTAGAAGAACAAAACTGCCTATTCTATCACTTTTATCCTCTAAAGACATTTAATTTTATTCATGGATTGATTCACTCCCTTGTTAATTTCAACAAACATCCACTAAGCACTTAACATAAGCTAGGCATAATATTAGGAGTGATTGCAAAGAGATACAAATCAGAGATATTGATATGCAATAATTTGTCTCTCCATCTGGTAGAGTGCTTGTCCCAAAATATGTGCTCTCTAAGCATTTGTTAAAATAATTATTCAATAAGTGATCAATCCAACATTGCAAAATACACTGTTAGAGGGCTGGAATAATTACCACAGAGGTGACGGAGCTAACAGTATTTTACATTCTATTGGGCTATCTGAATTCCAAAAAGCTGCCCTGGGTGTATTTTGGCTATTTGTTGGAGAGATAAAAACCTCATATACTGATTTGCTTCCACTGTTCATTAATTCCTTAGCTAAATACTACAACACCTAGAACAGTGCCAAATACCAAAGGAACACTCAATTATATGCAACTTAATGAGGGTGACAATAAAAGTTACAAATCTGGAAAATGAATAGCAATGCAATGATCCCATTTTACCAGGCTGGATGGTTCTTCAAAATTGCTACATTTAGGAATTGGAACTTCTTCTTCATTTTTTGTTTTCGCTTTTTTTTCCTTTTTTTTTTTTTTTTTTAAGGAATAAGACTTATTGCCATCTAGTATGGCATTTATAATTCTTTTATTGATAATAGATTCTTTCTGGAAGCCACATGGGTGTTATCAAGATAACCATAAAGAAAAAAATCTATAAATTTGTGGCAAGGGAGTTTTAGATCAGTCAATTTGTCAGCTTACAACATTTTTAGAGGTAGGGAATATTGTAAGATTAATGAATTGGCAAGAAATATACTTTATAAGTATGGCACAATAAATGTATGCTTTGTATATCATTTATATCCAAATGATATAAATATAGAATAATAATAAATAACAATGTAAATGATATAGTTGATAGGTTGTCTCTAGCCTCATAAACAAGATAGATATTTCCATCCATGCTAAGAGTACAGAAAACTGAAAGCTAAAAGGGAGGCAGGCAGTGGTACCTAGGGTCTTGGTTCCTGCCAGGGAACAAAGCCTAAGAGTGCTCATGCAAGAAGGGCTGAGAAGATGAATAGCTACATTTAAAGCCAGGGATTGGAGAAATTGGTCCTTAACAATATACAGGAAAGACTGGAACAACTACACTGCATGGGTCCATGACTTCATAGGAAACTCTGGGCCAAGGAAGGCCAGAAGACAAAGATGAATTCTGATGCCAAGGAGGTGGGACAGAATAACATCTACTCTATGAAGAGGTGTTTAAATATTCCAAGATAATTGCAGAGAAGGATCTCTAAACCTCATTCCTGCCTGGGAGCTACAAGCAATCATGTGGAAGAAATGCCTAAAACTTTAGATAAGAAAGGGTATAGTGAGAAAGAAACAGACAATATTAAAAAACATATTTTTTTGCATTTAAAATAAATCTTTAAGCCAAAATTTCAAATACGTTAAAAGAAAAAAATACTAGGGGGCTTCCCTGGTGGCGCAGTGGTTGAGAGTCCACCTGACGATGCAGGGGACACGGGTTCGTGCCCTGGTCCGGGAAGATCCCACATGCCACAGAGCAGCTGGGCCCGTGAGCCATGGCTGCTGAGCCTGTGCATCTGGAGCCTGTGCTCCGCGACAGGAGAGGCCACAACAGTGAGAGGCTTGTGTACCGCAAAAAAAAAAAAAAAAAAAAAAAACTAAGACGAAACACCACAGAATTAATTATAGGTACAGACTTAATTTCAGATACAGTATTTTATTTAAAGAATTTGGAAAAACTTTCAAATTAAATAGAATTTTAATGCTCAAAGTAATAAATGAAACTCACAGCGGATGTGAGTGAGGAATTAGGAATATTTTATAATTATAAGGTGCCTGCACTACTTGGAAATCGGTAGAGTGTTATCTGAAAGTGGACTTGGATTAGCTATAAATGTATATTACAAATTCTAGGACAGCCACTTAAAAAAGTTAAAAAAGGAGAAAATGGAAGCATATGAAATGTTCAATTAAAATCACAAAGGCAGGGCTTCCCTGGTGGCGCAGTGGTTGAGAGTCCGCCTGCCAGTGCAGGGGACACGGGTTCGTGCCCCGGTCGGGGAGGATCCCACGTGCCGCGGAGCGGCTGGGCCCGTGAGCCATGGCCACTGAGCCCGCGCATCCGGAGCCTGTGCTCCGCAACAGGAGAGGCCACAGCAGTGAGAGGTCCGCGTACCGCAAAAAAAAAAAAAAAAAAAAAATCACGAAGGCAAAAAAAAGTGTGCAAGACAAAAAAACAAGGGCAAAAAGTAGAAAATAATGACAAGTATGGTAGATATTTATCTAATTATATCAATAATTACTTTGAATGTCAGTGGTCTGAAAATACCAGTTAAAAGACAGAGATTGTCAGAGTGGGTCAAAAATAAGACCCAACAATATGCTGTCTATAAGAAATCCACTTGAAATATAAAGACACATATAGGTTAAAAATACAAGGATGGAATAAGATATATCATGCTAACAGTAATCAGAAGAAAGCAGGAGTAGCTGCTTTAGACGTCAGAGCAAGGAAAGTTCTCAAGGATAAAGAGGAGAATTACATATTGATAAAGGAGTCAGTTCTCCAAGAGAATATAACAGTCCTTAATGTGTTATGTACCGAAAAACAGAGCATCAAAATACCTGAGGTAGAAACTGATTGAAGTGCAAGGAGAAATAGGTGAATCTACTATTGTAGTTGGAGGCTTCAACATCTCTCTATCAGAAATGGGTGGATCTAAGCAGGCAGAAAATCAGTATGGACACAGTAGAACTCAAAGCACCGTCAATTAACTGGATACAATGGACATCTATCAACAACTTCATCCAACAACAGCTGAATACACATATTTCTCCAGCTTGGAGCATTCACCGCAGTAGACCACATTTGGGACCTTAAAACACACCTTAATAAATTTAGAAGAATAGAAATTATGCAGTGTCTATTCTCATACCACAGTGGAATTAAAGCAGAAATCAATAACAGAAAGATAGTTGGAAAATCCCCCAAATACTTGGAGATTAAACAACACATTTCCAAGTAATGCACAAGTCAAAAAGAAATTTTTAAAATAACTTGAACTAAATGAAATTGAAAATAGAATGTAAAAATTTAGAGGGAAATATAGCATGGAATGTATATATTAAAAAAGAAGAAAGATCTATGTATGTATGCTTTTACCTTAGGACATGTATGCTTTCACCTTAGGACACTGGAAAAAAGAACAAAATAAATCTAAAATAAGTGGAAGAAAATAAATAAAAATTAGAGTCAAAATCAATGAAATCAATAGAGAAAATCAACAAAATGAAAAGCTGGCTCTTGAAAAGATCAGTAAAATCAATAAGCCTTTAGCCAAGCAAACTAAAGAAAATATGAATTGATACAAATTACTCATATCAGAAATGAAGGAAAGAACATTACTACAAATCCCACAGACATCAAAAGGATAAAAAAAGGAGTATCATGAACAACTCGATGCCCACTAAGTTGATCACTTAGATGAAATGGACCAATTCCTTAAAAGACACAATCTGCTAAAAATCACACATGAAGAAATAGACAATCCAAATAGGCCCATAACTATTAAATAAATCTCATTAATAATAACCTTTCAGAGCAGACACGATTTAGGCCCAGATGGGTCCACTGGTGAATTCTACCAGACATTTAAGGAGGAAATTATACCAATTCTGCAATCTCTTCTAAAAGAAGCAGAGAAAACACTTCCTAACTCACTCTATGAGGCCAGCATTACCCTATTACTGAAGTAAGACATTGTTGAATCGTGGAATATTTTCATGATTTGCCCAATGTCACATAAATGATAAGTGATATAGTCAGAATTTGAACTTGGATCCATCCAGTTTCAAACACCCTGTTCTTTCGTGGATTCTCTGCTACATCACAGTCAGATTGAAGATCACCAGGAATTCTTTTTTCTTACAGCACTTTGCCTTTATTACTGTGGGGCCAATGAGCCCATGAGCCTAATCATCCTTTTACTTCTCTTGATCTGGTGTTTGACAGGGGCTTGAAAACCTAACTCTGGGATTTGTATTTCTTATCTCACTTCCTGTTTTCTGTCTCTGATCTATCAAACTCATCCCCTAGTTTGCATTTAAAAATTATTATTTTTAAAAAATTTTAATTGTGACAAGCCTGATCTTGATGCTAATTAATTCATGGTGAATTTTTTTTTTCCAGTTAGAATAGTATTTGCAATTTGCAAGATGACTAGCCAGAATTAAGAGTATATTCTGTGGCCATTCAATAATGTTTTGTTCTATGCAAGTAGAATTTTATTCTATTATAATATTCAGGTTCAAGTAGGGTATTAGACCTTTCCCCTTATTTGGAAATAAATGCTATTGAAAACTGAGAATTTTGGCATAAATATAACACCATTCTGAGAAATCTATATGTATGGTAGTTCCTAAATTCAGTTAATAAATGCAAAACATAGGGAGAAATGTAAATTATTCTCTTTGGCACCTTTGCTAGTGTATACTAGAGTCAATTTCAACATGACTCTTTTTCTCCTGGAGAAACATTTTTCTTAGGTTATTATTATTTTTAAATTCAGTGTCTTTTTTAAAGTGCAACCAAGTTCACAATGGAATACACAGATATCTTATAGCTCTAATGAACATACAAAAGAATCTTTAATTTTTTCCTCCTTCTTTTGCAGAAACACTTATTCAGTATTATCCAATAATAACCTATATGTCTCATCTCATTTCGACTTCTTCCTTTATAATCTTTTGCAATGATAATAAAGTAATATAACTCAATAGCACAGACTTCATCAGAACACACATTTATTGATAAGATTTTACTTTCCTGTGACTCTGCTCAAGACATAATCATCAAAAACCTGTTGACAGTGCGTACCTGTTAGAATTACCAGAATGGCTTAAAAAGAAAATTGAAGGGCTTCCCTGGTGGCGCAGTGGTTGAGAGTCCGCCTGCCGATGCAGGGGACATGGGTTCGAGCCCTGGTCCGGGAAGATCCCACATGCATACTGGAAAAAATACAAAGCAAGTGGACTTCTCATAGATTGCTGGTGGAAATGCAAAAAGATGCAACCACTCTGGGAAACAGTTTGAAACTTTCTTATAAAGTTAAACATGCACCCTACTATGGTCCAGCAATTCCACTGCTAGATATTTACCCAAGAGAAATAAAACAGATGTCCACACAAAAACATGCATGCAAACACTTAGAGTGGCTTTATTCGTAATTGCCCCAAACTAGAAGCAATCAAAATGTTCATGAGCTGGTAAATAGAATATCCATATAATGAAATACTATTCAGCAATAAGAATGAATTGACTACCTCTGCTTTCAATAACGGGAATACATCTCAAATGCATCATGTTAAGATAAAGAAACCAAATTCAAAAAGTTGTATAAATACTGTATGATTTCATTTATATGACATTCTGGAAAAAACAAACCTAAGGGAACAGAAAGCAAATTAGAGATTTCCTGGGGCTGGGCCTGGGCCTGGGAGGAAGAGGTTAAATACAAAGAATGAGGTAGAACTTCTTGGGATGGTGGAAATGCTCTTGTGGTGATGGTAGTGGTCATATGATTGTATGTTTATCAAAATTCATAAAATTTACACAAAAAGGGTAAATTTTATTATATATCAATTATATCTCAGAAAACCTGAAAAGGAGGAGGAGAAGGAGGGGGATGAGGGGTCAGAGAAGAAGAAGGAGAGGACAGGAAGGAAAAACAAATGAAGGATGGAGCTATCTGAGGGAGTTTTCTGGGCACAAAGCTTTCAGGGTCCAGAAATCCACCCAGGTCTTGTGCAAATTCAGCCCAGGTCTTGTGCAAATTCAGCCTTTTTTTTCTGTGGGAGAGGATTCCTCCCCTTTCATACAACCCCTCCAGTCAGGCCCAGGTCTTGTGCAAATTCAGCCTTTTTTTTCTGTGGGAGAGGATTCCTCCCCTTTCATACAACCCCTCCAGTCTTCTCACTCCCTTCTGATGCTTTATACGGAGCCCAGCTTCCACCACGCACAGGAAATCTAAAACAAAACAATACAGATGGCAAAATAAAACAACAAAACCATCACATCACCAAGATGTGATGGCCTGGCTAAACCTGAAACCAATGAGTTTGTCTTGCAAACGTGGACAGTTCCTAATACAAAAGGGAAGTTGGTGTGGTAGAAAGAGGGTGTTAAAATAAAAAAGGAACTAAACAATTTACTATACAAATTCTCCTTGATTTCCATATTTTTCTCTTTGACTTTATTTCTGAGGTTAAAAAATATATCTGTATCTGTATATGGATACAATAGGTTACTTTTTTTTTTTTTTTTTTGTAAATTCAGGTCACAGTTTTAAAAGCACAGTCCAAAACACATACAAAATAATTTAAAGGAATGCACAATTCATTGTTTTTTCTTGAATGATATTAAGGAGTTCCAAGTTCTAACCCCTAGCAATATTTCTCTCATCCCCACCCCCCTTACCCCCACATACCATGGACTCTCTGACTCACCAAATCCTCACAGTATTCTTTCCCATTCACCACTGCCTACTTTGCAGTGGCAAGGAATGGTGGCAAAAATACTCTCCTCCCACCATGCCTTGCCATAGTCCTGACTGTGACTCCTTAGAGACTGTTCCTCATTTTGTGTCTTTGTTTTTCTTCTGAGAATTCTTCCTGGGTGTCTTTAGTTCATTTTACCACTTCCCATTGCAATTCTGCATCTTCTCAGGAGACTGGATTTCCCAGAGTTTATGGAGTATAGAAAATGAAGCCACTTCCTGGGAAGCCAACTTTCAAAATGAAGTTCTTGTGGAAGAAACACAATATGACAATCAAAAAGCAATTTTTGATTAACTTACTGAATTTCATTTACTCTAAGACACACATTTTCCCACACTTTTACATCTCTTAATTAATAGTGTGTCTTAGTTTAAAGGGCAGCATTTACTTTTCTTAGTGACATAAAATGTTATATCTTTTAATCAGGGACCACAGATTTGATAAAATTCCATAAGTGCCTTAATCATGTTTTTTTTTAACACTCAGAAAATACTGTATAACCTAGAGCAAGCACCCTGGAATCTCTCTTCATATATTTCAGCTCTCTCTTCTAACTCACTGAAATCCTCCCTTGCCAGCCTATTCAATAAGTCATTTCTCCCCAAATGCTTTCTTTATTGTATATAAAGAAATGTTTCTTTCTTTTTTTTTTTTTTTTTTACGGTACGCGGCCTCTCACTGCTGTGGCCTCTCCCGTTGCAGAGCACAGGCTCCGGACGCGCAGGCCCAGCGGCCATGGCTCACGGGCCCAGCTGCTCCGCAGCATGTGGGATCTTCCCAGACCGGGGCACGAACCCGTGTCCCCTGCATCGGCAGGCGGACTCTCAACCACTGCGCCACCAGGGAAGCCCTAAAGAAATGTTTCTTGATTCTATGGGACACAAGCCCAAAGAACATTAACTGGTGAGGTAGGAGAAGAAACTAAGGAATCAGAGTTCACTTTGGATGAGTGGAGCTTAAACTTCTGGACTCCATATTAACAATTTTTACCCTATCACGTTTATTAGGAGAAGCCTTATGAAGCAAGACATTTAATATCTCTATACTTGTTTTTTGACTTACAAAATACTAACATAATTCACAAAGTTTATCATAATAACGTCACTGATTCATTTCTCTGAATTCCTGAAATAAAGTACCTCTATCAAGACAATGGACAATTGTCTTTATTCACAAATCCATCGACAGACACTTAGCTTGTTTCCATATTTTGGTTATTGTGAATGGTGCTGCTATGAACATGGGAGTGCAAATATCTCTTCAAGATAATGATTTCATTTCCTTTGGGTATAGATTGAGAAATGGGATTGCTGGATCATATGGTAGCACTATTTTTAATTTCTTGAGGAATCTCCATGCTGTTTTCCACTGTGGCTGTACCAATTTACAATCCCACCAACAATGCAAAAGGGTTCCCTTTTCTCCACATTTTCACCAGCATTTGTTGTCTCTTCTCTTTTTTATAATAGCCATCCTAACAGGTGTGAGGTGATCTCACTGGGGTTTTGATTTGCATTTTCCAGATGACTAGTGATATTGAGCATGTTTTCAAGTACCTGTTGGTCATTTGTACTTAGAAAAATATCTATTCAGGCCTTTGCCCATTTTTAAACTGGGCACCACTGAATATAATTTAACCTTAAAAAAACAGAAGAAATCGTGTCATTTGCAACAACATGGATGAACCTGGAGGATATTGAAGTACATACTAAGTGAAATAAGCCAGACAGAGAAAGACAAATAATCCATGTTAGCACTTACATGTGGAATTGAAAAACATAAGTTAAAAAGTTGAACTCATATCAACTGTAGTTGATAATACTGTATTGTATAATTGAAATTTACTAAGAGTGTAGAACTCAAATATTATCACCCAAAAAAAGTAAATATGGGAGGTGATAGATGTGTTAATTAACTCCTGTGGAAGGAATCCTTTCACAGCGTACACATAGATCATCACATGTACACTTTAAATGTCTTAGAATTTTGTCAATAATACCTCAATAAATCTGGAAAAAAAGACAATGTACTATTTGCTTGTGCATAATATTGAGACAGATAGCATTACTTTGGTTATATATATCATCAGGGGTAGGGAGTGTCAGGGTATTTCCTTGGAATTAAAACCTTCCTCCGAAGCTAGACACAATTTTATGTTTTGACATGAAAGCCATGATTGCACTAAGGAAAATATCAGCCTTTGGTCTTACTTTTTGGCAAGTGTCTACTCTTTTCTAATGGAAAACGTAAAGGAATGTATACCAATGTAAGTCTCAGAGAATAACTGGGTCAAAGAACACATTTATCACAGATTCATAACAAATTACTTATATCCTTTTTTATCCCATCAGGCTTTGTGACTTCACCTCTGGGGAATTGTAATTTATGCCAAAGAGGTAAGAATAATGGTTTTATTTTCATGGGTTCATTTCCTTCCTTTTAAAATAAAGAAATTGTAATACTAAGGTGAGATTTGCTACTTCAGCATGACTGCCATTATGATAAGTAAGAACATATATATTTGCTCACTTTGTTGGTGAAAAAAATTCAGTGGCATTAATACTAAGGTAGACTAACGTGTCCATTTGTTTAGTTGTATATTCATGGACACATCTTCCAAGAGGCCTTACACATTATTTCCTATGTTGAAAAACAATCCCAAGTACTAAGAAATGGTCTTTCCCTTCTCATATGTTGTCTTTTCTCACCTCTTGTGTCTCTCTAGAATCTTAGCTGTATATATTAAAATTGGAGTGATAATTACATTAAGTAGTTATCTCCCCAGTTAAGCATCACTTAAGGAGCTAATGTTGCTGTCAGATAGTTTTAGATTTAATACTGTCTGTGTTTCAGCACCTTATACTGAAAACTATACTGAAAACTCTAGAGCTGGGGACATTTGAACTTACCAATATGTATGATGATGCCACTACATAGGCCACAGTTTTGATGAATAGAAGTGTTCCTGTTCCTTCTGTAAATTCTACGTTTTTTTCCTCTGTATACTAGAACTCTGTTACTGTATGAATTCTAGAGTTTTATCAGATCTATTTTTCTAGTTTTTGAAAATATTTTAAGTCTGTTATATAACTATCCATTGAGGTTTTAATTTTATTGACTAAAATTTTCATTTCTTTGTGTCTGTGTGTTCTTTTCTGAAGTAATTTTGGTCTTTTGAAGTAATATTCTCCTTTTGGTAAGTGCCTTGTTTTTTCTCATATTGTAATGTTTCATGCTTTGCCATTTAACATGTTTATTTATAATCTTCATATTTAAAATCCTTATCTAATGGTTGTGTATATGAAGTTCTTGGGGTATACATGTTGTTTCTTGTGTGAGATCAGCTTTAGCTAACTATGAGGTTTCGATTAAATGTGTTTACCTTATAAAAAGTTTTTATTGACTTCTACAAATTAATTCAGAGGTCTTGTCAGGCTGGGATCACTTTTTAATGTTAATTTCCAGCCCAAGGTTTCGTATAACTTTTAGGTAGCACACATTGGAAACCCCAACTTTGTGATAGTAGGTCTAAGACCACACATTCTCAAGATAGACTATATTATTTCAAGCAAGTGAGCAGACCAAGAGAGTCAAGTTTCATTTTTGTCTTTATCTGCTGGACTGATGGACAGCTTTTCTAGTCTATCTCTTCATTGAGGTTGTAGCCATCAAAACCCTGCCGTTTTGTGGTGGGTCTAAATGTCAACTTTACCTTACTTGGGACCAAGTACAGTCGTCCCTGGGTGTCTGTGGGGGATTGGTTCCAGGATCTGCCCCAAATATCAAAATCTGTGGATGTTCCAGAACTGTAGTAGGCCCTCTGTATCCATGGTTCCACATCCACAGGTTCAGTTAACCTTGGATTATGTAGTACTGTCATTATTTATTGAAAAAATCCATGTGTAAGTGAACGTGTGAAATTCAAACCTGTGGGTCAGTTATTCAAGAATCAATTGTACTCATCTCTGTTCCCCATGGCCATTAAAATTGTAACTCATTGGTTATCAAGATCTGGCTGTCTTCCCATGAAAACCTCTTTGTCAACCCATTTTGCTATTCTTCTTTTAATTTTTCTTTTTACCTTAGAAGATTCCTCTTAATTCCACAGGAGCTTAACTGTGCATCTTAATGTATGTTTGTTATATTCATTCAGAATTTCTCTTTGCCCTGTAATTGGAGTTTTTTTTCAGTTTATATAGTAAATCACATTGTCATGATCAAAAACATATTCTTTATTAGGAATACTCTGGTATCATTCTTATATATTAAGCTTCTCATAGCCTGATGTCCTCATTAGTCATCTCATCTCCTAAAACACCATTCTTTGTAGCTCCAAGAAGTATGTACATCATAAGTCTATGTGGATGGATTTTTTTTCCCCTTTTTATCCTTAGTTAAACCCTGGTCCATAACAAAAGGAGCATCCATAGATATGATAGCTGCATCCATAGACATAATGAAAGGAGTAAAATTTTAATACACATATAATGAAAATTAGGTTTCTTCATTTACATACTACATTAGTATGATTGAAAAATTTAATGCTGTCTTATATAAAACCTCCTATTTTCTTCATCTGAAATTCAGGAGAGTACATTTATAACACAACTTCTGTGTAATGATTCAGTATGTCTCTTGACATTTTTTAGAAATGCCACCCAAATTATTAATGCTAAGTATATTGTTGCTGAAAGAAAAGTTAAGGACATGTTGAATATCAAGATTCTGATCACCTAAGTAATATGACATAGGCTATTCTTTGTAATTGCTGTTGAAACCAAATTGGTCAAAGAATTAATTAAGAATTAATTCAGAGACTGTCATAATGTTTTCAGTTTCTGGCCATATTCCATGATTATATTAGCCATTAGCACAGCTATTTTATCAGAGGTAAATGTGCCAAATTAAGTTAAACTGAAGATCCGGGGACAAGAAGGGCCCACTGAGATTCGCAGAACATATGCTGCTATAAAAAATAGTATTAGTAGCAAAGAAGAAGGAAAAGTATGATGTGAGAGGAATGTGAGTGAAGGCCCCAGATGGAGGATCCATGGACAGTGTCAGAGTTTAATAACATAGGAGATAATTCACTGTCCTTGTGTTGCACAGGCAAAGCTAACCAAAGTTAGCATCAGGTAGTAGAGATCCAGCTCAGACTCCAGACTTTGAAAAGACTAGGGAAAAAGGCAAGAAGTGGGGCCATTACTTCTAGGTCATGGTTATCACTTGCAAGGCAATCAAAGAAGTATTAAAGGTCACAAAACACGATAGACTTGGAATCAGTCTGGGCAAGAACTTAGCAAAAAATGTTGATGGACAGTTCCTCACTGTAAGGTTAGAGTCTATATTCCCTTTTTCAAGGGCCAAATAGATTACGTAAACTAAGCTAAACCTGAAGTTTTTGGTGTGCGTCGATGGGAAGAGAGGAAAGGACAAAAGGCACGTCTTTGTAGAAAAAGATGAATGCATTGGAAGGACTCGGGGAAGTTCATCAGACAAGACGCTGGGTCAGTAGAGTTTATTAGTCTTTTTGGATTTATGCATAATCATAACAAACATTTCCATTTATGTGCTTTTAACGTTACAGTCAGCTCATTCAGTTTCCTTTTACCTACTGTCAGAAGAGGAAATTTCTATTAATCCATTTTCATGATAATTGTGACAAAGCAGACACTGTAGATGGATTTGTTTATAGGGTGGGATATGCTTTTGAAGATGATAAGAACGGGGGTGTGTGTACCTTCAAGATAGGAGAGGAGTAAGAAGTGGAGATCACCTTCCTCCCCACAAATACATCAAAATTACATCTACATGTGGAACAACTCCTACAGAACACCTACTGAATGCTGGCAGAAGACCTCAGACTTCCCAAAAGGCAAGAAACTTCCCATGTACCTGGGTAGGGCAAAAGGAAAAAGAAAAAACAGAGACAAAAGAATAGGGATGGGACCTGCACCTCGGAGAGGGAGCTGTGAAGGAGGAAAAGTTTCCACACACTAGGAAGCCCCTTCATTGGCGGGGTTGGAGGGTGGGCGGGGGGGAAGCTTCGGAGCCACAAAGGAGACCACAGCAACAGGGGTGCAGAGGGCAAAGTGGAGAGATTCCCACACAGAGGATTGGTGCTGATAAGCACTCACCAGCCTGAGAGGCTTGTCTGCTCACCTGCTGGGGTGGGCAGGGACTAGGAGCTGAGGCTCGGGCTTCAGAGTTCATGTCCCTGGGAGAGGACGGAGGTTGGCTGCGTGCACACAGCCTGAAGGGGGCTAGTGTGCCACAGCTATCCAGTGGGGAAGTACGGGAAAATGTCTGGACCTGCCTAAGAGGCAAAAGACCATTGTTTTGGGGTGTGCAAGGAGAGGGGATTCAGAGCACCGCCTGAAAGAGCTTCAGAGAAGGACGTGAGCCGCGGTTATCAGCACGGACACCAGAGATGGACATGAAATGCTAAGGCTGCTGCTGCAGCTATCAAGAATCCTGTGTGCAAGCACAGGTCACTATCCACACCTTCCCTCCTGGGAGCCTGTGCAGCCCGCCACTGCCAGAGTCCCATGATTCAGGGACAACTCCCCCGGGAGAACACACGGCGTGCCTCAGGCTGTTGCAACGTCATGCCAGCCTCTGCCACCACAGGCTCGCCCCACATTCTGTACCCTCCCCTCCCCCAGCCTGAGTGAATCAGAGCCCCCTAATCAGCAACTTCTTTAACCCTGTCCTGTCTGGGTGGGAACAGACGCCCTCAGGTGACCTGCACAGAGATGCGGCCAGATCTAAAGCTGAACCCCAGGAGCTGTGCGAACAAAGAAGAGAAAGGGAAATCTCTCCCAGCAGCCTCAGGAGCAGCGGATTAAATTTCCACAATCAACTTGATGTACCCTGCATCTGTGGAATACCTGAATAGACAACGAATCATCCCAAAATTGAGGCAGTGGACTTTGGGAGCAACTGTAGAATTGGGGTTTGCTTTCTACATCTAATTTGTTTCTGGTTTCATATTTATCTTAGTTTAGTATATAGAGCTTATTATCATTTGTAGATTTGTTTATTGATTTGGTTGGTCTCTTCCTTTTTCTATTATATATATATACATTTATTTTTCTTTTTCACTTTTTGTGAGTGTGTATGTATATGCTTCTTGTATGATTTTGTCTGTATAGCTTCGCTTTTGCCATTTGTCCTAGGGTTTGGACTGTCATTTTTTTTTTTTTTTAGTATAGTTTTTAGTGCTTGTTATCACAAGCACTAAAGCACTTGGTTGCTCTCTTCTTTCTTTCTTTTTTTTAAATTACTTTTTTATTTTAATAACTTTTTTCTATTTTAATAACTTTATTTTATTTACTTAGTTTTTCATTTTTTTCTTTGTTTTTTTTGTTTCCTTCCTTCCTTCCTCCTTCCTTCCTTCCTTCCTTCCTTCCTTCTCCCTTTTCTTCTGAACCATGTGGCTGACAGTGTCTTGGTGCTGTGGCCGGGTGTCAGGCCTGAGCCTCTGAGGTGGGAGAGCTGAGTTCAGGACATTGATCCACCAGAGACCTCCAGGTCCCATGTAGTATCAAATGGCAAAAACTCTCCCAGAGATCTCCATCTCAATGCTAAAACCCAGCTCCACTCAATAACCAGCCAGCTACAGTGCTGGACACCATATGCAACAACTAGCATGACAGGAACACAACCCCACCCATTAGCAGAGAGGCTGCCTAAAAGCATAATAAGTTCACAGACACCCCAAAACACACCACTGGACGTGGTCCTGCCCACCAGAAAGACAAAATCCAGCCTCATCCACCAGAACACGGGCACCAGTCCCCTCCAGTGGGAAACCTACACAACCGACTGAACCAACCATACCCACTGGGAGCAGACACCAAAAACGATAGAAACTATGAAACTGCAGCCTGCGAAATGGAGACCCGAAACACAGTAAGCTAACATGAGAAGACAAAGAAATACACAGCACATGAAGGAGCAAGGTAAAAACCCACCACACCAAACAAATGAAGAGGAAATAGGCAATCTACCTAAAAAAGAATTCAGAGTAATGATAGTGAAGATGATCCAAAATCTTGGAAATACAATGGAGAAAATAAAAGAAACATTTAACAAGGACCTAGAAGACTACAGAGCAAACAAAGAATGATGAAAAACACAATAAGTGAAATTAAAAATTCCCTAGAAGGAATCAATAGCAGAATAACTGAGGCAGAAAAATGGAAACTGACCTAGAAGATAAAATAGTGGAAATAATGATTGCAGAGCAGAATAAAGAAAAAAGAATGAAAAGACTTGAGGACAATCTCAGAGACGTCTGCGACAACATTAAACGCACCAACTTTCGAATTATAGGGGTCCCAGAAAAAGAAGACAAAAAAAAAGGGACTGAGAAAATATTTGAAGATATTGTAGTTGAAAACATCCCTAATATGGGTGAGGAAATAGTCAAGTGCAGGAAGTGCAGAGAATCCCATACAGGATAAATCCAAGGAGAAACACACCAAGACACATATTAATCATACCATCAAAAATTAAATACAGAGAAAAAATATTAAAAGCAGCTAGAGACAAGCAACAATTAACATAAAAAAGAATCCCCATAAGGTTAATAGCTGATCTTTCAGCAAAAACTCTGCAAGCCAGAAGGGAGCTGCAGGACATATTTAAAGTGAAGAAAGGGAAAAACCTACACCCAAGATTACTGTACCCAGGAAGGATCTCATTCAGATTCGTCAGAGAAATTAAAAGCTTTACAGAGAAGCAAAAGCTAAGAAAATTCAGCATCAGCAAACCAGCTCTACGACAAATGCTAAAGGAACTTCTCTAGCAGGAAACACAAGAGAAGGAAAAGATTTACAACAACAAACCCCAAACAATTAAGGAAATGGCAATGGGAACATACATATTGATAACTACCTTAAATGTAAATGGACTAAATGCTGCAACCAAAAGATATAGACTGGCTGAATGGATACAAAAACAAGACCCATACATATGCTGTCTACAAGAGACCCACTTCAGACCTAGGGATGCATACAGACTGAAAGTGAGGGGATGGGAAAAGATGCTCCATACAAATGGATATCAGAAGAAAGCTGTAGTAGCAATTCTCATCTCAGACAAAATAGACTTTAAAGGCTATTACAAGGGAAAGGACACTACATAATGATCAAGGGATCAATCCAAGAAGAAGATATAACAACTATAAATATTTATGCCCCCAATATAGGAACACCTCAATACATAAGGCAAATGCTAACAGCCATAAAAGGGGAAATTGACAGTAACAAAATAATAGTAGGGGACTTTAATACCCAACTTTCACCAATGGACAGATCATCCAAAATGAAAATAAATAAACACAAGCTTTAAATAACACATTAAACAAGATGGACTTAATTGATATTTATAGGACATTCCATCCAAAAACAGCAGATTAGACTTTCTTCTCAAGTGCTCATGGAACATTCTCCAGGATAGATCATATCTTGGGTCACAAATCAAGCCTTGGTAAATTTAAGAAAATTGAAATCGTATCAGGTATCTTTTCTGATCACAGTGCTGTGAGACTAGATATCAATTACAGGAAAAAATCTGTAAAAAATGCAAACACATGGAGGCTAAACCATACATTGCTAAATAACCAAGAGATCACTGAAGAAATCAAAGAGGAAATAAAAAAAATACCTAGAAACAAATGACAATGAAAACATGATGACCCAAAATCGTATGCAGGAAAAGCAGTTCTAAGAGAGAAGTTTATAGCAATACTGTCTTACCTCAGGAAACAAGAGACATCCCAAATAAACAATCTAACCTTACACCTAAAGCAATTAGAGAAACAAGAAAAAAAACAAACCCAAAGTTAGCAGAAGGAAAGAAATCATAAAAATCAGATCAGAAATAAATGAAAAAGAAATGAAGGAAACGATAGCAAAGATCAATAAAACTAAAAGCTGGTTCTTTGAGAAGATAAACAAAATTGATAGACCATTAGCCAGACTCATCAAGAAAAAAAGGGAGAAGACTCAAATCAATAGAAATGAAAAAGGAGAAGTAACAACTGAAACTGCATAATTATAAAGGATCATGAGACATTACTAAAAGCAAATATATGCCAATAAAATGGACAACCTGGAAGAAATGGACAAATTCTTAGAAAAGCAAAACCTTCTGAGACTGAACCAGGAAGAAATAGAAAATATAAGCAGACCAATCACAAGCACTGAAATTGAAACTGTGATTAAAAATCTTCCAACAAACAAAAGCACAGGACCAGATGGCTTCACAGGCAAATTCTATCAAACATTTAGGGAAGAGCTAACACCTATCCTTCTCAAACTCTTCCAAAATATAGCAGAGACAGGAACACTCCCACACTCATTCTACGAGGCCACCATCACCCTGATACCAAAACCAGACAAAGATACCACAAAAAAAGAAAACTACAAGCCAATATCACTGATGAACATAGATGCAAAAATCCTCAGCAAACTACTAGCAAACAGAATCCAACAGCACATTAAAAGGATCATACCCCATGATCAAGTGGGGTTTATCCCAGGAATGCAAGGATACTACAATATATGCAAATCAATCAATGTGATAAACCATATTAACAAATTGAAGGAGAGAAACCATATGATCACCTCAATGGATGCAGAAAAAAGTTTTGACAAAATTCAATATCCATTTATGATAAAAACCCTCCAGAGAGTAGGGATAGAGGGAACTTACGTCAACATAATTACGGCCATATATGACAAACCCACAGCCAACATCATTCTCAATGGTGAGAAACTGAAACCATTTACTCTAAAATCAGGAACAAGACAAGGATGCCCACTCTCACCACTATTATACAAAATAGTTTTGGAAGTTTTAGCCACAGCAATCAGAGAAGAAAAATAATTAAAAGGAATGCAAATTGGAAGAGAAGAAGTAAAACTGTCACTGTTTGCAGATGACTTGATTCTATATATATACATAGAGAATCCTAAAGATGCTACCAGAAAACTACTAGAGTTAATCAATGAATTTGGTAAAGTAGCAGGATACAAAACTAATGCACAGAAATCTCTTGCATTCCTATACACTAATGAAGAAAAATCTGAAAAAAAAATTAAGGAAACACTCCCATTTACCATTGCAACAAAAAGAATAAAATACCTAGGAATAAACCTACCTAGGGAGACAAGAGACCTTTATGCAGAAAAGTATAAGACACTGATGAAAGAAATTAAAGATGATACAAAGAGATGGAGAGATATACCATGTTCTTGGATTGGAGGAATCAATGTTGTGAAAATGACTATACTACCCAAAGCAATCTACAAATTCATTGCAATCCTTATCACACTACCAATGGCATTTTTCACAGAACTAGAACAAAAAATTTCACAATTTGTATGGAAACATAAAAGACCCCAAATAGCCAAAACAATCTTGAGAAAGAAAAATGGAGCTGGAGGAATCAGACTCCCTGACTTCAGACTATACTACAAAGCTACACTAATCAGGACCTTATGGTTCTGGCACAAAAACAGAAATATAGATCAATGGAACAGAATAGAAAGCCCCGACATAAACCCACAAGCATATTGTCACTATATATATAATATATATTTGTTTTTGGGTACGCGGGCCTCTCACTGCTGTGGCTTCTCCCACTGAGGATTACAGGCTCCGGATGCGCAGGCTCAGCGGCCACGGCTCACGGGCCCAGCCGCTCCGTGGCATGTGGGATCCTCCCAGACCGGGGCACGAACCCACATCCCCTGCATCAGCAGGCCAGGGAAGCCCTGGTTACCTTATATTTGATAAAGGAGGCAAGAATATACAATGGAGAAAAGACAGCCTCTTCAGTAAGTGGTGCTGGGAAAACTGGACAGCTACATGTAAAAGAATGAAATCAGAACACTCCCTAACACCATACACAAAAAGAAACTCAAAATGGTTTAAAGACCTAAATGTAAGGCCAGACACTATAAAACTCTTAGAGGAAAACATAGGCAGAACACTCTATGACATAAATCACAGCAAGATCCTTTTTACTCATTTCCTAGAGAAATGGAAATAAAAACAAAAATAAACAGATGGGACCTAATCAAACCTACAAGCTTTTGCACAGCAAAGGAAACCATAAACAAGGTGAAAAGACAACCCTCAGAATGGGAGAAATATTTGCAACTGAATCGATGGATAAAGGGTTAATCTCCAAAATATACAAACAGCTCATGCAGCTCAATATCAAAAACACAAACAAACCAATCCACATATGGGCCAAAGACCTAAATAGACATTTCTCCGAAGAAGATATATAGATTGCCAACAAACACATGAAAAGATGTTCAACATCCCTAATCATTAGAGAAATGCAAATCAAACCACAATGAGATATCACCTCACACCAGTCAGAAAATCTACAAACAATGCTGGAGAGGGTATGGAGAAAAGGGAACCATCTTGCATTGTTCGTCGGGATGTCAAGCGATACAGCCACTATGGAGAACAGTAAGGAGGTTCCCTAAAAACTAAAAATAGAAATGCCATATGACCCAGCAATCCCACTACTGGGCATATACCCTGATGAAACTATAATTCAAAAAGAGTCATGTACCACAATGTTCATTGAAGCTCTGTTTACAGTAGCCAGGACATGGAAGCAACCTAAGTGTCCTTCGACAGATGAATGGATAAAGAAGATGTGGCACATATATGCAATGGAATATTCCTCAGCCATGAAAAGAAATGAATTTGAGTTATTTGTAGTGAGTTGGATGGACCTAGAGTCTGTCATGCAGAGTGAAGTAAGTCAGAAAGAGAAAAAATGAGTATCGTATGCTAACACATATATATGGAGTCTAAAAAGAAAAAAGAAGAAAAGAAATGTTTCTGAAGAACCTAGGGGCAGGACAGAAATAAAGATGCAGACATAGAGAATGGAGTTGAGGACACAGGGAGGGGGCAGGGTAAGCTGGGACCAAGTGAGAGAGTGGCATGGATGTATATACACTACCAAATGTAAAATAGATAGCTAGTGGCAAGCAGCCGCATAGAACAGGGAGATCAGCTCGGTGCTTTGTGACCACCTAGAGGGGTAGGATAGGGATGGTGGGAGGGAGATGCAAGAGGGAAGAGATATGGGGAAGTATGTATATGTATAGCTGTTTCGCTTTGTTATACAGCAGAAACTAACACACCATTTTAAAGCAAGTATACTCCAATAAAGATGTTAAAAAGTTTTTTATTTTAAAAAAAAGCAAATGATAAGAATAGCCTATTTTATGTTAAAGAGAAATACAGTTAAGATTATTAGATAATAGAGTCTTAATAAATGAAGTGTCTTTTCATTAACAATTCCTCAAGTTTTTAATTAGTATCTATTTATGGAGCCTGGCTTTATATTTCTACATTAATGTTATAAAAGTCTATTTCTTTCCATTATATTGCACAGCATATGCTTTCCCAAGTTTTGCCAGAATTATCTTTGACTTCTTGTAATTATTTAATTATTATTTTTATTTAAAAATGAAGTTGTGTAATAGAACCATAGTTTGAAAAGTTACACCGAGAGCTCTCTGGAAAGTCTTCCATTCCACAGATGGAAGTAAACACTTAATAATGAATTTTAAAAGAATTGAAGGCATTAGCTCTACATTTATTTAAATAGCATGGTTTCTGCATCATATTCCCAATGAGTCATTTTCAACAGGAAACAGAAATCTCTTTATCTGCATGAACCACTGTTACGCTTTTTATCCCCTTTTCTCATTAATTATGAGCTGAAATTAGCATGTGAATTCTATTAACAATAATGTAGAAGGATATTGTCATTTATATTATTAGTCATGACCTCATTCTTAATAACAATGTTTCTTGCAAAACTTGGTAATGGGACACCCCTTAACTTGTCCTTTGACTTGGTCCACATGTTTAGGGTGTCCAAAAACCTCAATCTGCTAGGCTCTTGGCTACCTTTCTCTCTTTTACTGTCCATTCAAGGGTATTACTGTTCCGTCTTGGTGAATGACTCTGATTTACACAAGAAATGTTTATACTTAAAAAAAAAAAAGACATTGTTATGATATGTGACTTTTAATGTCACACATCCAATATCTGATACCAAATTTGATTATTTTTCATGTTTAGCAGAGATGGTAGATTCATGGGAAATGCCAAAGAAAATGTCCCACCTACTATTTCTATTTAGTTTTGCAGTCTAGTATTTGTTGGTTTTCCCCTCAACAGATAATAATTGTAGACAATTGTATTATTCTTCCTAATTATTTTCTATGAAAAGAATGATATTTTATGAGACAGTCTGTCCCAGTGTGAAGCACAATGCACAAAAACATAACTTTAAGAGCTCAACTTTGAAAGTTGAAAGACTGCCTTGTCCTATTTTATATCACTGTGGAAGAGTACTTCTAAAAGAGTAGGGATTCAACTTGTCTTTGGACTTTAAAATAAGCAACTGTGCTTCAACTTAATGGTTTGAGACCCAGTTTGAGACCCAGTGAATTGAGACCCAGTGAATTGAGCTTAGTAAAGGCTTTCAAATCCTTTGGGTGTGAAGGATTTGATGGGTGTGCAGGAACAGTCTGTTGAAGGGCAAAAGTATTTTCAAACAGGTGGCTTTTCTTCCCTTTGTGGTTGGAATTCTTTTTCAATTGTTATGGTAAAAATAAAAATGCCAGAGAAAATTCATGTGTTTCGCTTGGAAGGTTGGTGTTCTGGAAAGCTGGGGACTGATTAGCTGAATGTCTTTCCTCCTCAAGAATGTCACATGCCCATGCAGTTTATATAAAGTTCATGTTTTGCCTGTTTTTGTCATCCTCACCACTCCTGAGGAAGGAAGAGGAGGAGAGCAGGGTGACATGTAATTAGATCTTCCTTCAGACTTCGCCTTGGAAGGTCTGGTAGAGTCCTCTCCGATGGGGTACAAGGCTGACTGTCCCGGCTGACTGCTGTGAGATGCGGTAGTGACCTTTTGGTACTAACCAAAACAAACTGCCCTCCTCATGAAGGAATCATCCCTGAGTGTCTTCTTTCATAAGTACTACTCTTTACTAAAATTTAAGCTGTGAAAGTAAGACTTCACTACTTGTAACCTTAAAACGAGGATTCAGAATATTTGTTAGAATGTTTGCAAAGTCCTATTGGCTACTTCCAGCCTCACCTAGCTTGGCTTATTACAACGTGGAGCTTAAGAGAGGAATGGAAAAACTCCTTTCATTCTGACTTGCAAGATTTTTGAGAGGAAACTTAGTCTTATTCGCCCTTGGTCCTAACATGTTCATGCAAACCCACTGCACTTTATGAATTTTCTCCATAAAAAGGTCTTTTTATGGATGACCTTTTTTTGGTGGGCATTATATCATGAGTGGGACATGTGTAGGGTTGTTTCTGCAGAGAAGTATTGACACAATCACATATATCAATGAACATACAAATAGTGGAGAATTGCAAGTGGCTTTCTAGCCATCAAAATGGCTATTACTTAATTAACATTACTTAATTAGTGCTAGTTAATAGCCATTAAAATGTAAACCGAGGCCTAACCATAACTTATATCTGTCTTTATTACCAAAAGCAAGATTCACCCTGAGAAGGAAAGGATTGGTGAGTCAGTATTTTTGTTTTATCTTTGCTAGTCCAGATCCTCTAAAATATGGCACATTTCATTTATTCCTCTTCATTCCTGTGCTACCTTCCTTCTTGAATTTAACAAATATTGCTCAATTAGCTAATACACATAAAACTATGTCATTAAAGAAATGTTAAAACAATTATAAAAAGGAGCCATCCTATAATATTTATACTTAAATTATGTCATGGAGTATCATTAAATAAGATTTAAACAAGATTTAGGAAGGCGTTCATTGGAGGGCTGTACATGTGAATTCTTTTCCCTCCACTATGGATAACAGCCGTGCTAACACAACTTGTGCAATTATCTCACATTTGTCCAGTTATACATCTCCACCTCCACATCCGTGACTTTATTATTCATGCTCCCTGGAAATTGCCTAAACTTGTCTAAGTTCTATTCCTTCAAGTGCCAACTGACGTCTCTTCCTTTCTATGAAACTTTTCTTTCCTGTGCCACCCATAGTGATCTCTTCCTTTTTTCAACAATAGTCAGTTGTTTTTGAGATCACTCTATTCTGCATGAGTTTATCTTTTATGTATAAACCTGATCTTTACAAACTTATTATTAATTCCTTACAAGAAGAAATAATACCTTCTGCTTCACTGTAAGCCTGATTTTTGCCATGCAAATTTCTTAACAATAGAAGGGAAGGAAACAATGGAAAATGGATCCAGAGGATGCAGAAAGGGTGTCATGTTAAATTATGCTCTCTCTTCCTTCATGTTCCATTGGTAATAGGAACGCCTGGTCCACCAATTTCAGATTTCATTCTCATATATGTGATGCTGTTTTACAGTTTTATACACAATTTTTTTTTTTATTTTTGGTACATGGGCCTCTCACTGTTGTGGCCTCTCCTGTTGTGGAGCACAGGCTCCAGACGCGTAGGCGCAGGCACGAACCCGTGTCCCCTGCATCGGCAGGTGGACTCTCAACCACTGTGCCACCAGGGAAGCCCTATACACAAATTTTTAAATGAATATCTAATAAATAAATCTAAAAATTTAGCATCCTGTCACCAGGTGGTGACAAAGTCACAGAGGTGCATAGTTTGAGCATTCCCAAATGGTAAATCATAAACACACTTGAATGAATAGTAAAATTACAAAAACATAGACACATGTAATTTCAGATTCTTATCTAGCTACTTTCTGTTCTAAATTCCAGAAGTACTCAAGATATCCTCAACTCAGGTTGCAAGAGACACTCTTTTCTATTCCTACACATCCACTTTTGTATCCTGGCCACCTAAGGTGTACAGTCCACATGTGTCACTTTTTGTATCTCTCAGCTCTCAGAGAGAGCTCAGAATGTGTCAAAAAGGTTGGCCTCCATTTTCCTCTTAGTTGAAAAATTACAATCAGGCACCTTGTGATTCTTGTTATAGCGACCCTTCCCTTCTTTAATGCCAGAAGGAGAAAAGATGAAAAAAGACACAATAAATGTTCATTCACATTTTCAAACAATTTTATTAAACATCACAGCTATAAACTTGGTCGTTTGTTTAAGACCCCTTATCCTATGGTTCTGTCTTATCTTTTCAAACTTACCTCCCACACTGCACTGTGTACGCCAGTAAATATGGCTTCCATCTCTGTCCTCTGAACATACCCAATATTTCCCAGACTCTGTGCATTTACCATGCTTGTATACTCCATGCTTTCTCTGCCAGTCAGAATCTCACTTATATTTCAGGTACAGCGCAAACATCGCCACCTACATAAAATATTCCCTGATGCCCACTGCTGTTTGGGATCCTTCCCTTTCTTAAATGCTTATCTCGGTTTGTTCATTCTTTTACTGGCACTCATATACAGCCCAGGATTGTATTTATTTTCATAGTCTCATTTTACTTTCTTTTAAACTGAAAACATCTTATAGCACAGACCAAGCTACCTACCTTGATTTCCTCTATTCCATTAAAACTCACTGCATATGGCTTCCTCCTATTATGGAACAAAAGACTGGTGATTTAATATGAACAGAACTTATATTATATACTTTTTCTTTTTTTGCGGTACGTGGGCCTCTCACTGTTGTGGCCTCTCCCGTTGCGGAGCACAGGCTCCAGACGTGCAGGCTCAGTGGCCATGGCTCACGGGCCCAGCCGCTCCGCGGCATGTGGGATCTTCCCAGACCGGGGCACGAACCCGTGTCCCCTGCATCGGCAGGCGGACTCTCAACCACTGTGCCACCAGGGAAGCCCTATTATATACTTTTGTATATAATAGCTTTTGAGTTGCCTTGGTTATACACAAGATTTTTAAAGAAACAGAATGAACAATTAGAAGAGAATTAAAGAAATCTTTATTATTTGCGCATACACACACACACAGTGTTAAACTGACTCTGTTCACATACAAGGACATACGTTTTGGGGCACCTATTTTGATATTTTTCAGGTGTCTCACACTACACCAGAAAACACAGGGAGGAAAGAGACCTTTTTTTGAGGTTTTAGGCCAATCAAGACTTTACTAATGATTTTTGTGATGGGAATTTACACGAAGAGAGGAGCATTAAGGGAAATTTGGTGGGGGCGCAGGTAAGGTAGCACTAAAGTCATGGACTATATGGAAAAAGGAAAAAATGTTTATAGAAATAAATTAATAAGTGAAGTAAATTACTAAGGGTAAGCTCAAGAAGCTTGAATTATATGTGGAAAGCAAGTGGGTGCAAGAGGAATGATTCAAAGAGAAAAATTGCATGAATCGAGTGGGAGAAACGTGTGATTTTACAGTAAAGCATTTTTAAGTACGTGGGAATAAAGGAGAAAAAATCATATGCAGTTACAAAAAGTAAAGTTCCCTTAATAAAAATGTGAGCAATCACACATAGAAAATGATTTATTGCAGAATGAAGGGTGAGCCTCAGATCTGTAGCAGTCATCTCAGTATGTTGACCTTTGTAGGTTGAAGAACAAATAGGAAATGCCAACAGGGCATCCACCATCAGCATAAGGAGGCAAAGTTATTGTAAGAGCCATAGACTTAAGCTACTATTGTGGGGGGAAAAAAAAAAAAAAGAACAGCTTTACAATGACAAGAACCATAGCCCTAGAAAAACAAAATCCTAGGAATGGTTTTTTTAAAAGGCTAAAATTATATGCATCTCCACTGTGAAAATTCTTCAAGTCTTCTGGGGACCAAAGAACACAACTATACAGTATAATTTTTTGAAGATTTTGTTGTTGTTGCCAAGAATGTATTTAAGAATCTATTTTAACAATTATATATTGACATTAATATTAGAATAAGACTGATCTTTATTTTGATCTTAGCTCAGTCACCTTCTATCTTTGTAATTACAGGCAGGTTTCTTAAACTTCCATATTTTCATTGCCTTTGCTGGTAAAATGTGAGTAATGCTACCTACTGACCATAGTACTTGGAGAATCTGTGAGGTGAATTGAGTAACATCAAGCTCAGAGCTTGTCAAGAAGTAAGCCTTCAGTAAATTCTATTATATGGTGTGGCACTTTGTATATAATGCTTCTAACCCATGCTTTGTAAAGAGAATTTTTAATTGAATATTTAACGGTGTATTAAGTTATTGAATATGCTATTGTCTAGCTGATTTTCTCCATGATTTCTTGAGTTCAGCTCAAACCTAGAGACTAGGTCTCATAAAATTGTAAAGGTCTGATTTCCTTAGCAATCTATTCCATTTTCTGAGGATGTTTTCCGTGCTCACCCTCCATCCCAACTCCCATACCACTACTGCCCAATATTTCCATTAATTAGTCAGGAATGTAGAGATATTTTATTATTCAGGTGGAAGGTGGTGCTAATTGAATACAGAAGAGTCCACCCAGGGTAAAAAATCAACACAGTAAAATAAAGCAGAAAGAGAACAGCCAGGACAAATTTTGGCTTTCAAGGTCTCTCTAGAAGTTGTGCACCACAATGAATTACTTCTTCTTTTTTTTTTTTTTGAATTTTATTTTATTTATTTTTTTATACAGCAGGTTTTTATTAGTCATCAATTTTATACACATTAATGTATACATGTCAATCCCAATTGCCCAATTCATCACACCACCATCCCCCCCCCCCACAGCTTTCCCCGCTTGGTGTCCATACGTTTGTTTTCTACATCTGTGTCTCAACTTCTGCCCTGCAAACCAGTTCATCTGTACCAATATGGTACTGGCACAAAAACAGAAACATAGATCAATGGAACAAGATAGAAAGCCCAGAGATAAACCCACGCACCTGTGGTCAACTAATCTATGACAAAGGAGGCAAGGATATACAATGGAGAAAAGACAGTCTCTTCAGTAAGTGGTGCTGGGAAAGCTGGACAGCTACATGTAAAAGAATGAAATTAGAACACTCCCTAACACCATACACAAAAATAAACTCTAAATGGTTTAAAGACCTAAATTTAAGACCGGACACTATAAAACTCTTAGAGGAAAACATAGGAAGAACACTCTTTGACATAAATCACAGCAAGATCTTTTTTGATCCACTTCCTAGAGTAATGGGAATTACTTATTCTTGAAAACCTGTGGAGTATGTGTGTGTGTTTGAACTCTTGTGAAAGCAATAATGTTATTGTATAAAGCTTAAGTGCTTAAAAGCCTCATCATGCAGAACCATAAAAAAACATCAATGAAACTGATGTAATATTCCGTAGTCACAGTAGTTTCTAGTTAGGCCCAACATACTGACCCATGAAACTTACATTTGTTAAACACAAATTTAGCCCCTGGTATTCCATCTTGTATATGCCTCAGTGATTCCATGAACAGTATTTATCTCCTTTTAGTTTCCTTCATTCAGAATGTTCTTTTCTTCTTCTCTGACATATGGTAGATACTCTAGACTGTTGTTAAGTAAGATAAAGAGTAAAGATTAGAAGAATTTGAAAAATTGTTTTAAATTGTTACATGCTATTTCAGAGATTTCAAATAACATGAATTCAGATAGACTTAATTCATTAACTTCCTTTGGTATCCATTATTTGCAAGGCATAGGTATGATGGGGTATGCGGAGACAAGAATAATGAAATCCTTAACTACAGTCAACACTGTACAAATAATAACTATTATATATAACTAAGTGGAGTCCATCAAAGGAATATTGGAAGAGTTTAGTCTTAAGAGACTGAAGGAGAAAAACTATATGACCTTATTAATACAAGCTTGTATATAAAACTCGTATGTATTGAAATTTCTTGGAAAATACAGAATGGAAAGATAATTGCTTAAATTGGGAATGACCAATGTGATGAGTATACAACAAATATCATGTTTAACAGTAAAACATTAGAAACATTCTCTTTAAAAACTGGGTAATAAAAAGGTGCCTGCTATCACGATTGTTTTTCAACATTTTACTGGGACAATCTAGCTAGCACTATAGGACAAGAAAAATCATTTAAAAGATGACAGATTGAGAGGGCAGAAGCAATGAATCAAGTTCCCTAAAGAGGAACATTAGGGAAATTACTAGAATTAATAATTAATTCCTATGAGAAGAGAAAAAATGAGATGAGCTTACAGCCTAGAGAGTTTCCAGGAATCAGCACAGGGGAGGGGAAACAGAAGCAGATCTCAGCATCCTCCCTTAGCTGAAGACATAAAATTGGGAATCGTGTTGGGCAAGGCAGCCGGAAATTGCAAGGCAGAGTCACAGAGAGGGAGTTGCAGAAGGAGCTCCAGAGATCTGCAGAGGATCACCCTCAAGTGTTCAGATAAGTAGTGGTTAATGTATGTTGCAAAGAAACCATATTAAAATAGGATAAGAACCATCTGAAAGGAGTAGGCTTTCACAAAGGAGTTTATACTGAACCACCAGCAAGAGTTAAACTGCATAATAGACAGGACCCCAGGTAGAGTACTATTAAGTAGTGACACAGTAGTGGGGCAAAACTAGCCATAGACTAATATCTTCTCTGATTCATCTGATGAAGATTAAAAGCAAACATCAAAAATATCAAGCTGGTTTCAATGTCCAAGAATATTTTTAATACAAAATTATCTGGAACCCAATAATAAAAAATGCACAATGTCTCTCATCTATTCAAAAATTAAGCATGCAGAGAAGAAAGAAAAAAAAAAGATACAAAATGAAGAGAAAAGTAAATCGATGAAAACTGAACCAGCCTTTTTCTGGTCTAATACGTAATGATCGTGGAAGTCATTCTAATCCTCAAAACAAGAAAAGAGCTAAAGAAGGTGAAAATCAATAACTCTTCTTAGATCCACTAGTGAACTGAGGTCACTGGCAAACTTCTGCCTCCAAATTTGAGAGACAGGTGAATACAGAAAAGTAAAGCTTATTAGAGCAGAACTGCAGAACAGAAGCCCACCACTAGAGCTAGTACCAGATTCCTTTTACCCAAGACATGTCCAGCTTTCCACAAAACTTACAAGACACTAAAGATAAAACACCATTTACAGATCCAGAGATCTTGAAATTATCAAATTAAGATTTAAAAATGACTATGATTAATATGTTAAAGCATCTAATTTTAAAAGGTAAGCAACGTGAAAGAACACTAATGTAAGCAGAGAGATGGAAACTCTAAGAATCAACATAGTAACACAAATGAAGAATGTTTTTGATGGGCACATCACTGGACTTCAAGCAGCTGAGGAAAGAATCAGTGAACTTGAAGAGAGGTCAACAGAAACTTTCAAAACTGAAAAGCAAAGAGAAAAAAATAAATAAATAGACTGCCATAAAAAAGAAGGAAATCCTGCCACATATGAAAACATGGGTAAATCTAGAGGGCATGATGCTAAGTGAACTAAGCCAGAAAGAGAAAGACAAATATTATGTGGTATCACTTACATGTGGAATGTAAAAAAACATTTTTTTAAAGTTGATTTCACAGAAACGGAAAATAGAATGGAATAGAATGGTGGTTGCCCAGGGCTGGGGGGAGGGGGAAAGCAAACAACACAAGTGAAAAATGGCATAAACATCTGTAAAGATACATCACCAAAGATATACGGATGGCAAGTAAGCACATGAAAAGATGCTTAACATCATATTCCATCAGGGATTACAAATTAAAACAATAATGAGATACTACTACACACCTATTAGAATAGCTAAATCCATAATACTGACAATACCAAATGCTGGTGAGAAATTGGAGCAACAGGAACTCTCACTAGTTGTTAGTAGGAATGTAAAATAGTACAACCACTTTGGAAGACAGTTTGATGAGTTCTTACAAAATTAAACAAATTTTCATACAACCCAGAAATCATGTTCCTTGGTATTTACCCAACCAAGTTGAAAATTTATGTCCACATAAACATGAGCACAAATGTTTATAGTAGCTTTATTCATAGTTGCCAAAACTTGAAATCAACCAAGATGTTCTTTATTATTATTATTTTTTTTTTTGCAGTTCACGGGCCTCTCACTGTTGGGGCCTCTCCCGTTGCGGAGCACAGGCTCCAGATGCGCAGGCTCAGTGGCCATGGCTCACAGGCCCAGCCGCTCCGTGGCATGTGGGATCTTCCCAGACTGGGGCACGAACCCGTGTCCCCTGTATCGGCAGGCGGACTCTCAACCACTGTGCCACCAGGGAAGCCCCAGATGTTCTTTAAAATGTGAATGGGTAAACAAACTGTGGTACATCCACTCAATTTAATATTATTCAGTGTTAAGAAGAAATGAGCTATCAAGCCACAAAAAGAGATGGTAGAAACTTAGGTGCATATTGCTAAGTGAAAGAAGACACTGAGAAGGCTACCTACTGTATAATTTTAGATATATGATATTCTGCAACAGATAAAACTACAGAGACAGTAGAGAGATCAATGATTGCCAGTGGTATTTGGGAAGGGAGGGAGGGATATGGAGCACAAGGGATTTTTAGGACAGTGAAATATTCTCCATCACACTCTAGTGGTAGATTCCTGTCATTTTACATTTGTCAAAACCCATAGAATGTACAAACAAGAGTGAACTCTAATGAAAAAAAATGAACTTTAGTTAACATTAATGCATTGATATTGCCTCATCAGTTGTAACAAATGTACCACACTAATGCAAGATGTTAATAGTAGAGGCATCTATGTGGAGAGGATATATATGGACACTCTCTGTACTTTCTGCTCAATATTTTGTAAATCAAAAAGTGCTCCAAAAGTAGTCTATTAATTTTTAAATAACTGCCCCAGAAATACCACAGATGACAGAATTAGTAGACAAAAGATTAACACAGATATTACAATTGTATTTTATATGTTCATAAAGATTGATTTTGTCAAGTAGAAACATGGCAAGTTATAAAAAAAAGAATTAAATTTAACTTTTGTAGATAAAATGCAATGCCTGAGATGAACAAATATACTAGATGGAATTAACAAAAAAATTAGATGCAAAAGAAAACACTGTTGAACTTGAAGACATAAATAGAAACTATCCAAAATGAAACAACAAAACAAAACAAAGGACAGAACTTAGCTGTGGTATAACTTCAAGTCACTAAATGCATATGCAAATTGAATTCTCAGAAAAAGAAGAGATGGAATGGAGAGAAAAATATTTTTTAAACTAATGGCCAAATATTTTCCAAATTTAGTGAAAACCACCAATGCATAGATTCAAGAAGCTCAATAAGCCACAAACAAAAGAAGCATGAAGAAAACAACAAGGCATATGTTAATGAAATTGGTTGAAACTAATTTTAAAGAGAAAAGTGTGAAAGCAGCCAGAGGAGAAAGGCACAATATCATTATGTACAAGTGATGAAAGAAGATGAGCCTGAGGATAGACTTCTATTAGGAACCTCTGAAAGACAGGAGGGAGTCTGTAAATACCAGAGGAAGAAGCTGTCGAACTAAATTTCCTGTTCATGGAATTATCTTTCAATAATCAATATGAAATGACATTGTTAGACATAGAAAAGCTAAAAATTTTGTCATCATCAGACTTGCACTACAAAAAATGATAAAGGAATTCCTTCAGATATGGAAACTAATACTAGATGGAAATATGCTCATCTACACAATGGGATAAAGATACTGAATATGATAAATTTGTCACTAAATATTTTTTAAAGTTTCTGTTTTTGAAATCAATTTAAAAGAATTACATAATGCAAAGTAATAGCAATATATTTTTTAAGCTTGTAATAAATGTTGGAGTACAATGTAGAATTAAGATAGCACAAAGATCGGCAGATAGGAAATGGACACTGTTGTATATTCTTCTACTAACCATGAAGCGGTGTGGTGTTACCTGAAGGTAGACTACAATAAGTTAAAAATATATTGTGTAAACCCTAATGAGCCATCAGAAAAACAAAGATATAGCTAATAAATAAACAAAGGGGACAGGATGTAATTATAAAAACACTTCAAAACAAAGCAGAAAAGAAGTTAAAAGGACCAAAGGATTGAGGAAAAAATAGAAAACCAATAACAAGATGATAGACTTAAGCCAAACCATATTAATAATCACATTAAATGGTAATGTTATAAATATCCCAAATTAAAGGCTGAGATTCTTAGATTGGATTTTAAAAAATAATCAAGTCCCAACTGTATGCTATGTGTAAGAAATCTATTACAGATATAAAAACTCAAATAGTTTAAAAGGATGGAAAACTGTATATAATACTAACACATAAAAACAAAGCTAGAGTAACTGTATTAATATTTAGAAAAAATAGATTTCAGAGCAAAAAAATAATATTACCAGGATAAATGGGATACTTCATAATGATACAGGAGGCATCAAGGGGCATAATGATCATAAATGTTTATGTATCCCATAACAGAGCTTCAAAACATCTGAAGCAAAAATTGATAGAACTGATAGAAGAAATAGAGACATTTTTAATTATTGTCAGTGATTACAAAATCTGTCTCTCAATAATTGATAGAACAACTAGACAGAAAAATCAGTAAGTATTCAGAAGACCTGAACAATGCTATCAACCAACTGAATGGAATGAATTTTTTTAGAACATTTCTACTCAACAACAACAGAATACTCATTCTTTTAAAGTACACACAGAGAACATACTCTATGAGCCATAAAACATCTCAATAAACTTAAAAGAATTCCACCATAAAACTATGTGCTATGACCAAAGTTATATTGGTTATTAATAACAGAAAGATACCTTAAAACTTCCCAAATATTTGGAAACTATTTTATAATCCATGGGTCAAAGGAAAAAAAAAGGAAATTCAGATATATTTTGAACAGAAATAAATGAAAATACAGCATATTAATATTTGGGAGATGAAACTGAGGCAATACTTATAGGGAAATTTATATGATGAAAGACTTACACTGAAAAAGATAAAAGGTCTCAAATTAATGCCCTAAGCATCCACATTAAAAAACTAGAAAAAAAAGAGCAAATTAAATCTAGAGTAAGTATATTAAAAGGAAATAAATATGAGAAAACAAATTAAATGGAAAATAGAGAACACATAGGAAAGTTAATATTTTTTTTCTTGAGAAGATCAATAAAATTAATAAATGTCTAGTGAGACTCATCAGGACCAAAAGAAAACACACACACACAAATTACCAGTACCAGGAATGAGAAAAGTGATATTTCTACTTATTCTCCAAATGGTATTATAATAAGAAATATATTTGGTCTTGTCCCCAGTTCCTGGTACAGATCTCCTAAAACCCTTGTAATTTCCTTAGTAATAGGGGTGCTAGGAGTATGTTTTGTTCTAATATTTGATCTTTGATTCTGTTCCCTGACATAAAAACTTCTAAGACACTTGGGGGTCTCTGGAGTAATAATAGTGTCTTTTTGTATCCTAATAAGATGACAAGGCTGAGAGCCTCCAGATAGCTTCAGGGCAGAGGTTGGTCACCAGAAAAACCAAGCCACAATTAGAAGCTTGTAACTTTCAGCCCACCCCTATTTTCCAGGGAGGGGAGAAGCGCTGGATATTGAGTTATTAATTAATCAGGCATATGTGATAAAGCCTCCATAAAAATCTCTAAACTGTGGGGTTTGGAGAGCATCTAGGATGGTGAACATATCTATATGCTGGGAGTGTGGTCGCATCTCAACTCCACAGGGACAGAAACTCTTGAATTCAGGACCCTTCTGGGCCTTGCCCTATGTATCTCTTCATCTGGCTGGTTATCTGTATCCTTAATCATATCTTTATAATAAACTGGTAAATGTAAGTAAGTGTTTCCCTGAGATCTGAGAGTCTTGGTAGCAAATTATCAAACCTGAGGAGTGGGTTGTTGGAACCCCCCAATTTATAGCCAGTTGGCCAAAATTCAGGTTGGGACTTGAACCCACAGTCTTTTAATGGAGATCACGCACCTGGCCTCAGGACTTAAAGAAGCTCAGGTTCTTTCTATCTTGTCACAGAAAGAATTCTGTGAGAGACAAAGTGATAGGTAAGAAGTGGATTTATTTAGAGAGGTACACATTCCATAGACAGAATGCAGTCCATCTCAAAAGGTGAGAACAGCCTTGGGAGAATCACACTCCACAGACAGAGTATGGGCCATCTCAGAAGGTGAGAGGCCCTGAAATATGGGGTGGTTTGTTTTTATGGGCTGGGTAATTTCATAGGCTAATGAGTGGGAGAATTATTCCAACTATTTTGGGGAAGGGGGTGGAGATTTCTGGAAATTCTGGAATTCCAAGTGGGCCACTGCCCACTTCTTTTTTTTTTTGCGGTACGCGGGCCTCTCACTGTTGTGGCCTCTCCCGTTGCAGAGCACAGGCTCCGGACGCGCAGGCCCAATGGCCATGGCTCACGGGCCCAGCCGCTCCGTGGCATGTGGGATCCTCCCGGACCGGGGTATGAACCCGTGTCCCCTGCATCGGCAGGCGGACTCCCAACCAATGCGCCACCAGGGAAGCCTCACTGCCCACTTTTTGACTTTTTATGCTAAGCCTCCAAACTGTCATGGTGCTGGTGAGCATGTCATTTAGCTAATGTATTAAAATGAGTGTATAATGAGGCTCAAGATCCACTGGAAATGGAATCTTCTGCCATCTTGGACCCAGTTGGTTCTAGCCAGTTTACGTCTATACTCAAGGGCTATGTCATTCTTTTAGAGGTTGTGCCCTGCCCTCTTCTCTCCTGTTTTGGTAGGGTACTCAATTGGTGTCCAGAGAGTTGAAGAATTGGTTGATGTGGGGAAAAAAAAATCCCACATATTTGGTGTCTGAAGTATTGTGAGCAGAGGAAATATGGTTTTCCTTTTAATTAGTACAGGAATATAATGAATAATTTAATTTCAGTAAGTTCAACAACTTAGATGCAATGGATACATTCCTTGAAATATCCAAACTACCAAAGTTCATGCAAAAGGTAATAGATAACTGAAAAACTTTATATCTGTTAAATAAATGGAATTTATAGTTTAAAATCTTCTCACAAGAACAACTCCAGGGCTAAGAGTCTTCACCTTTAAATTCTACCAAATATTAGAAGTAACAGCCACTCTGCACCAATTATTCATGAAAATTGAAAAGGAGAGAACACTTCCCAGCTCATTCTATCAGGTCAGCATTGCTTTGATACCCAAATCAGATGAAGACATTCAGAGAAAACAACAGGCCAACTCGCTTCATGATTTTCCTAAAATTTTAGCAAATTAAACCATATAAAGAAAGGATAATATATCATGACTAAGTAGGGAATTCATGGTGGTTCAATGTTGAAAATCAATTAATGTAATACACCATACCAAAAGTCTAATAAAAATGTTATCACCCTAATAGGAGCAGAAAAATAATTTGACAAAATTTAGCATCTATTCATGATAAAAATTCTCAGTGAGCACAGTTCCCTGACCCTTCCTGCATGTTAAGTATTTCTGCTTTCTGTTTCTATATCTTCCTATTATTTTTCTTACAAAATTCCTTGGATTTTGTTGCTTAATTGCCTTTTTAGCTAGCCTAATGTTAACTAATTCAGATTTAGTAGGATTTCTGTTACATAGCTAATACTCAATTGACAAATTACTAATAAATGATTAACATTTGGTTCTTGGCTAACTGGGAGACTTAGGATCATTTTAACAAAATGGGAATTTATAATAGCTAATTCCTATGGAATACGTTTATGTGCCAGGCAGACTGCCAAGTGATTTACATCCAAAAATATATTATTTTACAACCACCACATAAGACAGGCACTATTAGTATAATTCCAGTTTTACACATGAGGAGCTAAAGCAGAGCAATTATAAGCTATATACCCAAAGTCACACACAGGGTAAATAATAGGGCTGGGACTTGACCTCAGGCTATCTCTGATCCCAGAGCCTCCACTTTGTACCCCATCCTCACTGCCCCTTAATAAGAAGAAAGTGCTGATATGGGAAAGGTTATAGAGGAAAGAAGATGTGTTTAACCCCGGCCACAATAAGTTTAAACCTTTACACAAAACATTTGTCTAGCTGCTATGTATAGTAGAACATCAATGGACTACAGTGTTTGCCCTCAGTTCAATCAGAGGAAAGATACAAATGCAGTGATTAGGTTAACATATATTTAGAAATTTTTATCTGCTGTAACTAACCTGGGTGAGGGTTTCAAAGATGAATAAGACATAATCCCTGTCTTTGACTATCTCAGTCTATAAAAAACTTGCCAAATTAAAAAGTATGTTCTACCTTTTTATTCTCCATGTATTCTGACCTTATTTCAATTTTGAATTTATAAACATTAAGTGATAAAAAGAAAAAAACGTTGTTCTAGTTCTAGGGTTTTTTCCCCATTACATAAAAATAAAGTTTGTTTTCTTTTTGAAAGTTATGATAATTGAAATGTTTCAATGTGAGAAGGATTTAGATTGAAGTAAATAAAACACATTCAGTTAAACATAGATCTTGTGACATTCGTATCATATTCCTGACCTGTCCTGAAAAAAAAGATCTGAAAATTATACATCTGTTCAAAAACCCTACACATCTGCTAAAATGGACATCCCAAACTCAACTCTTTCCCTTAGTCAGAGTAGTAAACTTCCATTCACCAACAATCTCTCACAATATAACATAGACTCGTTAAATACCAGATGGCTTTTTGTACTGTTTCAAATTTTTTTTTTAAGTTTCCTTTTTCTTTTTTTTTCACAACTCACACACACACACACCCACACTGTATTTTATTTTTACAACAGGTAAATAAACTGACACCAAGCATTGTAAATGGAAGACCACAACAAAAGCAACAATGATTGCAATTACCAAACACGAAACACACTCATACTATGTCATAATATTGACATTCAGTCCAGTAATCCTCCACTGTAACAGCTCCTTTACTTTGCAGTGAAAAGTGATTTGTATATTTTTTGCCTCTCAGTCCTTGTGGGATTTTTTTTTATTCAAACAGAAAGTCACAAAAATTATAATCATCCTCATCAGTTCAGTCCCATGTAATTAATTTTTTTTCATCTTGATCTTTTGTTAGCACTTTTATGAATTCATCAGTTTTCCATTAGAGTTCTGAAAATGCTTATTCATTCAGTTCAGCAGTATAGTCAGTTACCAGAAACCTGTACTTGTCAGAGTCTTTTCCATGAATTCCTTGAAGATGAAACCCTTTTATAGGAACATTTTTTCAAAAGCATCAGAGTACACCCAGAACTGTCTGTAATGACAAAAGCCTTAAAAATGACCACGGTTAAAGATTTGATGAAAGTTCATAATAATGCAATTGACAAGGAAATTTAGTTATTTCTGAGATACACATTTTAAAGTAATAACTAGAATTATGACATTATACCAGAACATATAAGATTTTTAGAAATTTCATGTAATGTCTGAAATATTTATATTAACATATTTCCATACAAATAACCCAAAGAAAGTTTAGTATTAGTTGTTATTTTTTGTTTGTGTGTTTGTTTTTTTATACGGCAGGTTCTCATTAGTCATCAGTTTTATACACATCAGTGTATACACGTCAATCCCAATTGCCAAATTCAGCACACCACCATCCCCACCCTGCCACAGTTTCCCCCCCTTGGTGTCCATATGTTTGTTCTCTACATCAGTGTCTCAACTTCTGCCCTGCAAACCAGTTCATCTGTACCATTTTTCTAGGTTCTACAAACATGCGTTAATATACGATATTTGTTTTTCTCTTTCTGACATACTTCACTCTGTATGACAGTCTCTAGATCCATCCACGTCTGAACAAATGACTCAATTTTGTTCCTTTTTTATGGCTGAGTAATATTCCATCATATATATGTACCACTACTTCTTTATTGATTCGTCTGTCGATGGGCATTTAGGTTGCTTCCATGACCTGGCTATTATAAATAGTGCTGCAGTGAACATTGGGATGCATGTGTCTTTTTGAATTATGGTTTTCTCTGGGTATATGCCCAGTAGTGTGATTGCTAGATCATATGGTAATTCTATTTTTAGTCTTTTAAGAAAACTCCATACTGTTCTCCATAGTGGCTGTCTCAATTTACATTCCCACCAACAGTGCAAGAGGGTTTCCTTTTCTCCACACCCTCTCCAGCATTTGTTGTTTGTAGATTATCTGATGATGCCCTTTCTAACTGGTGTGAGGTGATACCTCATTGTAGTTTTGATTTGCATTTCTCTAATAATTAGTGATATTGAACAGTTTTTCATGTGCTTCTTGGCCACCTGTATGTCTTCTTTGGAGAAATGTCTATTTAGGTCTTCTGCCCATTTTTGGACTGGGTTATTTGTTTCTTTAATATTTAGCTGCATGTGATGTTTATATATATTGGAGATTAATCCTTTGTCCGTTGACTCGTTTGTGAATATTTTCTCCCATTCTGAGGGTTGTCTTTTTGTCTTGTTTATGGTTTCATTTTCTGTGCAAAAGCTTTGAAGTTTCATTAGGTCCCATTTTTTAATTTTTGTTTTTATTTCCATTACTCTAGGAGGTGGATCAAAAAAGATCTTGCTATGATTTATGTCAAAGGGTGATCTTCCTATATTTTCCTCTAAGAGTTTTATAGTGTCTGGTCTTAAATTTAGGTCTCAAATCCATTTTGAGTTTATTTTTGTGTATGGTGTTAGGGAGTGTTCTAATTTCATTCTTTTAAATATAGCTGTCCAGTTTTCCCAACACCACTTATTGAAGAGACTGTCTGTTCTCCATTGTATATCCTTACCTCCTTTGTCATAGATTAGTTGACCATAGGTGTGTGGGTTTATCTCTGGGCTTTCTATCTTGTTCCATTGATCTATGTTTCTGTTTTTGTGCCAGTACCATACTGTCTTGATTACTGTCGCTTTGTAGTATAGTCTGAAGTCAGGGAGTCTGATTCCTCCAGCTCTGTTTTTTTCCCTCAAGACTGCTTTGCCTACTCAGGGTCTTTTGTGTTTCCATACAAATTTTAAGATGATTTGTTCTAGTTCCATAAAATATGCCATTGGTAATTTGTTAGGGATTGCATTGAATCTGTAGATTGCTTTGGGTAGTATGGTCATTTTCATAATATTGATTCTTCCAATCCAAGGACATGATATATCTCTCCATCTGTTGGTAGCATCTTTAATTTCTTTCATCAGTGTCTTATACTTTTCTGCATACAGGTCTTTTGTCTCCCTAGGTAGGTTTATTCCTAGCTATTTTATTCTTTTTGTTGCAATGGTAAATGGCAGTATTTCCATAATTTCTCTTTCAGTTTTTTCATCATTAGTGTATAGGAATGGAAGAGATTTCTGTGCATTAATTTTGTATCCTGCAACTTTACCAAATTCGTTGATTAGGTCTAGTAGTTTTCTGGTGGCTTTTTAGGATTCTCTATGTATAGTATCATGTCATCTGCTAACAGTGACAGTTTTACTTCTTTTCCAATTTGTATGCCTTTATTTCTTTTTCTTCTCTGACTGCCGTGGCTAGGACTTCCAAAACTATGTTGAATAATAGTGGTGAGAGTGGACATCCTTGTCTCGTTCCTGATGTTAGAGGAAATGCTTTCAGTTTTTCACCACTGAGAATGATGTTTGCTGTGGGTTTGGCATATATGGCATTTATTATGTGGAGGTAGGTTCCCTCTATGCCCACATTCTGGAGAGTTTTTAATCATAAATGGGTGTTGAATTTTGTCAAAAGCCTTTTTTGCATCTATTGAGATGATCCTTTTTTGTTTTCTCCTTCAGTTTGTTAATATGGTGTATCACATTGATTGATTTGTGTATATTGAAGAATCCTTGCATCCGTGGGATAAATCCCACTTGATCATGGTGTATGATCCTTTTAATGTGTTGTTGGATTGTGTTTGCTCTTATTTTGTTGAGGATTTTTGCATCTATTTTCATCAGTGATATTGGTCTGTAATTTTCTTGTTTTTGTAGTATCTTTGTCTGGTTTTGGTATCAGGGTGATGGTGGCCTCATAGAATGAGTTTGGGAGTATTCCTTCTTCTGCAGTTTTTTGGAAGAGTTTGAGAAGGATGAGTGTTAGCAGTTCTCTAAGTGTTTGATAGAATTCACCTGTGAAGCCATCTGGTCCTGGACTTCCGTTTGTTGGAAGATTTTTAATCACAGTTTCAGTTTCATTTCTTCTTGCTTCAGTCTTGGAAGGTTATACCTTTCTAAGAATTTGTCCATTTCTTCCCAGTTGTCCATTTTATTGGCATATAGTTGTTTCTAGTAATCTCTCATGATGCTTTGTATTTTTTCAGTGCCAGTTGTTACTTCCCCTTTTTCATTCCTAATTCTGTTGATTTGAGTCTTCTCCCTCTTTTTCTTGAGTCTGGCTAATGGTTTGTCTATTTTGTTTATCTTCTCAAAGAACCAGCTTTTAGTTTTATTGATCTTTGCTATTGTTTTCTGTGTTTCCATTTCATTTATTTCTGCTCTGATCTTTATGATTTCTTTCCTTCTGCTAACTTCGGGTTTTGTTTGTTCTTCTTTCTCTAGTTCCTTTAGGTGTAAGGTTAGATTGTTTACTTGAGGTTTTTCTTGTTTCTTCAGGCAGGCTCGTATAGCTATAAACTTCCCTCTTAGAACTACTTTTGCTGCATCCCATAGGTTTTGGATTGTCGTGTTTTCATTGTCATTTGTCTCTAGGTATTTTTTGATTTCCTCTTTGATTTCTTCAGTGATCTCTTGGTTATTTAGTAACATATTTTTTAGCCTCCACGTGTTTGTGTTTTTTGCATTAGTTTCCCTGTAATTGATTTCTAATCTCGTAGCATTGTGGTCAGAAAGGATGCTTGATATGATTTCTGTTTTCTTAAACTTACTGAGGCTTGATTTGTGACCCAATATGTGATCCAACCTGGAGAATGTTCCATGCACACTTGAGAAGAAAGTGTAATCTGCTGTTTTTGGTTGGAATGTACTGTAAATGTCAATTAAATCTATCTGGTCTATTGTGTCATTTAAAGCTTGTGTTTCCTTATTTATTTTCATTTTTCATGATCTGTCCACTGGTATAAGTGAGGTGTTAAAGTCCCCCACTATTATTGTGTTACTGTCAGTTTCCTCTTTTATGGCTGTTAGCAGTTGCCTTATGTATTGAGGTGCTCCTATGTTGGGTGCATATATATTTATAATTGTTATATCTTCATGGATTGATCCCTTGATCATTATGTAGTGTCCTTCCTTGTCTCTTGTAACAGTCTTTATTTTAAAGTCTATTTTATCTGATAAGAGTATTGCTACTCCAGCTTTCTTTCTTTTTTTGTTCACATTTAATTAATTAATTTATTTATTTTTGGCTGTGTTGGGTCTTTGTTTCTGTGTGAGGGCTTTCTCTAGTTGTGGCAAGCAGGGGCCACTCCTCATCATGGTGCGTGGGCCTCTCACTCTTGCGGCCTCTCTTGTTACAGAGCACAGGCTCCAGATGCGCAGGCTCAGTAGTTGTGGCTCACGGGCCTAGTTGCTCTGTGGCATGTGGGATCTTCCCAGACCAGGGCTCGAACCTTTGTCCCCTGCATTAGCAGGCAGACTCTCAACAACTGTGCTACCAGGGAAGCCCCCAGCTTTCTTTTGTTTTCCATTTGCATGGAATATCTTTTTCCATCTTCTCACTTTCAGTCTCTATGTGTCCTTAGGTCTGAAGTGGGTCTCTTGTAGACAGCATATATATGGGTCTTGTTTTTATATCCGTTCAGCAAGCCTGTGTCTTTTGGTTGAAGCATTTAATCCATTCACGTTTAAGGTAATTATCGATATGTATGTTCCTATGACCATTTTCTTAATTGTTTTGGTTTGTTTTTGTGGGTCTTTTTCTTCTCTTGTGTTTCCCACTTAGAGAAGTTCCTTTAGCATTTGTTGTAGAGCTGGTTTGGTGGTGCTGAATTCTCTTAGCTTTTGCTTGTCTGTAAAGCTTTTGATTTCTCCATTGAATCTGAATGAGATCCTTGCTGGTTAGAGTAATCTTGGTTGTAGGTTCTTCCCTTTCATCACTTTAAATATATCATGCCACTCCCTTCTGGCTTGTAGAGTTTCTGCTGAGAAATCAGCTGTTAACCTTATGGGAGTTCCCTTGTATGTTATTTTTCGTTTTTCCCTTGCTGCTTTCAATAATTTTTCTTTGTCTTTAATTTTTGCCAATTTGATTACTATGTGTCTTGGTGTGTTTCTCCTTGGGTTTATCCTGTTTGGGACTCTTGAGCTTCCTGGACTTGGGTGGCTATTTCCTTTCCCATGTTACGGAAGTTTTCGACTATAATCTCTTCAAATATTTTCTCTCGTCCCTTCTCTCTCTCTTCTCCTTTTGGGACCCCTATAATGCGAATGTTGTTGCGTGTAATGTTGTCCCAGAGGTCTCTTAGGCTGTCTTCATTTCTTTTTATTCTTTTTTCTTTAATCTGTTCTGCAGCAGTGAATTCCACCATTCTGTGTTTCAGGTCACTTATCTGTTCTTCTGCCTCAGTTATTCTGCTATTGATTCCTTCTAGTGTAGTTTTCATTTTAGTTATTGTATTGTTCATCTCTGTTTGTTTGTCCTTTAATTATTCTAGGTCTTTGTTAAACATTTCTTGCATCTTCTCGACCTTTGCTTCCATTGTTTTTCCGACATCCTGGATCCTCTTCACTATCAGTATTTTGAATTCTTTTTCTGGAAGGTTGCCTATCTCCACTTCATTTAGTTGTTTTTCTGGGGTTTTATCTTGTTCCCTCATCTGGTATATAGCCCTCTGCCTTTTCATCTTGTCTATCTTTCTGTGAATGTGGTTTTTGTTCCACAGGCTGCAGGATTGTAGTTCTTCTTGCTTCTGCTGTCTGCCGTCTGGTGGATGAGGCTATCTAAGAGGCTTGATGGGAGGGACTGGTGGTCTGTATAGCTGACTGTTGCTCTGGTGGGCAGAGGTCAGTAAAACTTTAATCCACTTGACTGTTGGTGGGTGGGGCTGAGTTCCCTCCCTGTTGGTTTTTGGCCTGAGGCAACGCAACATTGGGGCCTACCTGGGCTCTTTGTTGGGGCTAATGACAGCCTCTGGGAGGGCTCACTCCAAGTAGTATTTCCCAGAACTTCTGCTGTCAGTGTCCTTGTCCCCACGGTGAGCTGCAGACCACCCCCTCCCCAGCCTCTGTAGGAGACCCTCCAACACTAGCAGGTAGGTCAGGTTCAGTCTCCCCTGGGGTCACTGCTCCTTCCCCTGGGTCCTGATGCACACACTACTTATTGTGTGCACTCCAGGAGTGGAGCCTCTGTTTCCCCCAGTCTTGTCCAAGTCCTGCAGTCACTTCCCACTAGGCTTCAAAATCTGATTCTCTAGGAATTCCTCCTCCCATTGCCGGAACCTCAGGTTGGGAAGCCTGATGTAGGCCTCAGAACCTTCACTCCAGTGGGTGGACTTCTGTGGTATAAGTGTTCTCCAGTCTGTGAGTCACTCACCCAGCAGTTATGGGATTTGATTTTACTGTGATTGCACCCCTCCAACCGTCTCATCGTGGCTTCTCCTTTTTCTTTGGATGTGGGGTATGTTTTTTGTTGAGTTCCAGTGTCTTCCTGTTGATGATTGTTCAGCAGTTAGTTGTGATACTGGTGCTCTTGCAAGAGGGAGTGAGAGCACGTCCTTCTACTCCGCCATCTTGGTTCCTCCTCCACTGTTGCAAATTTTGAGACACTTGTGTTACAGAGAATATATTATGGAGAACAGACTTAAGAAGGGCAGTTAACACAAGAGAAATACAGAAAATTAACCACTTCTTAAGGCTTATTTACACCAAAACACATTGATAACCACCCTATGTTGAGGAAATGGGGTTACCTGGGTCAACATCCACACTAGTATGTGTATTTACTTACTGTCAAATCAATCAGTTGAGCTGCCTCTGCTAATTTATTTGACAGAGGCTTGTCAATGTAATTAGGGTAAAATGGTCCCCCATTGCAGCTACATGACACATAAATATCTGAATGTGTATAAATGTAGAAAGACAAATAACACCATGATATATTTTTTAACAGCAAAAACAACAGAATATACAAAAGGGCCTGAGATGCACAAAGGAAAGACATTTTGCTGGGTCTCCATAGAGCCAGAAATAGTATATTGTTTAGGGTTTTGAGTTATAATCAGAAGGAAAGGAAACCCCTCTGATGCTCCCTAGAAACCATAAGGGTCTTGATATGAATGGAAAAAGTGGGGTTGTTGCTGGATAACAGGAGTTTCAGAGTTGACAGAAAAGATATTGGAAGGAAGTTATCTTTCTTTTGTTGGAGAGGGCAGAGTGAGTCTGGCAAGGTAGGTGTCTAACCTTATTTTGTGGAGGAGAAGCACAGCAAGCTAACACACTTAAAAGCTAGTAAACTCAGAGCAAATAATGGACTTAAGGAAGAACAAAGTACATAATATTATATATATATTATACATTCCAGGGAAAAATATATTTATCCCTCCAAGACTTTGATTGATTATGAACATGGAAAGGTATTTAGTGTAAGTTAGGAAGAAATACTCATCGTGTAAACATTACTATAAAAATGGAATTAATTTGTTTTCATATGTCCAAAATAAGAGATGTTAAGATTCACTTATACCTAGGTTTAATTGTATTGGTTCAGAATTCTTAAAAGAAGTCTTCGTTTTATTATATATACACCTTAAATACAAGTGCATATGTGTATTATGTAATACGTTTACATAATTTAAAAAACAACAACTTGTAGATTTTGGTCAGACATGTTAAGGACATGGAAGTCATCACCCTCATTCTCACAACAAGAGAAAAAACTAAAACAAAAAAACCCTGAAAACCAACAATTCTTTTAAGATCTATCATTCACAGAGCAGACCATCATCCACAAAAGTGCTTTTAAGGGACCCCAAACTGACACATCTATTCTCTGAAAGAACTGGGATAAGTTTGGACTTACCTCTTCTTTAAATATGATGGATAAGTGACCAGTGAAGTCAACTAGCGTAGGGATTCTCATTATGGAAAAGTTGTAAGTAACAGATTCCATTCCTCTAATAGGTTTTGTAGTATTCAGAATTTCAATTTCTTGAAACTTGTTTCAGCTAGGGTAAGTTCTGTTTGTTAAGACAATTTATAAATTTTATCTAAACTTTCAAGTTAATTTATATTAAATTGTTTATAATATTATTTTTATTATCTAGTTAATGTCTGATGAAGTGATGCTCGGTTTTTCATTCCTGATTATAGATGCCCCTCCCCTCTTTTAACCTATAATCACTAATCTGTTATTTTCCCCCATCACCCTATTTGGTCAGTTTTGCTAAGGGGCTATTGCTTTTTTTCTATAGGTTCCTACAACTAACTTTTGCTTTGTTGGTTTTCTCTATTACACATTTAGTTTCTATTTTGTTAATTTCTCCTCATATTCCTTACTTCTACTTTCCTTGGTGTTTATTTGCTGTTCTTTTATCTAACTTCATGATATATAAACTTATATCATTGGTTTTTTAGACTGTCACTGCTTCTAATATATGAATATAAGGCTATAAATTCCTCTCTGAGCACTGATGTATTTTTCTTTATCATTAGTTCAAAAAATTTCTGAATTTCCTTTGTTATTTTTCTCTTAATCCATGAGTTATATGTAAGTGTATTGTTTAATTTCCAAGAAATTGAGAATTATCTGTATTCATTCATTCATTCTCTTGTTAACAATTTCTAGCTCAATTCCACTAAAGACAGAATATGTAATCTAATTTTTTTGTCTTTTAACATTTGTTAAGGTTTGTTTTATGATCTAGCATACAATTTTCATAAATTTTTAGTAAGTATTCCATATGCTAAAAAAGAATTAAATTCTCTATTTGTTGGGTGCAAGATTCCATAAATGTCAATTAGATAGACACTTTGAATTGTATTTCTCAGATCTCTATTCTTTCTGATGTTTTTCTGTTTTTCCTGCTAGTCCTTGAAGGAGATATATTCAAATCTCCATGATTGGGAGATTTATTTGAATGTGAGTTTTTCTGTTTCTCAATTTAATTCATCAAAATTTGTTCAATATGTTTTAAAAGAATTACTGGTGAATGATGATTTTGAACTTTGAAATACTCCCTGTAGGCTAAATTCTTTATCATTGTGAAAGGTATCTCTTTATTTCTAGTATTGTTTTCTTTTTGCTTGAACATCTACTATGTTTTATATTACTAAATATGCACATATCAGTTTTTCTTTGGTTAGTGTTTATATACTTCTACTTCTGTCCTTTTACTTTCAACATTTCTCTATTTTATATGTAAGGTTGGTATATTGTAAGCAACATATAATTAAGTTTTGCTTTTTAATCTAGTCTGAAAATGTTGGTCTTTTTCTTGAAAAATTTATTCCATTTAATATAATGTAATTACTGACATAGTTAAGTTTATATCTGTCATTTCACTGTTTTTTACAAAATTTGACCCACTGGCTGTAGACTCACTTTATCTTTCATTACTTTCCTTGGGCTAATGAAACTTTTATAATTATTTTATTTTCCCTTTGGTCAGTAAATATTTTTCAATCATTTCTTAGTTCTTACTTAGAGATTACAACATGTATTTTTTTTTTTTTTTTTTTTTTTTTTTTTGCTGTACGTGCGCCTCTCTCTGCTGTGGCCTCTCCCATTGCGGAGCACAGGCTCCGGACACGCAGGCTCAGCGACCATGGCTTACGGGCCCAGCCGCTCCACGGCATGTGAGATCCTCCCAGACCAGGGCACGAACCTGTGTCGCCTGCATCGGCAGGCGGACACTCGACCACTGCGCCTCCAGGGAAGCCCTACAACATGTATCTTTGATATATTCTTTAAAAATATTTTTAGAATATTACAATATTTTTATAATTTCTGTAATGATAGAACCTTAGAACACATTAACTCCATTTACCTTCCTGTTTCTTTTTTTTTTAACCATGTGGGTTTTTTCCAGTTTTGTTGAGATATAATTGACATACAGCACTGTATAAGTTTAAGGTATATAATATGATATGACTTACATACATCCTGAAATGATGACCACCATCCATTTTCTCATATAGATTCAACATTAAAGAAATAGAAAGAAAAAGATATTTTTTTCCTTGTGGTAAGAACTCTTTTAATAACTTTCATTTATAACACACAGCAGTGTTAATTATCTTTATCATGTTGTACATTACATCTCTAGGACTTATTTATCTTATAACTGGAAGTTTGTACCTTTTGACCACCTTCATCTAATTCCCACCCCCCTGCAGCAGCAGCTGGTAGCCACAAATCTAACCTCTTTTTCCATTAGCTTGCTTGCTTGTCTGTTTGTTCTTGACATATGACTGACCTACAACACTATGTTAGTTTCTGGTACACAACATAGTGATTTGATATTCCTATAGATTTCAAAATGATCACCATGGGGCTTCCCTGGTGGCGCAGTGGTTGAGAGTCCGCCTGCTGATGCAGGGGACACGGGTTCCTGCCCCAGTCCGGGAAGATCCCACATGCTGCGGAGCGGCTGGGCCCGTGAGCCATGGCTGCTGAACCTGCGCGTCCGGAGCCTGTGCTCCGCAACGGGAGAGGCCACAACAGTGAGAGGCCCGCGTACCGCAAAAAAAAAAAAAAAAAAGATCACCATGATAAATCTAGTTGTAATTTGTTACCGTACAAAGATACTATGTAATTATTGACAATATTCCCCACACTGTGCGTTTCATGTCTGTAACTCATTTATTTTGTAACTGGAAGTTTGTACCTCTCAACCTCCCTCACCTATTTCTCTACTTCCCCTATCCTCACATCCCTCTAGAGACCACCTGTTTGTTCTTTGTATCTATTACTGTGTTTCTGTTTAGTTATGTTTATTGATTTTTTTAAGATTGCACATATAAGTGAAATCATACAGTATTTGTCTTTCTCTGTCTGACTTATTTCACTTAGCACAATACCCTCTAGGTCAATTCATGTTGTTGCAAATGACAAGATTTCTTTTTTAATGACTGAGTAATATTCTATTATATATATTATATATAGGTATATAATATATATGTATACCACATCTTTTTTATCCATTCATCTATTGATGGGCATTTAGGTTGCTTCTATATCTTGACTATTTTACAGTAATGCTGCAGTGAACATAGGGGTGCATACATCTTTTTGAATTAGGCTTTGTTCTCTTCACATAAATACCCAGGAGTGGAATTGCTGGCTCATGTGGTAGTTCTATTCTTTTTTTTATTTTTTGAGGAATCTCCAGTGTTTTCCATAGTGGCTTTACTAATTTTCTTTTCCACCAATAGTGCACAAGTGTTCCCTTTTCTCCACATCCTCACAACACTTGTCATTTGTTGTCTTTTGATAATAGCCATTCTGACAGGTGTGAGGTGATTTCTTGTTGTGGTATTGATTTGCTTTTCCCTGATGATTAGCAATGTTGAGTATATTTTCATGTGCCTGTTGGTCATCTGTATGTCTTCCTTGGAAAAGTGCCTATTCAGGTCTTCTGCCCGTTCTCATTTTTTTATTTTTATTTTTATTTTTTTTTGCGGTACGCGGGCCTCTCACTGTTGTGGCCTCTCCTGTTGCGGAGCACAGTCTCCGGACGTGCAGGCTCAGCAGCAGTGGCTCACGGGCCCAGCCGCTCCGCGGCATGTGGGATCCTCCCGGACCGGGGTACAAACCTGTGTCCCCTGCATCGGCAGGTGAACTCTCAACCACTGCAGCACCAGGGAAGCCCTGCCCGTTTTTAAATTGGGTTGTTTGTTTTGGTTTGCTTTGTTTTTGATGTCGAGTTGTATGAGTTCTTTGTATATCTTGTGATTATTAAATATTGGGCATTGTGTACAAAGAAATGTAGATTCTCAAACTCTAGTCCACATAAAGAATCAGGATATGTCCCTAAGAGAACATCAGCTCTATACTCCCAGCTTGCCTTCAGAGGTTTTCCCCACTCTGTAGCTTAATCCCTCTAGTCCTCATTACCTCCACAGTCTGTGGTGACTTTACAGATGATTGCTGTGTATTATCTGGCTTTTCAAGTTGTTTCTAATGGGGGAGTTGTTCTCCTGCCAAATTCTATATCCTAGCCAGAAGTAAATGTTCTGTTATACCATTTTTATTCTGACAGTAAATTGAGAGAAAGATACTGTTGTTCTTCACATTTATGGCTGAGAACATATCCTCAGAGAAATCAAACAACTTACTGAAGGACACACTGTTAACTTGATCAAGGTTATCAGAAGGATGGACAAGTCTCAGTTCCAGCCCAGATCAATGATACTTCAGAATCTGGGTTCTCAAGCACTTGGGTGTATTTCTTTAGTATTTCACTCTTGATATAGAATTCTAATTAGAAATAAAGTAGGTCCCTCATAACCAAACCAAGCCTTTGTGGGTCCTGGCATTAAGAAATAGAAGAAAGGGCTTCCCTGGTGGCGCAGTGGTTGAGGGTCCGCCTGCCGATGCAGGGGATGCAAGTTTGTGCCCCAGTCCGGGAGGATCCCTCATGTCGCAGAGCAGCTGGGCCCGTGAGCCATGGCTGCTGGGCCTGTGCGTCCAGAGCCTGTGCTCCGCGGCGGGAGAGGCCACAGTGGTGAGAGGCCCACATACCACAAAAAAAAAAAAAAAAAAAAAAGAAATAGAAGAGAATAAAATACTGTATCTGTGGTAAGAATCCATCTGAAGACTAGTTATGCTTGGTGTTCACAATCCTAAACATAAGGATATACAGTGAGTTCTTTGCTGACAAAGAATCTTGTGTTGATTTCCACATTTCCCCAGAATTCAGAGATGAATGCAATTTTTTATGCCTCTTCTCATCCCACATAGAAATGGGCTTTTTTAATCTAGCGTGGTTGAAATTCTTTAGGAGGAGAAGGTTTATAGAATTTAATGCCATTGTAAGGAGTTTGAAATAGCGTTACTTAGGTCAATCCGTGGCAGCATATTCTCAGTCTTTGAATGGAAAAAATATATTCATGTTATAACCTTTCATTGTCAAGATTTAGAGATCGTATAATTTAAAAGGTGTTGCATGTCTCTTGTAGTGGCAGTGTAGGGGCAATGAAAGCCCCCTGAAGTTATTTTGTGAATGCAAGAATACAAATTTAAGACTATGTATGGGAAGACATTTTTCCATAGCTAAAGTAAAAACATAGCACCTAAAATTATTACAAATATGCTATCACAAAACTCATGTACATTGTCATATTCTTTGCTATCAATATGTGCTGCTATGCACTCTCTATACTATGTAAACATGTAAAATAAGACTTTGGAAACCAATATATGCATTAATGGAGAGTCTGAAAAATTGGTAGCTTCCTGTGTTCTAATGGCAGAAATTCCAAGAGCAGCATCTTTTTGCCCACTTTACCTCTCTCCTCACTGTTATCTGAAATTCTTTTGACAAGGATAAATTCTTTCATTTTACCTTTTTTTTTTGGAAAATGTGCATTTAAAGGAACGTGCCACCTCACCCAGTGTATTTGCATCTAAATTGTAAGTGGGTGATGGCAAGTGGGAAGCAGAGACGTTGGGCTGGCCAAAAAGTTTGTTGGGGTTTTTCCCGTAAGATGGTATGGAAAAACCGGAATGAATTTTTTGGCCAACCTAGTACATCCAGTTATTCAGAAATATACCAAGTGTCCCAAGTTGCTTTCTTATCTCAGACATGTGTCTTCTTTCTGTGTTTGCGTCTGTTGGGAAAGCGAGGAGGATGTGGAGTCCTCGACCCATTGCTTTAGTTATAAGAGACTGAATTACTCCTGTTACAAAAAAACAATAAATCCAGTGTACTTCCTTTTTCTGAATTGAGAAGTCAATTAGAAAAAAATAACTTCTTTCAGATGAATTTAGTATTAAACATTGTATTAATTTAAATTGTATTGAGAACATTGTATTAATCAAGGACAAAATTTATCGAGGAGAAAAAGATCAAGTGAGATTACCAAGAAAAATTATTAGCTAATAGATACTATACAAAGAAATGCTCCTATGGTTATGGGTCAGAAATGTCCCTGGGTCTAGTTGAAGTTTTGCCAGGAGACAGAAATCAGGACCTGAATGGCAGGGAAGGTGCTTTACGATAAGAATCTAAGGACAGCACCAAGGATTTACCTAAAAGAAACAGTTTGCAGAAAGTGACTATTCAATTTTTTTTAATCTAAAAATAGAACATTTTCTCTTTTTAAAAAGTTATTTTAAAATTCCAGTTTCACACTTTTGGAGACTGCAGCCTTAACCACTCATGGTGCTAGTGTTTGAATTACTTAATATTCTCCTAGCATTTGCCTCGGGTTTGTTTCAGATCCCCCTATAAACTTTATGGTGGTAGCTCTCTGATCATGATAATAGTTTTCATATCCTTCATTTTACCTTCAAGCATCCAGTTAGATCTAGTCTTGCTTCATTCTTTTTGTTATAGGGAGATGCTTTAGAAAATATTGTAATAATGTGTACAACCAGAAATACAATTATACAGTAGCCTAAATATCTTAACTTCGCTTAATAGGGCTAAAACCCTAGGGCTACCCATTGTGTCATACTTTTAAGTCAAAAAAACATTGTGTACAAATTCAACAAATATTTGCATTTTAGAACCTATTTGTGGAAATACAGAATAAATAATGTGACACTGAATGTACACCATCAAACAGATCTAGAATCTCGGGTAATGTGTACATAAGTAGCATATGACAAATTTTACTATAAGTGCTAGAAGAAAGATTACAGAAGTTCAATGGAGTGTGAGATTTAATCATTTTGGAAATGAGGGAGAAGGAACCTATGGGAAGCTAATATTTGATTTGGGTCTTGAAGTATCTGCAAAATATTGGGAAGTGGATATGTTGGGGAACATAACCCAGCTGAACATCAGAGGAATATGTGGGAATAGGAATACACGAGGCATGCCATATTAACAGAAAAAGTCCAGTACGTACATAGATGTGTTTAATACGGTAATCAATGTTAGTTTTTGCAGAAAATTCCAAATCTCAGTGGCCTAACAAACTAAAATTTATTTCTTGTTCACATCACAGTTCCATGAGTTGTTTTGCAGGGAGCATTACACATGACGACCCAGGAAACCTGGCCTTCAGTTCTGATATGACATCCTTTTCTAGTGTCTCTGCAAAGAGTTCAGCTGGCCCACAGTCAAAGGGATTAAAATAAAAAATTATCATTCATAAGGTCTTAGAGAGCAGGCCTGGATGCACTGTATATCATTTCTGACCATATTCCATCGACCAGGACTTAACACACGGTACCATCTAGAAGCCAGGAGGTTAGGGAAATGACATCTTCCTGTGTGTGCAAGAGAAAAAGCAAATGTTGTGTTGAACACATAGCATTATCTCTGCCACAGGGAATACTGGCTGATAGAGCTAGAAAAGGAGGATGGATTGAAATCATGGAAGGCCCTGAATGCCAAGTCTGAATATTTCTGCTATTTCTGTTTCTGCTGCACTACATAGGTTCTACCCATCACACAACATTGTTGACTTAAATCATTATGTAATGATTTCAAGGTTGCTAGAAAATTTTTCATGTAACAGCTAAGTCTAAGAAAGAATAATATGTGAAACGTATGAGTATGTGAGGCTATTATCTCTTCTTTTAGAAATCCAAATCAGCAAATGCAGGTATTTTAAAGTGATTATCACTCAGTAATGATTCTTTTCATGACAGTTTAACTTATACTGATTCCTCTCTTCCTTCTCTACATCCTAACATAAATTTCTAACATTTACATAGTTCTAATACACAGGTGAATTTCCATGTCTTATCACTGTCATGATATTAAATATTCTTTGAAAATAAAACCCTTTATAACCAATCATTTTATTCTTGTCCAAATTTATGCCCAGTTCTTTGAAGACAGCAGACCCTCAATAAGCTCACGAATAAATGACTTCATAAGGAGGGATCTACCATATTAGAACCTTCTATCTCTATATTAACAGAATTTTGTACTGCCTTTATGACAATTATGGAGAGAGAGGAAAGGATGCCAAATTTGTTTAAGCTGCAAACACTTAAGGAGCATTTCATATATGTCAGGTATTAATGTGACTTGGGAAATAAAAATTTAATGGCAGAAAATTGAAAATAAAGCAAGGAATGATGAAACCATATGAAAAGATATCTATTGATATTTCAGGCCAATGTTATAGCCCAAGAAGTTCCAAATATTCATTTTTTCCCCCAAGCTTTCCCTAGATTCTATAGATTCCTCTGTCCAAAATGTATTAACTGATTTTTTTTTTTAAGGCACTGTCACTTGGGAAGGAATTGGGTGTGTCTTATTACTTCCAGTGAGGAGGAGTCCTCCATGACTTAGAGGTTTTGGCTTTGCCTCTGCTGATAATAATGTATGGATATTGTAACAAGAACAAGAAATTAAAAAGAAATTGGTGGTATAGACTTGTCTTCCCTTGCACGTTTCAAAACTTTGATTAAAAATCAGGGTCTGTTTTTTGTTTTCTATTTTACCCTTTGATGTTCACTTTAGCCTTTTTTTTTTTTTTGGATAGAAGCCATTTCTGAGAGAAATGCTTAGTTTGGTAGCTTAAATAACATTCAAGTTCATGATTGCTGACTCTGCTGCAATTTAACTAACTTTAGGGGTGTTACTTTTCCTGATTTCTGTTGATATTGTGATCTGCTGGTGATTCATGATTCTGATAGTGCTATAAAGTCAGGTAGACACATACTTTGTCAAGATCATTACTACATATGTTTTATCATTACTATGATATTGAAGAAAAGATATGACAGCAGATAAGGTCTCTAAGAACAAAATGAAAGATTTGGCTTATAAAAAAGATTATATCTTTTGAGAAGATAGATATCTGATGAATTTTTACTGATCTGAGACTTCTATAATGAGAAATTTAGAGGACATACTAAAATTTGAGATGCACATGGTAGGTGTGCATCTAAAAAAGAGCACAAATCTAAAAGAATACTCTTAGGTAAGTTAGAGGCTAGACTGAACATTGGAGAAGGGTGAAAGAAAGGATTATGTAGGTGAAGATCCCCAAATGATTGAATATCACCTTCTGTTGATTCCAAACTGGAGCTTAAACTCAATGTCAGTATGACTCTTTCATATCCCTTATTTAAAGATTACCTAATTAATTATCGATTTCTTTCAACCTCAGAAATATTTCTTTTTTCCTTTTTAATGATCCTGCTGTCACAATCATATTTCAGACTCCTGTCAGCATCACCTGATGTACTACAGTAACGCAGATTTGTCAAAACTGACCTGATTAGCCTTATGGCTTCAGAACCAGCCCTGTTATTATTTCCAAATGCATCTGTCTCTTTTTTCTTTTTTACCAGCTAAAATTTATTGAGTTTTTGTGCCAAGATTGTGCAAAGTGCTTTGGCATACATTACAGATGTTATTTCAGTTGGTCTTTATAATAATTACATAAGATAGGTGATATTATCTTCATTCTACAGATGAGAAAACTGAAAGTTGGGGAACTTATGTGACTTGTCTAAGATCACACTGTTAGTAAGTGGCAGTGGGGATTTCTCCTCAAGCCTGCCTCCAAAGCCAGGGTACTTAAGCAATGTTCTATACTGTCCAGCAGGAGAAAGTAGGAGTCTCTGCAAACATTTTCATATTTATTAATTTGGGGATTCTTTAGCATTCAGGAACTATCTTTTGAATGTTAAAAGTTTATTGCAATAAGAATTGTTTACTTTATCCTTGAATTATTTCCAACCCCAAATCCTCAACCAGATTCTTCCCTCTGAAATTCAATCCACTGTATCATTTCCTCCACTTACAAACATTAATGCTCGTTCTCGTTCTCTTCCTATTTATTCCTCCTCTTACCCTTCCCATTTATCTATTTCTCTTCTTGAAAATTCACTCCTAAAGCTAACAAGGTGAGGATGCCTGGCGGGCAGAGGTGCCCTGAAGATGGGTGGGTGGGAAGCAGGATCCGCGTGGCCCCGAGGTGGGTGTTGGAGGGTGAGCAGGAGAGGGCTTGTTGGCAGTATGGGGCAGCCCAGCCACAGGATGCGAGAGCCCAGCATGAAGAATAAGTCATTTACGTGTAAGGTGTGCAGAGGCAGACCAGGGGTGAGAGGTGCCAGCCAGTCTGCATGGGGCTGGGACCAGGAAGGGGATCCTGTTTCCCAATGTCAGAGCAAGGTGAGGAAAGTGACCTGGGGAAAGGCTGCCCACCACAGAGATTTGAAGCCCAGGAAGAGTGATCGGGGCTTTCTTCTCAGGGACCAGCCTGGCCCAGTGTTTCTGAGCCCAGGGCCGGGTGAGACGGCTCTGTGCTCGTGGGTGGTGGTGGTCCATGCAGGGCGCTGGAGCCAGAGTAGGCTAAAAGAGGGTACTGGTGGGGTTAGTGGGGACAACTTGATGGCAAAAAGAGACTGGTACATATAGGAAGATTAATCCAATAAGTAAATGAGGATAATGAGAGTCATATTCATCAGTGCCAGAGAAGAGAATTACAAATAAAGAGGAAAAGAGAGAAAAAGAACAAAAACAACAAAAAAAGGAATGAGCCCTGTGATGGTAATTTGGAATTGGAGATGTTGGTGTGATCTCAAGATATATGGGTAGGTCCAGAGTAGAGATGTAAATGTGTGAAAGTATTATGTGTGTGCATGTATGCATATACATACACAGATATATTTACACATGTGTTTTCTAACTCTGTCCACTAAAAGGGTCTGGGAGCAGCAATACCTGAATAACTACTAGCAGACCTAGTGCTTGGATCTTGGGTAATAAATATTATTTTCCCCTGAAGGAACGAGGTTGATTCCAGGTATGGGTAAGAGAAATTGTAAGATAATCTCAGAATATCTTGTTTCTAAAACTAAAGAGGTGCATGCTCAAAGAATGTCAGGAACAGGTAAAAGGACACAAGGGCCAGCTTGTAGGAGCTCCCTTTGGTCAAATCTAGAACCACTTGAGCATCTAAATAAATAAGAAGAAATTATAACCAACAGAATAAAACAGCATTAAATAGTATTCCTGGAACATACTAAAATTTGATAAGGAATGGGAGATATACATGTCTATAAATAATACCTTACTACAAAATATTAATTACATAGTGATAAAAAAGCAACTTTACAGTAGAAAAGATACCACCTACATGAAGAGATCAAGTTTGGCAATTTGGAGACATATAAAAAAATCATGTGTGCCACATTATAAAATGGAATGAGAAAACCATATAACTTAAGTAAAATTCCTGCCAAAGATGCATAACCTGACTATAGTCACACTGAACTATCAGGGAGAACCTAGCTGAGAAACATTCTATACAATAACTGGCCCATGCTCCTCAGAAGTCAAGGAAATGAAGGGAAGACTAAGGAACTCTTCCAGATTGAAGGCATCTAAAAGGAAATGACAACTAAATGCAGCACGTACTCCTGGCCATGGCCTGTTTGCTGTAAAGGAGAAAATTGGATGGGTTCTGAGGATTAGATGGTAGTATTGTATTGATTGTTACTTTCCTGATTTTTCTGGTTGTATTTTCAGGAGAACGTCCTGCTTGTAGGAAATACAACCAGAGTATTTAGAAATGAAACACCACCACCAGCTAAGATGGTTTTCAGTGTCTCTAAAGCATGTGTTAGGCACATATACTGACCCAATTTACTTTTTAAAACTTACTTCAAACACACACATCCTGCTTTCCAACCCATATTACATATCTTATAATACAACTTTTGTTTTGCACGTGCAGTTTTACTTGATTTTCTTCAACTTTTCTACTTGGAAAACGTTTTCTCATTAAATATTTGCAATTAAAATTAAGTATTAAATATTAAAATATTCGCAAATGATATAACTGTTAATGGCTTAATACCAAACATACATAAACAACTCATACAACTCAACATCAAAAAAACAAATAACCCAATTAAAAAAAAATAGGCAGAAGAACTGAATAGACATATTTCCAAGGAGGAATGCAGATGGCCAACAGGCATATCAAAAGATACTCAGCATCACTAATCATCAGGGAAAGGCAAACCAAAACCACAATGAGATTCCACCTCACACCTGTCAGAATGGCTATTATCAAAAAGAATGCAAATAACAACTGTTGGCAAGGATGTGGAGAAAAGGGAACAAGGGTGTGCAAGAGTGCACTGTTGGTGGGAACATAAATTGGTGCAGCCACGGTAGAAAACAGTAAGGAGGTTTCTCAAAAAACTAAAAATAGAGCTACCATATGACCCAGCAATTCCACTCCTGGGCATATATCTGAAAAAAACAAAACCATCAATTCAAAAAGATACATGCACCCCAGTGATCATAGCAGCATTATTTACAATTGCCAAGATATGGAAGCCACCTAAGTGTCCATCAACAGATGAGTGGATAAAGAAGATGTGGTATATAAAGCAATGGAATACTACTAAGGCATAAGAAAGAAGGAAATTTTACCATTTTTAGCAACATGGGTGGACTTGGAGGGTGTTATGCTAAGTGCAATAAGTCAGACAGAGAAAGACAAATACTGTATGATATCACTTATATATGGAAGCTAAAAAAAAATACAATAAACTAGTGAACATAACAAAAAAAGCAGACTCACAGATATATAGGACAAACTAGTGGTTACCACTGGGGAGAGGGAAGGGAAGAGGGGCAATATTGGGATAGGGGAGTAAGAGGTACAAACTATTAGGTATCAAATAAGCTACAAGGATATATTGTACAACATGGGGAATATAGCCAATATTTTATAATAACTGTAAATGGAGTATAATCTTCACAAATTTTGAATAACTGTATTATACTGTGATTCAAACAGTATACTGTAACATATAATATTGTACATCAATTATATTTCAATTAAAAAAATATTTTAAAAAAGATTCAACTCAATCGTACCCTACTGTATTAAAACTTGTATCACTCAACCAGGTACCTTACATTGCTCTCTCCTTATTATAGACCTTTCAGTCTTTTTAAAATAGTAGTTAACCCTGCTATTGCATTGTAATAATTTGTTTGACTCTTTTTTTTGTCCTCCAGAACATAAGGGGTTCTTTAATTGACCTATTGTTAAATTTCGAGTGCTTACGTAAGCCTGTAATATCTGACATGCAGTGTGTTCTCAAATATGTTTTGAATAAATGAATGAAAATTCCATGTCAACCTGAAGTGTTTTGTATGCCACAGCTATCAGCCCTCAATCTGTGACAGCAATATTTTAATTAGACGAGAGTGTATATATACAGCTGAACAAAATGTGAATGTCAGCAAGCTTTTTAACATAGATGACCCCTCATAATGTATTTTAATACTTTCTGCTCGAAGATCATAAGAAAATCCACTGCTTTGTCTCCTGACCTGCTGCCAACAGCTGTCATCTCCTAGACTGTCCCTCAGAGTCCCTTTCAGAACCACAAATAAATCGAGAGCTCTCAGTGTCCCCTCCCCAGACACCCTGAGGTTGCAGAGACCAGTGGTTCTCAAACTTGAGCATGCATTACAGTCACCTGGGGGGCTTGTTACAACACAGATTGCTGGGTCCTAACCCCAGAGTTTCTGCTTCAGTCAATCTGGGCTGGGACCCACTAATTTGCATTTCTAGCATTTCACAGTTGATACAGTACCGCTGTCCTGGTGACCACCCTTTGAGAACCACTGCTGTAGGTTTTTTCCTACAAACTTGAGGTCAGCCAGTTCTGACCATGACTCATATCATTAATCCTCTGAGTCAACATGAAAAAGGAAAACCCACCCCCCATGACTTGCAGGTCAATCATAACTTCCCAGGCAATCATTTTCACTGGGTCAGCAGACTTGATATACCCTACACAAAATCTCCACTCCTCCATCGTCCCCAGATTGTTCCACCAAATCTTGACTTAATCCCATAACAGACTTCCAACAACCTGAACCCTATACTCTCATCACTGCCTCCTCAGCCTAGTGAGATCACCATGTTCTGGTGGGGCTCCGCCATCCTCTGCTGTAGTCAGGAAAGCACCCCAGTTACAAAGCCAGGTCAGATGCAAAGCTTATCTCAGATGTTTTCCTTCTCCTCAGAATCACAGTCTTGCTCTGCCGGAAAATAGTTACTTCATAATATTTTCTGCCAGACTGAGAGAAAGCCTAGTACCAGTTATTCTATCAAGTATGCTTGCAGAAATCTGACATTAGATTTTAATTCTTTGTTTGCTCTGTTACTGCTGGTGTATATTTTTACAAGTTTATTATATCTTTCTGTGTGTGTAATTTTATCAGTTTGAAAAATGGAGACTTTGTACTCTGGGTTGTCTCTGCCATCTTCCACGTGAAGTTTCCAATTTTTATTTTGATTATTTATTTTAAGGAACGGTTGACAGTATTATATCTACAGTATTCTTTTCCATGCATTTATAGAAAAAGGAATCCAATAGATATAAAATGTGATTTCCAATTCATTTTGCTAAAAAGACTATAGATAATTTCCCTCTGTATTTTCTTTTCAAGTTTTAATGATGTATAAAAGTGTGAGAGACCTGCCTAATTTTGTTTCTTTGGGTATAAACTGTTTTTACTACTTAGCTATTGATAGCATTCTTTCTTTGCCTCTTTAAATATTTTTGTAATTATATCTGGGTTCATATTAGTTTATTGATTTTTTTGGCAGATGATAAATCCTATCAATTTTTATACACAAATCTTTCTTTGACAATTTTTATACACAAACAGGTAATATTAAATTCATTAGTTCTTTGACTATTGCGTCTTCTCAGATGTTTTTTTCCTTATATCTATTAAACAAATACAAAATCTTTATAGTTTCGTTCTTCATGTTTTACCTTTCATAACCATTATTTCTCTACCATTGCTTTTCTGTACATTCTGATTCCATTTTTTGATGAATCAGTCTTGTTAATAACTATGTTTCATATAAATCTTTATGATACTATTGACATTTTAATTTCCTTACAAATTTCAGCATACCTTTCCAGCTCCCTCTTTATTTCAACCTGATGACTTCTCCTGTCTATCTTTTACCTATAGCTGGCTGTGTAGTTTTGAACAGAAGGGAACTTTACCATATATGAGAAAATAAAAATTATAAAGACAAGTTAGAAATTAAGAGAATTAGGGACTTCCCTGGTGGCACAGTGGTTAAGAATCTGCCTGCTAATGCAGGGGACACGGGTTCCATCCCTGGTTCAGGAAGATCCCACATGCTGCGGAACAGTTAAGCCCGTGCGCCACAACTACTGAGCCTATGTTCTAGAGCCTATGAGCCACAACTACTGAAGGCCGTGAGCCTAGAGACCGTGCTCCTCAAAAAGAGAAGCCACTGCAATGAGAAGCTCATGCACCGCAACAAAGAGTAGCCCCCGCTCACTGCAACTAGAGAAAGCCCACACACAACAACGAAGACCCAATGCAGCCAAAGAGGGGAAAAAATTAAGTGAATTAATATGAAAAGGTCAGTAAAAATATACAGGTCTGTAAATCCTTAAAATCAATAGACACAATAAATAGAAAAACCTGAATATGTTTGTCATTACAAAAAGTAGAGAGTTAATGTTTAACTAAATGGAAGAAAAGTTCCAACTGAGATTGTTCAAAGCATGATTCAATGTTTGTGCCTTGACGTTTGGACTTCCTTACATTTTAAACATTGCTATAACCAATAAATAATTATGGTCAGACTAATAAAAAAGGAAAATATAAAGCAAACAGTTTGTGGCCACTGTGATTGCTTTTTTGCTGTGTCCACTTGGGTAGGCTGCAGTACCCAGTTATTCAAGAAAGTGCTAACGTAGGTGTTGCTGCAGATATGATTAAAATCTCTAATCAGTTGATTTTAAGTAAGTAAGATTATCCTGGATACTATGTGTGGCCTGATTCAATCAGTTAAAAGGCCTTCAAAGCTAGGCTAAAGCTTTCTCAAGAAGAAGAAATGCAGCCTGTAGACAGCAGTTTCTACCCATGCCTGTGAGTTCAAACCTGCCCATGCTATTCCCTTAATTCTTTCCTCATGGCCTAAGCCTACAGATTTCAGATGCTCACAATTGTGTAAGCAAGTTGCTTGCATTGAGTATTTTTGGGTGTGTCTGTCTCCCTCCCTCATAAATATGTGTGTGTATTGTATTATATGTATGTGTATGTGCATGTGTATAGATAGATATTTAGAGATATAGATAAACAGATAGACGGACCAATAGATAGAAACATAGATACATAAATACATAGATATAAAGACAGACAGATCAGTCAGGGTTCAACCAGAGAGGGAGAATATATATTCAGGACTGTGACTGATTGATCCATCTTGAGGGAAGTTCTTGGGAAGAGGTATTTTGGTTTGGTGTTAGTTTTTAGGGAAAGTGGGCATGGTTGTCCTGCAGATAGCAGCTAAGGTTATGAAGAGAAAAATTGGGGTTAGTAATACAAGGTTTAAATTACATCTGCATTCTCTAGAGCTTCTTGGGGACTTCATGCATTGGTTTTCTACCTGACTTTGGTGGAGTCAGTGTAAATAATATAGCAGTTGATGGATCTACACACTGATCTCAACTCTTCTGCCTGGTGCTACATGTAAAGATGCTTTATGGGAAAAGAGTTGGTGAAAATACAACACACTACTGCTTATTTTAAATGGTAACGCATCACAAAATAACTTGCATCTGACTATAGAAAAAAATTCCATTTTTGATGTAACAAACAATAAGGAAAATGACAGCCACTTGATAGATTTTCCCACTGAACCATCTGTGAAACTATTTGACCCATTGATAATAGTCTATTAGGTTCATTAACCTAAAATTTCATTCATGAGGCATAGTGGAATAAGCTCTAAAATTGTATGTTAATTATTGAAATATGAGTTTCTATAAGCTCATTAATTTTCAAAAGTTATTTAGAAACCCTCAGGGATTCCATTAAGCCCACGCATACCATAGCCATATTCTTTGGGCAGGGAGCAGAGACAGAGAAGATCACTTCTATTTTTATAACTTGGAGGTTTGGGGTCTGCCTTGAATGTGAAGTCCAAATATGATGTTTATTTCCGGTACAAACTAGTTAGAAAAACTCTGTGCCACATTATTGTCATCTGCAAAAAGGCAGGCAATATTTCTAGATTTGAGTGCTGCATGGATTAAATGCAGTAGAGGCAAAACTTTAAAAGTTGTGAAATTTATCCCTTGTGTTATTTTATACAACTTCTGCAAGCTTTCATTTGCAAATGAAAAGTCTTTCCTTTTGGTTCTAAAATTATATTCATCTATGTAGATTTTTATCGTGGAAAATCTATCAGAGTTTTTCCTGTGTTTTTTGTTTTCTAATGATCCAGTGGATGTTTGAAACACACACACACATATATATTATATATATATAATATATATAATATATATATAATATATATATATATATATATAATCTCCGAAGTTATAGCAATACACCCCACTATATCTTTAGGCTTGTCCAGTCAAGCTCCTGAGAGCAGATTGAAAGGCTGAAAGAGAAAAACAGAGACATTACCATAATATACCATAACACGGATTTTGAGAAGTCTCAAAAAGGTAAATTAGTGCCATAATTACAGTAAATTGTTTTGTGGCCTCTGTAAACCAGAAAGAAACCCATTTCTCAGTTGTCATCAAGGTCCTCATAAATACTTTTGGGTGATATTCTAGAAGATGAAAAAATATGCTATTCCCCCTTGAGAATGAACTTCATAGGTCGACATAGGGATTTGCTTGATCTGTATAATAGAAAACATGCAAACTTGCTTTCCTTTTAAAGCTATTTATTTAAGGCAGCAGATATATATCCATCGGAATAGCTAGGCATGTTTTATTAAGGAACCTTAATTAAGGAGTCAAAATCTCAGTGGATCAACACAGTGAAGGTATATTTCTTGCTCCTCCTCTACTATCTTATGCCTGGTCTCCAGGACTGAGGGCCTCCATCTGGTCTCTCTGTCATTCCTCCATATTAACACGGGAGTGTACAATCTCTGACCCAGGAGAGGAGGGAATTGGAGAATTATTCATCAGTGCCCTCATTTCATTGTGGACACAAGTCACATGGTCACTGCACCTCACAGGATCAGGGAAGCACAATCTTGTGTGTCCCCAAGGAGCAAAACCAGCCAACCTGCTGAGTAGCACTGAGAACTACCATGGCAACTACTGCAGTCTAACCAGTTTTGCATCTTCAGTGTCATCGCAGACCAGTAGAATAGGCAACATAGTATTAGAGAAACCTGTTATTTGTGTAATATTTAACACTTTATCTCTAGGTGTGATTTCAATTGAAGTGATGCTTTGTTTCGTCTAGCAATGACTTCTGAACCAAATTATTATTTATATTTTATTCTGGAGGTCTTATGAATGAAAGTTTTAAATTTTATTAAGCTCAGTTGAGTGATTCTAAGTATAATTTTACCATTTTTTTCACACTTTGAATTTTGTTCAATTCTAATTCAAATTAGCAGATCACATTTATGTAATGGAACACAGAGAGTAAGTTCACTGGACATTTGTCTATTGATACTATTAGGACAAATTCCTATAATCTTTTTTTCAGTCTCCACTGACATTAAACATCAAAAATTACCAAAGCATATTCTAATTTTTGGATATTCTAAATCTCAAACTTTACAAAAATGTTGCCAAAACTTTTACGGGTCAACTCAATTGACAGGAATCTACTTTAGATAAGTGCTTCTTATATGGAGGATACATAGTTTATTACTAAATATATTATAATCATGTAGAAAGCAGAAGAAAGTAAATCACAGGCTTATTCGTAACAGTGTGTACTTTTGCAATGCTAATAAAATTATTTCCTCCTGAATGTTTAACCGTGTAGTTTATACATCATAGACTTTGAAAATAAATATGAAATCTGAGATGTACATTTGTTTATAAGAGGCATAACATCAAATCCTCTGTAGAATGAGTGTGATCCCTCTTTCCCACAAAATCAAATGTATACGCTTTGGTTTGAGTGTCGGTATGTGTAAAAGGAATGCTTTGAGGGTAGTGAAGAATTGCATCTACCTACCTCAGAAAATTGAAACTAAGAGATGATGCCTTGATTTACTAAGAATTCATGGGTAGGTAAGGCTAGTTGGTGTACCCTTTGGAAAACGCTGACTCTGAGGATACAGTTACTAGTTTCAAACTCAGGAAAAGCCACTATGTTTGATGGTTAATATTCTTTAATTTTTATCCTATGAAAGAAACCAATATTTCTAGAATGTCAGAGAGAAAACTTGCGCAACTACCTATATTTGCCAAGTACCTTTCAATATATTAAAAATTATTATAGGGCTTCCCTGGTGGCGCAGCGGTTGAGAATCTGCCTGCTAATGCAGGGGACACGGGTTCGAGCCCTGGTCTGGGAGGATCCCACGTGCCGCGGAGCAAGTAGGCCCGTGAGCCACAGCTACTGAGCCTGCGCATCTGGAGCCTGTGCTCCGCAACAAGAGAGGCCACAACAGTGAGAGGCCCGTGCACCGCGATGAAGAGTGGCCCCCGCTTGCCGCAACTAGAGAAAGCCCTCGCACAGAAACGAAGACCCAACACAGCAAAAATAAATTAATTAATTAATAAAAACTCCTACCCCCAACATCTTAAAAAAATAATAATAGTAATAATTATATATCAGGAGTAATGCTTTTATGTTAATTTCTTCTTTTTTTGTATTCACAACCTACATTCCTTCTCCATCTAAAAATGTGTTAATTTTGAAATGAAACTTTCTTACACACTCAGGGTATGTGTATAAATCAGATCAGGAATTTTACGTTTTATTTTTGAAACCAGCTATATATTTATGCTCTGCCAGCATTAGAAGGGAATCTCTGCATAGCCTTTCAATGATATGAAAGGTGTGGCCCTCAGATTGAAGGAGTGGTGGTAACAAGATCGATTAGAGAGGCACCATTGCTTCTTTGTTCTAGATACAATATATTTTCCGAAGTCACCTCACACTGCAAAGGCATTTCTAAATCTTTGTCCACTTATTACGAGAGGCAGCATGGCTCAGTGGTCTGAAATAACAGGCTGGAAGATCAGGGACTGTGAGTTCTGATGTTACATTTAAAAAAAAAAAAAAGCAAAAATGTTGCTTGGTCTTTTTAGATACCTTTAAAACGTTTCTTTAATATCGTGTTCCATTTATTCTTTCCTTTTCTTTTTTTTTGTTCTGTTCAGGTGGCATTTATCATATGGGTCATGGACACAAAAGTAAAAGTCAAGGCTGTCCCAGTGACTAAAAGCCACCATAGGAACAAGTAGGGATGCATCTCACAGAGACAGCGGCTTCCTTCTTGTTTGATGAACACCTGGAAGATTCCCAAAATAGTTGAAAAGTAAGTATTGGTTTAATACTTATAGAACAGAATGGGATGCAATTAAGAAAGAAATCTCAGCAAGCTGCACTTAAAGCACTGGGTTATGGCAAAATTGAATCTGTGGGAATATTTCTGTAGTACTCATTTAAAATGGGGTATGAGGATATGGCCCCAACTGAGATGTCCATTGCCTTCTCTATTTCTCTAAAACTCAGAATAAGTCATTCAAATATCAAGTTCCCTTTTCAGGTCATATGCAAATTTTAGTGTGTTCTGCTGAGTTATATCTGTAATCATACAACATTTTTCCTCTTTCATGTTTGATGTGGGCTTTCAGCATTCTAAATCTCATAAAATTAAAAGTGAAGAAGCTATTCAATAAAGGCACAAATTGAAACAGAGCCAAATCAATGCTGAGTAGAAGTGAGCTTCACTGGTTTCTGACAGACCAGAATTAGATTTACCCCTCTAATATATAAGGCAAGGCCAAAGCACTCTCTCCCTCCAACAATTTCTGCAGATGGTAGAAGTCACTTACGAACCTGCGATGTACATCTTGCAAAGATTTTCTTTCTGTTACGTCTGAGGGCCTCCTTTATGACCCTAAAATATAACTAAACTTAATTGCAGTCATGTATATTTATCTGTCCTGGGCTAATAATGAGTTTTTATTTTAAAGGATCCACAGTAAGATTTCTGGTGCAACATCAAGTGTTATACACTGTGGGGAAGAATTCCATTGTACAAAAACGATATGAATTGCCAATGAGAGCTCATTGATAACTACACTATACATTTTAAAAAGTAAATATTTATAAGGCTCAGTCTATTTTTTTAATTATAAAAGAGGTCGTTTTGTAATGTCAAAAGAAGCTAATCTGAAATATTTAGGAACTAGAAGCAATAGGAAATAGATGTGTCAGAGAAGTGTAAACATGTGATTAACATGCTGGCTTCAGGAAAGAAATGCATGGGTGTAATTAAATAATAGAAAAGTTTTATTTACTTGGTGTCCTGTCCCCCCAAAATTACATCAAATTTCTCAGCTTGGACATTTTCTTAAATGTGTCAAATTGTTCACTGTTGCCTTATCAAATAAATGTCTTACTTGTATTAGTAATAAAATAGTTCACACACACACACACACACAACACTAAAGCAGGCTTATAAAATTTCATCCACATTTTGGCTGTGAACATCTATTGCAAAAGAGCCCGTCTAACTTTTTCACGGTTGATTTCTTTCTCAGAAGTCTTAAAGCATTAAAAGTATTTTATGAACAATTTTAATATTGCAAACACTTTCATAGGTACAAAACAAGTCTCATTGCTTGGAAATGCTG